>NC_090834.1:63196169-63820015 GCF_028021215.1 Eschrichtius robustus | reverse complement strand
ACCAGTGTAAAAAGTGACTTCTGGAAAACATCCCTGCTGATAGTGTTTCAGGAGTTACAAGAAAACCACACATCCTCCTTTTGATTTTCTTAAATTCATGATAATTCTCGAAAGACTCCAGTGGCCTCCACTGGCTTTCTGATGTCTTTGAGTACAGCTGTGTCTGAGCATTCTATATTGAAATATGATAATTTTAAGTACTTTGCTTTTATTAGCTTGCATAATTTATTAAGTAAACTATATATACTTAAAAATTGTGAACAGAATACCAAACAGTAAGAAGAGATAGTCATGTCACTTCTAAATGTTGCAGGAGAAATATCTGTTATAAAGCCACAGATTTTATGTCCCTGTGCCTCTGTCAGTTACAGTGGTTGTCACATTGCAAAGAGTCTACCTCAGTAAATACACTCAGTCTCATAGTGGAATCCCCAAACCAGAAGCATCAACATCAACTGGGAATGTGTTAATGCAAATTTTGCAAATTTTGACCCCAGATCACCCAATCAGTATCTCTGGGAGTGGAGCCCATAGATCTGTGTTTTTTAGAAACACTCATATGATTGTGTACTACACCAAGGCTTAAGAGCACCTGCCTTGAAGAAGAGGTTTCTGCAACTTGACTGGACCTTGGAAGTCCCTGGGAAGTTGTAAAAAGCACTGTTTCAAGAATAGAAGAGAAGCAGGAAGATCTTAAAAGTCCTGTTAGAGAAAAGGCATAAATGAAAATGTTGTCAGAGCTTACATAAGTTGTGAAAATTTTTTCTTAGAGTCAGTGACCCAGACGTAAAACATTTTTAAAAAATGAGACCTACTGTATAGCACAGGGAACTATTCTCATAATTTTGTAATAAACTATAAGGGAAAAGAATGTGAGAAAGAATATATATGTGTGTATATATATGTGTGTATATATATGTATGTGTATATATATACACACATATATACACTTGAATCACTGTGCTGTACAACTGAAACTAACACAACATCATAAATCAACTATACTTCAATTAAATATATATATATAAAGAGGCACAAACTACTAGGTATAAAATAGATAAGCAACAAGGATATATTGTACAGCACAGGGAAATACAGCCATTATCTTGTAATAACTTTAAATGGAGTATAATCTATAAAATTTTGAATTACCTTGCTGCACCCCTTAAACTAATGTAATACTGTATATCAAATATACTTCAATTAAACAGTAAAGAATAGTGTAAAAAGATAAAATAAAATAAAAATTTTAAAGGAGAGAATTAAGGTCTCAGAGCCCAAATTATAATCACGACCCAAGGGGAGGACCATGTTTCAAAGGCATTGAGAAGCACTATGCTAAGCCAACCGTTGAAGGCCAGTTCACAAAATGGTGCTGTATAATTTGGACAGAGGTGAAGGGAGGAGACTGGGAGGATCAGCCATGGTTTGCTCATCTGGAAAATGGAGTTCCTGGATGGTAACTTCATTGCAGAGTGATGTGATCCCTGAATTGTCTCTTCCAAGGTAAGTACCTTGAGAATCGTCTCCCACATAGGAAGCGATTTTATGACTACTGGTAGTCCATGTTCCAATTTCCATAAAACGCTTTTCCCATCCATTTTCTTCCCTGGGTAGGTGTACCTGAAAAAAATCATACAAAGATATTTTAATGGAAAGGGCATTAAAGACACCTCTCACAGAAAATACAGACTAGTTCAAAGTTCCAGGCACAAGTTCTGACGGCTGAAGAAGCCCAAGATCTTCAGTAGAAGCAGACCATGTGAAAAAAGCTCCTTCCAGTTTTCCCCTCCACTGCCAGGAGCAGCTGGGCCAGATGGTCTTTTAGGTCATCAGCATGCTGGAGGCGTTGGCAGAGCTCACAGATGATCAAAGCTCCAAGGGTGGTGTCCTCCAGGGTGTCATCCGTGTCCACATTGATCACGTGCACAGTCTGACAGGTCTCCTGCTCTCTGGCGCACAGATCTTCCACAATTCTGTTGAAGATGCTCTCCTCACAGGTGGAATTGACATCAAAGGGATACTTGCAGTCTTGAATCTTCTGAATGGGGCTTGATTCTCTCATTTCTTCCCAAGGTGTGTAAGGTTCCATTACTGCTCTAGCATTCTTTACTTTTCCCATTAAGGTTGTGTACATCTGCTTATATATCTTTGAGAAATAGTAAATCACTGCAAGATCTGCATTTTTGGAGAAAGAACAGTAGCTATAACCGCTGCAGTTTTTCACGTACAATGTCTATTATGCAATCACACCCAGTCAAATATTACCAAGCATTTCAAGAAATATTATCAATAACAAAAATCAATGAGAAAAATGTAACAGGCACAGAACTACAAATGAATTAAATATTGGAATTATCAGACAGATATTTTTTAATAAAATGGTTATCTGGATCCTTTTAGAAAATATCAATTGTGTCTTCAAAGTTAAATCATCACCAAAAGAGAAGTCCCCATCCAGGATCTCCAGGACCATAAGTAGTTGCCTATTGCCATCACAGGCTCATCAAGAAGATGCACAGAAACATTTCTACTGAGTGTTGGTCCAACCTTAATTAATGTTATGAACTGAGCTACAAATGTGAGCTATGAGGACTCATCTGTATCTCAGACGTAATGCCTGTATTAAACAGACCTCTGTGACTCTATTCAGAGATTCTGGCCCAGCCTGAGAGACTCCTGTTCTTCCTAGATTAGTTCAAGGAACAGAGATAACCCTGTGACGAGCACACATATGATCTGTTAAGACTGATTGGAACAGCGAATAATACCTCACCTGCTGAGCAGTTTACTGCAGAGCACTTTGCTTCCCAAAACCTCCCATCACATCACCACTTGACTCAATGACCTGACAAAGCTTTGGCCTTTGGAAGAATTCCCACTGTCTAGAAGTCTTGGGCTTCTCTAAGGAGGGCAGGGAGAAGTACTTCTATAAATATTTCAAAGACAAGGACTAAGGCCTGAGAGCTTTGCAATTGACAAAAGACAACAAGATGTGCCTCAAACAGCAGATGAAGGAGAGGGTAGTCTTACCGAACCAAACTTGTGTCCGCTTGCCCAAGCTCAGTAAAGCCAATCTACTGACACCGGGTTTTGGGAAAGGAAAGTGCAGTGTTTATTGCAGGTGCCAAACAAGGAGTCCAGGTGGCAAACACTCAAAAGACCCAAACTCCCCATGGCTTCTAGTGAAAGGTTTTTAAAAACAGTGTGCAGTAGAGGGTGGCAGGGTGAGTGATCACCTCATAGACTTTCTTCTGATTGGTTGGTGGTGAGGTAATGGGGAGTCAGCATCATCAACCTTCTAGTTCCAACTGGTCTGGTGTCTACGTGCTTGTGATTAGCATGCAGTTAACTTCTTCCACCTGGTGGGGGTTGTAGCATCTGCAAAATCACTCAAAGGATATGGCTCAGCATATCATCTTACAGCCCTTGAGAAGGAACTTAAGGTCCTTGACTTTGTTTAATGACAAAACTATTATTTTGTCTTATTAACTGTTTGCTTTTGTTTCTGAATTTTCTCACTTCTCTGATTAAATTTATTCTTTGGAACTCAGAGAAGGCCTAGGAGGATAAAGCTTTTCTACAAACAAGAGATAGGCAAAGGACAGGTGGGGGGAGGGTGGGTCAGTCCCCAGAAGGCCCATAGAGTCCTGCTTGTTTACAGCAGGAACACACAGCCACTGCTCAGATCACAATCACCTCCTTTGTGCATTATCTCTCCAATTTACTCAGCTTAGGTGACCAGAGACCTAATATTTGAGTACCTGTGTTATCCGGCTACTAAGGGAATCTAAGTACAGAAAATCCTATTTGATAAAGTTGACTTTCAGATGTATGGACTAGATGTATCTGTTTTCTCCCATTTCTTGGATATAAATACAAATGTGTTTCAGAAAGATGGTGACTATGAAAATTGCTGTAGTTTCATCCACTTCAATGTCAGGTTGTTTTGCAGCCAATTTTTACTCCTTGAGAGAATATACAGGAATAGATGATATATCTCCTCCTTTGGAGGTATGAAAAATCTGCTTGAAAGCTTTGAAAGGCACCATCCAAGTTTTCAAACTCAACAATAATTTCTTGTTCAACCTCCTAAGTTGAAGGACAGCCAGAGAGTTGAAGGAGAAGCTCTCGTGTTAAGATGTCACCCAGTATATAGTTGGAATACTGCAGTGAGTAGAAGTACAAGAAAATCAATGTTTTTATGCAATAAAAATATTTCCCTATTTGTTTGAGGCCCAAAATGAAAAATTTGTGAAACAAGCTATGGATGTACCAATGGATGCACCAATGGATGCACCAGCGTACCTATATATTAATTTTTTTCTAAATTAAATTTACAGTTTTGCCTTCTATATTAAGTACTGTCATTTTGTACAAGGAATAAATCTAAATTTACAGTGAGTATTCAGAATTATTTTTTTCTCTCTGCTTCCTCCCCAGCTTCCTGAGCTCCAGCTGCTCTTATCCCTGGGAAGGTCCATGAGATGCTCAAGTGGGTTCTAGTCCATGGTTCATATTTCAACCTCAGAAATAAGTCCAGACCTGGCTGGAAGACAGTCTTGGAGTAGAAGAATGAGGAACAGTAGCCACTGTATGTTACTGTTCATGGTCCCTCAGACCTGAATAAGTGACCACCTAACTGAGAAAATAACATCCTTGGGCATGAGGAGGCTTGGGTTTCCCCTGCCTGAAGCTACATTCCCCAAAGGGGAAAGGGAGGGGGAGATAAATTAGGAGTATGAGATTAACAGATACAACTACTGTACATAAAATATATAAGCAACAAGGATTTATGGTATAGCACAGGGAACTATATTCAATATCTTATAATAACCCATAATGGAAAATAATCTGGAAATATATATAATATATATATATATATACATACAGATATATATATAATTGCATCACTTTGCTGTACACCTAAAAACTAACACAATATTATAAATCAACCATACTTCAATTTTTTAAAAGATGGTTTTTCCTATAGTCAGTATTTTTTGAATGCTTTAAATGTCTTTTTTATTATTGCTACTTTGTTTCCATTTTTTTTAAGTCTATTCTGAAAAAAAATACCTTGCCCTCAAAGTTCTTATGTCTTTTTGTAATTACCTCTGTGAGAAAGTCCATATTCTCCAGACACTTTTTTATGTGAAATCAGTGGACACTCAGTTGTATTTCTGTGGCTGAACACAGTTTGTTTATTTCCAAATTACTTCAAGAACCCAGGCAACCCAAACAATTTATGTTTCATGTACTTTAGGATATCAGTGAACTGAAACTTTTTAAAGCTACATTTGTTCATGTGAATTCTTTGAGTTTCTTACAGAAAGCTTTGTAGTGCAATTGTCTGACTTTTTAAAATCAATAGTCAACTCAAGATAAGTGTCCAATTTTATTTTTTTGGATGTTGACATCCAGTTTTTCCAAAACTATTTATTGAAGAGAGACTATCCTTTCCCCATTGTGTGTTCTTGGCACACTTGTTAAAGATGAGTTGACAGTACCTGCCAGTTCCATACTGTAGCTTTGTAATGTATTTTGAAATCAGGAAGTGTTATGTCTCTAACTTTGTTCTTCTCATTCAAAATTGCTTTGGCTATTCAGGGTCTTTTCAGGTTTCATATGAACTTTAGGATTATTTTTTTCTATTTCTATTAAAAATGGCTTTGGAAAGAACTCAAACAAACAACCTAACAATACACCTAAAGCAACTAGAGAAAGAAGGACAAACAAAACCCAAAGTTATTAGAGGGAAAGAAATCATAAAGTTCAGGAGAAGAAATAAATGAAAGAGATTAAAAATAAACAATAGAAAAGATCGATGAAGCTAAAAGCTGGTTCTTTGAGAAGATAAACAAAACTGAGAAACCTTTAGCCAGACCCATCAAGAGAAAAAGGGAGAGGGCCCAAATCAATAAAATTAGAAACGAAAAAGGAGAAGTTACAACCGACACCACAGAAATACAAAGAAGCATAAGAGACTACTATAAGCAACTATATGCCAATAAAATGGACAACCTAGAAGAAATGGACAAATTCTTAGAAAGGTACAATCTCCCAAGACTGAACCAGGAAGAAATAGAAAATATGAACAGCCCAATTACAAGTACTGAAGTTGAATCTGCAGTTTAAAAACTCCCAACAAACAAAAGTCAAGGACCAGACGGCTTCACAGGCAAATTCTATCAAACACTTAAAGAAGAGTTAACATCTGTCCTTCTGAAACTATTCCAAAAAATTGCAGAGGAAGGGAAACTTCCAAACTCATTCTATGAGGCCACCATCACCCTGATACCAAAACCAGACAAAGATACCACAAAAAAGAAAATTACAGGCCAATATCACTGATGAACATAGATGCAAAAATCCTCAACAAAATACTAGTAAATCAAATCCAACAATATATTAAAAGGATCATATACCATGATCAAGTGGGATTTATCCCAGGGAAAAACATAAGCAGAACACTCTTTGACATGAATCGCAGCAATATGTTTTTGGATCCCCCTCCTAGAGTAATGAAAATGAAAACAAAAATAAACAAGTGGGGGGCTTCCTTGGTGGCGCAGTGGTTGAGAATCTGCCTGCTAGTGCAGGGGACACGGGTTTGAGCCCTGGTCTGGGAGGATCCCACATGCCGCTGAGCAACTGGGCCCATGAGCCACAATTACTGAGCCTGCGCGTCTGAAGCCTGTGCTCCGCAACAAGAGAGGCTGCGATAGTTAGAGGCCCGCGCACCGCGATGAGGAGTGGCCCCCGCTTGCCACAACTAGAGAAAGCCCTTGCACAGAAACGAAGACCCAACACAGTCATAAATAAATAAATAAATAAAACAAAATTAGTCACCCTGCTTTGCCTTCTAGAATGATCATTCTTTAAAAAAAATAAAAAAATAAACAAGTGGGACCTAATTAAGCTTAAAAGCTCCTGCACAGCAAAGGAAACCATAAACAAAATGAAAAGACAACCCACAGAATGGGAGAATATACTTGCAAACGATGCGCCCCACAAGGGATTAATCTCCAAAATATACAAACAGCTCGTGCAGCTCAATATCAAGAAAAGAAAACAACCCAATCAAAAAATGGGCAGAAGATCTAAATAGACATTTCTCCAAAGAAGACATACAGATGGCCAAAAGCACATGAAAAGATGCTCAACATCACTAATTATTAGAGAAATGCAAATCAAAACTACAATGAGGTATCACCTTACATTGGTCAGAATGGCCGTCATCAAAAAGTTTACAAACAATAAATGCTGGAGAGGGTGTGGAGAAAAGGGAACCCTCCTACACTGTTGCGTGGTTATGTAAATTGGTACAGCCACTATGGAGAACAGTATAGAGGTTCTTTAAGAAACCAACCAGAAATAGAGCTACCTGGGCACATATCCAGAGAAAACTATAATTCAAAAAGATACATGCACCCCAATGTTCAAAGCAGCACTACTTACAATAGCCAAGACATGGAAGCAACCTAAGTGTCCATCGACAGGGGGATAAAGAAGATGTGGTACATATATACAATGGAATATTACCCAGCCATAAAAAAGAACAAAATAATGCCATTTACAGCAAATGGATAGACCTAGAGATTATCATACTAAGTGAAGTAAGTCAGACAAAGACAAATATCATATGATATTGCTTGTATGTGGAATCTAAAAAAGGGAGGCAAATGAACTTATTTACAAAACAGAAATAGACTCACAGACATAGAAAACAAACTTATGATTACCAAAGGGGGGAGAGGGATAAATTAGGAGTTTGGGATTAAAATATACACACTACTATATATATAATAGATAAACAACAAGGACTTATGGTGTAGCACAGGGAATTATACTCAATATCTTGTAATAACCTATAATGGAAGAGAATGTAAAAAAAAAGGATATATATATTTATATGTATATATATGTCTAATTGAATCACTTTACTGTATGCCTGAAACTAACACAACATTGTAAATTAATTATATTTCAATTAAAAAATTTTTAATGGCTTTGGGATTTTAATAGGTGTTGCATTGAATCTGTAGGTTTCTTTGAGTAGTATGGACATTTTAGCAATATTAATTCTTCCAGTCCACGAACACAAGGTGTCTTTCCACTTATGTGTGTTACTTAACCCTTTCTTTCATTTTTTTGGTAAGTTTTCAGTGTCTAATTCTTTACATACTAAGAAACCTCATTATTTCTGATATTTTTAAGTTCAATTTACAAAATGTTTCCTTCTATTTACAAGTCTAGATACTGTTAGTAATCATTTTTAAGGGACCAATACAACTTATTTAATTAAATTTCTCTAAAAATTTTAAACTATGTTGATAAACTTCCAAGTTTTGATTTCCCCTTTTAAGTACATAAATTGCTTTTCAATCTGGGTGTCTTACCGAGTTCCTAATAAACAATTACAATCTAATAAAATAAATTTAGAACTACGGTAAATGTGAGGTTCTCTTAAAAATAAGTTTACTGGACTTCCCTGGTGGCACAGTGGTTAAGAATCTGCCTGCCAGTGCAGGGGACACAGTTCAAGCCCTGGTCCAGGAAGATCCCACATGCCGCAGAGCAACTAAGCCAGTGTGCCACAACTACCGAGCCTGCGCTCTAGAGCCCGAGAGCCACAACTACTGAAGCCCGTGCACCTAGAGCCCGTGTTCCGCAACAAGAGAAACCACCGCAATGAGAAGCCTGTGCACTGCAACGAAGGGTAGCCCCCTCTAGCCGCAACCAGAGAAAAGCCTGCACGCAGCAACGAAGACCCAACACAGCCATAAATAAATAAATTTATTTTTTTAAAGTAAGTTTACTGGAATTTTATTATACATTTAAATTTAAAATTATGCTATAGCAGTTATTCATATAGACACTTAAAAGTTGGAATCTACTAAGTACTATGTCTGTCAGTACTCTAGTATGCCAAATTCTCTTACATATTGCAAGACATTAAGTAACAAACATACAGGATTATTCCCATGCTAACCCAAAAATATAAATACAGTGAGTTTGATTTACTTAATTATCTCTCCACTGAGCTTTAAATCTTCCCAGGGATATTTTTAAATGGAGAAGATGAAACATCCACAAAGGAAACAGTTTTATTATTCCAGGAAGCTGAGGTTCCTGGCCTGATGCACCAATAATCCTCATCCACCAGAGAGAGTCCTGGTTGGGATGCAGGATTAGATTCTTCTCTATGATCAAGTTGATGTTTTATTTGCAAAACCCTTGCAAGGAAAAAAAATCTAAATTTAAAAAAGAAAAAATTTTCTCACAAAAAATACAACATGCACGACTTATAGCTAGCCAGATTGATTTTAACAAGCTTAGAGTCATCATAATCAGTGCAAAAAATGTATAACTGAACAAGTTCCTTTCTCTAGTTTATTTTCTCTAACACGTATTTTTAATAAATGTAGTTTCCTACTACAAACATCCATATGAGCTTTGAATCCTGATATGAAGTGTTACATTTCACAACAGATGAGTTTTTTTAATTTAATAAAAATATTACAAGAAAACTTCTTGCAAAAGAATTAATCTGGGAGTCAATTTTATGATAACAAAATAGAGAATATGCATGTATCTAATATAAATAGGACCCTTGTCCCACCTCAATAATGTTGTAGTTGTTCTTATGACTTTTTAAATAATCTGTAACTCTCTAATTGTCACATCAAAGGATAATCTTTGCCCAGAGGATTACATTTCAAAACTGCTTATGTCTACTACCTCTCCTTTTTAGGCTTCTCATGAAATGTTATTTTATTTTGTATTCTCCATCTTCAATTGAATTTTTGACCGAGGATGTATTAAAGTGCTTGAGGCTTATAACTTTTCCAGCATCCAGTTGGTGCCTTGAAAGGGAGAAGCTTAAAAGGAATGAAAATAGGAACTGATGTGTGTTGCTCTCCCTTTGCGGCCCCTGAAGTGAATGTGAACCTTCCAGACACTGGGAAAGGCTCTACATGCGGCAGGGCCTATGCTTTGGTGAGGCATTGACTGTCACAGCCACGGCACTGGGATCCAGTGCCCAGCAATGGGGTTCTCCATGGACGACCTATTCTTTCCAATTCTTCCCCCGCTTCAGGGTGTTCTCATAAACGTTCCTTTGAAGATCACACCACACAACCACCTCCCTTCTGGGGCTAGAGGACTTCTTGGAGATAGGTCATTCCACGGGGGGCAACACAGGGGCTGCAGAAGTTATCAAAGAGAGGGCGCTAAGGGAAAGATGAAAAGAGCCCTTAGCTGGCGATGGCCTGCGTTAGTCTCTTGCTGTACATGCTCTCTTCACAGCCCAAAGTCCATTCATCTCTAAATCTGAACTGATTTGTGCCACCTAGATGATCTTTCAAAGAATAAGAGGTCCTTTCACCACATAAGATGGATACAGTTTCTAAGTGATATTTATTGGGCCTTTAAAACAGAGACTTACAGGGACTTCCCTGGTGGTCCAGTGGTTAAGACTTTGCCTTCCAATGCACGGGGTGTGAGTTTGGTCCCTGGTCAGGGAGCTAAGATCCCACTTGCCTCACAGCCAAAAAACCAAAGCATAAAACAGAAGCAATATTGTAACATTCACATCAAAAAAAATCTTTAAAAAAATAAAAATAAAACAGTGGCTTACATTGTTCTCATTTAATTTTCTCAATATTGCAATGGTGTATTAGTTCTATTATCCCCATTCTACAGAACAGGAGACTGAGGCTTTAAAAGGTGAGCTAAGCTGCCTAAACTGGCTCATATGGGACCCAGCCAGGTTTCCATACTTAAAATGTCTGTGCTGAAAGCTGATCTCTGGGTCATATTGCCACCTCTTGAGTACTTCATCTCCTCCAGCAGGAAAAGGTTCAGTGTGCCCAGGGGTAGGTCACCTCTTGGGTGAGAAATGTAAATTTTTGTTTATAATTCATACTTCTCCTACTTCTGAAAGGTATTTGTGGGGACAGCCCCCAAAAGGAAGGTATAGAACAAAAAAGTAACATATAGGCCTGGCACCACATATAGGAAGGCAGGAATAGAGGAAATGATTGTTCCTTAACTTAGAAAAGTTGTCTGCCCTGACTTGCACAACATGGAACTCTGAGCTACCATGACAACAGTAGGAATATAAAATGAATCTAGTAGTTTTGTTCCTCGGGAGAAAGAACTTTACCATATAATTCATTCTAAGAGAGATTTGCCATGTGGGTCTATAAGTAAAGTTACGGGGAGAAAAAATGTACACTGTTACTCTCCTAGTGTATCTGATCTTGAGGAGCTAGGCGCACCTGCAGAGGGCTCAAGAGCCTGAGCTTAGAGGCCAAAAGGACAGTTTTCTTACACTATACATTGTATTTGTTTAAGAAACCATTTGATTTCTACCAGCAACTGTTCTAATCACTTTATAAAGGTAATTCATTCAACAAAAATTAATTCAGCCCATAGTATGATCCAAAGACTGCTCTAGGCATTTGGGAGGCATCAGTGAAAATGGGACATTTTGAACAAAGATTCTGCCTTTGTGATGCTTACAGTGTGGAGAGGGGAGAGAGACAATAAACCACACACGCAATAAATAATCAAATTGTGCCATGTGCTAGAAGACAATAAGAGTTATGGAAACAGGAAAACGTAGAGGGTAAGAGGATTGGGGGTGACAGGCTGTGACATTAAATAAGGGTCAGGATCAGTATCCTGAGAATATAAGACGTAAGATAAGACTACAGCGAAAGGAGGGAGCCAGCCAAGCTTGTCCCGGGGAATAGAGCTTCAGGAAGAAAGACCAGTTATAGCAACCGTCTTGAGGAGGGATCACCCCTGTATCATTCAAAAACCAGCAGGGAGGTAGGTATAGCTGTGAGAGTAAGCAAGGGTGAGTGTTACATAATCCTTCTAAATTGCATCTCCAGACCATCCATGGGTGAAACAGTGAAGAGTGCACCCACTGGCTCCATCCCCCATTGGTCAGAGGTTTACTCCATGGGGCATGAATCCCTTGCACCACAGGTTGCTTATGTACAAACACCAAGGGCAGTCCAGCAACAGCCTCGGTGGGGAGGCCCCAAGGTGGGAGCCCAGAGGCTCACAGCACAGGCTGGAGGAGAGGTGCTGTCAGGCTGCACAAAGCTGGACAGAGGTGCTGGCCACAGCAGCAACTGGAAAAAAGAGATGGACGGGGCCAAGAGGATCTGAAGTGGTGCATAAAAGATTTCTGGTTCGGGGGACTTCCCTGGTGGCGCAGCGGTTAGGAATCCGCCCGCCAAGGCAGGGGACATGGGTTCAAGCCCTGGTCTGAGAAGATCCCACATGCTGCGGAGGAACTAAGCCCGTGCGCCACAACTACTGAGCCTGTGCTCTAGAGAGAGCCCGCAAGCCGTAACTACTGAAGCCCGCATGCCACAACTACTAAAGCCCACGTGCCTAGAGCCCATGCTCCACAACAAGAGAACCTACTGCAGTGAGAAGCCCGTGCACCACAACAAAGAGTTGCTCCCGCTTGCTGCAACTAGAAAAAGCCCGCGCACAGCAACAAAGACCCAATGCAGCCAAAAATAAAATAAATAAATAAATAAATTTATATTAAAAAAAAAGATTTCTGGTTCAGTACTCATGGGTATTGATTTACCCATTCATAAAATTAAATTTCTTGAATAACTACTAGGTAACAGGCTTCCTAGTTCTTTTATATTTCATGTTGTATACTGACTGATCACTATAAAAGTAATATGTGAAAGTATGCTATTTTTTGAAAAATCAAATCATACAGAAGTAGAAAAATATATTGAAGTCCAAAATATATTGTTAAATTAAAAAAGCAAAGTGTGAAGGAAGTCCTAAAGGGATAGGGATATTTGTATATGTATGGCTGATTCATTTTGCTGTACAGTAGAAACTAACACAACATTGTAAAGCAACTATACTCCAATAAAAATTAATTTTTAAAAAAGCAAAATGTGAGAAAGAATATTTACAGTATGCCACCTTTTATGAAAGGAAGAAAGGTGGAAATAAGAAAATTTATATGTGATCTGCACAAGTGTAGAAAAAAAAAAAACTTAGGAAGGTAACCCAGAAACTAATGAGACTGATTATGTTCAGGGAGTGGGTGGAAATGGGGTGAAAAGAATAAGATGGTGGCAACAGAGTAGGAAAGATGGGGGAGAGACACTTAGTAGAGTTTATTGTTTTATGTTTTTAGAGTTTGTGCTAATGTTTCACATACTCAATTTTTTAATGAATAAAAATCAAGGATAAAAGAGAGAAACCCTAACATAGAATACAAATGAAAGCAAGTGAACCTAACTATATTTCCAGTGAATGACATAACACACTGAAGGGGTGAAAAAGTAAGTTTTGAACCAGTATTTAGGCTCTAAACCTTCAGGTTCTAACAAATACTGGACTCCATGCAGTAGATTTGGTTTCCACCACAGAATGAGTTAGCAATTCTGAAACTACATTCTATGTACTCTAGGATTAAGCAAACATGTAAATATATTGTAGATAATGGAAGCCTGGTACTTCACTGTTAGAGGACTGACATATATGGAAAGAGAGGAAGTTCAAATGAATCTTAGCTGTTTGATTGGACCTGGAGGTATTGGGTGGGCCAAAAAGTGCCTTCAGTTTGTAAGTACAAATAAAAGACACATTTTTCATTTTCACCAAGAACTTTGTTGAGCAACGTATTCACTGTTTTGTTCCACTACCTTCTTCCATTTTTCAGGCAACTTCATTATTCCATCTTCCCAAAACTTTTTATCTTTTTGAACAAAGAACTGTTCCAGGTGTCTTTTATAGTCTTCCAGGGAATTGAAATTTTTTCCATTAGAAGAATTTTGTAAAGACTGAAGTAAATGGAAATTGGAAGGTGCAATGTCTGATGAGTACAGTGGATGAATCAGAACTTCCCAGCCAATCTGTAACAGTTTTTACCTGGTGGTCAAAGAAACATGCAGTCTTTCATTATCCTGATGGAAGATTATGCATTTTCTGTTGACTAATTTTGGATGCTTTTCACCGAGCGCAGCTTTCATTTGGTCTAATTGGGAGCAGTGCTTGTTGGAATTAATCGTTTGGTTTTCCAGGAGGTGCTCGTAATAGAGGACTCCCTTCCAATCCCACCATGTACACAACATCCCCTTCTCTGGATGAAGACCGGCCTTTGGTGTGGTTGGTGGTGGTTCGTTTCGCTTGCCCCACGATCTCTTCCATTCCACGTTGTTGTACCGTATCCACTTTTCATCACCCGTCACAATTTGTTTTAAAAACAGAACGTTTTCATTATGTTTCAGTAGACAATCACGTGCAGAAATAGGGTCAAGAAGGTTTTCTTCGATTAACTTAATGTGGAACCGAAACATCAAAGCGATTCACATAACCAAGCAAATGATTTCCAACGCTTGATTTGGATATTTTGAGTATGTCGGCTATCTCCCACATGGCATAACACTGATTGTTCTCAGTTAATGTCTCATTTTGATCGCTGTCAACTTCAACTGGTCTACCTGACGGTGGAGCATCGTCCAGCGAGAAATCTCCAGCACGAAACTTCGCAAACCACTTTTGATCAGTCACAGCACCTTCTCCATACACTGCACAAATTTTTTTTGCATTTCGGTTGCATTTTTACCTTTCTTGAAATAATAAAGCATAATATGCTGAACATGTTGCTTTTTTCTTCCATCTTCAATATTAAAATGGCTACACAAAAATTCACCAATTTTGATAAGTCTTTTTTTAAGTGCATGCTGATACGACAGCTGTCACAATCCAATCTAACAGAATTGTTTCAAAGGATGTTAGCGACAACTAAGCAGTACTAGAGCCATCTTACGGAAAAACCAAATGAACCTTTTGGCCAACCCATATCAGTACGAAATCCTGGTTGTTAAGATGGATAGATAGAAGATACATAGGGAAAGAGATAAGAAGATGATAGATCAATGTGGGTGATTGTGTTTGTGTGTGTATATTTAACTATATATTTGTGGATAGATATAGATATAGATATCGATAGATCACATATACACACATGTACGTATACACACATATGTGTGTGTTTAAAGCATACACATGTATCCTAGCTCAGTCCCCTGACAAAGCCGGGCAACAATGACACCCCAGCGATGAACACACCTATTCCAGGTCTTGGTTTGTTTGTAAACACCATTTTCTACTAAAAAGAAACAGTGTTTCTTAGAAAAACCTCATTACAGAGCTTGGGCAGAGAAAATACAAGATGACCCTGGAATATCTTGCTGTGCCATAAAATAAGGAAGTGCTTAGAGAAGGATGGGGACATGACAAAAGGACACAGGAGTCAGCCTGGGGGGCTCTCAGACTCAGGGGTAAAAACTGGGCAGATGGAGAGGGAGGTGGTTCCCAGGAACCCCTTAGAAGGGGCCACAGACCATGACTAATCAAGTGTGACATTTTGAAAAAACAATTGTCTTCCCCCATCTCACTTTCCCACTGTTGGGAGACAAACATATGGAGCCCCGGAGTCCACAGATTGCTCCACTGGAACCCAGTCCCATCGTGGTGGGAGGCCCGGTGGAAGGGGAGGGCCTGAAGCCACAGGGCACACCAGGCTGCAGGGGAAGGACTCCCACCCCGAAAAGCCCTCCTCAGCCCTGGGGCCAGGCAGACCCACGGAAGGATGGGCAGGGCAAGGTCAGGGAGCCAAGGCCATCTCCGAATCGTCTGGTGGAAACGGCCTTGGCGGCAGCCTGCTACAAACCACCAAGAAGGATTAGCGAGTTCACCAGCTCTTGCAAACTTCAGGTTGCCTCCTTCAGTTTGGGGAAATAGCGTTTCCCCAAATCTTGGCACTCAAGATATTGTGCGGACCCAACTGACGGGTAGTTAGTCCTTCCCAGCTCCACCCCCATACCCACATCTGTCCCTAGTGAGTGCCCCTCATCAGGTAGCTTCCTGAGCCCATTCCAAGCCCAGAAAGTCTCCATGAGGCCTGAGAACGCAGGAGATCAGCCCACCCACCCTTTCTCACGGCCCCTACAGATCAATCCCAAAACAGTTGCTCTTGTAAGAGAGCTCCCCTCTTGGTTTCAGATCTGGCCACCACAGCAGCTCCAGACTCTCCTGGCCCCTCTGATGCCTCCCCCAGAAGAAGAGGCCACATGGCCACCTCCAAGAGATAGCCACACACATGCCCCATGCAGACCCTCAGGACACAGTCTCCCATGAAGCCCTGGCCGAGGGTCCAAAGGCAGAGTTGGAGCAAATCGGTCAGGAAATCTGCCTCGTCCTGGGCCCTCAGCCTCAGGGCACCACTTCCTCTTTGAGGGGCTTCTGAGCATCTGATGAGATAAAATACGAACGTGCTTTGTGCACCGTTAAAACACCCTGCAAACACCAGGAGAGTTTAAGGGGGAATATCCAGGAAAGTGATTGTGTGCTGGACTAGCAAGAGAGGCACTCTGGAGGCTCCCAGGAGAATTCTACAGGGAATGGTGCGACCCAGGAAAGATTCCAGGGAAACGGGGCCAGTGCCAGCAACGGAGGCGGGCTTGCCTGGGAAAGACACCCCACGTGCAGCCTGGTCTGCCAGAGAGGGCTCACTGCCAGGAACGGGCCATGGGGAGATTAGCTGTGGCAGGGACTGGCCAAGGGAAGCAGGGACTCGGCCCTTCAACTGCTCTACCCACAGAGAGTAGAGGAAGAAATGGCCCCCAGCCTTCGGCAGGCACCAGCTCCCAGCAGGACTCAGCTCCCGGGAGCACAGCAGGGGCTCGTGCCAGTGCTGGCTAGCAGGAAGGGCAGGTAACTGGGGGTGGGCTGCACCAAACAGATGGCCCTGCCTGTTGGGGGAAGATGCTAGGGTCTGTGGGAACCCCGATGGGCTGGATTGGGCACCCTCAGCCCTCATCACCACAGCTGAGGAAGACCACAAACCCGCCAGGTCTTGCCACCCTGTCCTCACAGTGGAGAGACCAGATGCCAGAACAGAATTCCTCACCCTGCTGTCCCCACCCCTATCCAGCAGTGACTGTCAAAATACTTAACAGTGCATGAAAAGATGCTCAACATCTCTAATCATTAGAGAAATGAAAATCAAAACTACAGTGAGATAGCACCTCACACTGGTCAGAATGGCCATCATCAAAAAATCTACAAACAATAAATGCAGAGAGGGTGTGGAGAAAAGGGAACCCTCTTGCACTGTTGGTGGGAATGTAAATTGATACTATGGAGGACAGTAAAAAACTAAAAGTAGAACTACCATATGACCCAGAAATCCCACTACTGGGCATATATCCGGAGAATACCATAATGCAAAAGGATGCATGCACCCCATTGTTCATTGCAGCACTATTTACAATAGCCAGGACATGGAAGCAACCTAAATGTCCATAAAAGAGGAATGGATAAAGAAGATGTGGTACATATATACAATGGAATATTACTCAGTCATAAAAAAGAATGAAATAGGGACTTCCCTGGCAGCCCAGTGGTTGGGATGCCACGTTTCCACAGCAGGGGCACAGGTTGATCCCTGGTCAGGGAACTAAGATCCTACATGCTGTGCAGTTCAGCCAAAAAATAGGGAAAAAATTAAAAGAACAAAATAATTCCATTTGCAGCAACATGGATGGACCTGGAGATTATCATACTAAGTGAAGTAAGTCAAACAGAGAAAGACGAATATCATATGTTATCGCTTATATGTGGAATCTAAAAAAAGCGTACAAATGAATGTATCTACAAAACAAAAATAGAGTCACAGATGTAGAAAACAAACTTATGGTTACCAGGGGTTAAAGGGGGGAGGGCTAAACTGGGAGATTGGGACTGGCATACACACACTCCTATATACAAAATAGATAACAAATAAGGACCTGCTGTATAGCACAGGGAACTCTACTCAGTACTCTGTAATGGCCTATATGGGAAAAGAACCTAAAAAAGAGTGGCTACGTGTATATGTATGACTGATTCACTTTGCTGTACACCTGACACTAACACAACATTGTAAATCAACTATGCTCCAATAAAAATTAAAAAGAAAAAAAAAACGAATGAGTAGGAATTCTCCAAGGGTAAAATGTGTGCAGAGTAGCATCTTTTACAAACACACACACACACACACACACAACTTTAACAACAGATACACCTCACAGTGGAGGCAGGAGTCCCACAAGCTGCCAAGCAAGAGTGACTCAGGCACCATCCCGCAGCCACAGCCTCAGGGGCCCACGAGTGCATCTGGGAACTCCGGCACCATCCCTGGGGAAGTGGTCTTCCCACCAGGGTCCAGGTGCACACCCTGGTCGGTGGACACACAGACACAGGGGTCAGCCCGAGGACAGCAGCACTGATGGTGTGTGAGCCAATGAGCACCAGGTCAACCCCTGATGGGGTCCACACAGGGTTTCTGGGGGCCAAGGTGGCTGGGGGTTCTCAGGGAGCTTGCGGCCCCGGCCTTTTCCAAATAGTATCTAGTGTTTCAGTATGGAGGTTCCTTAAAAAACTAAAAATAGAACTACCATACGACCCAGCAATCCCACTACTGGGCATATACCCTGAGAAAACCATAATTCAAAAAGAGTCCTGTACCAAAATGTTAATTGCAGCTCTATTTACAATAGCCAGGACATGGAAGCAACCTAAGTGTCCATCAACAGTTGAATGGATAAGGAAGATGTGGCACATATATACAATGGAATATTACTCAGCCATAAAAAGGAATGAAACTGAGTTATCTGTAGTGAGGTGGATGGACCTAGAGTCTGTCATACAGAGTGAAGTAAGTCAGAAAGAGAAAAACAAATACCGTATGCTAACACATATATACGGAATCTAAAAAAAAAAAAAAAAGAAAAAAAAATGGTCAGAAGAAACTAGGGGCAAGATGGGAATAAAGATGCAGACCTACTAGAGAATGGACTTGAGGATACGGGGAGGGGGAATGGTAAGCTGGGACAAGTGAGACAGTGGCATGGACATATATACACTACCAAACGTAAAATAGATAGCTAGTGGGAAGCAGCTGCATAGCACAGGGAGAGCAGCTCGGTGCTTTGTGACCACCTAGAGGGGTGGGAGGGAGGGAGACGCAAGAGGGAAGGGATATGGGGACATATGTATACATATAACTGATTCACTTTGTTATAAAGCAGAAACTAACACACCATTGTAAAGCAATTATACTCCAATAAAGATGTTTAAAAATAAATAAATATAAAATAAAATGCTGAGATTGAAAAGAAAAAAAAATAGTATCTAGTATTTCAAAATTGTAGTAACTGGTACTGCCATACTTGGCACAGAGGCTGACTATCCAGCCTGCCCTTCCCCATTTTGATCTCTTCCTGACACCCTACTACCCATCTCCCATGTGGGGAGCTCCCAGGGCAGAGGACTGGAGCATGAGCCATCCACCCACCCCTGCAACCCGCTTCCCTAGATCCCAAATATTAAAGACATCCTACTACTAGAGAATGGACTTGAGGATATGGGGAGCGGGAGGGGGAGGGGTAAGATGTGACAGGGTGAGAGAGTGGCATGGACATATATACACTACCAAATGTAAAATAGATAGCTAGTGAGAAGCAGCCGCATAGCACAGGGAGATCAGCTCGGTGCTTTGTGACCACCTGGGGGAGGGGGGGGATAGGGAGGGTGGGAGGGAGGGAGATGTAAGAGGGAAGAGACATGGGGACATATGTATATGTATAACTGATTCACTTTGTTATAAAGCAGAAACTAACACACCATTGTAAAGCAATTATACTCCAATAAAGATGTAAAAAAAATAAAAATAAAATAAAAAATTTAAAAAAAAAAAAAAAAAAAAAGGCATCCTAACCTTGCCCGTGACAAAGCAGGGCCCCGTCCTTGTATTTCTACTCCATTTTACACTTTTCATGGTCACAATTTAATGTGAGCCTTGTGACAAAGAGCCAAGTTTGGTGCCAGACAAGAAGTGAGGGATGGGAAAACTAAGCCCCGGCAAAGGAGGAGCGGCTGCAGCAAACCCCCAGCTCTCACTTCTGTGAAGTCTTAAGAGAACCTGAAGGTTACCTTCCAGCCCAAGAATCATTAACTGTTCATCCCACCCCCGGGTCTTACTCAGCCCTTCTTATCCAACTCCTCCCTCATGCAGGCCCTGCTGTGAAGTACACTATACAATCTGCACCAAGACTTCTTCCCTGTTCCCTCCTGCCTCACCTAGGCCTGGATGTGGAAGGAGACTCAAGAGTTGAAAGATCCCTCAAGGGCTATTCTGTGCAAGATGCTGGTAAGGACAAAGAATTGACTTGTCCAAGGCCCTGGTGAGTGAGAGACTGAGCAGAGAGGTAGAACCATATCTGACTCCTGTCCGGTGTGTTTTTCCTTGTAGCACAGGTGGGAGTGTAGCCCTGCAGACCCAGGAGGGACCCTCTTCCCTCTGAGCAGGAAGGAAGTCTCTCTCCTCAGTTCCTGCCAAGACATGGGTCCTGACCAAGCGTTAGGCCAGCTGAAGCCCTTGGGAAACAATACAGGCTAAAGAGAGGATCATCCTGGGCAGAACTGAAAATACAACAGGCTACCTGGAGGGGTTTTGTTTGCTTGCTTTGTTTTATTTTGTTTGTGGGGATGGGGAGGAGTTGTGAGAACAGTACCACCGGGGTGGGTCTCCCCTAGCTTCCTTACAGCAGTCTGCCTCCAGTGCCACCTCTGTACCTTCAGGAACAGAGTAGCCGTGATTGCCACCCAAGTTAATTTCATCACAACCAAGTCAAAAGTTACAATGCTGGGGGGCTTCCCTGGTGGTGCAGTAGTTGAGCATCCACCTGCCAATGCAGGGGACACGGGTTCGAGCCCTGGTCTGGGAAGATCCCACATGCCACGGAGCAACTAAGCCCATGCGCCACCACTACTTAGCCTGCGCTCTAGAGCCCGTGAGCCACAACTACTGAGCCCGCGCACCACAACTACAGAATCCCGTGCACCTAGAGCCCGTGCTCTGCAACAAGAGGAGCTACTGCAATGAGAAGCCTGTGCACCGCAACACAGTAGCCCCCACTCGCCGCAACTAGAGAAAACCCACGTGCAGCAATGAAGACCCAACACAGCCATAAATAAATAAATAAATAAATAAATAAATAAATAAATAGATAGATAAATAAATAAAAGTTACAATGCTGGTTGTAACCTTAGAAGCTAGGCCAAGGGCAGAGGGGAACTGAGGACATATAGAACTGCCTCCCCCACTATGCAAACCTCTGCCTGGGCGCCACAACAGTGCTGCCATCCATTTTAGCACACTGCACCCACTCCCTAATTCCAAAATGGCTAGCCTGCTCCCCAAGCCAGGCGTTTCCTAAGAACTCTCCCCTTCAGAGTTCTCACCCTAGTCACAAACTCAGAAGAGCTCCTCAAGCAGCCAACTTTGATCTTAGATGATGATGTGGGTATTTTAAAATGTGCTAAAGTTCCTTTGTAATCCATGTAACTCACAACTTAATGTATTTAAATATGTGAAAGGGAATATTTGAAAGGGAAATTTTTTTAATTTTATAAAATATAGCATTTTAAAGAGTCAGAGAGGTAACTTTTGACCAAATTTCATTTTTAGCCAAGACTTGGCTTCTTGACCTTTTCTACATAGCAGCCAAATCTTCCCTATCCCACTCCAGTCAAACATGACCCTAAGAGCAGGGGTCTGGGGGTGGGGAGGAAGAGCGGAGTAATGCATAGTGCGCTGGTTACTATTGTTAGGAAGCCATCTGCAAATAGACATCAGCACGTGCCACTGCAATGTAACAGTGCAGGCAGCAGGCAGCACGGCATAAAGAGTGAGGAGCTATTCGCAGAGGGACAGCATTATAGCTTTCTGGACCAAGGGGATAAGGATACAGCAAAAAGGGAAGACAGGCAGCACTAGGCCCCCACTCAGAACGCCTGAGGCCAAACAGAGCATCACAAGCACAGCCCTTGTCTGTTAAGCGATGGGCACAGGCTCCTGCAAGGCCACCCTGAAGCCCACAGGCTCTGTTCTCCAAGACAGTCAGGCTACTTGGAGAGTTGATACACATCCTGAGACCCGGGATACTCTCACCTGCGTGGCTAACAAGTGAAAGTATAGGCTTTAAGATGAGGCTTAGACATCCTGGATTGATTTTGTTATTTTTCCTTTGGTAAGGGGTGGAGAAAATTAACTGGGTTTAAGGCTAGAACAGAAAAAATAGTCGTTGAGAAAAACCAACTACTGCCAGGTAATAAGGTGGAAAAATTAAACTGAGGCATCCACAAATCTTAAAGCCAAGACCTTCTCCTACAGCTCTACCAGCCTCGGACCGTGGTTTCAAGCCTTCAGAGTTGCTCTTAAAATAGCCGAGTGAGCAAGCATAAGGATCGGTGCTGCATCTGGCAGGCAACCCTGTGCCCCAGGTCCCACCCTACTGGCTTCTGCCCACTAAACTGGAAGGTTAGCAAGCGCCTTCCCTGATGGCACCCGCCCCAAGCCCGCCCAGGCCGCCGGCAAGGGCCCGTCTGGGTCTGGGCGGCGGTGCCACCCTCGGCTCCGGCCGGCTGCCCCGCCCGCGTCATTCCGTGGACTCAGGCGCTCCCGCGCGGCCGCGGGCGGGCGGCGCACCTGCCTCGAGCGCCCTAGGTCCCGGCGGCGGGTCCCCGAGGCCTAGTGCTCGCGGGCGCGCCGCCAGCCCGGCGGTTCAAGACGCCGCTAGTCTCCCCTGGGCTTCGTCAGCGCGCGGCGGGTCCGCTGTTTGCGAGGTGGCCTGGCTCCCCGGGACCGGGGCGGCGGCGGCCGGCCGGGTAGAGCTAACGAGCCCCGCGGGAGCGCGGCAGCCAGAGAAGCTCGGCCTTGGCAACCTGGCTGGGCGAAGCCGCCAGAGGCCGTCTCTTAGCAACGCAGACGCCGGCTGCAGAGCTTACGCTGCTTCCCCCTAGGCGTGTCCATCGCTGCCCCCGGCTGTACAGCGGGAGCCCTCCCATACCGCCCCCCCCCCCCGGCTCGGCTGCCACCGAGGACTAGGCTGGGGACCCCGGTGCACTCTCCCTCGCCCCACCAAAACCGATGACCCTAAAAGGGAAAGTCTGTGGCGCCCTCAGCCCTCAGCTGGAGCTGTGTGGGTGCTCTAGCCATACTCATGAAATTGAAGGGGCTCGGGAGCTACTTGCTAACCTCCCTGAGCTCTGCTTATTTGAATGGGGGTAATAGGGTTGCTGCATCGATAATGCGCATACTGCCCATTTACCATTAGCCAGGAATTATGCTGGGTGCATTGTTAACGCCAGTTACCTCGTTTAGTCTTCATACCAACGCTGACGGGACCTGTCAGATGTGTACCGTTATTTCCATTTCACAGATAGGAACACTGAGGCCTAGGATCACAATGACTTGACCGGAAGGCACACAGCCAGGAAGTGACTCAAAGACAAAGTTCTTTACTCCAGTGTTTTCATGTGTCTTCCAGGCCTCACAACCCACACAGATGCTCCTCAGAGCAAGGGATTCCATGGCCCAATAATTTGGAGAAACACTGGATACTGTATCTCCCTCTGCTTTTGTGGAGGCTGACAATGCATTTTAGTGAATTAGAGCCTCTCAGAGAAGAAAACTGTTTGCCTTGGTTTAATTCAGTGTTTTCCAAACTAAGTCGAACAGAAAACCTCTTCTTTAAAAGACACTCTTGGCATCCTGTGGAACTGTGTTGCATGAAATACACTTTGGAACACACTTGCCTCCTTATTCGCCAATGAAAGGATAGATGTGGAAGTTCCTGGAAAGTGACACTGAAAAGTGCTTGTAGAGCTATGAGGGCACGGATTATTATTATTGTTATTGTTATCATCATCATGTGCTTCATTATTTTTTAGGGATCCTGTTTGTGGCCTTCTGGCCACTCTGTAGTGCTGGATAATAATAATAACTAACATTTACTGAGCACTTCCTATGTACCAAGCACTGCTCTAAGTGCTTTGTATGTATTAACTAACTTATACCTTACAATTACCCAGCTGTTATCCTCCCCCCGGCAGAAAAAAATGGGGGGCGGGGCATGAGACCATGATGATTAAATAAGTAAGAGATGTAAAATTCTTAGAAGAAAGCACTTGGAATTACTACAAGCATTTGCTATTATCATTATTCCTATTTTACGGAGGAGGAAACTGAGGCACAGAAAAATTAAGTATCTTGCTCTAGGTCACACTGGTAGTGAGTGGATTGAAACCTAGGCAGCCTGGGGGCAGGGCCTCTGCTGGTAACCACTATACAGTCTGCCTCTCTGCCAGAGGTGGAGGGGACACCCTGGATCTGGGCCCTCATCAGCAAAGCCAGCATTGCCTGTGACAGCATCTCTTCTCTATCTAGGGCCACATCCCCCATCCTCCCATCCCATCTGCCTGTCATAACCACCACCACAAGCTCCCTCATGGGAGAAGAAAGGGGACAAGACTTGGGGTTAGACAACACTGGATTGGACCCCAGCCTCACCGTTTACTGACTGGGATCTTAGACAAGTAACTTAACCATCAATTTTCTCTTCAGTGAAAAGAGAGCACCATCTGTCATTGCTAATTATTAGAGAAATGCAAATCAAAACTACAATGAGGTACCACCTCACACCAGTCAGAATGGCTATCATTTAAAAGTCTACAAAAAACAAATGCTGGAGAGGGTGTGGAGAAAAGGGTACCCTCCTACACTGTTGGTGGGAATGTAAATTGGTGCAGCCACTATGGAAAACAGTATGGAGGTTCCTCAAAAAACTAAAAACAGAGTTACCACATGACCCAGCAATCCCACTCCTGGGCATATACCCAGAGAAAACTATAATTCAAAAAGATACATGTACCCCAATATTCGTAGCAGCACTATTCATAATAGCCAAGACATGGAAACAACCTAAACGTCCATCAACAGAGGAATGGATAAAGAAGATGTGGTATATATATACAATGGAATACTACTCAGCCATAAAAAAGAATGAAATAATGCCATTTGCAGCAACATGGATGGACCAAGATATTATCATACTAAGTGAAGTAAGTCAGAAAGAGGAAGACAAATACCCTGTGTCACTTATATGTGGAATCTAAAACATGACACAAATCAACCTATCTATGAAACAGAAACAGACTCACAGACATAGAGAACAGACTTGTGGTAGGGGAGTGGGGAGAGAATGGATTGGGAGTTTGGGATTAGCAGATACAAACTATTATATACAGAATGGATGAACAACAAGGTCCTACTGTATAGCACAGGGAACTATATTCAATATCCTGTAATAAACCATAATGGAAAAGAATATAAAAAAGAATATACATATATGTGTATAACTGAATCACTTTGCTGTACAGGAGAAATTAACACAACATTGTAAATAACTATACGTCAATAAAATAATTTTTTTTAAAAAGAGAGAGCACCATCTACCTCACAGGTTTGTGTGGGGATGGACTGAGATAATGGATATAAAGCACTTAGCACAGGGCCCGACCTAGTCTAAGCACTCAATAAATGATGGCCCCTTCCACCTCTTCTGGGAAGACTTCCCTGACTGTGTGTGCCTCCCTCCACCCCCAGGCGGGTCAGGACCTCTCTGCTGTGTCCCTGGCTTATCCCCACCTCAGCCTGCCACACCTCCTGGTCTTGAAATTATGGTTTTATTTCACAAAATTGAGCCCCAAAGGTCAGTCTCATTCACAGCTATTTCCCCAGGGCCTAGCACACCAAGCTCAGCACATAGTAGGAGCCCAATTTTTTTATTTTTTATTAATTTTTACTGGAGTATGGTTGCTTTACAATGTTGTGTTAGCCTCCACTGCACAACAAAATGCATCAGCCATACACGCACAGATATCCCCTCCCTTTTGGACTTCCGTCCCATTTAGGTTACCACAGTGCATTAGGTAGAGTTCCCTGTGCTATACAGTATGTTCCCATCAGTTGTCTATTTTATACATAGTATCAATAATGTATATGTGTCAATCCCAGTCTCCCAATTCCTCCCTCCCCACCCCTTTCCCCCTTGGTATCCATGCATTTGTTCTCTACATCTATGTCTCTATTTCTGCTTTTCAAATAAGATCATATATACCATTTTTCTAGATTTCACATATATGTGTTATTATACGATATTTGCTTTTCTCTTTCTGACTTACTTCACTCTGTATAACACTCTCTAGGTCCATCCACGTCTCTACAAATGACCCAATTTCATTCCTTTTTATGGCTGAGTAATATTCCGTTGTATATATGTACCGCATCTTCTTTATCCATTCCTCTGTTGATGGACATTAAGGTTGCTTCCATGTCCTGGCCATTGTAAATAGTGCTGCTATGAACATTGGGGTGCATGTGGTTTTTTAAATTATGGTTCTCTCTGGGTATATGCCCAGTAGTGGGATTGTTGGGTCATATGGTAATCCTATTTTTAGTTTTTTAAGGAACCTCCATAATGTTTTCCATAGTAGCTGTATCAATTTACATTCCCACCAACAGCGTATGAGGTTTCCCTTTTCAGTAGGAACCCAATTAATGTTTGCTGACTTAATGATTGAATTATAACAAGAGATATAGCTAATATTAATTGAGAACCCACTGTGCACTAGGCCCCGTTCCAAATATTTTACAGATTCTAACTCATTTAATACAACAACCATTTGAAGTAAGCACTATTGTTTTCCCATTTGAGGAAACGGACACAGAGATGTGTCTGATAAATGTGGAGATAGAATCTGAACCCAGGACTTCCCTGGTGGCACAGTGGTTAAGAATCTGCCAGCCAATGCAGGGGACACGGGTTCGAGCCCTGGTCCGGGAAGATCCCACATGCCGCGGAGCAACTAAGCCTGTGCGCTACAACTACTGAGCCTGCGCGCCTACAGCCCGTGCTCTGCAACAAGAGAAGCTACCACAATGAGAAGCCCGCGCACTGCAAGGAAGAGTAGCCCCCGTTGCTGCAACTAGAGAAAGCCCACGCGCAGCAACAAAGACCCAACACAGCCAAAACTTAATTAATTAATTAATTAATTTAAAAAAAAAAAAAGAATCTGAACCCAGTCAGTCTGGCTTTAGAGCCTGTAAGCTAAACCACAATAAAAAAGTGAACAGATGGATGCCTACCTACCCGCATGGTTGCTGAGAAGGCCAAAAGATACTAAAAGCCCTATATGTGCACAGAGGTTTATTGTTATGAGTTCCCAGAAAAGGAAGGAATCCCTGGTTCAAGGCCTGCTCCTCCCAGGCCTCGGTTTCCCCATCTATGAAATAAGGGTTGGACTTATTATATATCAAGGCTTTTACACTCATGATGTTGCTTGTCTGCAGGCCTAGAAGGCAGGGAAGGAGAGCGGGAAAGGGAGGTTGGGCCAAGAGAAACCTAGAAACAGCACAAGAGCTTGGTGGGCCCAGCCTGGAGCAGAGGGCAGGCCAGGGGCCAGCAGAGCAGGGAGGGGCCCCACTGTTGCCTCTGTGAGCACCCAGGTCAGAGGTGGCTTAATTCAGCTAGGAGCGGGGGTCAGGGTCAAGGTCCCAGCCAGGCTACTGTGACAATAATAACTAAGGGCAATAATGACCATTCACAGGTAGCCAGCACTTTACAGTTTCCATTATCTCACCTGGGTCTCATGCCAACCCTGTGATTATTACCCCTGAGAACTAAGGCCTAGAGAGGACTAGGTCTTGCCCAAGGTCACACAGTGGCTCAGCATCTAGACCTCACATGACCCATCTTGTTGACTGATCAATTTAAACTGCAATAAGCCATATTCCAGAAATTGCTCCGGCTATTTAAGGAGGGATTGAGCAGGACCCAGGTGGCATGGCTGGACCAGAGTCAAGTGAAAGAAGTAGCCTTTTCCACTCATTAAAAGTTTAGCCAGGCAAGCAAAGTGGGCACGTGTGGGCAGGCAGAGCTCCTTGGGGCTCAGGCCACCGCTGGACCCAGCGTCAGGCTCAGGCTGCTGTAACTGGGCCCCACGTGTCCTGCTGAGCCTTTGTCCCACGGGCAGCCTCACAGGCCACCAAGGTCCAGCTCATTATGGCCTAATTGGTGGCAAATCACTCAGCCAACCTCAGGGATGCAGAGTGATGAGCTCAGAGTGAGAAAAGTTTGAGCCGCCAAAACTTTCTCCACAGTGGCCCAAACTTTCCCAGCCCTTGGGGGGCACCGAGGTCCCTGTTGGTGCCCAGGTTTCTCCAAGATGCCCAGGCCCAGGTGCACCACTGATACACTGCTGTCACGCTGGGGCTGGTATAACCCTCAGCTGTAGCCTGGTTGTCTGAGGCACCTCCCGGCTCCCCAGAGCCTCATGGATGCCCTCAGTCTGGGGAGGGTTGCCCTAGCTCTGGTCCTCCACTCGCCCACCCCATCCCAGGACACTTGGTGGGACAGCACACCCTCCACACCCGGGGAGCGGGGTCTGGGCCCTCCCCCGAGCCGAGAACTACATCCCTGACGGGGAAGAGATGTCTGGCAGTCAACATGACCATGAGCCTCCCAACCCCGAGGCAGTTCACAGAGGACCTCCCCCTGTTAGCCCATTTTTCCTCACACCAGCCTCAGGAGAGAGGCAGGAAGGGTGATGTAAAGATGATGACAGTGGCAAACAAAAGGTCACTATCTCAGAGCTAAACATCTTCTACGCATCAGCCCATGTACCCTTCAGATAAGCCCCATGAGGTGGGAATTAGTATCCCTATTTCATAGATAAGTAAGCTGAGACTCAGAGATATTAAGTTCACCCACCTCATACAAGCTTTTCCTGTATGGACATACTAGCTTTGAAGTTGAGACTAATTTGGGCTCAAATCCCTGCCATTTAACCAGCTGTGTAAACTTATGTACGTTATCTAACTTCTCTGAGTCTTTGTTTCTTCATCTGTAAATTGGGGAGGTCATATCTGTTTCATGGGATTGTGAGGTTAAAGACAACGTACATAAACTGCCAATCACAGTCCTGGCCCAGGGTAAACATTCATTAAATGACTGATTGCTCGGTGGAATGAAAAATGCACAGGATTTGGAGCCAGCAATTCAAAAAATATGTTTGCCCCCTTGATCCGCGCCAGGCTCTGTCCCAGGCCCTAGAGTTTGCAGTGTCAGAGGCTCTCCCTGCCCTCCCTAAGCTTGATGAGACCAGGAAATGAGTGCACTGGGAGGGGAGGACAGCTCAGCGGTCAGTCTGAGATGTCACTTGGCCTCTCCAAGCCCAGCTTTATCATTTGTTAAATGAGATACCTTCCCTGAAGGGTTATCATGAGAGCTGGGTGCCATGACAAAGGTGAGCATGGTCGGTAGATTCTAGAGCCGTATAGAAATATCCCTACTGTTCCACAGATGAGGAAGCTGAGGTCCGGGGACCTCCCATCATTACCCAAGGTCACCCAGCTGGTGTGGCCAAGCCCAGAATGAATCCCAGGGTTTTTCTACCCAGACAATGCTCGACATCCCGGCAGGAATGGCAGCCTTCCTCAGCCTTCCACCTCCAGACTCCCTGGCCAGCAGGCGAGATGTGTGGGGCAGACCCTACCTCTTCCCAGGGGCTCACAGTTGCGGGTCAGTAAGACAAGCAGGAGACACTCAAAATACATGAGGAAAGGGAACACAGCCTGGGGGCATCCAGAGGGAGTGAGGGCTGACAGCTGCCTCCACTGTCTCTCTCTGCTCAGACATATACCTGTGAGCTCCAGGACCCTCCCTCCTCTGCTTCCTTTGCCCCCAGATAACCCCACAATTTATGCAGAAGCAGAGAGCCTGCTATAGACACACGACATCAAGACGTGTCCCACAGCCCCCTTCCAATCAGATGGGGGCCCCATAGTCTCTCTGAGAGAGAAAATCTCATGGGCCCTCCGCTCTCTGCCCCTTAGGAAAGGTCTGAGCTCAGTGTGATGGGTCATCACGATGGACCAGGGCTGGGCCTGAATAGCTCTGACCTCTGTTCCCCTGCAGGACTTGATCCTAGGTGAAAGCAGAAGGGAGTTGGGCTTGGGACTTTCTCAGGCCCCTGAATCACTGGTGGCCACAGACTTCCCCTTCCAGAAGAACCAAACCTGCAGGAGAAGTCGGAGGCTATGGAGGAGGGAGGAGGCTGAGGATCTGGATGGGAAGGCCTGAGGAGGTGACCCAGGTTGGTCCCAGGTCCCCTGGGGGAGATTTGGAGAGAGCTGAGGATGCACGCACGTGTGCACACACACACACACACACACACACACACATTAAATGTGGAAACCAGCAGCAGTGGGGTTAGAGTCAGACAGCCCAAGTTCAGGTCCCAGCTCTGCCACTTACAGGCTTCATGGCTTTGGACAAGTGTGTGGCCTTTACCGGTTTCCTTCTCTATAAAATGTGGGGGCCAACCACACACGGGTTGTGAAGATTAGAGAGAAAGTCTTAGCCAATATTTATAGAGTCCACACTGTGTTAGTAACTGTGTGGAATAAGTTACAGACATTACCTCATTTGATCCTTAGAACATCACTGCGAGGCTTTGCTTGTTCACAGCTCTATACTACACCTAGCCTACTGGGTGCTCAATAAATATGTATTGAATGAATGAGTGAATGAAGATGGGATTGGTGTTATTATTATGCCCATTTTTCAGGAGAGCACACTGAGGCTCAAAAAGAGAGCAGGCAACTTGCTAGGGCCACACAGAGCCAGGTCTCCTGTCCCAGGCCCTGACACCGGTGTGTTCTGACTGACTCAGGCTCACAGGGAGGGGGCTGTGTGCACCAGGAATGTCCAAGGATGAGGCATCTCTAACTAGCCCTGCCAGGCACAGAATACTCTTTCCCCCAGGCACAGACTCTGCAGCACAGGCCTGAATCGAGGCAGCCTCTGCCTGACATGGTGCTTGGGTGCCACCTTGTGGCTATTGTGGGAAGTGCAGGCTGCACCTGGCCTGGCCAGAAGGCCTCACCGTGCGGAGGAAGGTCAGCCCTGCGTGCAGAGAGCTGTCAGTCCACAGATCCTGGGCAAGGTCCCCAGCCCTGACATGGATAGGGAAGGACAGGCTACTCCAAAAGCTTCTCTCAGAGACCAAAGGGCACCTAGAGCCAAATAATTTGTTTATGGCTAGGTCAGGCAGAGATGGGGGCAGGTGGTGCTCATGTGTCTAGCAGGGGCCTGTGGCCTCTGACTTTCTGGACCACCAACCCCAGATGGCCCCTCACTTGCCCGTCTCACAAGCCACACACACAGGGGCCATATCAGGCCACTTGCCAGATTTCCCACTGGCAACAGGCCACAGCCTGAGGTCTTTGGGTCTACAGCCTGGTTTCTTAGGACTGGGGTGCTCAGCCCAAATGACCCTCAGAGTGGAGAGTTCCCTCTCCTTCCTTATGAATATGAGGCCCACAGGGGGATGGGCCCTGGCCAGGTAGGCCCAGAACTCAGGCCTCCAGACTGTCAAACCAGTGGATTCTCAATAAGGACCCCCTTTTCCTACAAATCAAACAGCAGAGCAAGTACTGAGATTCAGGCACACATTCATTCAATCTGAGACCTGCCCTCGTGGACTGACAGTCTATAGAGTGCCTCCTTCCCATTTCCCATTCTTGCAGGAGACGGGGGCTACCACCAGCCTGGGCCAGGTCAGGCATCTTATGGGTCTGGGGATCAGAACCAGACTTGACTTCAAGTCCCAACTCTGCCACTTACTAATGCCGAGGCTTGGCCAATAGCAACCTCTCTGAAACTCAGTTTCTTCATCTGTAAAGTGGGTTTAATGATTACCACCTTGCAAGGGGTTGTTTTAAACGAGATACGACATGTAACACCCCAGGTACGAGACCTGGCCAGGGCAGGAGATAGTTGAATGAGCTACTCCTTCCCTCTAGCCCCCGGCCAGCCAGGGGAGGGGTCACTGAGAGAGCTTAGAGGAGGCTGAAGCACTCCAGCCACAACTGATTAAAGTAGCCAAAGACAGACCCCAGGCTTAGGCAAATCAGGTCTGACCCTTCAGAGTCAGGCAGCTGGTGTCCCATCTTCCTCAGGCCCAGGCATTCTTCCTTTGGGCTCAAAGATGGACCCACAGGTGAGTCTGCTGACAAGGCTGTGCCTGGTATAGGGAACCATCCTGGCTGGAGGTCTGCCCCCACCCCCTGCTCTGCCCCCTACCCTGTGCTGAAAGACTGCTAGTCAGGACCCTCTCTCTAGCCAAGGCAGGGTGGGCCCCAGAAGCCTGTCTGCAGAGACCAGCCTGCTCCCTGCAGAGGAGAAGATTTAAGAGCTGCCCCATTGGGAAAGGAAGCCCTCTCTCCTAGGCCAAGGCCCACTGACCTGCCACCCTTGGAAGGTTTCCCCCGCCCCTTCCCAAGAGGAGGAGCTATGTGTGGAGAGGCCAGGGGTCTGCCTGAGGGGACAGAGAGCCATCTTCAAGACTGGACACAGCAAGGTGAGCAAGAGGAGGGAAACTGGGCTAGTCCTGGTCCATGCCCATCACACATGGAGAGAAGAAGCTACCACAACATCCCCAGTACTGAGGGGACCTCCAGCTCCCCAGCAACCAGAGTGGGCTCAGGAGCCAGGAGGAGCCAGGGGACCAGCTCCAGGCCCCGTTCTGTTACCAAGCAGCTGCAAGACTGCTGGCTCCAAGCCTCAGCTCCCTCAGCCATAAAGTAGTGCCTCCTACCTCCCAGGTGTGATGGGGAAATCAAATCAGTTGAGGAACATGAAAGAGGGTAGATCTTATGTTAGGTGTTAGGTTACATCACAAAAAATAATTATAATAAGTAAATAAATAGGCAGGAGGAAACTTTTGGAGGCGATAATATGTTTATGGCATAGATTGTGGTGATGGTATCATGGGTATATACAATCAACCCTTGAACAACGCAGGCCTTAGAGGTACACACCCTCTGCACAGATGACAATACATGAAAAACTTATAGTCGGCCCTCTGTACCCACGGTTCTACACCTGTGAATTCAACCAACTGCAGATTGTGTCATACTGTGGTATTTACTATTGAAAAAAAAAAATCCACATATAAGCGGACCCATGCAGTTCAAACCTATGTTGTTCAAGGGTCAATTGTATTTATCACCAAATTCATCTGGTTAAATACATTAAATATGTACAGCTTTTTGTATGTCAATCATAACTCCATAAAGTGGTTTAAAAAAAAAAACAGCTATCTCAATCCTGAGGAAAAAGAACAAAGCAGGAGGCATAACCCTCCTGCTGGGGACTTCAGCCAATACTACAAAGATACACTAATCAAAACAGCATGGTATTGGCACAAAAACAGACATACGGATCAATGGAACAAAATAGAGAGCCCAGAAATAAACCCACACACCTATGGTCAATTAATCTTTGACAAAGGAGGCAAGAGTATACAATGGAGAAAAGACAGTCTCTTCAGCAAGTGGTATTGGGAAAGTTGGACAGTCACATATAAATCAATGAAGTTAGAACACACCCTCATGCCATACACAAAAATAAACTCAAAATGGTTTAAAGAGGGAATTTCCTGGAGGTCCAGTGGTTAGGACTTGGTGCTTTCACTGCCAAGGGCCCAGGTTCAACCCCTGGTTGGGGAACTAACATCCCACAAGCCGCACAGTGCGGCCAAAAAAAAAAAAAAAAGGTTTAAAGACTTAAGTATAAGACATGACATCATAAAACTCCTAGAAGAGAACATAGGCAAAACATTCTCTGACGTAAATCGTACCAATGTTTTCTTATGTCAATCTCCCATGGCAATAGAAATAAAAGCAAAAATAAACAAATGGGACCTAATCAAAATTATAAGCTTTCGTACAGCAAAGGAAACCATAAACAAAACGAAAAGACAACCCTCAGAATGGGAGGTAATATTTGTAAATGATGCGACCAACAAGGGCTTAATTTCCAAAAATATACAAACAGCTCAAAAAATTCAATAACAAAAAACCAAATAACCCAAATGAAAAATGAGCAGAAGACCTAAATAGACATTTCTCCAAAAACATACAGATGGCCAACAGACACGTGAAAAGGTGCTCAACATCGCTAATTATTAGAAAAATTCAAATCAAAACTACAATGAGGTACCAGCTCACATCGGTCAGAATGGCTATTATTTCAAAGTCTACAAATAACAAATGCTGGAGAGGGTGTGGAGAAAAGGGGACCCTCCTACACTGTTGGTGAGAATGTAAATTGGTGCATCCATTATGGAAAACAGTATGGAGGTTCCCCAGAAAACTAAAAATAGAGCTACCATATGATCCAGCAATCCCACTCCTGGGCATATATCTGGAGAAAAACATGGTTCAAAAGGATACATGTAGGGACTTCCCTGGTGGCACAGTGGTTAAGAATCTGCCTGCCAATTCAGGGGACACGGGTTCAAGCCCTGGTCTGGGAAGATCCCACATGCCGCGGAGCATCTAAGCCCGGTCGTCACAACTACTGAGCCTGTGCTCTAGAGCCTGCATGTCACAACTACTGAAGCCCGCACGCCTAGAGCCTATGCTCCACAACAAGAGAAGCCATCGCAGTGAGAAGCCCATGTACTGCAACAAAGAGTAGCCCCCACTCACCGCAACTAGAGAAAGCCCGCATGCAGCCAAAAAATAAATAAATAAATAAATAAATAAATAAAAGGATACATGCACCCCAATGTTCATTGCAGTGCTGTTTACAATAGCCAAGACATGAAAGTAACCTAAATGTCCATCAACAGATGAATGAATAAAGAAGATGTGGTACATATATACAATAGAATATTAGCCATTAAAAAGAATGAAATAATGCCATTTGCAGCAAACATGGATGGACCTGCAGATTATCATACTAAGTGAAGTAAGTCAGACGGAGAAAGACAAGTATCATATGATATCGCTTATATGCTGAATCTTTAAAAAAAAAAATGATACAAATGAACTTATTTACAAAACAGAAACAGACTCACAGACTTAGAGAACGGACTTATGGTATCCAGGGGGAAGGGTGAGGGGAGGGATAGATTGGGAGTTTGGGATTGACATGTACACTCTGCTATATTTAAAATAGATAACCAACGAGGACCTACTGTATAGCACAGGGAACTCTGCTCAATATTCTGTAAAAACCTAAATGGGAAAAGAATTTGAAAAAGAATAGATATATGTATATGTATAACTGAATCACTTTGCTGTACACCTGAAACTAACACAACATTGTTAATCAACTATGCTCCAATATAAAATAAAATAATTTTTTAATAAAATAATTTTTAATTAAAAAAATGAAAAATAAAATATGACAGGACTTCCCAGGTGGTTCAGTGGGTAAGACTCCACATTCCCAATGCAGGGGGCCCGGATTCGATCCCTGGTCGGGGAACTAGATCCCACATGCATGCTGCAACTAAGAGTTCACATGCTGCAACTAAGACCCAGAGCAGCAAAAATAAATATATAAACAAATAAATATCTTTAAAAAAAAAAGAATTCCTAGAAATGTTTATTAAAAAAAAAAATGACACAAATGAACCTATCTACAAAACACTCACAGACATAGAAAACAGACTTGTGGTTGCCAAGTGGGAGGGGGTGGGGGAGAGTTGGATTGGGAGTTTTGGACTAGCAGATGCAAACCATTATATACAGGATGGATAAAAAACAAGGTCCTACTGTATAGCACAGGGAACTGTATTCAATATCCTGTGATAAACCACAATGGAAAAAATATGAAAAATAATATATATATACATATATATATATATATAACTGAATCACTTTGCTGTACAGCAGAAATTAGCACAACATTGTTAATCAACTATACTTGAGTAAAACAAATTTTTTTTAAAAAAGATTCCTTTTTTTAAGTAATTAATTTTTAATTGATTTTTTTTGAATTTTTGAATTTTAGTTTATTTATTTTTTTATATAACCTGCTCTCCTCTTCACCAGGCCAACTTACATCCCAAGTTTTCCATCAGTTCTCTTTCAAAGTAACAACATGTAATGAGTACAGCAGATATTATTGATGGGGTTGGGGGGATATTTCTTGATTTTTCTTAGGAAGAACATGGGGTGGGGGACACATGAGGCGAATAAACAAGCATGTTTACAATGTCCCTGGGAACAGGAGAGTGCAATAGCACGGAAGTCATCCTTCCCAGCCTTTGAGTGTACAAGGAGAGAAGCACAAAGAGGGCAGCACCGGGGCTGATAGACGAGTTGTGGTCTTCCAAGGATTTTGGAGGGAGCATGTTCTCCTCCCTGCGGGTGGAAATAGCCCTCACCTTCAGGGCACTCTTGGTCTAAGTATATACTCGGTACTAGCACTCTGCTGTTCCACCACTCTCCTTCTCTAGCAGACAGAAACAGTCAAGTTTCCAAAGAAGCCCAATAAATGTTTCTTGATTAAATTCAGTGACATATCATAACCCTAGAGAAAATACTAGGGAGGCAGAAGCAATTCTCTCCATTCTAAGGTGGCTACTCATTTCTGAGTCAGCCACTGCTGTGTCCCATGACTGTCCAAAGCATCCAGATATGATTTCAAAATACAACAGAATGTCTCCTAATGCTCTCCATAGAGTCCCTCACGTCCTTGCCTTCATCTTCACCACTAGCGCCTGAGGACACTGTTCAACATGGAGCAAAGAGCATGGGTGTTAAGAGTCCATTAGGTGTCGGTTTAAAACCCAGCTATGCCTGAAGGTTGAGCTGCGTGGTAGGCATGATGAACAAAGAACAAATGCAGACCTACAGAAGAAAATATTAGCACAGCAAGCCCTCTCTGAGCCCTGCTTGCAGCTTCACTGTTCTAAAGGTGAGGGGAAGTTTTCACAGAACTAGAAGCCACAAACCAAAATGATCACCTGGGATTTTATCTCACTCTCTCCTAGTTCCACCTTCAGAGTATCAGTTAAATTGCCCTAACATCTTCTCTAAAGAGAAAACCATTCTGAAGATATAAATGGTCCCCTAACAAGTTCTACCAGTCAGGGTCCAGTCAGGAAATCAGAAGCCACACTAGGTATTTCAACAGAGAATTTAATGTAAGGAATTAGACAGGAGGTAGAGACTTGAAAAGGCAAAAAGAAAACCCTGAGGTAACACATGGGTAGCAGAAGCAGCTACCACCCCCAGGGTTCAAGGAACAAAGGGAAGAGGTTGAGATGGTCAGGACCTAGAAACTTGGAGAAGAAGCATCACAGAGCTGAAACTTGGGCTTCTGAGCAGAAGGTGCTGCAAGGACGCTGCTGGTACCTTAGGAACTCATAGGAAGGGCTGTGTACAGCGGGGACACAGATTTATGAGAAGGAGGTGCTTTTTGGCTAGTGTTGTACCTTTGGAGCTCAGAGCCCCATGAGACGGGGATGCAGACCTCTTGGTGGGCTGGGGACTGCCCAGAAGGTGCTGGTACCTCTGAGGGGATACAATGAGGCTGGATCTGGGAGAGCCCAGAGAAGTTATAAACTGAAACCGATTGCAGTTGCCAGAGCAAAGGTCTGTTGGTGGTGATACTGACGGGAATAATAAGCAAACAGGAAGGAGCCAGTCCATTCTGCCTTCCTCCTTCTTTCCAATAACCCTCAAGTATCCATCGTTAGAGTAATACAAACTAATGCCTGCCCGAATAAGAAGTAATTTGCAGAGTCCTAACCCCACCATAACAAAGCTGAGTATAGAAGGTTGAGTTTGGGGTGAGACACAATAGCTTCACAACTTTGAAACTGTTGCAAAAAATGTTTCATAGAAAAAGAGAAAATGAGAATATTGCATGGGGTTGGCCTGACGTGACCATTTTGCAAGTGAGCCGAGAAGAACTCTGGTCTATTTCTTATATATTTTATACACATTGAAAGGGGACCATGAAAGGCTCCCTTTACATTTTGTTCAGCCAGGAAAATAGGCATACTGTCTAGGATATTCCCACAATAGCTCCTGTAACAGATATTGCAATGACAGCAAGTGACTTTGTTACCAAGGCTGTTGCCCCAGAATCATACCCCTGCCCCTCCCTTGAATGGAAACCAATTACTGTTATCTAAGTTTCGGGAGGAAGCTGCAAAGAGAAAAAACAAGAACGGGTTAGAACCAACTAGGCCCAAGATGGCGGAAGATTCGACTTCCAGGAGACCTTGAGCCTCTTTATACACTCATTGTAATGCATAAGCTTGCTGAATGACACACCCACCAGCGCTGTGACAGTTGACAATCTCCATGACAACAACAGAAAAAGCCCATACAAGGACAGAAAAGGAGAGTTGTCTCAGTTCCAGGTTCTCCCCTGTTCTCAGATAACTCATGAATATTCCTCCCACTCTTTGTAACTCCCTCCATTTTATCTCAAGCTTCCTGTATATTTGGTGTTTCCACCGAATTAGGTTAAGCTGACTTGCAAATTAGGTTCCAGCTTCTCCATTCTTTGCCATTGAATAAAACTTGTGCTGCTCCAGTTACTGGCTGTGCAAATCCAACTGGAAAAAGAACCTCCCTGGCCGAGACAAGGGGTCTCACATGGGCTAGGACTCCAGCGCGGGTCAAGTCAACCAATTCGGTAACAACTTGTCTTGGTGAAAGGGAGATTAGCAGATCTTGACAAAGTGTCTGTTTCTTCTTGCCGTCTTGCACATCTGCCATCCCCAAGAGAACATTCTCAGGTTAATTTGCAAAAGGATGAAAAATACATGGAGCAGAGCCGAGTCACCCTAGTTATCCCAGCCAAGGCCAGCCAACAGCCATAACGTGAGCAAGTCCAGTCAAAATCAACAGAGCAGCCTGGTCAACCAACAAGATGGGAGCAATAAATTCTTGCTGATGTCTGTGTGCCACTGAGGGTTCGCAATAGTTTGTTACATGGCAATTTTGTTGCAATAGACAAGTGAAACAGATAGTGGTAGCAGGAACAGGGTGCTGTATAACAAAAATCTAAAATATGTGGCGTTGGCCTGAGGTTGATCAGAGGACTAAGGCAAGAAAAGCAGAGAGGAAACTCTGATTCTGAGCTAAGCCATGGGATTTTCTTTGGCCAAGGGGATGTTAGCAAAGCTGATACAGGCAAAGACTCAAAAAAGTGCCTGGGTATTGACAAAGAATCTTTGCTTGACCAAACTCTGGTCAGGCTCCTGAACCTTCTCCTAGGCCCATCTGTGCACTTCCTTGTAAAATCCAGTTTCAGCAAGAACCCTGCTAAGTCAGTTTAACTAGAATCCTTCACCCTCAATATCTGATCCAGTTCCTCAGCCTCTACCATCCCTCAGGTAATGTCTGATCACCTGGCCTGTCCTCGAGCAAAGAATCCTGGTAGGTCACTTTAGCCCAAATCCCCTGACCCTTACTGTTTCCTCTTAGTAATTCTCTATCCATTGACACCCCCTCCTGTTTCTTATCTATAAATTCCCACTTGACCATGTCGTGTTTGTAATTGAGCCTGGTTCTATACTGAGGTCTCTCTTCTACTGTTGACATAGTTTTGAAGAAAATCTGTTTTTACCTCTTTAACTACTATCCAGCTCTGGTTTTTCTTCTATAGTATTTCTACTTATGCTCTTGCATCTCTGCCGTAACTGTGAGAGCGTGCTTGGGCTAGCCTGCTGGCGGAACAAAAGATGCATAGCTGAGTTGCCCCAACCATCCCACCCAATGCTAACCTAGATAAGCTTATAGCCAGCCAACCCCTAGACGTGTGAGTAAGCCCAGCCAGTCGCCCGAGCCACCTAGCCGACCACCCCAAGTGTGCGAACAATAAACGCTTACAGTAAATACATGCCATTGATTTTCTGTGACTGCTCGTTATGCAGCAATTTTGTGATAAGAGATAACTGACAAAATGACTAAACAATGGTTTATACATATTATGTCTACAATAAATATTTGCCTTTTCCCCATACCCCACTATAATAATATATGTTGGATAAATGTCTTTTTAACTGCTTAACAATGTGTTCTGTAAGGGTAGAAACTGCATTTTAAAGATATCAGAGTAAGGTAGTAAGAAAACATTATTCTTTTAATAGGAAAGTCATTGTTTGTTAGAGAAAATACATTGACAGTTGCTTGAAGGTAGAAGGTGTTAACAGTGAAGGGATAGTGCCAATAAAAGGAATCAAGGATGCCTGGGGAAATGGCTGATTCAGTGTTGGGGTATGGAAAATGGAAGATGATCTAGATTCTCTTATAGTGCCAGAAAGCAATGGAGAAAACTGCAGTCTCTTAAACAAATGATAGATGTTAAATTAACATCACCAGAATGGCACAAAGTGGTATCATATATCTTCTGAAATGATGTACTGAGAAGGGCACAATACTACTTTTGTGGTATTCTTGCAAAAATATATATATAACTTGAATTAAATCAAGAGGAAACATGAAACAGACCCAAAGTGAGGTATGCTCTACAAAACAACTGTCCAGTACTCTTCAAAAGTGTTAAAATCATGAAAGACAAGGAAAAACTGAAGAACTATTCTAAATAAAGGAGAATATGAAGACATGAAAACTAAATGCAAACATGCAATGTTGGATTGGATCCTAGATCAGAAAAGGGACATTAGTGGGACATTTGGCAGAATTTGGATAATGTCTGTAAATTAGATAATAGTATTGTGTTGATATTAGTTTCCTGGTTTTGATAAGTGTACTGCGGTTATGGAAGATGCTAACATTGGTGAATCCGGGTGAAGGGTACACAGGAATTTTCTGTACTGTTGTTGCAACATTTTTTAAGTCTAAAATTATTTCAAAATTGAAAATTTTTTAAACATTTGTAAAAGTGGGTAGAACTATTCTCTGGGAAAAATGAGGGAAATGTTGAGCTCCCAGAGAGAAGGAAAATGAGAAAGAGAAAGGACAATCCAGGACACGACAAAAGTGTGCAGACTCTATAGTGTGATCCTCCTTTAAGCCCCCTCAGTGACGGCTACAAAATCACAAAGCCACACAGAAACCTAAGAGAACAGCAAACATAAGAGCAAAGACAAAGTGGAAGTGATATGCTAAGCCACAGGAACTTGCTGAAATCATGGTGAGGGCTCTGTATTACCAGAACTCACAAGAGGCTATGCGCACGACATAATATCTATATACATTACACTTCATTATTTATCGGAAGTATTAAAGAAAGGTACATCTAAATGTTAAAGTCCAAACCATAAAGCTTTTATAAGATAATAGAGGAATATATCTTCACGACATTGGGGTAATGAAAGTCTTTTTAAATAGGACACAACAAGCACTAACTTTTTTTTACAAAGGAAAGAAAAAGTGATATAAACTTGACTACATTAAAATTCAGAATTTTTGGTAATCAAAAGCAGACCTGCCACTTTTATGTAATACATTATATAGGTAATCTGCACAAAGGCATCTGACAAAAGCAAGTGAAAGATGAAATTCAGCCCATACTGCACTTACCACACCACACTTACCAAGCCATCAGAAAGGGAGCCTTTTTGTAATTTGTACAAAGGTATCCTATGTACTAGACACATCTTCAATCAAAAGATGTCATAAGTAAGTGAAAAAGCATGCCACAGATTTGGGGAAGATATTTACAATACATTTAACCAACAGAGAACTAGTATCCAGAATTTATAAAGAATAACTACAAATCAATAAGAAGACTTATTTTATAAATAGGTAAAATTGATAAAAGATTTGACAGTCACTTCAGAAAATAAGCATATGAAAAGGTATTTGTCTATACTATTTCAGAATTCAAATGTTAGTCATTTATGATTTAAAGCAGAATGAAATGTCTCACTCTAGCTCACATATTTAAAACAAACTAAATGTATTTCACAGTTTTTAAAAAATTTTAAAAGAAAAAACAAAAATATTTCAGTTAAAGAAACTTGATTTCTTACGCTAAATTAGAGTTTCCACAGAGAAACTGCAAAAGGACCAAGATAATTTGGCTGAAATTGGCATGGTCGTTATATACCATGGGTGTCATCATTTTCAAAGGCACTAAAGTCACATCACACTGCATTAGATTGGGAACAAAATCATTTTTGTAGACTAAGAACTGTTTCATGTCCACAGCTAGACTTGGAATTTTCCATAGAAGCTGGATAAAAGTAAGCCAGTTGTCCTAGAAAATTAAGTACTTCTACAGCCTCCATCAATACAAGAGCTAATCATTTGCTATACTCCAGCTATTTCCAATGCATTTAATTCCTTCTCCTAATGGGAAAGAACAGTAGAAAGTAGAAAGTAGGACTAGCCAGTTAGATTGCAGCACAGCAGAGCAGATATGAACACAGGCTTCCGAAGTCAGAATGAGTGTGGGTTTTTTTGTTTGTTAATTTATTTTTTTTAATAAGTAGTATATAGGAATAAATTAACAAAGCAATGTACCATTAGAAAAATAATGGACTAAGAACTTTGTAATGTAAGCTACTTATCTGTCATTCAAAAGCAGGCAAGAGGTCAAGTGTTCAGGAAATGAACATATCACAATTTGGGGAGATCAAGAGTTATTGTGAAGAGTGACATGATTTTCAGTGGGTCTCAATTGATTTTGTGTGAATATTGATAACTTTCTAATTATGATTATAAGACCTAGTGATGTGATCTTCTACCCAGTTCTCTCTAGTCTCACCCACAGTTAGATTCCCACATAAATTCTGTCAATCATAAGGTAATTTTTAAGCATCCAGAATATATTCATTATCTTTTTTTGCGCCTCTGGGAATCCTCATGTTCTGTTTCCTCTTTCTAATTTTCAGATTAGAAAATTCTAACCTAATCTAAATCTTTTCTAAATTTCAGATTTTCTCCAGCCTGAATCACTACTGTTTATTCTTATGACATCCTTCAACATTCACCCCAAATGCCACATCAGTGAAGCCCTCACTGATTAGCTTAGACCCTGAAAAGAGTTAATTTTTTTATCTTAGAGGTCATAGAACCTTATACTTTTCTCTTTTATTGTAGCCTAAGTACTTTTTTTTTCTTATTCCTGTTGTAATCTAACCAGAACTCTCTTGAAATAAGGGACAATTCTATGAGACTTGTGTAGACATTTTTTTTTGTTGCTCTTCAATTCACTCATTCAACAGCTACTTACTGAGAGAGTTCTAGGTGCAAGAATTATTTTAGATGCTAAGAGGCATAATAGTGAACAAAACCAACAAAACTCATTGCCCTTATGGATTTCACATTTAAGTTGTTGCAAATACGTACATACCAAGGCAAACCAGTGCTAACACAAATTGGGGAATTCTAAAATGAAGGTGCTAAGTCACCAAAAGATTGGAGTGCAGCTTGACCTGAAGAAATTTCTGGAAATAACAAACAACTATAAAAATGACTAAGATTCTCTGTTTTCCTTTGCTCATCTATCCTCTAAGAGTGTGATTTATTTTTTCTACAATCTCTCTCTCTCTCTAAAAACTGGATTTTTGCGTGCCCTATATATAACCAGCTACATGATACAAAAATTTAATCTCTTTATTCCTCATTCTGGGAGAAAGGTCTCTGATTACACTAGCTTGGTCAACATTTGACTTATGGTTTATCAACTGTGACTGGGGCCGGTGGCATGACTAAACTGTATAAAATGGTACAAAATGGCTGCCACTACTATAATCGCATGAATGGGAGAAGATTAAAAAAAAAGTGGTGAAACTTCAGAGCTCAGATCTCTTGGTTGACCTCAGAATGTCCTTATGGATGTAGGTTTTTGGGTATAAGTATTATGTCTATTCTGGCTCCCACTGAAAAAAAAGAAGAAAGAAAAAAAGAGAAAAGGTATTTGATCTCCAGCCTCTCATATACAGATGTTCAGGTTGTGCACTATACAACCTCACAACATCTATTGTGTAGACATAGTAGATTTGTATATGTATTCAAACAATTTCTCAGCAGATGGCAATGGAAACTCTCATGCACTACTACTGAGGTTATAGATTGGTACAACCACTTTGGAAGACAGTTTGCCATTTTCTAGTAAAATCGAAGATATATATGCATACCCTTTGATCCCGGAAATCTCCTCAGGCACGTGGGCATCAAAATACATGTACAAGAATATTCATATTGGCATTATTCTTAATTGTGGAAAACCAGAAACAACATAAATGTCCCTCAGCGATAGAATATGTAAATAGATTATGGTACATTTATACACTGGATGCTAGCAATAAAGTAAGCTACAGTCACATAAAAATATGAATGAATTTTGCAAACAAATATTAATTTTTCCTTATTTTTGTAAATCTCTTTAGAATACAATAGACTGTATAAAGCCAAAAATATACAAATGTATTGTGGGGGTTATAATTTATGCATAAATAAAGCCTATGACAACAATAACACAAACAATGGAAGAGGGGAAACAGAAGAATCCTGTTGTAAGGATCTCATACTCTTTGTTGGAGTGGCATAATATTACTTAAAAGTAGATTATGGTAAGTTAAAGATGTGTACTACAAATCCTAAAGCAACCACTAAGAGACACAGCTTATAAGCCAACAAAGAAGATAAAATGAAATCATGAAAATAGTTAACCCAAAGAAGGCAGAAAAAGAGGAAAAGAGTTTTTCAGTCCCACTGCTCTCAAATTCCAGAGGACAAACAAATGCCTCTCTGGAAGAGCCAGCCGCTGTCCCTGTGAGTCCTGGCTGTTCACAGTACAACCCACACCAAAGTCATCTCCTTCCCAAGCTCCTAAGCTGCCTATTCTGGGGAAGTAGATGCCTCATGAATCTCAGCGTGTGCATACATGATCAGGCACATGCATGTGCACACACCACACCACACCTGAATCATGTCCTTGTCTCCACCACAGGGCTCTCACTGTCACCCAAGTGCCCTTTCCTGCCTTTGGGTGACCCCCAAATTGCAGGAGCCCCTTCCCCTCAGCTGAGCTCCAGGTCATCCCCAGCTTCTGCCTGCTAGTGCCCCTGAAATGGAAGCTGCCCTGAACCCTGACTTGCTCTCTCTAATGGCTCATCTGTAAAGTAGGGAAACCCCTCAGCAGATGTGACTGCTCTGTGAGAAAAAACAAGAGCCATAGAAATTAAAATGTTAGTATACTGTCATCTCCACCCAGCCTCTATCCCTGGGGTTCTCCCTAAATTCTTCTGGATTTCTCATTGTTTCCTCCTTTGAGTCCCTGGAAATGCCTCCCCACTGGGTATCTCATCCTCCACTGGGAATCCCCTGGAGCCACAGGTCTACTTATCCATCCCTCCTCTCAGCCTCATAGAGCAGTACCTTGGAGCTGGGCACTGACCTCAGGCCTTACCTTTTCAGAGGTGAAACCAAAGCCACAGAATGCTACGACCCAGCGGGAGTCCTCTACAGGCTACCACGGTGAGGTTGAGGATGAAAAGACAAGAGATTTATGGGGGATTTGAGGTGGGTAAACATGAGATTGGAATTGAACTCCACATTTACCATTGACAAACCTACATTCACATCCCAGCTATCATTTAACATTTATGACACTTTAATTAGTTATCTTCTTTAAGCCTCAGTATTTTCATCTGTAAACCGGGTTAATAAATAGTATTCGTCTCTTAGGGTTCCTGTGAATATTAGAGATACTCTATGGAAAAACCTTTGGAACCATGCCTGGCATGTAGTAAGTACTCAATAAATGCTAACTTGTAGTACTGTTGCTGAGACTAAGACTGCTTGGAGCCTCTCCGATGCTGCCTTGTGTGTGGGGTGTGAGGGAGAAAACGGTGGTGTAGACAGAAGAGTCCAAGAAGACCTAGATTTGAGGCCAGGCTCTTCTTGCTAGGTGAGACTAAACAAGTCACTTAGACTCTCCTAGGCTTGATGGGGTTAGTTTTTCATTCATTCATTCATTCAACTTCAAAGAGCTACTCTAAGTTAGCTGCAAATGAAAATGTTTATTAAAATCCCTTGGTGCATTCATGTATTCCTTCAACACAACACTTACTGAGCACGTACGTACTCTGCAGTGGGCTCTGTGCCGGGCACTGGGACAGAGATGAGTAAGACATGGTCTCCCCACCAGCAACACTTTCAGTCTAGCGGGGAGCTAGATCAGCAAGCCAGCAATTATGGCACGATAAAGACATGTCCAGGGCCTTGGCTTTAATGGTGAGGAGAAAGACTGGAAGCTTGAGGACTGAATGAAGTGAAGGATGAGTTTATTTTCACCAATGACAGACTAGAACTCCATATGCTGAGGGTAAGAGGGGAGAAGTGGAAGATATCCTGAGGACAAAAGAGAGGAAAGACATCTCTTTCACTGGGAATAGAAAGAAGAGAGAAAGATGAGCACAGTAGCCAGTTTGTGGGGACGGGGAAGTTAAAGGAGCTCTTGTCTGTGGTGCTGACATTTACAGGGGAGGAGCTGTGTCTCTCTCTGCAGAGAGCACATGACGGCTGGCCTCTTCATCTCAGCCCTCCTATCTGTCCCCCTCCTCTGCTACTCAGAACATTAAGCCTTGCAGGGTGATTTAGTTGTGTTGGTCTTTCGCCTCTACTAGTCTGTAAATTCTTTACCTTGAAGGCTCCAGAGCAGCAGAACCTCTTTTTCTCTGGTTTCCAGAATCCCCCCATTTGCTCCTGGTTCTCATTCCACCCCTCTTCCCTCTTTTTCTGTCTCCTTCACTGACACCTGTTATGTTACTCTGTCGGCCCCTTAAGATTCTATCCATGCCCTCAATAACATTATAATCCCCATCTCCAGCTTTAATCCTTCATCTGAGCACTCCACCTTATTTCCAGTTGTTGACTGGACATCTCTTCATTTGTGAGTTTTCACGACATCCAAATGGGTTTATTAAGTGTACCTGCCAGCACTCCAACACTGTTCCTCCTTCCTCAGGTTTTAGCAGTCATCATAGCTGAAAAACAAAAGCAAAAAAAAAACCTTGAAGTTATTGTTGATTCCTCTGTCTCTCTCCACTTCCAGTTAGTTCTCAGGTCTGATTGATCTGTCTCTAGAAACATCTATTCATCTCTCTTAAGACCTTCCTTAGCCAGTAAACTGATCTCCTCATCTTTTACAGTCTTTTTCATTCCTTCTGCCCTGCCTTGAGGAGCTTATTATTCTACATTTCCTTTACTGACTGCTTTGGAGCCCAGTGTCAAAGAAGCTCCTTTAGGAGTTTACCTAAGTAACCTTAAGATACAAAACAGGAGAGCAAATTACAGTTCACATGACGGAGACAGACCAACCTTGCCCAAGTTAAGAGGTTCGTGGGCAGCCCATGCCAGCTTTTTCTCCCCCTTAAGGATGACCACCCTGCGGTATTTGGGAAGGAGGAGCGGGGGTCCCTAAATGTCTTCTTGGCCACTGCTCCTCCGTGTTGCATTTTCCTCCACGCCCCTTTATTCTATCACAGATCACCTCTCACCTCACTCACTCTCAGCTCCTCAATTCCACTCCCCCACCCCCGGAAAGTCTTCAACAGACCTCCCCTAAGAGTTCTTACCACCTCCCTGCAAGTGCTGTCTGGTCTTTGCCCAACCACAACGAAAGTACATTTCCCAAAATCTGAGTTATTCTGACTAAAATAATGCTCTAAGAGTTCCAGAAACACATTCCAGGGTGGGCTTTGGAATTCCAAACCCACTTCCTTTTGAGGTCTCTCTGTGAACTTAGAGATGTTCCTCTTTACTCTTCTGAGTATTCAGAGGGTGGCTATAGTAACACCAATATAGACATTGATTTTCAGAGACAATACGTTTAAACCTATAAGAAGGAAGAATACTTCTTCCTAGTTGCTCCACAATTCATAAGGCTTCTCTAACCTTCAATGTAATTAGTAGTAACAGTAAAATGATCAACTGCCTCATTTGCCTGAAAGGTTTCCTGGGACACCAGATGTTCAGGTCTAACACCAGGTAAGTCTCAGGCAAGCCAGGACTAGTTGGTCATCCTGAAGTTAAGAGCATGCACTCTGGAGTCTGTCTGGGTTCAAATCCAGCTCTGCCATTTACCAGCTGTATGATCTTGAACTAGACTTAATCTCTCTGTGCCTCACTTTCTTCCTCAGTAAAATTAAGAAGATTAAAAAAAGTTAATACATGAAAGCATTTAGAACACTGCCTGACATATGGTAAATGTCCAATAGGCGTCAGCTACTTTTATGCATATCAGTGTTAATTCCTCTAATCATCACACCTACCACCACCAAATGGCGCTCCCTAAGAATCTGGATAAGATGTGAGTCCAGTATTGAATCAAACATCTTTAATCTTAATAACTGCTCTCTTAATTATACAAAAACCTGGCCAAAGCTTTGAAATTACTGCTCTCAGAGCCCAGTTAACTGTTTAGCTTCTTACCATCTTCTCCCTGTTCCTCATTCACCTTACCCGACAAGCAATGCTCGAGCACTTCCTGTGTGCTTATGGTGGCTCTGTGCTTGGAGCTTCAGAGAACACAATAGAAGTATGCTGTTACCCCTGTTCTCCTGGAACTCACATTCTGAAAGGAATGCAAGCATCATCCATGACACTGATGACAAGGCCAGGCAGGAGGCCCCACATCCAGTCTAGAGGGTCTTAGGAAGGGAGAAGTCTCTGTGGCCCGTTGTTTGTGTACAGGGAGACCAGAAGTACTCCTCAGCAACTTTCCTCTGCCCTTTCCACACAGTGTACCCGAGGCACAAAAGTGAGGCCATCATTCCTGACTTGTTCCTCTCTCCTGATAAGCCCCACTTGGTTCTTCCCAGGCTTCTTGGACCAGAGATTCTTCATATACTCTATTTTCCTCCTAATCAAGGACCTTCTTCATCCTTTCTATTGCCTCTGGCCCATCACTCTCTTTTCTCTCCTATACCACACCTACTTTCCTCCTAATCTTTTACTCAGCAATCAAATACCTGGAGTATCACAGATAAACAGCATCTTGTAAGTTTACATTTCACATACAAAGCCAAGCGCTCCCTAAGGACAAGGAATGTCTTGTTCATCTCTGTAGCTCCCATTACACCTGACATAGTACATGTCTGTGCCCCAAAAGAGTAGACATACATACACGAAGAGGTGGATCTTCATCACAAACCCCGCAGGCCCTAAAATAAAAATAGGTTTTCTTCCATTGACCATTTTGTTCTAACAGTCTCTGATCCCCACTCCTGAGGCCAGCTCAGGGCCAAAGCCAATGGGTAAGGATGGAAATAGCAGCACCTTCAACATCTCCTACGCCAACTTCTTCCTGGGGGGCTTCCCTGGATTGCGAGAGTGGAGGCGCCTCCTGGTCCTGCCTCTTACTTTTGCCTATGTGACCATCGTCTCTGCCAATGCCCTCATCGTCCACACGGTGGCAGCCCAGCAGAGCCTGCATCAGCCCATGTACATGCTCATTGCCCTGCTCTTGGCTGTCAACCTTTGTGCTGCTACAGCAGTGATACCCAAAATGCTGGAGGGCTTTGAGCATTATGTTAACCCCATATCACTGCATGGCTGCCTGGCCCAGATGTTTTTCATCTACTTCACTCTCCTTCTGGACTACAACCTCCTGCTGGCCATGGCCCTAGACTGCTTGGTGGCCATCTGCCACCCACACTGCTATAGTGACCTGATGACCTCCCATCTGCTAGGCGTGCTGGCCTTTTTTGCCCTGACACGGAGCCTGGGAGTGGCACTGCCCTTGGTAGTGCTAACCTCATGAGCTTGATTCTGCCAGACAGCAGTGATCTGACACTTTACCTGTGAGTACATAGCACTGCTGAGCATAGCTTGTGGAGACTTGACCTTCAACAACCGGTTGGGGCTGGCCATGCGTTTGGTCACTGTGACCTTTGATCTAGCCCTGCTGGGGACCTCCTACACTGGCATCATCTATGCTGCCTTCTGGATATCTCCTGGGGGAGCCCGAACCAAGGCCTTGCACACGTGTGGCTCCCACCTATTGGTCATCCTCACCATCTACCTCTCTAGTCTCTCCACTTCCATCGTTTTCCGAGTAGCCAAGACTGTGTCTCAGGATATCTAGAACCTGCTCAGTGCCATCTATCTGCTGCTCCCAGGAGCCTTGAATCCTGTCATTTAGGGGGTGAGGATCAGAGAGATCAGGCAACATGTAGAAAAGATGCTCTGTGGAAAGGAATTAGCCCAGGAGGTTAGGGAGAAGCCAGAGAGGCTGCAAAATATGAGAGTGAAGGAGAAACTGCCAGGGTGAGAGAACTTCATCAACTTGGGAAATTGGGGCTGTGACCTCTGGGAACAAGAGATAAGCAGGCAGTACTGAGGGACAGGCTGGAATTTTCTGAGATTATGGACTCAACAGCAGGTTCATTGTTGGTAAACTATTCCTTTTTGAATTCTTAGAATGCTCTGTTTTCACTCCAATAATAAAATTGCTTTTCCTTATTTATCCTTGTTAGTTTAGTTTCTCTGTCCTCTTCTCCCTGACTCCTGAGAAAGCCCCCAATTAATACCTGGATATATGGAGCTCCACTGGAAGTTGTGTAGAGCAAGTTGCACAGACCACAACTTGCCCTGAACACCCAGTCTGAAACAAATAAACAGGCCAGGCTCTTCTCTGGTGCCCAGTCTCTCCCAGATACAGAGTAAGACTTGACATGAAGCCCAGTCTCACCGAATATACAGGTCAGTCTTGATGCCACCAGTCTAATGCAAGCACACAAGTTAGCTTCTAGAGTCCAATCAGTTCCAAACACAGGTGAGGCTCTGCCTGATATTCCCAGTCTGATAGCCCCAGGCACACAGGTCAGGCCTACCCCAGGGGTCCAGTCTAGCCCAAACAGGTCAAGTCCAGCCAGGGGGCCCTCCAGTCTGACAGACACCCAAGCCAGGTCTTCTCCTTGGGACCCAAATTCATCCAAAGACCAGACTAGGCCCTTATCTGTACTTGAGCTTGACCCAAACCCATAGGTCATGCCACTCTTTCCCATGGTAGCCAGTGTGATTTATCTAAGTCACCCCTACTTGAAAGACCTCCATAGCTGTCATCTATAGAATGGAGTATCTATCCTTCAGGGACGTCCCAGAAAGAGGCTATGGTGTCCCATACTGTGCAGGACCATCTGTAAACCACCCAAGTTTTCTCTTCCTCTATCACTTGATCATATGGAATGTCCCATGAGGCCATGGGTGCAGGCTGGGAGAGAGGTGTAGCAGGAGTGAGAACCATGGGCATTTGGGCCAATTCTTCAGTAGATTACTTGTGCTTTCAGGGCCTGCTTGAGCCCAGTCTTGTATATACCACTTCCATTTGATGATGGAATGCTACTATGCATGCCCAACTTTAGGCTTAGGGGGTCAGACAACACCCAGTTCATGACAGGCAGCTCAGGTTGCATGGTAACTTGGTGGTCTTTGGTTAGGCAGTCTCCAAGGCCCAGTAGCAGCCTAAAGCTGTCTCTCACAAGGTAAGTATTTATCAAGAGAGGATGGCAGGGCCTGCCAAAGGCTTCCAACAGCATCCCTATCTGCCACTGATACTTGAGCAGCTTGCATGGCAGACTGGACCTGTTGCAGAGCCACGTTTGTTCTTTGTCCTGGGCCCCACTCAAAACTAGCAGCTTTTAGGGTCACATGGTAAATGGGCCAGAGTAGCACATCTAAATGAGGAATATGTTGCCATGTCGCCTCCAAAATCCAGAGGCCCACTAGGCCTTATGCCTCTCTTTTGGTTGTAAGAGGAGCCAGATAGAAGAATTTATCCCTCATCATAGAAGGAATAGCCCAACATGCCTTATACCATTGGACCCCAAGAAATTTCACTGAGGTAGAAGGTCCCTGAATTTTTGTCCGATTTATTTCTCATTCTCTGACACACAAACGTCTTACCAGTGAGTCTAGAGTAGCTGCCACTTCCTGCTAGGTCCAATCCGCATCTCAATGTAATGGAGCATTGTGATGTACTGTGGAAAGGAAAAGTGATCAAGATGAACTAAATTATGACACTGGGCTAGAGAGCTGATAACTGATACACCCCTGAGGCAGAACATATACATGGTCACCCAGACCCTTGCCTCTTTGTTTGATTAGGAGTATCCAGTGATGGTATTCTGCATCTCTCTGTTGCCACATCACCCCCATGGACTATCAGAGCTCTCTTTACTACTGAAAAGTCATGCTTAAATCTCATCAAATTAGAGAACCAACTCAGAAAACTCATCCTTAGGATTCCATTCCTCTAGAATCATTTCCAGTATCAGAACCTATATTAGTCAGTGTTCTCATTCTCCAGAGAAACAGAACCAATAAGGTGTGTATACACACACACACACATACACACACACACAAACACACAATCTTATCTATATATTCAGTTGACCCTTGAACAATGCAGGGATTAGTTGCAGGACACACAGAGGATACAAAAATCCACGGATGCTCAAGTTCCATACAGTGTCTATATCCACGGGTCCACATCCACAGATTCAACCAACCACAGACTGTGTAGTACTGTAGTACTTACTGAAGAAATCCAAGTGTAAGTGGACCCGTGCAGTTCAAACTCATGTTGTTCAAGGGTCAACCATATACATCTCTCTCTCTATATATATAAATATATATACACACACACATATATATAAAGTAATGCGGGGGACTTCCCTGGTGGTGCAGTGGTTAAGAATCCGCCTGCCAATGCAGGGGACACAGGTCCAAGCCCTGGTCCAGGAAGATCCCACATGCCGTGGAGCAACTAAGCCCGTGTGCTACAACTACCCAGCTTGCGCTCTACAGCCCGCGAACCACAACTACTGAGCCTACGTGCTGCAACTACTGAAGCCCACGCACCTAGAGCCCATGCTCCGCAATAAGAGAAGCCACAGCAATGAGAAGCCCGTTCACTGCAATGAAGAGTAGCCCCCGCTCACCACAACTAGAGAAAGCCCGTGCGCAGCAATGAAGACCCAATGCAGTCATCAATAAATAAATAAAGATAGATAGATAGATAGATAAATAAATAAATAAATAAATAAATAAATAAATAAATAAAGTAATGGGCTCACAATTGAATTGTGGAACTGGCAAATCCAAAACTGGCAGAGTAGGCTTCCAGGATGGAAACCCAGAGAACAGCTGATACTGCAGCTCACGTCCAATGGCAGTCTGTTGGCAGAAGTCCTTCTTTCTCAGAGGACCTCAGCATTTTTCCTCTTAAGGAATTCAACTGATTGGATGAGGTCACCCGCATTATGGAGGATAATCTGATTTACTCAAAGTCTACGAATTTAAATGCTAATTTCATCTAAAAAAAATACCTTCACAGCTCTATCCAGTGTTTGATCAACTATCTGGATACTATGGCCTAGCCAGCTGACACATAAAATTAACTGTCACATTGCCTAGGCTTAGAGCAAGCCTCACCAAGTATGGGAGTGTCCTAGCACAGAGCCAATCTGCAAAGACCAAGGAAAGCTGTCAAAACATAAACTGAACATACTCTGCAGAAGAGACTTCACTGCAAAAACAGTTTAGTCTCAGAATATTTCAACAACAAAAAAACCACAGGCATTATAAAGAAACAGGAAAACATAGACCATTCAAAGGAAAAAGATAAACTGACAGAAACCACCCCTGAGGAAGCCCAGCCGTCAGACTTTCTAGACAGACATTAAAACAATTGTCTTAAATATGACTGAAGAGCTAAAGGAAAACAAGTAAAGGAAATGAGGAAAACAATGTATTAACAAAATCAGACTATCAACAAAGATGTAGAAATAATTAAAAGGAACCAAACAGAAAGTCTAGAGCTGGAAAGAGCAATAACTGAAATGAAAATTTCACTAGAGGGGCTCAACAGCAAAGCTGAGCAAGAAGAAGAAAGAATAAATGAACTTGAAGATAAGGCAATTGAAACTACTGAGCCTAAGGAGCAGAAATAGGATGAAGGAAAGTGAACTAAGCCTAAGGGACCTGCTGGGACATTGATAAGTGGACCAATAGATGCAACATTGGACCTCCAGAAGGAAAAGAGGGAAAGGGGCAAAAGGGATTACCTGGGCTTCCCTGGTGGCACAGTGGTTAAGAATCCGCCTGCCAATGCAGGGGACACGGGTTCGAGCCCTGGTCCAGGAAGATCCCACATGCCGTGGAGCAACTAAGTCCGTGCGCCACAACTACTGAGCCTGTACTCTAGACCCCGCGAGCCACAACTACTGAAGCCCACGTGCCTAGAGCCTGTGCTCCACAACAAGAGAAGCCAACACAATAAGAAGCCTGCGCAGCGCAAGGAAGAGTTGCCCCTGCTCACTGCAACTAGAGAAAGCCCGCGCTCAGCAACGAAGACCTGACACAGCCAAAAATAAATTAATTAATTAAAAAAAAAAAAAAAAAGGGATTACCTCAAGAAATAATGGCTGAAAACTTCCCAAATTTAACAAAAGATGTGAATATATCAATCCAAGCAGCTCAACAAACCCCAATTAGGATAAATTCAGAGACCCACACCAAGACACATTATAATCAAACTGTCAAAAGCCATTAGGATGGTTATTATCAAAAATACAAAAAATTAATACGTATTGGCAAAGATGTGGAGTAACTGGAACTCTTGTGTACAGTTGGTAGAAATGTAAAATGGTGCACTTGCTGTAGAAAACAGTTCAGTAATTCCTCAAAAAGTTAAATACAAGATTACCATCTAGTCCAATAATTCCACTTCTAGGTACACACCCAAAAGAATGGAAAGCAGGAATTCAAACAGATACTTGTGCATCAATGTTCACAGCAGCATTATTCACAATAGCCAAAAGGTGGAAATAACCCAAATGTGTGTATATATATATATATATATATATATATATATATATATATATATACACACACACACACACACATATATATAAAGAGATATTACTCAGCCTTAAAAAAGGAATGAAATTCTGACACATGACACATAAATAAACCTTGAAAACATTATACTAAGTGAAATAAGCCAGACAGAAAAGGACACATATTGTATGATCCCTTTTATTTGAGATACCTAGAATAAGCAAATTCAGAGTCAGAAAGTAGAACAGAGGTTACCAGGGAATAATGGGAGAAGGGAATGGGGAATTATTGTTTTATATATAGACTTTTTGTTTGGGATGATGAAAAAGTTCTGAAAATAGAGAGTGGTGATGGTTGTACATTGTACATGTACTTAATGCCACTAAATTGTATGCTTTAAAATGGGTAAAATGGTAACATTTATGTTATGTATATTTTACCACAATTTTTTTAAAAAGAGGAAAAAGACATACATTAAAATCAGAATTCTATATGGTGTCTAAGTAATTTGTCTTAAAATTTCTTCCCTGAACTCTCAAATAACAAAAAATGCTTTTTCAAATTTGACCTTTGTATGAAAATAAATGACAAAATTAGTCTCACACAATCATTTAGAAATGTTTATCTTTATTTCAGAATGACCTATTAGGACCTTATCCAGATAAAGGTCCTGTCAGCACTTCTCATGTGTTATGACTCAGTTTTGCTTCTATGGACACACCAGTCAAAGTCTCCTTACCAAAACTGAAGTCACCAGAAAAGGGGTGCCAGATGGGTGACGAAACCCTACTTAATCACTCCCTATTTACAAGATGACTTCTTTTGCATTCCTAAAACATCTACTTTGATTCCCAATATATCAATTTTAAAAAATCATTACTTTCACACTTATATAGAAACAGTACTTTAAATCAATTGATCCTTTTGCTGCAATAAGGTCCAGCAAAGCCTTATCACTTCAAACAAACTTACTACACCTATCTATGCTCAAGAAGTAGTTTGGCTAATAAAGAATGGCTGGCCTCTTCTAAGCCTTTCCTCAGGATCCACACATCAGACATTCATCTCTATTTTCCAAAGAGCACACCATGGCTGCTGTGTTCCTCTCCTTCTCTTCTTCTTTTGATACCTTTTCCTTATCTTTCAGCTTTTCTTTATTTAGAGTGAACTGGATCGGATTAGCTGCTGGTCTTGTCCTTAAATAATACATCCCAGTCTTCAAACCCTAAAAGGGAAGTAAATACAACTAATTAGGAGAAGCTGTGAGAACACTAGACATTCAAGACCAATGTTTAAAATACATTTCCATAAACCAGGTCAAATTGCTTTCTAAACTTAGAATTATATCTCCTCTACGAAGCCCTCTCAAAAGTGCTTAGAGAGAAAAAGAGATGGTCAGACAGTATACTCTGTCCTTTTCACCCCTAAAACAAGCTTATCTCTTTGAAAATGTCAAATATTTTTGTTCTCTAGTCTTTTTGTTTGTTTGTTTTTATGTGTATGACTTCCAAGTGTGCCTAAGAAAACATGTCTGCCTTAGATTATAACTATTTAGAGGTCTAGACTGTATCTCTGTATAAGAACAGATTATGACTACTTCAAGGATAAGAATCACCATCCTCTATTCAGTATCCCCAGTCCTGGAACATAGTATAAGTTCAATAAAAGTTTGTTAAATAAAAAAAATAAATTCATAATTCTACATAAACACCTAGAATATTGCTAGGGAATAAGAATACATTATAGACTCACAGGCCTTTACAGTTGGCAATGACTAGCTAAGTGATTGGCTTTTATCCTGTAGATAGATAAAGTGGGGAAACAATGGATATTTTTGAATAGTGGGTTGACATGTGTAAAGTTTTATTTTAGGAATGGTAGCAGTACACAAGATGGCCTAGAGTAGAGATACCAGAAGAAAAGAGATCAGTTAAGAAGTTAAGAATAATAGCAGTGGAATAGAAAGTAAGACATTCAAGAAATAGTACAAAGGAACAACTGACACCACATGGTGAATGAGTGCATGGAGAGTAAAGGAAGGATCATAGGTATCTCCAAGGTTTCAAGCTTAGAATAAAATAATACTAAAAGAAATAAGAAAATCCAAAGTGAGAGCTTAATCTGGTATAAAACCCATCAGTTGTTTCTAACATACTGGACTTAAAGTGAAAGAACTTCCAGGTGGCATTACTTAATACGTAGCTAGAATATAAAACTCGGTTCCAATTCTAAAATATCCCAAGTTGGTTGACTTCCTCCACTAACCTGTTTCCAGCCGTAGAAGTGCATACTAGTGAGTTTGCCATAGTTAGGCTCAGCAATATGTATGTTCAAAGACTGGCTTTGATCAATGAAAGCTCCTCTCTCGGCTGCCATCTTGAGTACGGTTTTCTGAGAGATTTCCCACACAGTCTTATAAAGTTGCTTCAGGTCATCAGGAATTTCTGGTATGCTCTGAAGAAGGGAAATCAAATGTTTATGGCACTCTGGTTGAAGAAAGCAGTATGATTAACAGAATGGTGACCCCCAGGGTCTGGCCTTGGTTCTACTTCCAGTCAGATCTGACCCTACCATTCCATTTAATACAGTATGATCCTTATCAAGTTTCCTAAGACCACTCACTTCTGGCTTACGAAGTCAAACAAAACCCCATCTAAACAACAAAATATCAATCTGGTGATAGTTACTTAAGATTCATCTTTAATTGGTTAATGGCCAAAACATTCACTGAAAAGTCAGAGCTAAGCAACAATAAATGACCCTTGAGTTTTGCAGAAAATACAAAAACTCAGGGCTGTAACTCACAGGGACATGACCCAAGGAAGCAATGAGGCAAAACCCTTTAAATAAGCTAGGACTCCACAAACTCCATTTGGAGTCAACAGAAACAAGGCTTTCTTATTTCTTAGGTCTAGGGTTAGCTTGCATCAAAACACAGACGGGCTAATGCTACAGTTTCCATCAGCAAATATAGAAATGTTATAAGAATCTTTATCTGTGTTGCCAAGCAGACAAATATTCAGCCAGAGGCCTCTATCTACAAATAAATAAATGCTTCTTGATTCTCAGTTGCAAATATTTCACTGTTAAACACTATTTCTGGCTCTGTCTTTTGGACTATCAGTCTTCAATTCTCCATCATACTTTTTAATTAAGTTTGACTCTAATTTCAGGCTTTATATCACTGGTCCCCAAACTCTGACTCACTTGGCAATTATCCAGGGAGTCTTTAAAAAATACTGATGTCTGGCTCTCACTCCCAGACATTTAATTGGTATGGGGTACAACCTAAGCTTCAGGATTTTAAAAGCTCTTCAATGTATTCTAATGTGCAGAGAAGTTGGGAACCACTACTTTATATTGTTGCACAAACAACAGGGTAAGGCCTAGCTATGTGAAGATGTATTTAATCCTAGCACAGCAATGCAGAGTTGAACAGAGCTACAAAAGCCTATATGACCACAGTGAATAGCCATTCTTTCTCTACATTGCCTGGGATAAGTGAGAAGTTACCAGTGTAACTACCAACTTGGCAGCTCCTGAAGAGAACACTTTTTTTTTTTCATTCTGTACCTGGATAGAGCCATTGCACGCAATAATCTGATTTTTCATCTCTTCATTCCACAAGCCCCGCTCAGTAAGATCTTTCAGTAAGTGAGGATTTACAATCTGAAACGGAAAGGAGAAAGATGTGAAGGAATAAACAACAATGACAGGGCCTAAACAGGATCACAGACTTGGAGCCTAAAGTAAATAAGATCACTGAAGAACATTAGATTGCTTGGTAAATTCTATTTTTTATAAAACTGAGAGACCTATCCCACCACAAGAAAGCTATATTCCTCTAAAATCTTGATATCTGTTATTCAAAACATAACATATGGTATTTGCAAAAGTGAAAAGAGCTAATGCTGCCTAAGCTGGGTATGTAGAATGATTCTTTTTTCTTTTTAAGTAAGGACACAATAAATACTTCAGAAAATTAGAAACGTACCCACCCCAAACCTTACAGAAATTTATTTCAGAGTATCTGCAAATTCACAAATAAGTATCTTTTAAATTAGTGGTTCTCAACCTGCACATGAGAATTACCTGGGAATCTTAAAAAAAACACTGGTCCTGCCCATCAGAAATTCTAATTTGTAACCAAGGCTGAGAACCACCATCTTAAAGGATACTTCTATACACCTTGAGTATCATCAACTTAAGCATATGAGGTTATATAGTATATGTCACGATGATTACAAAATGGTTAAACATAATGTGAACTCTAATATCAAGTTGCTTTCATACTCAACCCTCAATCCTTCATTCTTTTGACAGATATTTATTAAATGTCTATTATATACTAGAATAACATAAACAATATTAGAGATGATAACTCACTTTATCAAAACTTTGCACCGACACTAAAATAAAGGGGCATACTAAATATGAGTAGCATTTACTCCCAATATCAGGCTTTTAAAAGATTTTCCTGTAAGTCTGGTTGTGATCTTCTCACCTGAAATTCTCCTGACAAGACTCTGCGAGTGTAGATGTTACTGGTATAAGGTTCAATTGACTCATTATTTCCCAATATCTGAGCAGTTGAAGCAGTAGGCATCGGGGCAATGAGTAAACTGTTTCTTATACCATACCTAAAGAAAAGGAGATTATTAGGTGCTGGTCCTGAAGCTACAATCTGTCAGGAAGACAGCTACTTTAAGTCATTGTAGTAAATGCAGTTGCTGCGAGTAATACCATACATCCATTAGACTCGCATGCCGACTTCTGCATTTAACCCCTACAGGGATGCAACTCCACAGTATGGGTGGTATAACCTGGCCCTCTCCTAAAAGCCTGATTCCTAAACAGAATTAGCACCACTTTTACTGCTGGTAATCCTTATCATGCCATGACTCATGCCAGTTAGGAATCACAGCACTTGATACACTATCTTGCCCAAGGAAACACTCACATGGTTATTGGGGAGTCCCCACCTGTATCAGGGTACACTCATTCAACCCTTACTCTTTTCTAAGTGCCTATGTGATCACTGTGCTAGGCCCTTTAAGGAAACATAATGATGTGAAAGTGGTCAGAACCAGACCTCTATCACCACAATGCTCCATTATCCCGAATAGGATAATGAATAGAGAAAATTATGCTCCAAGTATATTCCTGACTTCCTCTATCACCTCTTTAATTAAATTTCCTAGAAGAATGCTAACATCTTTTGACTCTATTCAGTGCCAAAGAGACTGCTTAAAAATATAGTATCTGAACTCTGAGAAATCTTCAAACTGTCCTAAGCACATCCTTCAAAGCTCAACCTAAGAGATACCTACTCTAGAACATCTTTCCTGACCAGGCAGACAACACTAAATACAACCGTCAAATACAAATATTTGCATTGCAAATATTTTCTGTGACCTGTACCTTTACGTATATTTTATTTGTATTACATGTCTTACCTTACTTAGTTTTAAGTTTCTCAAGCACAAAGAGTTCATCTTTCCTACATTCCATACCTCTGGATTCATACAGCACTTAGCATAGAGCCTCACATCCTAATGGAGTCTGTACAACTGGACTTTCAACCTCTCTATGTCACTTTCTAGTTGTGAGGCATCAAGCAAATCACCAACTATCTCCATGTCTTTACTCCCTCAGTAGAGTGGACAGTGGTTTCCTGTCCAGAGACAGGAAAATGCTTTGAAAAGTCATATATATATATGATATATCCAAGCTATGGAATTGTCTGTAATCACTAAAAACATTAGGTAAATCTGCATGTACTAAAAGAGAAACATCTCCAAAATAAATCACTAAATAAAAAGTCTCAGAACATGTCAAGTTTGATCTCATTTATATAATAAAACTGTGTGTGCGTATCTGCAAATGTACTGCAAAAGGTCTAGAAAAATATACACCATTCACAATGGTTATCTCTGAGAAAAGAAGTAAGTTGGTTTTTTTGTTTGTTTTGTGGGACAAAATGGTTGGCAGAAGAGGTATAAAGAAGGGCTTTTACTTTCTATTTTATTTCCATATTTGAACTTTATTAACAATGAATGTGTATTCATGTATTAATTTTGAAATTTAAAAAGTTATACATAAAAAATATTTAAACTACATTATTTTGAGAAAAAACAAAATAATAAATAGAGTACAGGTCCATTTTTGTAAAAATTGAATTTGCATGTAAATATACACATATACACACATTCAGAAGAAAGTCTGAGGATGACAGACAAAAAGATACAAACAGGTTTTTTTGGGGGGTGATGGTATTGGGATAATTTTCATTTTATTCCCTTTCCACATGTATGTTTTCTAAATTACCTAACATGTATTATTTGAGTAACAAAACAATTTTAAGGTAAATAGATATTTTAAAGAGCATTTTAAAGCTACTGCTTCCTTCTGCAAACATTAAACACTTTGTATATGCATTAACCTAGACATGACAAACATTCAGCAAAACATTCTGCCTGCACTCAAATCTCTTATGTTTATTAGTTGGAAAGGTCTACATTTTTCAATTTTTACATTTTTCTTTCACACAGTTTAACACATTAAACCCTCCAAAAGCTCTTCCAAAATCCGTAATGAAGTCCTATGACAATCAATTCATTGAAAGTCATTTATGTGCCCAATGTGGTTAAGCAATAAATAAAAGTGAAAAACATTTAAAAAGCAAACACACTTAGAAATATGAAGGTTTAAGGGAAAAAGAATTACCTAATCTTGGTAGTTAAGCCCCTAAAACAAGATCAACTAATAATAATAATACCTACCAGGTATTAAAATGCTTTCATTGTGCCAAGCAATTTGCAGGTTACTATACATATAAAATATATTGTCCTAGGAAGCATTTTTTAAAAAATAGTTCTATGGATAGGTCATTTTAGTCCCATTTAAAAGAGAAAAAATGAATTTCAGAAGCTAAAATAACATACCTAAGTTCGAAAGAACCAGGCTGAAAACCCGAACCTTCCTCACTTCAAAGCCACTTTACATCTCTACTTACTTTGCAATCTTCTCCTTGAGAAGTTTCCAGTCCCACAGGTTTGTAGGAGTAACATTCCACATATCATACTGAAGAATCTAAGGAATAAACAACCCAAACTTATGATAAATCATTATATGACAATTTAAAACTATGACAAAAACCAAACAAATAACTAACTGCCATGCCCCTACATCCCAACAAATGCTGTCTTTTGGTAAAGCTGTGTAAGAAATACAAGGACCAGAGACTTTCCTGGACAAATTTCTATGTAGTCATATTGATTAGAAGCGGGCTAAGAAAACTGATTAAGGCTTACCTCTTCCCCATGTCCCTGCTGAGTCCTCTCAGAGGACCCCTATCATATCTACAAACCAGGAAATTCTAACATTTATGAAAGCATGTTGTTTTTGTACAGTAAAAGAATTACTCTAGCCTCATCTTTTTTAACTGCCTTGATCTACCTCTCAATCTATCTATTTAGCTAATAAACTTATTTTCAAACAATATAGAGTTCCTAAATATCAGCAGGAACTGTGAGAACTAAAAATAACATCTTATTTTACAGGGAGGAGAATCATACTACCCATGATGAAGGCAGTGTGGATGGCGGAATTCTAGGACAGCTCCCAGATTCCCACCCCCTCTAGGGTATAGGCCATTATATTCTCCTCCCCTTCAGTGTATACAGGACCTGGAAATATGATGGATGCCACTCACATAACTATGACAAATGTGAAGGGTTTCTGCAGGTGCAATTAAGGGTGAAAATCAGTTAATTTTTTAGTTAAAAGTGAGATTATCCTGGGTGGCCCCGACCTAACAAATGAAAACCCTCAAAAGGGCGACTGGACTGGGCTCTTCTTGAAATGAGGGACCCTCCCTCCTACTGGCTTTGAAGAAGCAAGATGCCAAGAGTTCTAGAGTTACAAGGAAATGAACAACCAGGTGAGCTTGGAGGAGGACCCTGAGCCTCAGATGAGACCACAGCCTCTACCAACATCCTGACTGTAGCTTTGAGAGATCCAGAGATTAAGACTCAGCTAACCCAAGTCTGCACTCATGACCCATGGAAACTGATACTGAATGTATGTTGTTTTAATCCACTAAGTTTAGTAATAGAAAACTAATACTTGGGAGTTCCCTGGTAGTCTAGTGGTTAGGATTCAGCGCTTTCACTGCTGTGGGCCCTGGTTCGAACCCTGGTCGGAGAACTAAGATCCTGCAAGCTGCGCATGGCGCGGCCAAAAAAGAAAAAAAAAAAAAACTAATACAGTTAGCATTCTTCTTACGTCATTTTAGCAATGATTAGTTTTAAATAGAGTATCCTTTTTACTCCAGAGGACAAAAGGACCATATGAGTTTACTCTGTCTGGTGTAACAAATTACCACAAATTTAGTGGCTTAAAATAACAAAAATTTATTCTCTCATAGTTCTAAAGGCCAGAAGCCCGAACTCAATACGTTGGGAAGGCCTCACTCCCTCCACAGGCTGGAGGAGATTCTGCTCTTTGCCTCTCCAGCTTCCAGTGGCTCTCAGTAGTCCTGGGTTGCGGCTGCATCACTCCGATCTCTGCCTCCATGGTTGTGTTGCCTCCTCTTCTTCTCTGTGTCTCTTGTAAGGACAACTGTCACTGGATTTAGGGCCCACCTGGATAATCCAGGACAATCTCCTCATCTCAAAATCCTTAACTACATCTGCAAAGACCCTTTTTAAACCAAATAAGGTAACAGTCATAGGTTCCAGGCATTAGGATGTGAACGTATCTTTTTGAAGGCTACCATTCAGCCTACCATAGGAACTCACAGGCAAAAAGAAACTTCATCCATATACTTACTCCTTTGCTGACTGGAGAGCCCTCATAGGTTTCATATGGGCCATACTCCTTGGCCAGTTCACAGCTGGCTTCCAAGGCTCCATAATAAATGGTTTCAAAGATCTGCTTATTCAATAACTGGGCCTCCGGACTCTCAAAAGGGTACCTCATCAGAATAAAAGCATCTGCCAGACCTTGTACCCCAATTCCAATGGGGCGATGGCATCTATTTGATACGCTTGCCTTCGTGCCAACAGATTTAGAGAAGAGATAACATTAATGAACAGTAAAAGCAACATTCTGTAACAAATGACACACTCTCTCTCTTTATCTCAGTTTTCTCACACCATTCCAATGATAACCATTTAGATGATGACTAGAAGACTGTGATAAACTCCTTCCACCTCGGATTTCAATAATTACCAATAAGCAGAGAAATCTATTCATACCTCTGGGACAGGGTAGTAGTTAATATCAATAATTTTATTCAGATTTCGGACAATGACTTTGGTGACTTCAGCCAACTTCATAAAGTCATATGTGTGTTCCGATGTGACATACATATTCAGGGCCAGGGAAGCCAAGTTACAAACTGCAACCTGGAATTCGAAGAAAAAGGGTCAAGAGTCACACGATTTTTATTTCTTCCACTGTGTCAATGACACTACTCTGTAAGCCTCTAACACTTGCTGACATTAAAATTTTAAATTTCTATCTTGACTCCTCTCTCTTCATCATTCACCAGTTCATTTCTAAATCCCAAAACCTATTCATATATGTGAACTGTAACATGCACCAGTGAAATAGGTAAGATGGGGAAAGAACCATATGTTTCATACTACATGGCTCTACTACCAGACGTATGCCACAATGTGCTATAAAATTTTATATATATCTGTCAGTAGATGTGCACTGTCCAATACAGCAGCCACTAGATTAAAACTAAATGAAATTTAAAATTCAGTTTCTCAATTGCACTAGTCACATTTCATGTGCTCAGTAGCCACCCAACACAGAACATTTCTATCACTGCATAAAGTTCTTCCAAACTGCACATCTACTTCACCCTCATTGAGACTCTGACAGCCCTTAACTCCTCTCACCTAGACTCCCTCATGCCCTTCACACCTACTCAATTCTACACATGTTGCCAAAGTACCCATTTTTAAAACATAGCTTGAATCACATAAGCCTGATAAATGCTAGGGAGAAAAATAAGGCAGGAAAAGAAATCAGAGTCTTGGGGCTAAGGATGGAAGGAGTGCCATTTTTAAATAGAGTTGTCAAGGAAGACCTCACTGAGAATGGGATATATGAAGAAAGAACTGAAGAAGTTAGAAAGCAAGCCACGTGGCTACCTGGGGAGAAGAGCATTTTAACGGTCAAAAATCCTGAGACAGGAGTATGCTTGATATGTTTGAGAAATAGCAATAAAATTAGTAGAGCTGGAGCACAGTGAGGAAGGGGGAAAGTAAGAGCAGATGAGGTGGGATACTCAGTTGTGTAGGATCTCACAGGGCATTATAAGGACAGAAACGAGGTACTGATACATGCTACAGCATGGACAACTGACACAAAAGACCAAATATCATAGGATTCCATTTATATGGAATACCTACAATAGACAAATCCAGAGACAGAAAATAGGTTAGCGGTGCCAGGGCCTGGGTGAAGAGGGGAACAGGGAGTGACTGCTAAAGGGTACAAGGTTTCTTTCTGGGGTGATGAAAATGTTCTGGAATTAGTTATCAGTGATGGTTCCACAACCTTGTGAATGTACTAAAAAAACACTGAATTGTATACTTTAGAAGGGTGAAATTTATGGTATGTGAATTATATCTCAATTTTTAAAAAAAGGATGAACGAACTCTGGATGGGTTGGAAAATCAAAGATGAGTATTGTGCAGAGGAATGATATGATCTGATTTTTGTTTTAAAAAGGGTCATTTTATTCTTTATAATATAATCTATCTTGTATAACAGTCATGAGTATATGTCAATTTCCTCCAACTAAATTGTAAGTTTCCAGAGGGCAGGGGCTGAGCCACATTCATTTATATCAGAGAGCACTTAGTATAGTGTCTTACACATGGCTGGTGCTCAGTAAACTTTGTTAAATTAAACTGCAACCTTAGCAGTATGTTCAACTCACTCACCATTTTCTTTCTGACTTTTCATTTGTCATGTTTTTTTTAGGTCCTAGAATTTGGGATCTGCTCCTTCTTCCTCATTTTCATAGTTTACGTCCAATATCCAAGCTGCCTGTCATCTGACTAACGCAACAATCTCCTTAAACTAACCTCCAGCCTCTTCTCACACTAAGCCATTCTATAACCAGAAGCAAGAGCCATCCTTCCCATCCTAGGGATGCTATTTTCCTTTCAGAAATCTACAAGGGCTTTCCTGCGTCTGAGACATGCCATCTTTCATGTACTATCTCCCTTCCCCCAGTTGCAGCCATCTCTCCATACACCAAACCTTAATGTATTTGCTCCATCAAAACAAACTTACTTTTACACTCACTGCACAAAACCTATCCCTGTCTCTGATCTGTCATACAGGCAGTTCTTCCCAAATGGAAAGCTTTTCCATAAATTTCTTTTTAAAATATCCAAATCTATGCCTCATTTCTAGCCTTGCCTCTTCTGTGAATCACCTTAAAGATCTGAGATGAGAACTCCTTCTCACCATTCACTGAAAGGACTCTCTCACGCTTACATACTTTAAACTGAATGAGCACCCTAACACGTTACTGTGTTTGTCCTAACCCTAACCTAAATAACTATATATTGCCATTTTTCTCAAGTAAAGGTTATTACAACAATATGTGTGAAATAAAAAATTGACAGTCTTTTCCACATGGCTCAGACTAAAAGATATTTAAGGGCACACATCACACCTCTTCCTTTATAATCTCTATTTTAGTGCCCTTCTGCTTACAGCAAGCTACGAAAACTCCCTTCACCCAACTCAAGGGAAAACATGTGAGGGATTCACAAATAATTCACAAACTCCTAAGATTCTTCTCTCAGTACCTGAGGCAGAAGTTTTTCTACCTACCTCATCTTTGCTGGTATACTCTACTATTTCTGTGCACAGGTTGCTGCATTTGATCGTTCCTAGGTTCTGCTGGTTGCTCTTCCGATTACAGGAATCTTTGTAGAGCATGTACGGGGTACCTGTCTCTGTCTGAGACTCAATGATGGCATACCAAAGCTGCTGAGCTTTTACAACTTTGCGGACACGACCCTCTTTCTCATAACTGAAAGGCAAAGCTAGTATTATTTTAATATTCCCTAAGGAAAATCTTTATTGCAGATAACATGAAGAGAAACACCAAAATATAAAATATTGAAAACTCTTAAATTTCTTACTAAGTTTTGCTAAGAGAAAGAAATTAGGAATATGATATTTATTTTACTATGGCTCAAGCCAATCCCCCTGAATCAACAAAACCTTCCATAATAAAAAGGAACAAAACCTGAAGTACTCAAATCATGCTATTGTGCTAAAGCAGTACTGTTGTGCTATAATTTAATGAACTATTGACATGTGTGTCCCAGTTGCCCTTGATTCCTGTGTACTATACAAAGCATAACTTGTTCTGTCAAATGTACTTTATGACAAAGCAAATTAATAACCCTGCTAAATAACTCTTTGCATTAATTTTTTAAAGGATCAATTAAAAAAACCTGAACACCTATTTACATGTCCCAAAGTTTTAAGAAAGAAGACAAACCAAAATTTTGGTGAAGATTCAGGAAGAAAACATGACCAAAATAAAATTATTAGTCACATTCTCTTCCAGATGCTTCTCAAGATTCCTAGAAACTGGCTAATGACTGACGTAGTTTTAAAATTTAGATCCTGTAAATAAAAGAAACACACAGTTAAAACATTATTATTCTCATATTTTTCCCATACCTTTCATATAGCTTCTCAAATTCTTCTCCCCAGACCTCATCCAGACCAGGACACTCATTTGGACACATCAAAGACCAGTCCTACAAAGGGAGGAAGAGTACCAACCATAAGAAACTTCAAATAACCAACCACACGTAGTCCATTAGGAACACTGCAAGGGATATTGTGGCTTCCATAGACTGTCTTAAAAATTTGCTTTAGAAATAATAATTTTAGGCTCAGGCCCAAACATCTAGTTTTGCATGTTTGTTCATGACCCTTCAACCATTTAGGTCAGATAGCATCTACTTTAGAGAATAAAAATCCAAGAAGGCAAGAATGACATCTCTTAACTTGTTCAGCATGCCTTTCCATTGCATAACATATAGGTGGACTCTTCCTAAGCATGATTTAAGATGACTGAGGAGAAAACTTATATGAATCCAGTTGTTATTACTAACAAGTACCTATCTCTCACCTGATTAGTCTCCACTCGTTTCATGAAGAGATCCGGAATCCAAAGGGCAAAGAAAAGGTCCCTGGCACGCTGCTCTTCCTTTCCTGTGTTCTTCTTTAAATCAAGGAACTCAAAGATGTCTAAATGCCAAGGCTCCAGGTAAATAGCAAATGCCCCAGGTCGCTAATGGTAAACAAATCATCATTCTTTTCAGAATCAGAATGAAACAAAGAAACTTCATATTTTCCAAAGCACTTCAATAATATCTCCTTGGATCTTCACTACAATTAATGAATTAAATGAGATAATACAAATACAAGTACTATAAAAATATAAAGTAGTAGTAGTTTTCTTACAATTCTAGCAGTAAAAAAGAACATTTAACATAAAGAAAATGTGGAACAAGAAAGACTAAATAGGACTTCCCTGGTGGCGCAGTGGTTGAGAATCCACCTGCCAATGTAGGGGACAAGGGTTCAAGCCCTGGTCCGGGAAGATCCCACATGCCGCAGAGCAACTAAGCCCGTGAGCCACAACTACTGAGCCTGCGCTCTAGAGCACGCGAGCCACAACTGCTGAAGCCTGCGTGCCTAGAGCCCGTGCTCCGCAACAAGAGAAGCCACCGCAATGAGAAGCCCGCGCACCTCAACAAAGAGTAGCCCCCACTCGCCGCAACTAGAGAAAGCCCGCGTGCAGCAACAAAGACCCAACTCAGCCAAAAATAAATAAATAAATTTATTTTAAAAATACAAGAAAAATAAAAGAAAGACTAAATAATTTATCCAAAATGACACAGTGAACTAGGGATGGAGCTTCCACTTCAGCTGTCGTCCAGCTCACTTTACACTATGTGACATGTATGTAAAGCCCAAAGAAAATCACTTTAACTTTGACAATAATGTTGTGCTTAAAAGGTCAAAAAGGTGGTATGTCTTATCAAGGTCCCCATAGATTTCTTTTTAAGTGCATCAGAAGGAAATTCATAAACTAATAGGTGATTACTATGCCTACATATCCATAAGAGACAGGCTAGATAGTTGCAAACTACCCTGCTGATAACATTGGATAAACGATCCAATACTCTCAACTTTACTTTTCCCTCTATAAAATAGACAGAGTTTTGTTTTCTGTTTTTGTTTTCTTTTTTTAAAGAAAAACCTAGAAAACATATTACAACCCTTTTTCAAGGTTAGGTATCAATATGAATCACAACTTTAGAAATTCCTTGCAAATAAACTGTCATGTAAGACAGCTGACTCAATCACTGGCTGCCTGGAGCCAGGGATAAAGTATGTATGGGTGGGAGTGATGGGTGATTAATACAAAGGTGCAAGAGGAAACATGTTGGGGTTATGAAAATGTTCTATGTCTTGACTGGTGTGATTACACAAGTATATACATCTGTCAAAATCATCAAAATGTATACTTCAAGTGTATACACTTAAAAGTAAAAATTATACTCATTAAATTGATCATAAAAGTGGAAAAAAGGCAAAGTTGTTAGAAACATACACAATGAGCCATCTTATTATAAGCATATATGAGAAAAGATTTTCAGTTCTGGTTTCTAGGACTTTCAGTAACAGAGCATACCTTGTTTCCACCTTGATCCACATATCGAGCTGTGTTGTTATATACTCTCAACATCGGTACAAGACCGTTGGAATTGCCATTAGTCTGAAAGAGAAACTGAGGATAAAGGCATCTGGAGGAGAAATAGGGGGCTCAGCAAGGAAAAGAACAAAATGGTTCAACAGTGGACAAATCACTCTCTCCCAGTCTACAGTTTCATCTGCTCCCCATCTCTCCCTCTGCTTTTAAAACATAATGCCCAACATAAAATAAAATTTTGCTGAATAAATCACAATTATGTACAAAGTTATTTCATGGCATCTCTAATTTACAATGAGAAATAACAACTACAAGTCAAAAGAATCCAAAATCAGGATAGCTAAATTTAAACCCCACACCTTCAAAAGGTCATTATATAAAGAAATACTTTGGGTAGAGTAAACACGCTACTTTTTCGCAAAAGAATTCAAGGCAATTTACAATAAGAATTACATGCAATGGATAAATCAAGACAATAAGGTAAATGGAGATTCTCAGCAATAAATGGATTCTAGAATGAAGATGAAAAAAAATACATAAACTCCTAAGACTAGAAGATACCTCATCAAATTTTTAAAATAATCCTTCTAACCCCAAGGCAAGCCTTTAAACAGCCTAGAAAGATAAGTGAGCAATGGCTCACCCTACTATTATATAATGAACACCACATAATGGAATGGTTTTCTTCTGGACTCTAACTTTATTCTATAGGGTTAGATATTTTCTTCACCTTACAGAGGAGGAAACAAACAGAGATGTAAAATAACTTGCACTAGGCCACACTACTAGTAATTAGTGAAGATAGGATTTAAATCCAGGACTTACCCAAAACCACTACTTTTTTCTTTTTTTTTTCTAATTGAAGTATGGTTGATTTACAATAGTTAGTTTCAGGTGTACAGCACAGTGATTCAGCATTTTTGCATATTATACTCCATTATAGGTTATTACAATATAATGGGTATAATTCCCTGTGCTATACAGTAGATCCTGGTTGCTTATACATTTTAATATATAGCAGTTTGTATCTGTTAATCCCATGCCCCTAATTTGTCCCTCCCCCCTTCTCGCTCCCCTTCAGTAACCACAAGTTTGTTTTCTTTATCTGTGAGTCTGTTTCTGTTTTGCATATGCATCCATTTGTATTATTTTTTAGATTCTACTCAAAACCATGATCTTGACTCCCAGTGAACAGTGAACTAGAAGAGATGAAATTTACCTCATAAACCGACAATGTTTAAAGCTTGAATCTTGGCTCTATCACATATTAAGTGACTAATCTCTGGAAGTAATTTAACTTTCTAAGCTTCAGCTTCCTCACTTATCAAATGAAGACTTTGTGGCTATACTCACAAAGTTACTGTAAGGAATAAAGTTTACTGTGTCTGTAATGATATCTATCTCATAAGGCTGTAGTAAGGGTTAAATGTGTAATTCACATAAAACTTTTATAACAGATTCAGCATGTAGTGAGCAATGAATAATAATAATGCTATCATTATTGCTAAAATAAATCAGGATTCCAAAATCTGACCCTAGAGACCATCTAATCAACCTCTGATAAGACAGATGAAAATGAGACCAGAAGTAGTGAAATTACTCAGTCTAAGTCACACAGCCAGTAAGTAATTAACAGAAATCCAGGTCTCCCAAGCCCGAGCAAATGCCCTCTCAATCACAAGCCTGGTTGCTTATGGACCTGAATCTCTCTAAGCCTATACATTTTTATTTATTTTTTTTAATTTATTTATCTATTTATTTATTTTTGGCTGTGTTGGGTCTTCGTTTCTGTGCGAGGGCTTTCTCTAGTTGCGGCAAGCGGCAAGAGGGGGCCACTCTTCATCGCGGTGCGCGGGCCTCTCACTATCGCGGCCTCTCTTGCTGCGGAGCACAGGCTCCAGACGCGCAGGCTCAGTAGTTGTGGCACACGGGCTTCGTTGCTCCGCGGCATGTGGGATCTCCCCAGACCAGGGCTCGAACCCGTGTCCCCTGCATTGGCAGGCAGGTTCTCAACCACTGCGCCACCAGGGAAGCCCAAGCCTATACATTTTTAGTCACACAACAGAGGCTTACCCCAGCAATGTAGCTGCCAGTAGCTCGAATACAACTCACAGCAACACCAATTCCCCCAGCCGACTTGGATATCAATGCACACTGCTTTAGAGTGTCATAAATGCCTTCAATGCTATCATCTTTCATACTCAGAAGGAAACAGCTACAGGGGAAAAAAGTCACAACTCAGCAAGGAACCGAAGCAAAGCAGACTCAAAAACTGACTATATAATCCAAAGACAGTAAGTTAGGCAAATAAACAATTTGAAGCTTACAAAATTCCTAGGGGTTTTTAGAAGGAAAAAAAACAAAACTTTTTACTGGATATGACACAATAAGATATATCAACATATATTGTTTTAAAATCACCTTGCTGCCTACCCTAGAAGCCTTCCTGGAAGGAAGGCTTAGAGATAAGTCTAAAAATATTAGCTTCCATGTTCACCAGACTGCAAATGTGCCATTATAACATTTTCTCATGTAAATTCCTAAGCATACATAACACCTTTTCAACCTATTAGTAAGCCAAGAAAAATTAAACATTTATGAAAAAAACCCCACCTATCCAATACTGAACCAAATTTGGTATGTCCATCAAAATTTAGCTTCCTTACAGTCTTTTTGAAGACAACCGTTCTACCTGTGCTTTGGATCTTATCCTCCTACCCCAGGAACCTTAGTCTTCCAATGATCCCTTCACTAACTTAAATATTCAACCAATCAGATGGACTCTGTTGACTTTTTCTATTAAATATTCAGATATTCAGAAAGGTATAGAGAAAAATATAACATATACTTTGTATTTACCACCTACCTCAAGAAATAAGATACTACAAATATAACCTAATTACAATCATATACCATTTCCATGCCTTTCTACGTTCTTTTAGCATTGACATATGTTCCACATTTTTTAAATTTCTGGTTCCATATTAATTTATCTTTCTGTAACCCGCTTTTATTTAACTCAATACTGTTAGAGATTCATTCCTACTGATACATATAGGACTAGTTTATTTTCACTGCTGTAAGGTATTCCATTGTATGAATATACCAATATATTTGTCCATTTGCCTGCTGGTGGACATTTGGATTATTTCCAATTTGTTTGCTATTCTAAACAATGCTGCTGTGAAAGTTCTTAAACATTATCTCCTTGTGCTTATGTCTAAGGATTTCTATAGGGTATAAACCTAGGAGAGGAATTTCTGGGTCAAAAGATATGCATGTGTTCCCATTCTCCAAAGTGAATGGGTAAGTATACTCCATCTAGCAATGCATGAGAGTTCCCTATGCTCCACATTCTTACCAATACTTACTATTATCAGCCTTTTAATTTGTATCAATCTGTTGGGTATGAAATATCTCATTATGATGTTAACTTTCATTTTCTTAATCACCAGCAAAGTTTATCATCATCTCACGTGTTTATTAGCCAATCAGTTTCTTCCACAAATTAGCCCATGTTTCTATTTGGTTTTGTGTCTTTCTTATAATCCTTCAACAGTTAACATACATTGCAAATATCTTCTCCCAGTCTGAAACTTTTTTCACGGTATTTGGTTCACAGAAGTTTTAAATTTTAGTGTAGTCAAATTTTCCTTTATATTGTTTGCTTATTATATCTATTTTAAGAAATCCTTCACTACTCTGAGGTCATATATAATCTACCAAGATGTAAGTTGATAGTCATGTCTGAAGCTCACTTTCAAATGACTCAGCCAAAAAAAATTTTGTTTTAATTTTAAAGATAAAAAATACATATATATGACAAAATGTTAGTAATTTTTTTTAAATTTACTTATTTTTGACTGTGTTGGGTCTTCGTTTCTGTGCGAGGGCTTTCTCTAATTGCGGCAAGCGGGGGCCACTCTTCATCGCGGTGCGCGGGCCTCTCACTATCACGGCCTCTCTTGTTTCGGAGCACAGGCTCCAGACGCGCACTCAGTAGTTGTGGCTCACGGGCCCAGTTGCTCCATGGCATGTGGGATCTTCCCAGACCAGGGCTCGAACCCGTGTCCCCTGCATTGGCAGGCAGATTCTCAACCACTGCGCCACTAGGGAAGCCCCAGTAATTTTTTTTATCTAGGCAGAAGTGAGTGTATGGGTGGAGTTCACTGTCCTTTTCTTTAAATTTTCTGAATGTTTGAAATTCATGTTAAAAAGTTGGGGAGGAAAATATTTATTTTCTCTATATGTTCTTCTAAAAGATTTTACTTTCACATTCTCTTGAATTTATTTCTATATATGGCATGAAGAAGGGAAATCTAATTATACTTTTCCCCATAGGATAACCAATTTCCTTAGCACTGTTTTCCCAATGAAATGCAATGACACCCTGTTATTCATCAAGTTCCCATATAAGCCTGAATCTCTTTTTGAGCTCTCTGTTATGTTCCAGTGGCCAGAGCAAATACTACACTATCCCAGAGTAAATATCATAAAGTATGGTATTTACTCTGGGATAGACAAACCATGCGTTTATAGTGGTCTTGAAATCTGGTAGGACTTTTTCTTCAAAACCATCTTGCTATTTATATTAGTTTCCTGTAGCTGTCCTAACAAATACCACTAACTCAGTGGCTTAATATAGAAATTTATTCTCTCACAGTTCAGGAGGCCAGAAGTTCAACATCAGTTTCACTGGGTCAAAATCAAGAACATTCCTCCAGAGGCTCTAGGGGAGGATATATTCCTTGCCTCTTCCAGTTTCTGGTGGCTCCTTTGCTTGTAGCCCCATCACTCCAATTTGCCTCTATCTACACACTGTCTTCTTTTCTTCTGTATGTATCATATCTCCCTCAACCTCTCTCTTATAAGGATATTTTTACTGGATTCAGGGCCCACCTGAATAATTCAGGATAATCTCCCTATGTCAAGATCTTTCTTAATCATAACTGCAAAGACTGGTTTCCTTATAAAGTAACATTTACAGGTTCCAGGGATTAGGACCTGATATCTTTGAGCAGCACTAGATTATTCTTAGCCTTTTGCTCTTCCATATAAATTTTAGAATCAGCATGTTGAAATTGTGACTGGAATTACACTGAAACTATAGATTAACTTGGGAAAAACTGACATTGTTACAATATTAAATCCGTTTATGAATGTAAGATCACTCTCCATTTGTTTTTTAACGTCCTTCAATTACATTTTAGAATTTTTTCCTTAAAAGCCTTACACACCTTTCATTAGATTTATTCTTGCGTACCTTCCAGTATTATGATATGTTTTAAACTTAAATCTTCTAACAGCTAAAGTACAGACACTCAACTGATTAATTTATGTTGAATTTACATCCAGATATTCTGCTGAAATCTTTTTAATTCTAATAATTTGTCTGTAGATGCTCTTCAGGAATCATTACAGTTTCGTTCCCTCATTTCCAATCTTTTTTTTTCTTATCTTACAATGCTGGCTCAGGCCTCCACTACAATGCTGAAAACAGAGGTCCAATAGATCTAAGTTTTTAGTGGATTATCTTTTACCAAATAAAGGAAGTTATTTTCTATATCTATTTTGCTAGTGTTTTTATTATGAAAGTATTAAATGATATAAAATGTTAGTGCAATGAATTACATTAATACACTTTTTTTAAAATATAAATTTATTTATTTTATTTATTTATTTTTGGCTGCATTGGGTCTTTGTTCCTGCACGCGGGCTTTCTCTAGTTGCAGCTAGCAGGGGCTACTCTTCATTGTGGTGCACGGGCTTCTCATTGCAGTGGCTTCTCTTGTTGCGGAGCACGGGCTCCAGTAGTTGTGGCATGCAGGCTCAGTAGTTGTGGCGCATGGACTCAGTAGTGGCAGCACATGGGCTTAGTTGCTCCACAGCATGTGGGATCTTCCCGGACCAGGGCTCGAACCCGTGTCCCCTGTATTGGCAGGCAGATTCTTAACCACTGCGCCACCAGGGAAGCCCTAATACACCTTTTGATGTTCGCATATCCTTGAGTTCCTTGGATAAACAAACTTGCTTAGGGTGTATTAGTGTATTAGTCTTTTTTTTTTTTTTTTTTTTTACAAATTACCAGACTCCATTCCAGTGTTTCCTTTCTCAGAAAATGGCACCGTAATAAATCCTGTTACTCTACCCATAAACTCAGGAACCACTCTTGACTCATATCCAAATCATCAAATTCTATCAATTTTACCTCCCAAATTTCCTGAATTTGTCTATTTCTCTCAATCTCTACTTTCACCTCCCTAACCCAAAATACCATAATCTCTCATACAGACTACGATTAGAGTCTTCTAATTACTGTCAGTATCTACTTTAAAAAAAAAAGCTTTATTGAGATATAATTCACATACCATACAACTCCCCATTTAAAGTGTACAATTAATGGTTTTTAGTATATTCACAGAGTTGTACAACCATCACCACAATCATGTTTAAAATTTCATTATCGGCATTTGTCTCTCTTCAATTCATTTACCACATTGCAGTAAGAGAGCTTTCCAGAAAGTAAATCTCATTTAATCAGAACAGGAGTGATTAAATGTATATCAAATTAATTTTTATGTGAGGAACTGCCTAGTTTCTTCAGGTCAAGGTTTATTTCCCTAGCAAAAGCATTTCAGAACATTAAAAGCGACTATAGATGACGCATACCTAGAAAGTTGTGGGCGGTTGGTGCCAGCATTGAAGAGAGTGGGAGAGGCATGGGTAAACCACTTCTCAGAAAGAAGGTTGTATGTTTCTATAGCAGCATCAATATCTTCTTTGTGAATGCCCACAGATACCCTCATCAACATATGCTGTGGTCTTTCAGCCACTAAAAACAAAAGAGGAATTTTCACATAATGGGACATGTCAGAAAAACTAGGCTGAGATATGTACTTGAGTCAAAAAAAGGAACACCAAAAGGCAATTTTAAAAATTTTACACCAATAAGCAGCAAAATTATTCATAAACTAAACCTAAAGTTTAAAATGTTATTTAGAGTTTAAATAGAAGTGTTAAGGCTAATAGCTCAAAGCTCTATTTTCAATATAATGAATAGAAGATGTAACACACAAACACATTAATGTCTCACCTTTTCCACTGATCTTCAACAAATAGGATCGCTCCAGCGTCTAGAAAAAGCAAAACAACAAAAAACTTCCAGAGCATAGTTTTTAAAGACATAGTAGATATATCATTCACAATAAGGCAATCTATTTAAATCTTCTCCGTTTTTAATATAATCTTAAATGACAAGAATAGCATATTTCGTTTTACTAGCTTTAGCTTGGAACATTATCAATTGGCTATTTGTTTTGGAAAAGACTGCCTGAAAATTTCTGGAAAAAGCCAGCTCTATATTAATACGTATAATGTTAATAGCAGAAGTTGTAGTATTCATCACCACATCATAATGGTTAACATTTATGAAGTGCTTATAACAGGCTAGGCACTGATCAAAGCAACACACACACTCACTCCTCAAGAGAATTTGCTGTTGAAATTTTATTATTATCCCCATTCTAAAGGTGAGGAAACTGAGGACAGAGAGATTAAGTATCTTGCTAATAAGAAATGGAGCAGAGATTTGAATCCAGGTGGTCTGACACCTACATTCATGTTCTCAATCACTACATAATACTGTTTATCAACACAAAAGTACCTAGAAAAGCACTTGGCACATAGTAGGAATTCAATAAACAGTTGTTGCATAAACAGTAGAATATGGAATCATTCTGGCAAATTATCTGCATAACTCCAAAGGTATCCAGAAGTAATATTTGGAAAATTTGAAAATTGCAAATGAATAAGCTATCTTTCTGTAATTCAAACAACCACCACCAACCTAACCCCACTAATCCCACAGGTCCCCCAACTCCCAACAAATTACTACCTCTATAATTGTATCACTAAAACATAAACAAAAACCTGTATTTCCTGATTCAAGGAGGAATTCCCACTTATTTGAAACCCATTATTTACCTTAAAGCCAAAGTAATTATAAGAGAAATCTCGGTCATAGATAATGGCAGAATTCAGGCGCTGGTGAAGGTAAAAAAAACAAACAAACCCATAATTAAGATAATTAGACTTATTTTCACAAACTCTAGTATCTTTCAGCCCTGACTCCAGAACTAAAATTGACATAGAATATAAAAGAGATAACACTAAGTATTACTGTTGTAGAATAGAAATCCATACCTGATGTCAAGAAAAAAAGAAATTATATAAATTGAGCATCCTAATTAGGTTTAAAAACATGTACATTAAAAGATCAGAAGAAAACTTGTAAGTATAAGTTGTATATAAGTAAAAATATATATGTGACTTTCCAAACTTTCCCTATTATGTTTACAGTACATCTCTAAAGAGGGAAAGAACATGAGCATAAAAGGGACTATATTATCACCCTTAAACATGTTTTTAGATTAGCTATTACTCCAAAAGTATTGGAGCCACATAATTACTAATATGTATTTTTATCTTCCATTTTAAACTGCACATAACAATATATAAGATAAATAATTACGTTAATTCTAAGGCTCATCAAATCCATGGTCCTTTAACAGGTTTTAAACAAACTACTGCTGTGACAGTAATATTTTAAAGCAGAACTGGCCATTGTTACAAGCTTTTGTAGGCTATAGAGCCGTTTGAAGAAAACAAAAGCAATTAGGTACAAATAATCATTTTGGATGGAGAAATGTGGAGCCAGTCTTTCAAAATACTATCAGTGTTTCCATATAAGGATCCATGTCCAAGGACTTGAAAAATCTATACAAAACTCTTCCCTTCCTCTTAAATTTTTAAGGGCATCTTTGCTGCCAAAGACAGGTAGGGGCCTTGCATGAATAATGGAGAACTGAAATACTTGATTATCAATATTTATTTTTTAGATACAGGTTTTTGCTGTTGTCGTTTTATTTTTGTTTTTCACCTGTCTTCAAGATTATACATATGAACAACACACAACTCAGTTTTCTCTCAGTCTCTTTAACATCAGATACCTATTTAGAGACAGCTGACTAATCATTCTATTACCTACAGTTAAAAGTGGTTTCTAATCTGTGTAGATATCGATGGTAAATAAATCCTGTGTGCAAAGGGGCTGGCTGGACCGACCCATCTTTTCCCTTCTGTTCTCTGGGTTGTAGTTAAGAAAGGGGTTGAAACACAAATAGATAATTTTTAAGTTGCTGAGCAAGAAGATCTTTCAAAATTTTACCTGAACCACCTTTTTGGATGTCAGTTTGGCAATGTCTATTAAAATTTTAAATGTACATACTCTTTGGCTCAGCAATTCCACTTAAGGGATTTACCTTACCGATACACACATCTACGAGTAAAGCACTACCATACAAGGATATTCACTGCAGCGAAAAATGGAAAACAAATATTCATCACTAGAGCAATTCTTACATATATGTATAATGATGATACAGCTATAGAATGGAATTCTACGCAGGTAATTCATAAATGCTAATAAAGAACTATCTCTAAGATATACTTGCAAGTGAAAAAGTAACAGAAAGAATAGTATGCACAGTACACTACCACTAAAAGGAAAAATAAAGGTACACATACGTGTATTATAGAACAGCTCTGGAAAAATACATTTTAAAATGACAAAATGTTGTTGTTTCCAGAGAGGAAAACAAGGATTCAGAGAAGCAGAAAGAATTACTTTTTATCTCTATCTCTTGTAGTGTTTAAATTTCTAAAAATGTCCTTATTGTCTTAAAAAAAAAGAATCTATAAAAAATTTTTCACCAGAAAAGCATTATACATACATCTTTATTGGCCAAAACAATATCCACTGTTGACTTGGCCACCATGGGAGAGTGTTTGCCATTATGTGGATTTATGTAGTTGAAGAGGTCTTCCATTACATCTAAAAACAAAACAACAGAAAATTAAAATATCAAAATCACTTAACAGCTAATTCAATCTTCAGGTAACAGTTAAAAACAGTGGTTCTCAACCGTTTTTCATCCCAACCCACCTTAGTACCTAGCACAGAAAGTGCTCAATGAACATACACACGTTTAATAAACATATAAGGAAATTTATATATTTATAAGCTAAATAAGGAAACAAACTTCCAGAGTTAGAGTGAGCATAGGCTCCTGTAGTTTGAAAAAGACTGCCAGATGATTCTGACATATAACCCCATTGAGAATTACTGGTTGAAAATAAAGAAAAACAGAAATTATAACCTCTTCTCAAGTTTTTTTTTATCCTAACAAAACAGAAACTCAACTTAAAATTCAAAACCTGGGGGTCTGGGCAAGATGGCGGAAGAGTAAGACGCGGAGATCACCTTCCTTCCCACAGATACATTAGAAATACATCTACACGTGGAACTGCTCCTACAGAACACCCACTGAATGCTGGCAGAAGACGTCAGACCTCCCAAAAGGCAAGAAACTCCCCACGTACTTGGGTAGGGCAAAAGAAAAAAGAAATAACAGAGACAAAAGAATAGGGACAGGACCTGCACCAGTGGGAGGGAGCTGTGAAGGAGGAAAGGTTTCCACACACTAGGAGCCCATTCGTGGGCAGAGACTGCGGGTGGCGGAGGGGGGAAAGCTTCGGAGCCACGGAGGAGAGCGCAGCCACAGGGGTGCGGAGGGCAAAGCGGAGAGATTCCCGCACAGAGGCTCGGCGCCGACCAGCACTCGCCAGCCCGACAGGCTTGTCTGCTCCCCCGCCGGGGCGGGCGGGGGCTGGGAGCTGAGGCTCAGGCTTCGGTCGGATCCCAGGGAGAGGACTGGGGTTGGCGGCGTGAACACAGCCTGAAGGGGTTAGCGCACCACAGCTAGCCGGGAGGGAGTCCAGGAAAAAGTCTGCAGCTGCCAAGAGGCAAGAGACATTTTCTTGCCTCTTTGTTTCCTGGTGCGTGAGGAGAGGGGATTAAGAGCGCTGCTTAAAGGAGCTCCAGACACGGGCGCGAGCCGCGGCTATCAGCGCAGACCCCAGAGACGGGCATGAGACGCTAAGGCTGCTGCTGCTGCCACCAAGAAGCCTGTGTGCGAGCACAGGTCACTCTCCACACCTCCCCTCCCGGGAGCCTGTGCAGCCCGCCACTGCCAGGCTCCCGTGATCCAGGGACAACTTCCCCGGGAGAACGCACAGCGCGCCTCAGGCTGCTGCAACGTCACACCGGCCTCTGCCGCCGCAGGCTCGCCCCGCCTCCGTACCCCTCCCTCCCCCACGCCTGAGTGAGCCAGAGCCCCCGAAGCAGCTGCTCCTTTAACCCCGTTCTGTGTGAGCGAAGAACAGACGCCCTCAGGCGACCTACACGCAGAGACGGGGCCAAATCCAAAGCTGAACCCCAGGAGCTGTGCGAACAAAGAAGAGAAACGGAAATCTCTCCCAGCAGCCTCAGAAGCAGCGGATTAAAGCTCCACAAACAACTTGATGTACCTGCATCTGTGGAATACCTGAATAGACAACGAATCATCCCAAATTCAGGAGGTGGACTTTGGGAGCAGGATATATTAATTTTTCCCCTTTTCCTTTTTTTGCGAGTGTATATGTGTATGCTTCTGGGTGAGACTTTGTATAGCTTTGCTTTCACCATTTGTCCTAGGGTTTGGTCTGTCCATTTTTTTTTTTTTTTGTACTTAAAAAATTTCTTTTCTTAATAAATGTTTTCTTAATAATTTTTTCCTTATTTTCTATTTTTAAAAATTAAAAAAATTTTTTTCGTAATAAGTTTTTTCATATTTTTTATTTTAAAAAATTAAAAAATTTTTTTCTTCATAAATTTGTTACTTAATAATTTTATTTTTTATTATAAAAATTAATATTTATTTAAAAAATTTAAAATAATTTTTTTCTTAATAAATTTTTTCTTAATAATTTTTTTCTTATTTTTTATTATAATAGCTTTATTTTATTTTATCCTCTTTCTTTCTTTCTTTCTTTCTATTTTTTCTCCCTTTTATTCTGAGCCATGTGGATGAAAGGCTCTTGGTGCTCCAGCCAGGCATCAGGGCTGTGCCTCTGAGGTGGAAGAGCCAAGTTCAGGACACTGGTCCACAAGAGACCTCCCAGCTCCACGTAATATCAAACGGCGGAAATCTCCCAGAGATCTCCATCTCAACGCCAAGACCCAGCTCTACTCAACGACCGGCAAGCTACAGTGCTGGACACCCTACGCCAAACAACTAGCAAGACAGGAACACAGCCCCATCCATTAGCAGAGAGGCTGCCTAAAATCATAATAAGGCCACAGACACCCCAAAACACACCACCAGACGTGGACGTGCCCACCAGAAAGACAAGATCCAGCCTCATCCACCAGAGCTCAGGCACTAGTCCCCTCCACCAGGAAGCCTACACAACCCACTGAACCAACCTTAGCCACTGGGGACAGATACCAAAAACAACGGGAACTACAAACCTGCAGCCTGTGAAAAGGAGACCCCAAACACAGTAAGATAAGCAAAATGAGAAGACAGAAAAACACACAGCAGATGAAGGAGCAAGGTAAAAACACACCAGACCTAACAAATGAAGAGGAAATAGGCAGTCTACCTGAAAAAGAATTCAGAATAATGATAGTAAAGATGATCCAAAATCTTGGAAATAGAATAGACAAAATGCAAGAAACATTTAACAAGGACGTAGAAGAACTAAAGGGGAACCAAGAAACGATGAAAAACACAATAAATGAAATTAAAAATACTCTAGACGGGATCAATAGCAGAATAACTGAGGCAGAAGAACGGATAAGTGACCTGGAAGATAAAATAGTGGAAATAACTACTGCAGAGCAGAATAAAGAAAAAAGAATGAAAAGAACTGAGGACAGTCTCAGAGACCTCTGGGACAACATTAAACGCACCAACATTCGAATTATAGGGGTCCCAGAAGAAGAAGAGAAAAATTAAGGGACTGAGAAAATATTTGAAGAGATTATAGTTGAAAACTTCCCTAATATGGGAAAGGAAATAGTTAATCAAGTCCTGGAAGCACAGAGAGTCCCATACAGGATAAATCCAAGGAGAAACACACCAAGACACATATTAATCAAACTATCAAAAATTAAATATAAAGAAAACATATTAAAAGCAGCAAGGGAAAAACAACAAATAACACACAAGGGAATCCCCATAAGGTTAACAGCTGATCTTTCAGAAGAAACTCTGCAAGCCAGAAGGGAGTGGCAGGATATACTTAAAGTCATGAAGGAGAAAAACCTACAACCAAGATTACTCTACCCAGCAAGGATCTCATTCAGATTTGATGGAGAAATTAAAACCTTTACAGACAAGCAAAAGCTGAGAGAGTCCAGCACTACCAAACCAGCTTTACAACAAATGCTAAAGGAACTTCTCTAGGCAAGAAACACAAGAGAAGGAAAACACCTACAATAACAAACCCAAAACATTTAAGAAAATGGGAATAGGAACATAGATATTGATAATTACCTTAAATGTAAATGGATTAAATGCTCCCACCAAAAGACACAGACTGGCTGAATGGATACAAAAACAAGACCCATATATATGCTGTCTACAAGAGACCCACTTCAGACCTAGAGACACATACAGACTGAAAAGTGAGGGGATGGAAAAAGATATTCCATGCAAATAGAAATCAAAAGAAAGCTGGAGTAGCAATTCTCATATCAGACAAAATAGGCTTTAAAATAAAGACTATTACAAGAGACAAAGAAGGACACTATATAATGATCAAGGGATCGATCCAAGAAGAAGGTATAACAATTGTAAATATTTATGCACCCAACATAGGAGCAACTCAATATATAAGGTAAACACTAACAGCCATAAAAGGGGAAATCAACAGTAACACAATCATAGTAGGGGACTTTAACACCCCACTTTCACCAATGGACAGATCATCCAAAATGAAAATAAATAAGGAAACACAGCTTTAAATGATACATTAAACAAGATGGACTTAATTGATATTTATAGGACATTCCACCCAAAAACAACAGAATACACATTTTTCTCAAGTGCTCATGGAACATTCTCCAGGATAGATCATATCTTGGGACACAAATCAAGCCTTGGTAAATTTAAGAAAATTGAAATCGTATCAAGTATCTTTTCCGACCACAACGCTATGAGACTAGATATCAATTACAGGAAAAGATCTGTAAAAAATACAAACACATGGAGGCTACACAATACACTACTTAATAACGAAGTGATCACTGAAGAAATCAAAGGGGAAATCAAAAAATACCTAGAAACAAATGACAATGGAGACACGACGACTCAAAACCTATGGGATGCAGCATAAGCAGTTCTAAGAGGGAAGTTTATAGCAATACAAGCCTACATCAAGAAACAGGGAACATCTCGAATAAACAACCTAACCTTGCACCTAAAGCAATTAGAGAAAGAAGAACAAAAAAAACCCAAAGCTAGCAGAAGGAAAGAAATCACAAAGATCAGATCAGAAATAAATGAAAAAGAAATGAAGGAAACAATAGCAAAAATCAATGAAACTAAAAGCTGGTTCTTCGAGAAGATAAACAAAATTGATAAACCATTAGCCAGACTCATCAAGAGAAAAAGGGAGAAGACTCAAATCAATAGAATTAGAAATGAAAAAGGAGAAGTAACCACTGACACTGCAGAAATACAAACGATCATGAGAGATTACTACAAGCAACTCTATGCCAATAAAATGGACAACCTGGAAGAAATGGATTCTTAGAAATGCACAACCTGCCGAGACTGAACCAGGAAGAAATAGAAAATATAAACAGACCAATCACAAGCACTGAAATTGAAATTGTGATTAAAAATCTTCCAACAAACAAAAGCCCAGGACCAGAGGGCTTCACAGGCGAATTCTATCAAACATTTAGAGAAGAGCTAACACCTATCCTTCTCAAACTCTTCCACAATATTGCAGAGGGAGGAACACTCCCCAACTCATTCTATGAGGCCACCATCACCCTGATACCAAAACCAGACAAAGATGTCACAAAGAAAGAAAACTACAGGCCAATATCACTGATGAACATAGATGCAAAAATCCTCAACAGAATACTAGCAAACAGAATCCAACAGTACATTAAAAGGATCATACACCATGATCAAGTGGGGTTTATTCCAGGAATGCAAGGATTCTTCAATATACGCAAATCAATCAACGTGATACATCATATTAACAAATTGAAGGAGAAAAACCATATGATCATCTCAATAGATGCAGAGAAAGCTTTCGACAAAATTCAACACCCATTTATGATAAAAGCCCTGCAGAAAGTAGGCATAGAGGGAACTTTCCTCAACATCATAAAGGCCATATATGACAAACCCACAGCCAACACTGTCCTCAATGGTGAAAAACTGAAACCATTTCCACTAAGATCAGGAACAAGACAAGGTTGCCCACTCTCACCACTATTATTCAACATAGTTTTGGAAGTGTTAGCCACAGCAATCAGAGAAGACAAAGAAATAAAAGGAATCCAAATCGGAAAAGAAGAAGTAAAGCTGTCACTGTTTGCAGATGACATGATACTATACATAGAGAATCCTAAAGATGCTACCAGAAAATTACTAGAGCTAATCAATGAACTTGGTAAAGTAGCAGGATACAAAATTAATGCACAGAAATCTCTTGCATTCCTATACACTAATGATGAAAAATCTGAAAGTGAAATTAAGAAAACACTCCCGTTTACCATTGCAACAAAAAGAATAAAATATCTAGGAATAAACCTACCTAAGGAGACAAAAGACCTGTATGCAGAAAATTATAAGACACTGATGAAAGAAATCAAAGAGGATACAAATAGATGGAGAGATATACCATGTTCTTGGATTGGAAGAATCAACATTGTGAAAATGACTCTACTACCCAAAGCAATCTACAGATTCAATGCAATCCCTATCAAACTTCTACTGGCATTTTTCACAGAACTAGAACAAAAAATTTCACAATTTGTATGGAAACACAAAAGACCCCGAATAGCCAAAGCAATCTTGAGAACGAAAAATGGAGCTGGAGGAATCAGGCTCCCTGACTTCAGACTATATTACAAAGCTACAGTAATCAAGACAGTTTGGTACTGGCACAAAAACAGAAACATAGATCAATGGAACAGGATAGAAAGCCCAGAGATAAACCCATGCACATATGGTCACCTTATCTTTGATAAAGGAGGCAAGCATATACAGTGGAGAAAAGACAGACTCTTCAATAAGTGGTGCTGGGAAAACTGGACAGGTACATGTAAAAGTATGAAATTAGAACACTCCCTGACACCATACACAAAAATAAACTCAAAATGGATTAAAGACCTAAATGTAAGGCCAGACACTATCAAACTCTTAGAGGAAAACATAGGCAGAACACTCTATGACATAAATCACAGCAAGATCCTTTTTGACCCAGCTCCTAGAGAAATGGAAATAAAAACAAAAATAAACAAATGGGACCTAATGAAACTTCAAAGCTTTTGCACAGCAAGGGAAACCATGAACAAGATGAAAAGACAACCCTCAGAATGGGAGAAAATATTTTCAAATGATGCAATTGACAAAGGATTAATCTCCAAGACTTACAAGCAGCTCATGCAGCTCAATAACAAAAAAACAAACAACCCAATCCAAAAATGGGCAGAAGACCTAAATAGACATTTCTCCAAAGAAGATATACAGATTGCCAACAGACACATGAAAGAATGCTCAACATCATTAATCGTTAGAGAAATGCAAATCAAAAGTACAATGAGATATCATCTCACACCAGTCAGAATGGCCATCATCAAAAAATCTACAAACAATAAATGCTGGAGAGGGTGTGGAGAAAAGGGAACCCTCCTGCACTGTTGGTGGGAATGTAAATTGATACAGCCACTATGGAGAACAGTATGGAGGTTCCTTAAAAAACTAAAAGTAGAACTACCATACGACCCAGCAATCCCACTACTGGGCATATACCCTGAGAAATCCATAATTCAAAAAGAGTCATGTACCAAAATGTTCATTGCAGCTCTATTTACAATAGCCAGGACATGGAAGTAACCTAAGTGTCCATCATTGGATGAATGGATAAAGAAGATGTGGCACATATATACAATGGAATATTACTCAGCCATAAAAAGAAATGAAATGGAGGTATTTGTAGTGAGGTGGATGCAGTTAGAGTCTGTCATACAGAGTGAAGTAAGTCAGAAAGAGAAAAACAAATACAGTATGCTAACACATATATATGGAATCTAAGGGAAAAAAAAAAAAAAAGGTCATGGAGAACCTAGTGGCAAGACGGGAATAAAGACAAAGACCTACTAGAGAATGGACTTGAGGATATGGGGAGGGGGAAGGGTAAGATGCAACAGGGTGAGAGAGTGGCATGGACATATATACACTACTAAATGTAAAATAGATAGCTAGTGGGAAGCAGCCGCATAGCACAGGGAGATCAGCTCGGTGCTTTGTGACCACCTAGAGGGGTGGGATAGGGAGGGTGGGAGGGAGGGACGCAAGAGGGAAGAGATATGGGAATATATGTATATGTATAACTGATTCACTTTGTTATAAAGCAGAAAGTAAAACACCATTGTAAAGCAATTATACTCCAATAAAGATGTTTAAAAAAAATTTTTTAAATTCAAAACCTATCATCCCAGGCATTTTACTTCTATAAATGCACATTTAGTAATAAGCCCTCTCTCTTCCAGACATCATAGCAGTACTTAGTCCTCTACATTTATACATATGATACACATACACGCAAAGCTGGCATTCTGACTGAATTTGACTTGAATCCATAGTCAATTTTGGGAGAACTGATATATTTACAATAAATCTACTGAAGAGGGAGATAAAATGTTTAAGTCCCCATATAACAGATCTGGAATTGAAAGCTGAAAGATTTCTACTCTCAGTCTACCAGCTGACTTCTTATATACCACTTTTTATATACCTAACAAATTATTTAATCTTCCTTTGCCCACATTCCCTGAGCTATAAAATGGGAGTGCTAATGGTGACAAAAGACTGACTGTAACACTTTGTTTAACCCAGAAACTATCAATAAATATTATTCTTTTTTCAACCACACCACCACCAAGCATCTAAAGATGGGCTTCAAAAAAAAAAGAAAAAAGAAACAAAAAGATAAAAGTATCCATTGACCCTTCCATGCAGCAGGTCAGCAGCATGGAGAAATAGGAAGTTCTAGTCTCCCTCTGCCACTAACCTGCACACTTTGCTTTTTTAAACAAGACGGAACTTCTCTTTTTGACACTCAAGGTTTCATTCTAGTACCCTTATAAGTTTTCTGAGAATACTAAATTCTTTCTAACTTTTTCCTCTAGACTCACCACTGAATACTTTCTTTGTTTCTTTGTGCAAGTTAGAGACGGCAATCCTTGCTGCCAGGATGGCATAGTCAGGGTGCTTAGTAGTCAAGGTCGCAGCTGTTTCAGCAGCCAAAGTATCTAGTTCCACAGTAGTGACCCCACTGTATAAGCCTTGGATTACTTTCATGGTGATCTGAGCCTATAAAAGCAAAGCCAAGAATTACTTGTGCTTTCCCAAGAACCAACAGCTTCCTTAAGAGAGCAATGAAGAAAACAATCAATTTATATCAAAATAAATCTACTTTTTTTTTTAATTTTTATTTATTTATTTATGGCTGTGTTGGGTCTTTGTTTCTGTACGAGGGCTTTTCTCTACTTGCGGCAAGTGGGGGCCACTCTTCATCGCGGTGCGAGGGCCTCTCACTATCGCGGCCTCTCTTGTTGCGGAGCACAGGCTCCAGACGCGCAGGCTCAGTAATTGTGGCTCACGGGCCTAGTTGTTCCGCGGCATGTGGGATCTTCCCAGACCAGGGCTCGAACCCGTGTCCCCTGCATTGGCAGGCAGATTCTCAACCACTGCGCCACGAGGGAAGCCCCTATATCAAAATAAAAGACAACTTCCTTTTATGAAAAATTATCTTTCAGAATGGTGGGCTGTGGAAAATTTAGTAATGAGAATTCATAAGCCAATAGAGCTGCTAGAAAATGTATACTACATATACAATGAAGAAGTGTGGAAAGAAAGAAAGAGAGAAAGAGAAAGAAAGAAAGGGGGGGAGGAAGGGAGGAAGGAAGGAAGATAGTTTTAAAATCTAAGTAGAGCTATTACAAAGATTAACAGTCACACAGGGAAACAGCTGAAAACAGACCAATGATTCCATAATTATTTTCCCATCTTTCATTCAAATTCTCTCTATATAATCAGGGTTCACGCTACATACTTACCCATTTTGCCCCAATTCTACCTAAGGACAAGTACAGGAAAGCAAATGAATCAAACTTTAATCATTCCAATGAAAGGAGATGAAGATATAAGTTAGAGTTGGGGCTGAGTCATCAAATAATTTAATGGCTACTCTTTTCTTTAACATTTCACAAATTACAAAATATCTCAACTTTCATGATCTTCTCTGACATTTCACAATTACCTGTGAGATGGGTATATAACTATCACCACTTTACATGAGGAACCAGGTTACTGGGACTTGCCCAAGCTTTACTGTCTAAGTCTTCTGGCTCCACATCCCATTCAACCTCAATGCATTTCACTGTTTTCAAGACTGTACTGTAAGAGATACCCCTCTTTAAAACACACAATGCTAACACATATATATGGAATCTAAAAAAAAAAAATGTTTATGAAGAACCTAGGGTAAGGACGGGAATAAAGACGCAGACCCACTAGAGAATGGACTTGAGGACATGGGGAGGGGGAAGGGTAAGCTGGGACAAAGTGAGAGAGTGGCATGGACATATATACACTACCAAATGTAAAGTCAATAACTAGTGGGAAGCAGCCCATAGCACAGGGAGATCAGCTTGGTGCTTTGTGACCACCTAGCACCACCTAGAGGGGTGGGATAGGGAGGGTGGGAGGGAGGGAGACGCAAGAGGGAAGAGATATGGGGATATATGTATATGTATAGCTGATTCACTTTGTTATAAAGCAGAAACAAACACACCATTGTAAAGCAATTATACTCCAATAAAGATGTTAAAAAATAAATAAATAGATAGATAAATAAAACACACAATGCATAAGTCAAGAAAGACAAATTCTAAGTTGTATATATGTATGTGTTTACTGAATCTTTAAAAAAAAAAATAGATTAGGAAATTCCCCAGTGGTCCGGTGGCTGTGTCTCCAAGCTTCCACTGCAGGGGCCACGGGTTCAATCCCTGGTTGGGGAACTAAGATCCCACAAGCCATGCAGCCGAAAAAAAAAAAAACAAAAAAAAAACAGATTAATCCAACAGAAAATGAATGCCATTTCCCAGTTGACGAAAGCATGCCCCCTCAAAAAAAAGTGTGTAATTACTAGTTTAAAATCTATTCCAATTAAATTTCAGACCTAAGCTCAAGTTGCTCCTGATCACTTTCTTCTCAGATCCAACAATTAAGTCATGTTCAGTAAAAGAGTAGTGAAGTCTTCTAAATGATTTCTGGTGCTACATGGCAAGTAATCAGAACTCAGAATAAAATAACGTCTGTGTGCTAATAACCATGCCAGATCTAAAAACACGTCGACTTTTTCAACTAAATCTACCCTAGAAAGCTCGAGTCAGCTCTAGCACACCTGCACTCTGAAATGTGTGCATGAGGCAACAGAACATCTACGAGTCAAGATACCTAGGTTCTTCTTCCTACACTCCCACTCACTTGAACAAGTCACTCCCCTTCACTTTGGGCCTTCCTTATCTATAAAACAAGGAAGATGAAATAAGATGATCTCTCAGGTTCGTTCCAACTCTAATATTCTACTATTCTAATTATTGTCTAGATTTCTAAATGTAAAAGGGAATTTATAATAGGCATATTTTAAAGCTGTATAAAATTATTTTCTTTTGACCATTTTGGTCAATTCAATATTTATCGAGCATCTAATTATATATGTGTTAAGCATTGTGGATATCACAAGAACAAGATACAGGCCTCCCCAGCAATTCTAGGGGAGGACAGAGACATATAATTTATTTCTATACTAGGTGGTTAATGCTATGAGGCCAGCACAAGTGCTAGAGTAGTACAGATAAAATACCTAAATAAGGATGGGGCAGTATGGGTTTAAAAAAAAGAAGGTTCTTAGAGACTCCGCTTACTAAGATCATTTTGAAAGCCATGTGGAAGATGTATTTGAAGACGGCAAGATGAGAGGAAGACCAGGAGAACACTTCAGAGACCGCTACAGATAGCAGTCTAGATATGGGATGCTGAGGGTCTAGAGTAGAGGAGTTATAGAAAGAGAAAAGCACAGCAACTTGCTTATGAACAGCTGGCTCTCCTTAATTTAAATGCTGGCCATGAAATTTATTTTATATTACTTTTATATTACTTTATATTACTTTAATGTAGTCTTTCTACATAGATAACAAAAAAGCAAATTTCCAACCAGTTTCTACCCAAATGACCACAATTCCAAAACAAGTTTTTTCCACTTATGTATAAAATAATTTACTCAAAGAAGTCTCTAATATGAAATGTTAATGTCAAGTTTTCCTCTTTGCTCACTTTTATAGTTCTCTGAAAAGTCAGAACTCACAGCACAGACCAAGATTTAGAAAAAAAGTTTTGTTTTGTTTTTTTTGTCTGTTTGTTTTATTTTTTTTGCCACGCCACAGGGCTTGCGGGAATCTTAGTTCCCCGACCAGGGATCAAACCCAGGCTGTGGCAGTGAAAGCACCATGTCCTAACCACTGGACCGCTAGGGAATTCCCAGGAAAAAAAAAGTTTTAAGCAATAAATTCACATTTTATATCCAAGGCCAAACCAAAATACAGAGCAAGTGAGTGAAGGGCCAGAGATAAGAGACAAGTAAAAAGAAGCACATGAAGCAAGGAACCCAAGATATAAAGCCTATTTACTTACAGGATCAACAAAGTCCATATTGAGTCCATAACAAAGCTTCTGGATTCGAGATGTAATTTTGTCAAACATAACTCGCTCTTGGCGGCCATCTAAAGAATCAAACCATAAATTCATGTTAACACTTATTAAGATAGCAATGTCAAAGAATCAAATGTAATCAGCATGTAAACTTTTTAAATTGGCCAACACAAAATGCTATTTCATAGATAAAAGATTCAGACCCCCAACAGTTCAGAGAGATTATTTTTTCATCTTCAAAAAGTAGGGATTCTATACTGAGTCTTCCCTTACATTATACATCAGATGGATTCTTGCAATAAATTTCCCTACCCCACCTTGTCCAAATGACAGGCAGAATTATTCTTTAAAACTGAAGTCAAAATCATATCACTACCCACTGCCGCCCAATAGAGGTTTATCATCTCCTTCAGAATCAAGTCAAAATCATTACAACAGTCCACAGAATCTTACACAACCTGCCTTGTGTGCCCCCTTCCCCAACTTCATCTCCTACTCTCCCACCTTCCTCACTCACCATACCGTGGCAACCCTGGCTCCTTGCTATCTATACCTATTTTAGGTCTTTGCTCAATGTCACCTTCTCAATAAGGCTTTCCCGGATCACTCTATTTTAAACTGCAATGCCCCAAACACAGCCTTGCTCCTCTTTATCCTCTTTCTATGCTTTATTTTTCTCTATAGCACTTATGGTCATCTGACATACTCTATATTTTACTTACGTATTTGTTTATTGTGTGGCTCTCCCCATCCACTAGAATACAATTTCCAAAACGAAAAAGATTTTGTCACGGTTTATGTACCAATGTATTCCCCACTGCCCAGACCAAAGACCAAGGCCTACCACATAGTAGGTACTCAAATATTTATTGAATGCTAAATGATTTATAAACCTGTCTCCATTCTAACATCTTCACGATAAATTTGGCTTACATACTCTCCTAGAGTAATTAATGATTTTGAATTTACTTCACACCATGTAAAGAAGTACTTCTTTCTATTTGTAACTCAAAACAATCTTCCAGAGGCAACCTCTTAGTTTTTATTTTGGAGATATGGAAGCATATACATATGGACCTCATCTAGTTAGTCCTTTTATGGTTTTGGACTTAGATCCTATTGCTCTTTGCTCTTCCTAACAAAAAGTCCTGGCTGGCCCAAGGACTTTCTCAAATGTTTGATGAAGAATAAATAAACAATAAGATACCACTGGTAACCCATCATCAATAGAACAAGTTAGTTTTTCTTAAACACTGATATATTAACTAAGATAGCCCTTCTCTTTCTGATCACCAATGTGATCTCCTTTTCTAACCAGACTCACATATGCAGTGTTTAACTCTGGAATACAGTTAATTAGCTGGCCTACACTGGGACTGAGCCCTCAATGCTCTACCAGCTGATTAGGCAGACAGGTGACCACAAGGCAATATTAGCAAACTGAGAATCTGCAGCTGCCAAATTAATCAGGAAACTGACAGAAAGTACGATGGCAATTGTCTTAATTCACACTGGAAAGTGGAGGCACACTAAGGGGCTAAAGGACCAATGATCCACTGTTCTCTAGCCTATCATTCCTCTTTGTCATTTTTTTTCAACCCACATGTTGATTTTATCATATCACTAATCCCTGCTTACATTATTATCCTCTCAAACAAGGCCTTCCTTAATTTGGTACCACATCTCCTCTACTGTTCCTTGTGAAATAGCCTAAGTCCCAACAGGGCCTCCCATTCCCACATCCATATCACTGTTTATACCTTACTCTGCCTACAAGTCCCTCTTCCACCTTTCCATACGTCTAACTCCTACTCACTATTCAACTCTCACCACATCCATGAAACCTGCCCCAACAACTGTAACCCACATTGACCTCTTCCTCCTGTGAAATCCTGTAGAACACTAATTGTCTGATTTCCTCGTGGGTGTAAGCTGTCTTTTTTAATTCCTCTCTCTTCAGGAAGACTTTGCTAATACTGTAAGACCAAGGATGTGTCTCTTTTACAAGATATGAACTTTCTATTCCCTCTACCTGCAACGTTCAGCCCACGGATCTTCACATAGCTGGCTCTTAGTATTATTCAGGGCTCAGCTCAAATGTCAGCTCCCTCCCTGAGGATACAAACCAAGATTACTTTCTCATTCATCTTCATCACATTACCCTGTTTTACTACCATCATCTCACTAACCACTATCTGGAATTAACTGGTTCTTACATGTTTACTTGTTTCTTATATACACTTAACAATAGCCAGGACATGGAAGCAACCTAAATGTCCATCGACAGATGAATGGATAAAGAAGATGTGGCACATATATACAATGGAATATTACTCAGCCATAAAAAGAAATGAAATGGAGGTATTTGTAATGAGGTGGATGGAGTTAGAGTCTGTCATACAGAGTGAAGTAAGTCAGAAAGAGAAAAACAAATACAGTATGCTAACACATATATACGGAATCTAAGGGGAAAAAAAAAAAAAAAAAAAGCCATGAAGAACCTAGTGGCAAGACGGGAATAAAGACACAGACCTACTAGAGAATGGACTTGAGGATATGGGGAGGGGGTGGGGTGAGATGTGACAGGGTAAGAGAGTGTCATGGACATATATACACTACCAAATGTAAAATAGATAACTAGTGGGAAGCAGCCGCATAGCACAGGGAGATCAGCTCGGTGCTTTGTGACCACCTAGAGGGGTGGGATGGGGAGGGTGGGAGGGAGGGAGATGCAAGAGGGAAGAGAAATGGGAACATATTGTATATGTATAACTGATTCACTTTGTTATAAAGCAGAAGCTAACACACCATTGTAAGGCAATTATACTTCAATAAAGATGTTTAAAAAAAAAAAAAAAAAAAACTCCAATGAGAAAACGGATTTAGCTTGTTTTGTTCACTGCTGAATTCCCAGTACCTAAAACAGTTCCTGGCATAAAGAGGTGCTGAATATAGTCAGCCCTCTGTATCCATGGGTTCCACATGAGCAGATTCAACCAACCGTGGATCATGTACAATTTACGATCTGCAGTTGGTTGGAGCCCTGGATGGGGAACTGGAACTCACAGATGCAAAACCCACAGAGGCCGAGGGACTACTATGGGACTTGAGCATACACGGATTTTGGTATCCACAGCAGGTCCTGGAACCAAATGCCCGTGGATACTGAGGAATGACTGTAAAGACCTTCTGAATAATTGAATGAATGGGCTTCTATAGCCTATACTTTACCTATTAGAATATTGAACATATGTTATTATATTATTGTTCTTGTCTATCTTTCTCAATTGATTGTAAAGATCTTTGAAAACAAGAACTATGTCTGCCTACTCACCACGGTAACCTCAGTGCCCAGCACAGTATCCACACAGATCTGTAAAATATTGTAACACAGTGGGCTGTAAAGGGAATTAGAAAGGATGGGAGTGACGAAGGGAGAAGAGAGGGAGGGATAGACAAAGGATATGGAATAGAAGAGATTATCAGAGTGCAAACAGATGCTTTAAAAGGTATTATTTTGCAAACTTTTGTTTCAGCTTTATGTAAATACTTACATATACATGTGTGTGTACTCAGTCATGATGTAAAATGCAAAGTTTTGAAAACACTATACTAAATTCCAAAGCACACTTTACAACTCAGCTACACTGCATTTGTTCCATTGGTTCTCAACTTTTTTTTTTAACCTTAATCTCCTTGAGCAATACGATACTGTCCCACCAAGAAAAATAGCCCAAGACAGCAGATGAGAAAAACTCATCTACTATTCCCTTCTGTTATCCATCAATTTTCATATGGATTATTCCTGCATCCCTAACAGCCCTAAAATCATGGAAGATGGAGATGCCTTCTCCCTCTATTATTTCCCTCATGGTGCTTAGCAAGATATTAGCACATTCAGTAAGTAATACTTTAGGTAGACTGCTAGTTGATCTCCTGAATAATTACATTAAGATTAACAAAACCTACATGAGTTAGTCTGCTAGTATACTATCATGCCAAAAATGGGGGGGGGGGGATACCCTAAGCAAATTAAAGATCAAAAATAAAATAAAGAAAAACAAATCTAAGTACAACGTTGTATATTAACAAGCCTTTACAGATGAACCAGTTTGCAAGGCAGAAATAGAGACACAGATATAGGGAATAAACGTATGGACACCAAGGGAGGAAAGTGCTGGGGGGCGGGGGGGGGGGGTGAATTGGGAGACTGGGACTGACGTATATACATTAATATGTATAAAATAGATAACTAATAAAAATTAAAAAAAAAAAAAGAAAAGAAAAAACAAGCCTGGCAGAGTCTAGCAGCAAACCATCTGGATCACACTATGTTCTCTGAAGGAATGAGAAAAAAAATAAGACCTGCCTTTTAGAGTTTGTTGTAGATAGTACTTTTTAAACCACAGTATTTGAAAGTGGATCCAAAAGGTTAAAAATGCAACACAGAGGTGTTACCCACTCCAGAGATCTATGTCCACAAGTTTTCAATTCATCTGTTACAGATTTATCATAAGGGCTCCTCATACTTACATACCTTTTTCTAAAGGTCTAAAAAACTGAATGCTCCTCTCTCACTCACAGGTATGGACCAATAAAAGTGCACTACGTATTTTGGTCTTTGGTCTCATCAGCCAAAATGGGAGACCAGGGAAATACAGAGAATGATGTTCTAAAGATACTAATGACAGGAAGGGCCACCACTGTCCACCTCTCCATCTCTCAGCTGTACGCCACCTAGTTACAACCAAATCAACTACCTGCCTACTCACAACACTCATCATATCCTATATTTTAAAATAATTATTCTCATCCACTCATGAATGAGCATCTATTCATGGCAGGTCCTGTGCTAAGTGTGGGCATAAAGTCCCCATCTCTGAAACACTCACAGCCTAGTGGACAAAACAATCAGTCAGTCAGTGTTTACAAAGTGCCTGCAATTTTGAAATAACTTCTTTGCTTCAACAGAGGCAAGTAGAGTCGACTCAAAACGTGTTCGTACCTGTCCCATGTGGCTCTCTGTTAAGAGTATGTTTTGCTCTTGTTTTTCCAACCTGATTAAACCTTTTCCGGAGTCTGTCTCCTCTTATAATTAATTTCACAGAATGAAGCAAAGGACTGACACAAAGGAAGGTACTCAGCAAGCCTAACGGGAAATAAGTGTTGAGGAAGAACACAAGTCCCTGGCTCATCGCGGTCCCCCACCCTGCCAGAAGATGTCTTGGCCACCCTACTCTAATTCCATATCTCTTCCCATCAAGGGTAAGGCCAGCCAGTCCCGATCCCAAACTCCTCTGGGACCACTCCTGGGGCAAACGGCAACACATCCCTTACGAAGGGCAAACTCCGTGGAGATGTCTGTATCTGAGCCTGACGTTTTTCACCCCACAAAAGAGATCAGGAAGCTGGTAGGTGCCCGTGTAGGGTGCAGAGCCCCTGCTTTACTAGCTCCCCCCGAGCCTAGGACAGGTGACCAAGCCTTTCAAATAAAACTCTGTTGTTCGCTATGGGTTCGAAGCCTGGCCTCACCAGCATCTAACCGGGTGACCGGGCAGTCTCCGCACCTCTCTCTGCGCTTCAGTATCTTCACCCGCGAAGCGGACCCAATAACCCCGACCTCAGGGGCTCCCGGTGAGCAATCAAGCACCGCCTGCAAAGAGCTGTGCGCGCACAGCTGCTATTCGCTAAAGGGAAGGTGTTACTCTTTAGAAATGCGGCGGCATGGCAGAGCCAAGGGGCGCAGACTAAAGGCCAGAGGGGGGTTGGGGACAGACAGACGAAAGGGCAGGAGGCCGAGCAGGTGACAGGGCGGGAAGCTGCCGCCGGCAGCGCGGGAAGCGGCGGAGGCGGGCGGGCGCGGCTAACTGCTAGGGCGGCGGCAGCCCGCGTACCTCACCCACGGCCTCCTCCCCGGCCTCTCACCTCGTTTGATAACGTGCATCGCAGCTAGTGGCTGAGGCGCCGAGGGATGTGAGACGCGGCTGCAGCTCTGAGGCGCCGGCGGGATCGAGAAGGTGGCAGAGCGCGAAGGGTCAGGCTCGAGGGGTTAGTCGGGTGCAGGACCTGGAGTTAGGGCCAGAGTGCACTTTCCCTCCACTGAGCAGAGCAAGGCAATCTGAATCCTCTTCCCGCGCGCACAGCTACTATTCGCTAAAGGGAAGGTGTTACTCTTTAGAAATGCGGCGGCATGGCAGAGCCAAGGGGCGCAGACTAAAGGCCAGAGGGGGGTTGGGGACAGACAGACGAAAGGGCAGGAGGCCGAGCAGGTGACAGGGCGGGAAGCTGCCGCCGGCAGCGCGGGAAGCGGCGGAGGCGGGCGGGCGCGGCTAACTGCTAGGGCGGCGGCAGCCCGCGTACCTCACCCACGGCCTCCTCCCCGGCCTCTCACCTCGCTTGATAACGTGCATCGCAGCTAGTGGCTGAGGCGCCGAGGGATGCGAGACGCGGCTGCAGCTCTGAGGCGCCGGCGGGATCGAGAAGGTGGCAGAGCGCGGAGGGTCAGGCTCGAGGGGTTACTCGGGTGCAGGGCCTGGAGTTAGGGCCAGAGTGCACTTTCCCTCCACTGAGCAGAGGAAGGCAATCTGAATCCTCTTCCCGCTCCCGCCAGCCGCAACGCAAAAGCGGCGCGACAAAGCTCGCGGGATGTTACGCGAAGCTGCCAGCGCCGAGGCCGGTGGGCAGGCCTAGCGTAGCAGAGGGTTGACCTTGCCCCGCAGCCGCCATGTTGAGTGTGGGCAGGGCCCAGGAGACGGCGCCTCTCCCACCGCCGTGTTGGGTGTGGGCGCGCCGGCGTGAGCGCCGCTCTCCGGCCGCCATGTTGGGTGTGGGCAAAGCCCAACTTGGGGCCCCGCGGCCGGACGTAGCGCGCAGAGCCCGCCAGGCGTAGCCCCGCCTCTCTCCCCGGCAGGCCCCGCAGAAGTCAGGGCGGTTCGAGTACTTTTGAAAGAGCAAGACCTCAACCGTCCGCTTTTTCTTTTTTTTTTTTTTTTTTTGTATTTATAGGTTTAATTTATTAGATTGATTACAGTTGTTTAAGTACTTGGAAAGGCTTTACTGCTTAGGATAGGCATTTGAAGTAGTTCAAAAGAAAGCTGAACACATTACATTTTTTTTTTTTTTTAATCTTTATCCATCCTTTTACTTTTAACTTATTTATGTTTCTTTACTTACAGTGAGTTTCTTTTTTTTTTTTTCACACACACACACTGTATTTTATTTTTACAAGAGATAAATAGACTGACACCAAGCATTGTACATGGATGACCACAACAAAAGCAACAATGACCGTCCGCTTTTTCTTGTCTTGAAAACTGTTACATGATGATAACCCAAGACTGCCGTCAGAGCTGAGCTCTAGCCTGAGATCCGCAGCCGGAGGCTGGGAGCCCCAGGGCCCTTAGGGCGGCCTGAAATCTCGCACTCGGGTTGGAAGAGAGCCTTGCTAGGCCAAGGGCCTTTGGAGTTTATCTTGACGGAAATGGGAACGAGCCCTGGCAGAGTTTTGAGCAGGGCAGGGCTATGATCCATTTGCTTTTAGAATTATCCAGTGGATGTGGCTCGTGGAGGTAGAATGGACAGGACTTGGTTACCGAATGTGGGGAGTCAGAATAGGTGAGACATGACTTCACAAGGCTGGTGTAGAAGCTTCTGATTTGGGCTAGGCAGACTGATTTTTACGATATCTCACGTGGCATCCCCTCCCTAAAACCTTTCACTGGTTCCTTACTGCACTCAAGGTGGTTCCAAGGTTCCTGTGAAGTACAGTAATACCTCAAAGATATTGGTTCCAGACAACTGCAATATAGCGAGTATCACGATAAAGCAAGTCACACAAATTTTTTGGTTTCCCAGTGCATATAAAAGTTATATTTACACTATACTGTAGTCTATTAAGTGTGCAATAGCATTATGTCTATTAAAAAAATGTACATACCTTAATAAAAAAAACTTTGTTGCTAAAAAATGTTAACCACCATCTGAGCCTTCAGCAAGTGGTAATCTTTTGGCTGGTGGAGGGTTTGAAATATTGCAAGAACTACCAGATGTGACACAGAGACGTGAAGTAAGCAAATGCTGTTAGAAAAATGGCGCTGATAAGACTTGCTTGCCACAAATCTTCAATCTGTAAAAAACGCAATACTCGCGAAGTGCAATAAAATGAGTTATGCCTGTAATTCTCACAGTCACAGGTGATAAGTGAAGCCATACGGTAGATAGGGTCAGATGGCCTAGAGATAGGGTTGCCAGATTTAGCTAATAAAAATGTATCCCCAATATTTCATGGGACGTAATCATACTAAAAATTTGTTTGTCTAATATTCAAGTACTGCATCCTGTATTTCATCTGGTAACCCTACCCAGAGAGCTTTTGGGAATGTGTATGAGAGTTTCACTTTCCCTTGGCAGCGGAGAAATGTCTCTTCATCCTGTCTGCTATGCCACAAAGAGCACAGAGAACACAAGGAGAGTCAGTCAAAGCCAGCAGAGGTTAAAATCTCCTACATGCTTTATTGGACTTCAAAGAGTCTTATGAAATAACACAGAAAAACCCATGTGAGGGTGTCCAGGGGGTACAAGGCAGACTGCAGCCTAGCACCCTCCCAAGACCAGCCCCAGGTGGCCCCACCCCAGGCCCAAAATAGGATCCCAGAGTAAAGACACGGCAGGGAGTGGGGCAGAGGGAAAATACCTTTACAGCCATTGCAAAAACAGGGAAGGGAGAGAGTTGTCTAGAGGGTGGGAAGGGCGGGGGAGTGGTCACACAGCCACCTTGACCTACACCATCTTCCCTAGCCACCCTCTTCCCTAAACCGGCTGTGTCCTTCGTGAGCCTCTGGCCCAGGCTATGCAGTAACATGAAAATGGGGTCTGACAGGGCAAGTATGCGGTGCAGGCACTTGGGAAATTCAGGAGATTTCATTTTTCAACTTTAAACTGTCTTTTGGTTCAAATGTGACAACATCCTGCCCAACAGCTCCAGGGCCCCATTAGAGCCCTGTATCATAGCTGAGGCTCCCACGGCCACGGGAGCCCACTGTCCTGAGCCTCAGGAGTAATGACGCTTGGGGAGCATTTGGGCAGCACCTCTTATAGACAAACCCTCCTGCAGGGTGGGGGAGCGGGGATAAGAGAGAAGCAGGTGTGGGTGAGAGAAGAGAGAAAAGGTGACTGCCTTGTAGCCCACATCTCTGGCTTCCACTCATCCTCCAACTAGGAGAAGTCTCTTCCGATCCACCCCCTAGCCTAGCCTCTTTTCAGAACTCTAGTGGCTTGTTCTCTAGGAATTGGTTTCGCTCCCCCATGGACCCCTGGAGGCCTCAGTGAGCTCCAGGCCGAGGTTCCCTCTGGCCCACCACACTCCCAGAGAACAAACCGCAAATATTAGGTCCTAGGCCCCAGTGTGGGGCAAACAGAACCATCGTCGGCGGGGTGGAAGAGATCTGAGGCACAGCTGTCAGAAGTTACTCCCCCTCTCGTCCCCCCTAGCTGCTAGGGGAAGTTGGGGAGTGGTGGGAGGGAGGAGCCCGGAAGCAGGAGACAGAGAGAAACAAGAAACCAAACCTCAAAACTGGGACAGCAGAGACAGAAGCTGGAGCCCAGAGGCGGACCGGGAGCTGAGGGGACAGCAACTAAGACATGCACTGAAGTGGAGAGGAGTGACAGCAGCAGCCCACGGGTGGGAGGGAGGCAGGGCAGGCAGGTCATGGTGGTCAATTAATAAATAATGTTGAAGGACCCAAGGATACGGGGGGCAAGTATGTACAGTGCCCAGGCCCCAGGGCCAGCCCCTCCCATGCCCCATGCTGGGGGCCAGATATCTTGGAAGGGAGGGAAGGGGAGGCAGAAGACCAGGTAAGGACAAGCTGTCCCACAACTGCCACCCTCATCCTGCCTACTTCTTAAGAGGCTTCTTAAAGATTTTGAGGGGAAACTTCTTCCGGCCTGGGCTGGAGTCTGTCTCCTCACCAATGGAGCCATTATCCTCCTCAGCCACGGCCTTCTTGCCGGCCAGGTGGGGAATACGTGTATTTCGGCCAGCCTGCAGGGCTCGGCTGTCCCCAGCTGGAGACGGCGTGTCTGGGTCTGGGGAACTGGGGCTGTGAGAACGGGAAGAATCCAAATGTGGAGAACCACTAGGTGGGGCTGGGGAGCTCAGCTCCATCAGGCTGTGGGCCTTGTCCAGCCCGTGGTTCAGTGCCAGCAGTGCCTTCTTGGCCAGGGCAGGGCTGTCAGGCAGTTTCTCCACCAGAGAGACGGGATGGACCCCCTCAATCAGCCGGTGGCTGCCGTTGGAAGTCATGGCACTGAGAGCCTCATCTGCAGCACGGACCATCTGAGGAGGCTTGAGGACCAGACGCTGGCGGTCACTCATGTGGAGGGAGCACTCCGAATCGGAATGGGTCAAATCCCTGTAAGACAGGTCAGAGAGGAAGAAAGGGACACATAGAGGATGGGGGGCAGGGGGGAATTTGAAGAGGAGAGAGGGACCAAGAGAGAAGACAATGGCAGGGTAGGAAAATGGAGATGGAGAGAGGGGCAGGAGAGAGAAAATAGGGTGAATAGCAGGTGGGAAAGAGGGAAGAATGAGAAACAGAGGGAAGTTGAGCAGGCCATAAGCACGGGATAAGAGAGAAGGAAGGAATAGGGAATAAGGATAGATTGGAGAAGAGATAAGGAGAAAAGAGTAAAATTGGGGAGGAAGGAAAAGCAAAAGGAGAAGCAGGTAGAAATAAGGAGGACCAAGGGGAGAGAAAAAAAGAAAGAGGGAAAAGTGATGGAGAGAGAAGAGACAGACAAGAAGCAAAGACAAATGTCATTATACCATTATCTTTCTGGCAAAGGGCTTTCTAAGGCCTGCGCCCCACCCCTGATGAATGGCCAGGCCCTAAACCGGTGCAACCATTGGCTTCAATGCCACAGGCATCCTCCTCAATAAAATCTCTGCTTCCATAGCTGGCTAGATTTCTTAGGACTGAACCCTAAGCTAACACAGAACCCATATATTTCTCTGAGTCACCATTTTCCATGCCTTCCTCCCCCACTTATTCCTGTCACACCCTGGGACACATCCAGTCTGGGCCAGGCCCCAAGGAACAGGGCACATGCAATAAGTAGCCTGACCCAGCCTGGGGAGAAAAAGGTTAGAACAGCCTTGCAAACAATCCCTCACCCACCCCAAAAGGCCAAGATGCTGCCTCTTCCAACCCTCTGTCAGGATTCAAAGGAGGTCACAGAGAAGTGTTTCAGAGTTCAAACCAAAGCTGGCTGACAGCAGGAAGGCTGGGGTCTTTTTCAGAGCTCTGCAGACAGGGAGAATGTAGGGAGGCGTAGAAAGACAGGACATTGGCCTTTAAGGAGCAGTGGTTCAGAAGAGCTGCACGCTGGAAGTCCTAAGGTCTAATTCAATTTCCATCTCTGCCTGAGGCTTGCTGTGTGACCTTGGACAAGTCATCTAACCTTGCTGGTCCTCAATTTTGGCCAAATGAAGATAACACCAATTCAATTATCTTGCAAGACTGTTTGGAGGCCCAAATATGTTGGCAAAGCACTTGAAAATGTAGAAAGTATTGTGGGAATGAAGATGATGAGGCCAGTCAAGCAGGAAGACCCTTCCGTGGGCCAGTCACAAGAGGCTTCTTTGCAAGGCTGAGCTACGGGGACACGACACTGCACACTGGACATGCACACACAGAGGCAGCCCAGGATAGTCGAGACCCGTTAAGGGGCTGGCTGTTCCTAAGAAGACCATGAACTAATTCTGGACGCCACACCTCCTGCCTCTATAGACAAAAGGGTAGATATGGGAGTCCCCTGACAATCCCTTAATCCTCCTCCTCCTTTCCCAGAGGCCTGAGAACCCATGGCAGAGGCAGAGGAGAGGGCTAAGGGAAATGTTTAAACATCCAAGTCAGGAAACCAAAGGGAAAGGGTCATGAGTGGGAGAGGAGAGCCCAGCAGGACCCAGAAAGAAGGAGGCTGTGGGTGGAAAAATTAGGGAGGGCACCAGGCTCCAAAAACAGGCAAAAGCAGGAGGTTGGCTAATAGTTATTATAGGTTTAATTCTCAGCAGGAAACAATTAACTTAAGCAGCCATGCTGTGGGCCAGTACCTTCCTGAAGACAGGGGACAGCAGAGAACGATCCCAGCTCCAACTCCCATTCCAAATACTGTTTCAGCCACCTACTCTAGTGTTTATGAACTGTCTCATATTTGCTTTCATATTTCTGATGGTGTCCTTGCTTCTGTCTAAATGTGTCCTTGTTTCTCTAAGTCCCAAGATGATCCTCTCCGTATCCTGCCTTTTCCACACAGATGTGAACCACTGAGCATGGTGCCAAGGAAATTCTGGGGAGCAGCCACACCGGGATGAGGGGCCCTCTAGGCTGAGGAGGTGAGGATCCTAGGAGCCTACCTTTCTAATGCCAAGGAAGGACGAGAGGTCAAGAGGTTGGGGTCTACCCAGACTCACTCCTCCTGGCCCACTGCCCCATTTGGTCATGATTCCCATCCCTCTGTGCCTCCATCATCAACGAAAGCTGAGACTTCCAAAGCAAGAAAAGAACCTGGGAGGAAGCCTGGGTGGATATAGGAGGGGAAAGGCCCATTGAGGCAAGCTCACCTTCCCTCCCTGAATCTTTGAGACAATTCAGGTCAGGGGTGTCCCTCCCCAAAGGCTGGGCTGCCTTGGGCTCCCACCCCAAGCTACTAACCTTACTAGAGAGCCTGTTTGCCTTTAGAGATGATCCTCTGATGCATGGTGCAAAAGAAAATTCAGTAGTGAACAGGCCAGGCAGACGCACGTACTTCCCACCCTCCCTCCCCGCTGCCCTCAGCCTGGGCCTTGGAGCATGAGATTCACAGCATCCTCTAGTGCCCCCAACCCACTTCGGTCCTCTCCATCTGTATTGGGAAGGGCAGTCTCCCTGCCTAGGCTTTTGGATGAAAATGAGGATGAGGATGAAGATGAGCAGCTCTGCTTCTAGTAAAGGCTGTCCTTTTGTGAAAGAGAAAGGAACAGCCTTCAAGGATAATTATCCAGAGGTTCGAGGGGCAGAGCTAGAGAGATTGGTATCCAGGGTGAGGCAGGACCAAAAGGAAGCAACAGGGTAAGCCAGCTGCAACCCAGAGGCCAGGATTGAGCCATGGTCACAGCTTCAGAGATGAGCGGTCCTTCCAGAGGAGAGGGACTTCCTGAGGGTCCTCTAAGCTTGTTCAGGCGAGGTCAAGGCTACTATCTCTGACCCTAGCCTATCACCTTGAGCTATTAGCAGGGAAAGTCCCTGCAGCTGCCAGCCCAGGCTGTGGGAGAAAGCCTTTCACCAGTTCTTATACAGTTCACTTACTGAGACCTTGTGAAAGGACAAAAATATCCAACAGAGTGTCCTGGAATGGAAAGCCAAGTCCTAGTCTGTGTTCTGCTCCTAATTAGCTTTGGGGCCTGGGAAAAATTACTTAACCCTTCAGAACCTTAACTTCCTTCTCAGACATGAGTGTTTTAACGCCGGCCCGACCTATAAACCTCGCTGTCCAAAACCCCTAAATCTGTTCCCCCCCTTCTGAAGAGTAATTCCATGAAGGGTACTACATCCATTCAGTCACCCAAGCTAGAAACCTGGGCATCACCCTACACTCCTTCCTCTCCTCCACCCCTCAAAGCCAGTTACCAAATTAATCCTCTCGTTTCTATACCAAGACCTTGTTACCTCCCCTGATGGCCTACTGCAATGACTTCCAAATTCCTGTAGTCTCCCCATTCTTTCCTTTATACAGGCCACTAAAATGTTATTTCTAAAATGCAAATATGACCAATTCATTTTCTTCTAAAAACCCCTTTGCAGTTCTCCATCTCCTGAAGGGTAATGGCCAAAGCCCGTGGCCTTTCAGAACCCCTCATCATTCTAGCCTCATCTACTACCCCTTCCCACCAACACATAGCCAATGTTCTAACCACACATAGATCAGATTCTCTTGAAACTCTATGCCTGTGCATGTGTTTCCTCTGCCTAGAATACACTTTCTCCTTTGCCTGCACACAGGGTGCCAGCACAAATGTCATCTCTCTTGTGAAGCATTCCACCCAGGTTCACACTGTTAGCCATTCCTTCTTCAACACCCCCTTAGCACTTATCAAACTGTTCCAGAATCATTTATGTACCTCTCCCAGACCAGACTGCAATTCTTGATGGCTGGGATTGTATCTTATCATCTACGAATCCCCATGCCCAGCAGAGCCTGGCAGAGTAGGTATCAATAAATGTTCGCTGAGGGAGTGAAGGAAGTGAGGGCTCCATTGAGATAACAGATGTGAAAGTTTAGGCCAAGGTGCTATAGGACCGTGAGGGAGGGGGGTTGTTACTCATTTTTAGAGTCAGCAAACCCCAAACAGAGAAGGGAAGAAAGGCTTAGGGAGTTAGGCTGACCTTAAGGAGGAGTCGCAGGCTGGGAAAGGATAGGACAAGGAGAAGGTGCCCCACCGCACACCCCCCGCAGCTGACCAAGCAGCAGCCAGCAGGCAAAGGCCAAGGTAAAGGCAGCAGAGAGGCAAGGAAGGGAGAAAGGAAAGAGAAGAGAGACAGCTGGTACCCCAAGCTCTCTGAATGCCAAGGCATCACAGCGGTGCTGTAAGAAGGGGGTGGGTCAAGGTAGGGCTTCATCTGGAGGAAATAGGAAGTGCTGTGGTGGTAATAAACAGGGTGGATGTGGACGGTGGTGGTGGTGGTGATGGTGCTGGAGGTGGTGGCAGTGGTGGTGGTGGTAGAGGAGCAGGAAGAAGCAGAGGCAGATGGAGCGCTGGTCCCGAGGCCTTCAGAACTGAAAGACTGTCCAGATGAAAGGCTGCGCATTCGCCGCAGAGAGACCCGGCTTGTCAAGAAGTGGCCAGCCTCGCCCTCTACCAACCTCTGAGATCCCAGGCCATGCTGTGGTTCCGTCAGGCGCTGCCGGACGCTGCTGCTCTGCAAGCTGGGGGCTGCAAGGAGAGTGAAGAAAGTGTGAGGAAGGGCCAGCCTACTTTGGGCTGGTGGGAAGCAGGTTTGCCCATGGAGAAATGCTTACTGGAGACCACTCTGGGCCTTCAGTGGCCAGTCTGGAGAATGGGGCACCTCCTCCCCGAAACCTCCCACCAGGGGTCCTAAAAGGAAGGGGAAGTTGAAGATGAGGTACCCAGGTCAGTTTTAATGGCAATTCCAATGGAAGGAGACCTAGGGTCAACATTACTATGAAGGGAGACGGTAAGGCAGTTAGTGGGAAGGCACAGGCAGGACGGGGTAGGATAGGGGTTTGGGACAAGGTCCGGGAGGGCACTAAGAACCAGCCTTTTTAGAAAGCCAAACTCAGGAAATAATTCACAACTCAGACAAGGATTTATACACAAACATGTTCATCACATCATTATTAATAATTGTATGAAAGTAAAAATAAAGGTGGAACAACAGGAAAATGATAACACATCCAACTGCTGGAAGGTTACACAGCTATTAGAAATGATGCTTATGGGAATTCCCTGGTGGTCCAGTGGTTAGGACTCAGTGCTTTCACTGCCAGGGCCTGGGTTCGATCCCTGGTTGGGGAACTGAGATTCTGCAAGCCACGTTGCACAGCCAAATAAAAAAAGCTGCTTATGAGAAGATTTTTAAAACATAGAAAAATGTCTATTAAAATGCTCAGGGAAAACAAAAGGATACCAAATCTCATGTAAAAGGAATACCTTGAGCTATAGAATACACAAGACAGGAATTTGAAACAAGGCCTTTCTGTTTCTAGCTGTGACCTTGAGTAACTTACTTCCCTATTTTAATTCCTAATTTATAAAATCCTTCAGGGTTGTCATGAGGCTTCAAGATAATGTTTTTAAAGTACCTGACACAGTTCATGGCACTCAGTAAATGGTAGTGGTTATCATTATCTTGACCACATAAAAAAATTATTTAAAAATTCACAAACAAAAGACTGAAAGAGAAGGTACTCAAATATGATGGGATTACAGGTGCCTTTTTATGCCCATATTTACTCTTTTTACTATCCAAATTTCTTCTAATAAGCATGTACACAACAAAGAACCAGCTCTTGGATCAATGCTGCAAATCAAGCTCTTGGAAGATGAGGGCCACCATGCCCAGAGAAGGGGTATGTGGGTACCAGACAACTTAGAGATGTGCTAGAACATCCCTCTTGGGCTCATTCCCAGCTCCAGTTGAAAACAGAATTCACACCTTTGTTTTTTTCTCCTCTACCCTGATATATGGGCCTCCTTGCCTTCTCCCTAAAGATGGGAGAAAGGACACAGTTACATGGATGGCAGAAGCATTGGAAGGGCCACCAGGAAGAGAGCACAGTTCCATGGGGATGGAGAGCTAGGGAGGCAGGGCTTCTATGGCTGGTGGCTTTCGAGACATGAAAGGGAGGCTTAAGGGGAAGAGGAAGCATGGAATAGGGACGGGGAAAGAGAGACAGAAGGGGAAAACAGAAAGAGAAAAGAGGAAGAGGATCTTTCCTTCCCTCTTTCATCTCAGCCCAGCTAGCTGAAGGGCCACCAGGACATCTGTCTAGCTGGGCTGAAAGGAGAAGCCTAAGCCTTCCATCACCATGGCTGTTCTCTCTCAAGCCCTCAGCTGAGCAGGCTGATTCTTCTCACCTCCGAACCCTTCCCTGAAGTTAGTAGGGACTGTGGTGAGGGAATAGCAGGAGCAGGCAGGGGAGTGACGCAGGCAGGAGAAGGGGCCCGTGGGATAGGAGTGTTGGTTTAGTCCCAAAAGTTGGAAAAACAAAAGCCCCAAAGGGGCTCCTCAAACCCGGGTATTTCCAGAGGGACTGATCATCCGAGCCGGCGGATGTTGAGCAGAGAGAGCGGTCACTGAACCTACGCCCCATCAGCCAGGCAGCATCTAGGGTCCAACGGCCAGGCCAAAAGGAGAAGAGAATCTGATTTACAGAGGGCTTCACCCTGCCCCTCAATGGGATAAGGGAAGGGCCAGGGGGCAAGGGGTGGGTGGCTCAGAGCTAATGAAGGTCCCTCCCAACCCGGAGAACATGGGAGCCTTTAGATCAATACGTCAAGATCAAGCTCTACCTGTTAGTGATCTTAACCTTGCTGGGCCTTTGACTAAAGCCCTGCCAAGTTAACAGCCCAGGGAAAGAAGAGGCTTGCCCAGAGGCAAACTATCGTTGAAGAAACTTACAAATAAATCCTGTCTAGAGCTGGAATCCAGCCTGATTAAAGAATCTGACTTTCTGAAAGTGAGCCCCTAACCCAGCCCAGCTTTCTGCCATCCCCTCTGCACTGATGGGATATGGGCCCAGCACAAGAGCTTTTCCATAAAAGTCTATTCTATTTATCTAAAATAGCCTCTGATCCAGAGAAAAATTCAACAGGGTCAGTAAGGGGTATGTCCCTTCCTTCACTGAAGAATTCCCACAGAGTGCTGTCTCCTTCAATTCTGCTCTACTCAGCTCTTACCCCTCGCAGGGGAGAAAAGGAAGAGGGAAGACCCAGGACAGAGGGTGGGGATGGCCGAGAGTTCAGGTGGAAAGACAGACATGCTTGTGCAGGAGATCCCTCCTGGACAAGAATGTCTTTCTGGCTTGGAGGATTTAGGGCTCTTTCACTGTAAGGGACTATTGCTTCCTGGGGCCTCACACGAAAAAACAAAAAGAAAGAGACATCATTCCATTCAACTACTTTAGCGATTAAAAGTAAGGAATATAAAATTAAAACAAATTAAAGCAATAAGTAGTCAAAATGAATGCCATTTTTATATTATGAACCACTAAAGGAGATTATTTTTATAAAGGCAGATAGGAGGGGGGGGGAAAGAGAATAAAGGGATTAAAAAAAACACAAAGAGTGAAGGGAGACACACTTGACACAACAGACCCATAGGGCAAACAGAACATATAGCAAGGGAAAACCACCAAAAGGACAACTATAAAGGGGTATCTTGATGCGGATTGTGCTTTACTAACCAAGGTCATGAGTTAAACCATCTTGGTTTCTGCCCCATATGTTACTTAAGCACGGCAGAGGCCAACTTCTCAATCTGCACATCAAAGGCTCCTTCCCTCATCCCCACCCAAGAGGTCACCTACACTGCATGGACAAGGGTGACACCATCTCCTCATCCATGTCATCCACGTCGTCAGTCATGATGAAGTGGGCAGGGTTGGGGCGTGTACTACCCATCCAACTGGGATCTATGTTGAGGGCAGCCACCAGTGAGTGGATGCCAGGATTATTGACAATCTGGAAGCCACAGAGGATCTCAATCTGTTGCCAGCGGTGCAGGCGCTCCCGCAGTGCTGCCGTCACCTCGCTCAGAGCTTGCCTGAAGAGGGATGAAAGAAAATGGCAGGCATGGGCTGGGTGTGAGCCCCAATAGAAATGAGGTTTCTTCTCAGAGGAACAAGTTGGGGGGATATGTGTAAATAAGAAACACAATTAAATCATAAACTTAAGAGCAAGGTGGGAAATAGCCAGGGGCTGGGGCAGGAGACCAGAGCTGTACCTCTACCAGTGAAGAAGCAGAGTTAGGGCTGGAGGCCCTGGACAACCTCAAACTCTGAGGACATCGCCAGAGCTGGGCAACAGGTGCTACTTACTTAGCTGTTAAGATTTTGTGATCCACATCATCCAGGGAAGAGCTGTGGGCCACGTGGAAGGTGCCAAAGAGTGTGTTTCTCTTCTTTTTTATCTTCTCAGCCTGCAAAGATGAGGTCCTCAGCTTAAAAAGAGCAGGGATAGAGGCTGGAGAAATGAGAAATGCTATTCTGTGGCTGGTTCCCCCTCCTCCTAGCACAGCTTAGGCTGCACAAGAAGAAGGAAGGCAAGAAGAGAAAGGAAAACAGAAGGCAACAGGAGAGAAAAGGGTAGGGGAAGAAAGAAAATAGAGGCAATGAGACAAGCCAAGGGATCCTGGCCCCAGGAGGATTCTGTCCCCATGTCAGTCTGGGGCCAGCAGAGACGTCCCTCTACCTGCCTCCACTTGCTTCATCTTTCCCAGAAGGCAGGTGGGAGTAGCCCCACACCCTCATTCCCTCCTCCAGAAGCCTGAAGACATTATTAGAAACTGTATTATCAGGAAAAGAAACAAAACCCAACACCAGGATGTCTCTTCGTCCAACAGGAGAGATATAGAGAGGCAGAGAGGAGGAAGAAGGGCAGGTGAAAGAGGGTGGGGGAAGAGAAGAGGGCAGCAGGAGGGCAGGTCTCACCCCCTCCTTGGCCACCAGCAGCTGCTTCTCGGCATTTTGCTTCTTGATGTTGTAGTACTGTACCTCCACCTCGTGTGTCAGCTGCAGCCACTTCTGAAGGGCCTCTGGAGCATACCATGAGCTATGTGATTCCAGCTCCTTCTCTGCTTTCCTCAAGGCCTCCCGGACCTGTGTAGCCAAGAGGATGTGAGTCCTTACTACTACCAAGACCCTCTCCAATGCCTCTGTATGATACTTCAGAGTTCTTTTCTTCTATCTCACCTAAGCTTCACAACTCTCCCAAGAGGGAGAAAGGGCAAGGATTATTCTCTGTATTTAATGTACAAGAAACCAAGCTTGGAGAAGGAAAGTAACCTCCTCAAGGTCACACAGTCAGTAGTGTCAACCAGAACTCAAATGGAGATTTTTTTATTTTTTTATTTTTATTTTTTTTTTGCTGCCAGACTAGAGCATTCTTTTCTCACATACTTGTTGCCTCTCCTCGTCATATAGCCAATCTCAGCAATCTTCCCTGCTCTCATAAGGTACAGATTATCTCAATAAATCCTCTTCTTTCTGACAGTTGGGTCTGTTCTTGGACTCAAGACATCACAATGTGGCAGGAAAGCATTTGGTTGGGAGTCTGGAAATATGATCTGGTCCCTGGTCTGTCATTCAACTGGCTGTGTGACCATGTGTTTCCTAAAGCAGATCTCAACCAGTGTAAGGCTTTCTGCCATGCAAATCCAAACTGTAAGCGAAGGGGTGATCTCAGGAGAGCATAAGCTCACCGTCATGAGAGGTATGTAAAGAGCTCATGTCAGAAAGACCTTCAAAATGATTGCTAATCCAGAAGGGGACTGGCCTGAATACTCTCCAAAGTCTCCTCCAGCCCAGAGACTTTGTCTGTGATTCTCCCATTGAGATGGGTGGGTAGGCTGTAATGGGCACTCTCTACAAGGCAAGAAAACAACAAGCAAGCTTACACCTAACATGGGCATTGCCAACAGAGGCCAAGATATGGAAGGACCAATGTGTAAGCAGACATCTCCTCACTGACTTCTCAGCAAGGAGCATAAAATGAAGCAGATGGTCACAAAGCACTCAAGCATGAAAGGTCTGAAAGTATATACAGAATCCATTATATTCACTGAATTCCTTCTATCTCACCCAGGCTACCAGTATAAATGATCCCCAACTCCCCCATCTGAACACTGACTTCTAGCTGGTCGGAATCCCAGAGAAAAGAGATTGAGAGCAGTCTCATGCCCAACTTCAGCCACTGGGGAAGTATCCCACAGCAGGCCTGAGGTCCTCCCCTGAGCCTAATATAGACCAGGAGGCCCTTAGCTAAGGACAGAACACCTTCCTTCCTCTGAAAGCCAATGACACGATCAAGCGTCATTTGGTTTTTGCTCCTTGAAAAGGAAACTATAAAATGGCCCACTCCTGGCTTTATAGATTTAAAATGAGGAACAGATACCTTAGAGGCTGATACACCGAGTCTGGAAATGTAGGATCAAGTTCTACATTAAAAGCAGTTTAACGTAGCTGCAGAACTTTGAAGCTCTGAGGAGCAGAAGGACAAAGAGCTAGCTTAAAAACCTCCAAGTGGCAGAAAGGAATCTCTCATCGTCTTTCAGGGCTGAGGAGAAAGAAATCCACCAGATCTCAGTCACAAGTCAGGAAGGGGCGTACCTGAGAAACTGGGACAAATGAGCCTTAGGCCAAGTCTTATTAAACTACAACCCAGTTCCAACATATGTCAGTCTCTCATTGGCTTGAGGTGATCAGAGCCTCACCCAACATACCTAACAGAACCCTATATCTGATGGAAGATAAAAATCACCTGCAGCCTCTATTATTCTTTATGCACACCGTCCAGCATTTAATAAAAACAAATTACTAGACATGAGAAGAGGCAGGAAAATATAAGCAATAATCAAGAGGAAAAATAAGCAATCCCATAAATGATCCAGATGTTAAGAGTTACCAGTCAAGGACTTTAAAAATACTATGATTGAAATGTTAAAGAAAATATGGGAAAAGATGGACAGGAAACATGAAAACATGGAGATTCTGGACAGGGAATGAGAACCTATAAAAGAGCATTCTAGAAAATGCTCTATGAAAGGGCATTCTAGAAAAATACATTATCTGAGAGTAGGATTCCACTGGATGGGCTAAATAGCACAATTCTCGGCAGAATACAAGATTAGGGAACTCAAAGACAGATCAATATAAAATAACCAAACCAAAGCACAGAGAGAAATAAAGAACAGAACTAAGCATAATACACACTACAGAGAATGTGTATTCTGCAGTTGTTGGGTAAAATGCTCTATATACATCAATGAGGTGAAATTGATTAACCATGTTTAAATTTTTTATATCCTTACTGATATTTTTGGCTGCTTATTACTGAGAGATAGATGCTAAAATCTCTAACTTTGATTATGAATTTGTCCTTTTAGTTTTTTTAACTTTTGCTTTACATATGTATTTTAACTATATTATTAGGTATATCAAATTAAGGGTTGTTATATATATTACTGTTTAATTCACACATATCATAAGTGAAATGTCCATTTTTGTCTCTAGTAATACTTCTTTCTCTAAAGTCTACTTTGTCTGATATTAATATAGCTACCGCTGCTTTATTTTGCTTAGTGTTTATCCTAGTGTTCTCATCCTTTTACTTTTAACCATTTTGTATCCTTATTTCTAAAGCTTGCCTCTTGTAAACAGCATATAGTTGGGTTTTGTTTTTTATCCAGTCTGACACTTTGCCTTTCAATCGTTTTGTGTAGTCTGTTTACATCAACCAAGTCTCAACACATTTGAAAGGACTAAAACCCTATGGCACACACTATTTGACCACAGCAAAATTAAACTGGAAATCAATGAGAAAGATAAATAGGAAAGTACCCAAGTGTTTGAAAATTAGGCAACACACTTCTAAATAACCACAGGCCAAAAAAGAAATCACAATGGAAATTAGATAATATTTTGAAGTGAATGATAATGAAAATATGAAATATCAAAACTTAGTAAATGCAGCTAAAGCAGCGCTGAAATGGGAATTTATAGCTCTAAATGCATGTATTAGAAAAGATTAAAGGTTTAAAATCTATAACCTAATCTTCCATCTCAAGCAGCTAAAAAGATAAGAACAAGTTTAAAAATTTTTAAGTGCAAGACTTCTACACTGAAAACTACAAAACACTGTTGAGAGAAATTTTTAAAGACCTAAATAGGTGACAGGATAACCAATGCTCATGAATTAGAATAATTATTTGGTTAAAATGTCAGTTTTCCCCCACATTAATCTATAGATTCAATGTAAAAACAAATAACAATCCCAGCAGAGCACACTGTAACGGAATGACAAGCCAACATGGAAATGCAAAGTACCTAGAATAGCCAAGGCCATGTTGCAGGAGGTCAAAGCTGGAGAACCTAACACTGCCAGATATCAAGACTTGTTGTAAGACAATGTGGGATAAGGATAGACATATAGACCACAGAACAGAGTATCTACCAGGGAAAACACCTTGATCTCCTACCTCATCTTATACACAAAAATTAGTTTGAAATAAGCCATATCCCTAAATGTGAAAAGTAAAACAATAAAGCTTCTAGAGGAAAATATCTTGGAGTTAGGGGAAGATTTCTTAAACAGGCCACAAAAAGCATCAACCATTTAAAAAAAAAAAGATTGAATAATTGGTCTTCATTAAAGTCAAGAACATCTGTTCATTAAAAGACAATATTAAGTGGCTTCCCTGGTGGCGCAGTGGTTGAGAATCTGCCTGCTAATGCAGGGGACACGGGTTCGAGCCCTGGTCTGGGAAGATCCCACATGCCGCGGAGCAACCAGGCCTGTGAGCCACAACTACTGAGCCTGCGCGCCTGGAGCCTGTGCCCCGCAACGAGAGGCCGCGATAGTGAGAGGCCCGCGCACTGCGATGAAGAGTGGCCCCTGCTTGCCACAACTAGAGAAAGCCCTCGCACAGAAGCGAAAACCCAACACAGCCATAAATAAATAAATAAATAAATAAAAATTTAAAAAAAAAAAAAAAGACAATATTAAGAGAGCAAAAAAGCAAGCCACAGTCTGGGAGAAAATATTTGCAATATGTATGTATATATATAGACAAAAAGACTTACATCCAGAATATATTTTAAAACTCTTACAAATCAATTAAGAAAAAATACAACCCAATTTTTTAAATTAGAAGAGATTCCCAAATAAAGTGGTCGAAAAGCTTATGGAAAGGTATTCAATATTATTGGTCAATAGGAAAATGAAAATTAAAATCACAACGAGATACCATTACATCCATATCAGAATGTATAAAATGAAAATGCCTAAAAATACCAAGGTTGTAGCTCAACTAGAACTCTCACACTATTGCTGGTGGCAGTATAGATTGGTACAACCATTTTGGAAAACTGTCAGTTTCTGATAAAGCTAAATATATAAATGCTCTACTGCATATCCAACAGAAATAATTGATGCCCACCAAGAAGGTTCATAAACAATGTTGTTGATAAACTGCAGAAAAAAAAAAAAAATCTGCAAACAACCCAAAAGTCTATCAACAGGAGAATGGATAAATAATTTACAGTATATTCATACAATGGATTAATACTCAGCAATGGAAATAAATCAATTATCACTACATGCAACATGGATGACTCTCACAGACATAATGCTGAGTGAAAGAAACCGAACACAAAAGAATACATACTGTATAATGCTATTTATATGATGTTCAAAAGCAGGTGAAACTAATCTGGTTTAGAGATTAAGACTGTAGTTACCTTTTGGGTGGAATATCGACAGGGAGAAAGGGGAGACAAAAGTGAGCCTTCTGAGTGCTTAAGAGAGTCTGTATCTTGATTTGGATGGTGGTTACACAAGTACATGCATATGTAAAAGTGTGCCAGCTGTATACTTATGATTTGTATACTTTATGTAAATACCTCAATTAAAAAGGAACAAAATAACTGTTACCACCTGTTATTCACTGTTCTTTGACAACCACAGTGACCATTTTTTGCAACTTTCCGACTACTCTTAGCCAGAGCTTTGGCCCCTGTCCTTTTACCCCACGCCCTCGGGGTGTCCAAGAATTTGCAGATTTCCCCTACCTGCTCCAACTCCTCCTCAGCATATTTTTGGCGGCTCCGTTCATTCTCAGTACCCTCCCTCAGCTCCTTCAGCCGCTGGGCTTCCTGCTTGGCAAGGCTGATCTCATCACGCAGCTTCTTCTCCAGGTGTACCTTCTCCACTTCCACTGTGCGGTGCTCCTCCTGGGCTTTGTGCAGCCTGGGGGGCGAAGCAGGGAGCTGGAGAAGGCCAGGCAAGCGGGTGCCAGCCAACACACCACGAGGCATGGCATCCAAGAGGAAAATGAGGGCTCCAGCACTCTGAACATATTCTCCCTACTCTGCTGCCTGCCTGGCTCTCAGGTAGCTCAGGGACAACAGAAACCACGGTCACTACCATAATTCTTATGTGGGCCATCATTTTGCTGCCAGTAATAAAGGCTGTGAAGCTAGGTTCCCGGGTACCTGAATCCTTCCTTCTAAGGTGTCTCACATACTCAGATCGTAACAACTATTAATTTACAAGGTATTTCACATTTGTTCTCCCTGCAGATAATGATATATTGTATCATTATAAGCCTGGGACAGATATGGACATGAAGGCTTAGAGACGGGAATTAACTGCATGTAGAACTGAGACCAGAATTCCAATCTGTATGTCTTCAAATCCCACAGTTACTACCTTATACCAAGGCATCTGGAAGGTGCAATAAATGTAGAACACCCTGCAAGCTAGACCAAAGACCCAGAGAAAGCCTGATGGTGAGATGTGATGGGGGTGGTGGTAGTGGGGAGATTTAAGGAAGATGAGAGGGGAACTATTGAGCTGTACCTCTTGGACTCCTGAGTACCTGTTCCCAGAAGCACCGAAAAATGAAATTCATGCCAAAGGGGCTGGACAAGATTTGGGAGAGCCCCTGCTGCCCCCAGCCCTGAGTTCCCTTCCTAAGTATCTTCCATGGTGGGTAAGATTTCAAGGGCATCAGTTATAATGAAAATATGCCCTTGTACCCACCCACACATTCCCTCTGTTTACTGACAAAACCCTTCATCCATCCAACCAAGCTTCCTTCCTTCCTCCCTTCTTTCTGCCACATATCTATGTTCATTCCTTCATTCATTCATCCATCCATTCATTCACCAAGTACTTTAACGCATCTACTAAATGCCAAGCCCTGTGCTGAGCCCTAGATATATTGAAATGAGTGAGAAAACTGTCTCTGCCACTGAGGTACTCATAATCTAGTCCAATATAAACAAGTAAACAGATAGGTGCACACAGGGTGATAAGTTCTATGATAGAGAGATATACAAGGTGTTGGGTAGGCGCCAAGGATGGGGTGATCAACTCTGCCTGAAAGGAGTCAGGGAAGGTGAGGCCTGGGGCTAGACCCAGAAGAAAGAGTAACAGTTGGCTAGTCCCTCTGGAAGAGGGAAAGGACTTGGCCACTGTCAGGTCTTCCGACCTTAGTAGGAACCACCAAGTTACCGGGGAACCAGGATAAGAGGGGGAAAGGATGAGGAAGAAGACAAGTGAAATATGGCTTAGACTTGAGGTACAGAGAGGAAGGATAGGCTACAGAACAAGTAGGGCCCACAGAGAAGAGCACTGACCACTGAGTTTAATTAAGTAGGTGAAACAGAAGAGGCAGAAACAGAACTCAGCCTATAAAGAATCCCAAGTCCAGATTTGTCAGTGACTGAAGCCTCAAAAGATGTGGTGACAAGTAAGGAGGGAAGAGGAAAAATGTCTAGGCTGCAAGCTTCCTGCTGACAAACTGTAGCCTTCTGTCTACTTTGTTCCTGGAGTAAAAGGGAGTTGAACCTCCTTAAGGTATACAGCAGGTGGCGCTACATGCACAGCTACAAACAAATCAGAGGCGCCATTTCCAGCCCCATCCCCTTCCCCTTGCTGAATGTCCTCCTTTATTGTATTCTTCCATGACCCCACTGCTTGAAATTACACCACTAGGGATTCGATTCTTCACTGAAATATCATCCTCTCCGGAAGCAGCCTCTTCTGAAAAGCCTGTGATATGCCTGTCTTCTCTATACAATAGGGAGCTCCATTTAAAGTAGAATCAAAACTGACCCACTTTCATATAGTCCTAACAGCATCTAATAGAGATGAAGATCAATAAATACCACTGGGTACAGAAATGAGAAAATAAACGTACAATCAAGCCTTGTCCCACTCCGTCTCCTCCACAGAAGACTGAGCATCTTGAAGGCAGCAATCAGTTACCATTACAAGCAAGAAAATTAGGCAGCCTGACTGCAAGCCCTGGCTCTAAGCAGCTGTATGACTATGGACAAGTCTGTTCCCTGGACTAGGCCTGTTTCTTCCTTTTTAAGTGGGAATCAAAATTCCTGCCTGCCTCAAAGAATTATCTTGAAACCCAGTGAAATCCTAACTGGAATGCACATGTAGCATTACATTTATTCACCCAAAATATCAGGAACTCTGTAAAAAAGCTCTTTGGTGGCTGGCAGTTGTAGGCCTGCCAAAGTGAGGAGGGACAAGGAGGCACATGGGCTCTGGACACTGTCAGAGGAGGACATGTGTGTGCACAGGTGCAAGCCTGTCTTTGGGGAGAGTGTGCATCCGTTTCTCCAAGTGCCGCAGTGGTCATTTAGCTCTGGAGGCCGTGCGGAGCAGGGAGGGCTGGGAGCTTAGTTTTATCCCCAAACTTGGAATGTCTCCTGCCTAGATTCTTTGCCTTTGGAATGAAAACAGTACATGTTTTTCAGACAAATGAAGAATGGGGACTGCCCACATAGCAGCATTTCGCCCCCATTTGGAAAAGGGCCCAGGAACAAGGGGGTCCAGCAAAGTAGCCAGGAATCGGCTCAAAGATAAAACTCCTCTTGCCTCCTAAAAGTCCAGCCCATGGAAATGAATCTGCTAAGGCTGCCTTTATTGAGGCAGCACCCTGTGGGTGTCGAAATTCCTAGCTTACTACTTTCTGACACTCACCCTCTCTGAGGCTTCATTTCTTCAACTCGAAAATTGGGATAACAATACCTACCTAACAGGGTTGTGGTGATTAAAAACAATAATACATTTATGTACTTAACAATACCTAGCTCTTAAGAAACCCTTTCCCCATCCCTCCAAAGAAAATTGTATCTATCATTTTAAAATAACAGAAAAGAGCCAGACTTCATTCCTTTTTACATGGATTCCTGCAAAGACTTCCCAACTGGAGCCCCTAGGCTGTTGGAATAATTTTCTAAAAGACAGTCCTGAAGGAGGCCTCTGCTTTTCTCAAAACCAAAACAAAGCAAAAAAGCCAAATACCTACGTTGACTCTCTATTGCCGTTTGCATCCTACTAAATTTCTCCATGTGAGTCTGTAGGTGCCAGGGATCTGGCCTCACTCTACACATTCAACCAGAACTACCAGGTTACATCTTTCCTACCCATCTTTCAAGGCCACCTCCTCAGACTCCACATCCACTCATCTCCTACCTCTGTGCCCTTCCAGTCCTTGGAGCTCTCGTCCCATAAGCTGGCACTGATTCACTGCTCCTTCTTAAGTGTGAGCTTTGTGGCCCCAGGAGCAGCGACTTCCTTACAATTCCCTGCACAGACCTGGTTCCTAGACTTCAGGAAGTATTGGGTTGGCCAAAAAGTTCGTTTGGTTTTTCTCTGTAAGATGGTTCCAGTAGCGATTAGTTGTCCTTAACTTCATTTGAAACAATTTTGTTAGATTGTATTGTGACAGCTGTCATATCGGCATGCATTTAAAAAAAAAAAAACTTATCAAAATTGGTGAATTTTTGTGTAGCCATTTTAATATTGAAGATGGAAGAAAAAAGCAACATTTTCAGCTTATTATGCTTTATTATTTCAAGAAAGATAAAAACACAAATGAAACACAAAAAAAAGACTTGTGCAGTGTATGGAGAAGGTGCTGTGACTGACTGAACAGGTCAAAAGTGGTTTGCGAAGTTTCATGCTCGCTGGACGATGCTCCACGGTCAGGTAGACCAGTTGAAGTTGATAGCGATAAAATCACGACATTAACTGAGAACAATCAACGTTATACCACGCGGGAGATAGCCGACATACTCAAAATATCCAAATCAAACACTGAAAATCATTTGCACCTGCTTGGTTCTGTGAATCGCTTTGATGTTTGCGTTTCATATAAGTTAAGCAAGAAAACCTTCTTGACCGTATTTCCACATGCGATTCTCTACTTAAATGTAACGAAAATGTTCTGTCTGTAAAACAAATTGTGACAGGCGATGAAAAGTGGATACTGTACAACAATGTGGAATGGAAGAGATCACGGGGCTAGTGAAATAAACCACCACCAACCACACCAAACACCGGTCTTCATCCAAAGAAGGTGACGTTGTGTATATGGTAGGATTGGAAGGGAGTCCTCTATTACGAGCTTTTTCCGGAAAACCGAAAGATTAATTCCAACAAGTATTGCTCCCACTTAGACCAAATGAAAGCAGCACTCGAAGAAAAGCGTCTAGAATTAGTCAACAGAAAACGCATAATCTTTGATCGGGACGACGCAAGACCGCAGGTTTCTTTGATGACCAGGCAAAAACTGTTACAGCTTGGCTGGGAAGTTCTGATTCACCCGTCGTATTCACCAGATATTGCACCTTCGGATTTCCATTTATTTCGGTCTTTACAAAATTCTCTTAATGGAAAAAATTTCAATTCCCTAGAAGACTATAAAAGGCACCTGGAACAGTTCTTTGCTCAAAAAGATTAAAAGTTTTGGGAAGATGGAACTACAAAGCTGTCTGAAAAATGGCAGAAGGTAGTGGAACAAAACGGTGAATACACTGTTCAATAAAGTTCTTGGTGAAAATGAAAACTGTGTCTTTTACTTTTACTTTAAAAACCGAAGGAAACTTTTGGCCAACCCAATACTTAGGTCGGCTGACTGACTGGCACCTTCTCTTCACAGCTAGATCTTCTACAATAGTTTCTAAGCCATGTTTTATTTAAACAGAATCCCAGACTATCAGAGCTAGAAGGCCCTGGTATTCTCCTAGTTCAATGCCTTTACATTACTGATGAGGAAATAAGTCCTAGAAAGGAAAGGGATTTACCCAAAGTCATACAACAAGTGAGTCTCATGAGATTTAGATGCTGTACAAGAAAGCATGAAAGGTATTAGGAAGACAGATTTGTGAGGTTTCTTTGGGAAACAGTGAAGAACAGTTAATTATGTCTACTTCTATGGGAAGGGAAGCAGTCCAGAGGTGGGACGGAGGATAGAATGACCCCTAACAAGTCATCCAACCAGGGAAGCTCAAGACCTCTGACAGCTCCACACTTCTCCCTCTGAAGCTCCGAGGGAGAAAAGATAGAAATAAGCTTCTGCCCTGGGGAGGAATACTTGCCTGTGCGAATGGAATGGCAGGAACCTAGGCTCTGATGCAGGTTTGGAAGGATGACACAGCCTGGGCCTCTACGTCGTCAGCAGGGTCTCAGGAGCCAGAAGGCCCACAACGCAGGTGGAAACTGGAGGCTCCCAAGAGATGGCAGCACCGGGGCCGTGGGGAAGGGACAGGGCCTTACCTTTCCTGAAGGTCATGCAGACTCTGCTCAGCTCGGTGTAAGCCCTCCAGATCCTTCATCATCTTCTTCATGTGCTCCTTGGAGTAACGGTTCTGGATATAAGCAAACCAGCAGCCGCCCACACCAATAACGATAGACACCACAAGCATGAAGTCCTTGAGGTGATTATGGCGGGTCACTGCCAGAGAAGAAGGGCACAGTGAGTCAGGGTGCCCACTACACACTTAGCCTTGCAGACTCTGCTGCACCCCCTTCTCCACAAAGCCTTCCCACTCAGGAGGAATTCGTTTCTCTTCTTAGACACACACTGGCCACACTCTGTGCCTATTTCTCTACTAAGTCAAGGCTTAGTTTGGAAAGGATGAGAGGCCTTAGAGCAATACAGGAAGCTTACTGGATCATATTCTCCTAATATGCAGTGAAGAGAACTAGTGCCTTCTCAATACATCCCAGGCATTCTGGGCTGCGATGAGCCCATGTGCCCAGAGGCAGTGGCTTCTACCCTGCAGGGTAAGCAAGGCTACAGCGCTACAGTAGGTAGAAGGGGATGGCTGGTAAGGGTACAAAGCAATGTCACTAGAGCCTGAGGACTGGCTGTGGGACTGCGGTTACTGCAGGAGCTGGGTTTCCTGGACTACGAGGCTATTCTAGGTACAAGGTACAAAGCCCAGAGCAGGTAAAGGTCTGCAAGTCTCATCTACAGAGAGCATTTCTAGGCTGCGGCTCAGCCCAGAGACCAGGTAGAACAGGAGTAGCATCAAGAGATTGGTACACATTAAGACATTACATGTGCCAGGAAGAGAGAATACCTCCAGGGAAGGCCTGGCAGCAATTTGGTGAAGTGCGAGGGCCCTGGCCGCCAGCTGGGGTTCAAAGCAATGCTCAGTCTCCAGAGCAAAACTGAAAAGCTAGACAAGGAATAACACCAGAAGATAAGAGTAAAAACCATGTCCCAAGAACTGAGCCAGCCAGAAGAGGGGCAGTCTTGGAGCCTGAGATTGGTCCTGGTGTGTCAGACCTGGGCTCTCGGCCACAGCACAGGAGACTGAAAGAGACACCAGGAGGGAAAGAGGCTGCTCCTGTAGACCCGGCCTGCATTGTACTCCACTTGAGATAGAGCAGCTATGGCTCAGAGGAGCCCCAGACGAGGGAAAAGAGGTAATGACATCCTGTGCACAGTGGGTCACCTGGTGCTGGGGAGGGGGGAGGCAGGACTGACGGGATTTCCGTGCCCAGTAAGGACAAGGGCCTGAGGGGAATCCAAAAGGATCCAGTGGAGCCACCAAGTTGAGGCAGGGTCTAGACAGCAGGAAAAGACACATGTAGCTGAAATCCCACTGCATGAAGCTGAGGCCCAGTTTGACAAAAAGGGTTACATTCATAGCTCCTCACTGAAAGGCTGAGCAATAGGACCTGGGGATGGTGTGGGATCAAGGACAGATTAGCACATTCTGTTTCCATCCAAGGGAGGGGAGTTACTAGGTCCAGGGTGTAGCCGTGTCCTTTACGTGTTTATGCCAGACTCTAACAGAGAAAACTGAGGGTCCTCTAGCGGCCATTCTCTAGCTTCCTGGCAGGTCTATACTTCCAGCCATTCTCAAGTCCCCACTCTCCCGTCCTTCAGGTCCCAAGAAGGGATATCTCTGCAGCACAGTGAGCTGCCTTCCTTTCTGGAACACACCTGCCTCCTATCCAGCCTCTACCAAAGGCTGGGGTATTGTATGTCTCCCCTGTTTATTAAAGACTTTTCATCTTGGCTTCCCAGGGTTTCTCTCCATCAACATCCCCTTTACATTCCTACTAAAAGTCAAAGGTACTCTGTTCAAACAAGACTCTATGCGACCAGCACCCTCCCCCTATTATCTCCAACCCTTCAAAGTTCTTAAGGTGGGCATACAGATTGGGCGCCGATCTATTCTATTCAGTCCCTTATTCTACCTTCTCTAGATCGATTTGAAACAAGATCCTATTTTTTCCAGCTTCATATTCTCATCCAACTCATAAATAAAAATACTGAATGACCAGGGGCAAGGATAGGCTCCATCAGTCACCCCCTGGGTCTCTTCAGCCAGTTTTGACTCCACTTAAATATACAAGCATCCATCCCATATATCCCTCTGCCTTGTCAAATGCATAGCTGAAGCTCAAATATACTGCCTGTCACATCCCATGGGCTACCAAGCTTGGTGGGAAGAAAATAAGTCTAATCTGGCTGATTTACTCTGTGGCCCCTACTGATCATCACTTGTCTGTAGGCCAGTGCCCAGCACAGCACTGACCAGCACACAGAAGGTATTCAATAAATATTAGTGGGATTGAATCTTCACTGATAAGCCTCAAGTGTGATATCTCCCTCTCTTTAATCCACATAAGGAAAGAAGGGAAATAGAGAAAATATAAAATGGAGCAGGCATTTAAATTCATTTCAAATTCTTACAACTATTCTATAAGGTAGAGTCTTCCCATTCTGTAGACCAGAAAACTGAGGCTCCAGAGAGGCACTGACTTGCCAGAGTCCATAAAAAGTGACAGAGCTTGGATTCAAATCCAGATTTGCCTGACTGCACGGTCTTTCTGCTACACCCCACTTTCTCATACTCATGCAGCAGGTATTGTTTCTGTTTTATTACATGCAAACATCTCTCACCATGGAGATGCCTATAAACCCTGATCTAGCCTGAGTTCAACTCTAAGGATTCCAAGGCCTGAGTTTTCCCCCGAAACAACATGCTGGGAGCTGACTGTGGCACTGCCATCAGGACAGTGAAGATCCAAAGGCTGAATGGCCAGGCCTTTGAGGTTACATGTAAGGCCTCACGTAGAGAAATTTTTGTTTCATCAAAGGAAGCATCTTGCACTGAGTATGAGGAAGTCTGGGTTCTACGCTTGCCTCTGCCCCAATTTGTCATGAAATTCATTTCCCCCATCTGGGTCTCAGCTTCCTCAACTGTAAAATGCATTATCACAGAATTACTAAAAGATCAAATGCATAGTTGTAAATGTAAGTGCTTTGAGGTGTTTGGAGACATTTAGATGGGCATATCCCATAGGTAATAAAGAATGTAGATGTGGGATTTGAGGAAGAGGTAGGAGTTGGAGAAGTAGATGTGAGAATTGTCAGTTCCCTTCAGTGGTGTCCGGGCTGAACCCCACAGTCCTAAGGGAATCTGTGATGGTTAACTTTATGTGTCACCTTGACTGGGCTAAGGGATGTCCAAATAGCTGGTAAAGCATTATTTCTGGGTGTGTCTGTGGAGTTGTCTTCATAAGAGATTAGTATTTGAATCGGTAGACTAAGTAAAGAAGGTCATCTTCACTAATGCGACTGGACATCATCCAATCATCCACATGCCACTAAGGGCCTGAACAGAACCAAAAGGCAGAGGTAGGGCCAATATGCTCTCTCCACTTGAGCTGAGACATCCATCTTCCCCTGCCCTCTTACATCAGCTCCCCTGGCTCTCAATCTTCAGACTCAGACAAGGACTCACACCATCAGCTCCCCTGGTTCTCAGCCTTCAGACTCAGACTGCATTATACCACTGGCTTTCCTGGGGTCCCAGCTTGCAGATGGAAGATTGTGGAGCTTCTTGGCCTCCATAATAGCATGAATCAATTCTCATAATACATCTCCTCATATATATATACCTATATACATATCCTATTGGTTCTGTTTCTCTGGAGAACCCCGACAAATACAGAATCTATAAACTATTGTCAGAAAAAAAAGAGGGGAAAATAGGGAATTTAAGAGTCTAGTCTATGCCTTATTAGTGATGTATTTCTTCCTACCATAATCCCAGTCCCATTCTTCAATTCCTACCACCTTCCCAGCCTACCACAGTTCACAGAGACCTGCCCATTCCTTCTCCCCTGAACTAGGATTCCCACTCTTTGGACAGCTAAAAACATGTATTATCTCAAGGTTCTGCCCTGTGTGTTTTTCAGCTTTCATGGCAGTCACCTTCTGGTAGTCTGTGAGTTCCGCAGGACCCGGGCACAAGACTTACTTATCTCTGTAGCCTCATACTTAGCATAGAGGCTGACCAGAGCAGGTACTCAGCAAAGGTGGAAAGGAGAGAAAAAGGGAAGAAGAAAGGGAGGTTTTAGCAGGAAAGGGGAGGTACTCTATAAAGTGCATGTGGAAGGCAAATAAATACCAGTTCCTAGGATCAAAAAAAATATGGCAAGCTGTCGTCACAGCCCCGACAGGAGCTCAGCTCTCAGAATCCACCTCATACCAGGGAACACAGCCACAGAGAAACCATGGAGGTTTCATGAGAGCAGAGGTGGCTGGCTAGGTGAACAGAGCAAACCCAGGGAAGCTGGTTCGGACCTGGGGAGCCAGAGGGTGGCAGAATTCCCAGCCTGAGTGCTGCAAACAGATTTTAGCAAAATTAGGTCAACTGTTAACACAATCAGGCCTGAGGCAAGGGAGGAGGGTGTAAACAAATGAGATGCTTACATGTGAACACAGTCAGGGGTGATGGTGAGAATTTTCAGGGTGCCAGTTAGCACTGAGAACGTGAGCTTCCAATAATTATCACTTTCTGGAATCCCCTCTCCCAATCTATTCTCTCCACCGCTCTACTGCCCACAGTACCCCATGCCTGGCAGATACAGATACTCACCCCTTACTGCTAAAGTATGTGCTAGGAATTTCTCTTGTCATTTACACAGCCTTCCGTGCTGAGGTACCTGTTTAACCTGTAAGAACTATTTCTGGGCCCTCCTCCCTTCTGGCTGTAACCAAAAACTGCCTTAGCTGCCTCACCTATGCACAGACACTACACAGGGAGCGGTTCTCCCCTCAACTAAGCTGGGCCGGACTCTTCTCCCACCTCCCCCAGCCTCCTTCTGTGTAACTTCTAGCATTCATCTCCTGGCACTTCTTCCTTGCCGGGCCTTACACCGAGTGCTGAAGACACATGAACAAAGCTGTGTCTACCCTCAAGGAGTTTCCAGTTTAAAGAGTAACAGACAGGAAAACAGATTGTTACACAGAAAGCAGGTACAATTACTTTGCTGTGCACCTGAAACTAACACGATATTGTAAATCAACTATACTTCCAAAAAAAAAAGGCAAATCTGAAATAACAAACAAACAAACAAAAAAGCAGGTACAAAGGGCTGTGAATCCCCAGAGGAAAGTAAGAGGGAAGGGTTGAGCATGCCCGGGAAGAGGCTGGAAAGGCATCCTAAAGAAGGCTTGAAGGGTGAGTTAGAATGTAACAAAAAGGAGAAAGAGGGTAAGAACAGAGCTGACAGAGACCAGAGCAAGCTGTGCCAGAGAGGCAGCTACTCCTGCTTACTGAGGACTTTTCCCTATTACCTGAGCCACTGAGGAAGGAAGACAAGATGCAGTCTTGTCTTTTCCTCTTCACAACTCCCCCAGCCCTCGCAATTACTGGGCAGGCTTCTCTCTGCACCCTTCTCTGCACCCTTCTCTTTGTGCTAAGAGCACAAAGGGCACACAAGCCCTTAGCCCAAGACCAACCACAGTAGGCATTACACTAAAAACAGTAGCTACCATTTCCTTAGGGGAAACTGGGACACAGAGAACCTTAGGAATGTGCCCAAGGTCACAAAGCGACTGAGTGATCCAGCCAGTTTGCTTGATTTCAAAGCTGAAACTCTTATATCTTGTTTCCTCTAACACAAGTAGAGGGTGGGATAATACAGTAGAAAAGAGCACTGAAATGTAAGTTAAAGACCTAGGTTTGAGTCATGGCTCTGCTATTTAAAAGCTGAACGAGCTCTAAAAACTCACCTCATCTGAGCCTCAATTTCTCCCTCAGTGAATCATTTGCTGCCCTAATGAGACATCAGCTTAGGCCCCACACTGAACACTGCCCTTGGGCCTCTATGTCTCAGGGCACACCTAACACCTGACCACCGGCACTGCCAGGAGAGCCCCAGACGGGCCAGCCTGGAGCCAACTCTGCAGGTGGAAAAGACGGGAGAGCACCTGCGCTGCTCTGTGGCCACATGGGGAGGACTGAGCTGTCTTCCACTGTCAGGGCTCTGGGCTGGGCCAGTCTGATCCCTCTTCCCCCTTCCCAAGCTCTGAGGCTGCCGTGGGCAGATGAATCCCGCTCACTCAGCAGACACCCCCAGCTACCGTAAACAAAATTTTGATTTGCGATTTCTCAAACCTCAGACCGAAGGTGGGATTTTCGTTAAGACTGGGCGAGGTAGCCATGACTGGCAACTGAAGTCGGCCCAGGTGCTCTGGGGGTGTTTACTACAAGCCTGTGGTGAGGCCTGAGAACTACAGCCTTAAGAGCTCACCCTGGACATAGAACCCAGGTCAGAGCCAGCACAGGCCATCACTCCTAAGTCCTACGTGAGTGCTGGACAGGGAAGAACACTGACCTAGGGATTTTAGTCCATGCGCAAATGGGAAAACAAGAGCTTAGAGGGACACAGATCAAGGGATTCTTTGCAGATACCCACCAGGCATGGCCCCGCCCTTGCAGAAGTCTCCTGGCAAAGAGCTTCCTAGTATCTTCCTCAGGTTCCAGCTGGCAATTTTCAAAATTTTTCTTTAAGAAGCATCAGCAGGAAAGTATAAAAACAATTTCTGCCATCAGGACAGCTGCTGGATTCCAAAATCTTAGCTCCCAGGAGTACACCAACTCTATCTGAGTCCTTGAATGAGAGAGCCAGTAAGAGCCTTAACGACCAAGCCCATTTTACAGATGAGGGAAGCTAAATCTAGGCAGGAGAACTAAATTGCCAAAGGTCACTTGATAAGGCAAGGGCCAAATACAGAAATCCTAAAAGTACAGGATACAGGATACAGGAGGAAAGAACAGACCTCCTCCTGTCTTTTACACAGAACCTTTATCAACCAAAGGGTTTTTCCCCAAAATCATGGAATGTACAGCTGAAAGGAATAAGGATCCTTTAGTTCAGTTGTTTCATGATCCAAATCAGCAAACACATACTGAGAAAAGTGACCTACACAAGGTCACACAGTGAGTGGCAATTCTGAAGAGACCAAGGTGCTTTCCTAAACTTTATAAGACGTTCTCTAAATGGAAGTCCAGGAGTTATAAAAAATCAAGTTGTATATAATGATGATGATGATGATGATGATGATGATGGAGATATAATCCACATACCCTAAAGTTCACTCTTTTAAATTGTACAATTCAGTGCTTTTAGCATATTCACAAGGTTGTGTAACCATCAGCACAATTAATGTTAGAACCTTATCATTACCTCAAAAAGAAATCCCATACCCATTACCAGTCACTTCCCATTTCCCAATCCCTCCAGCCCCTGCCAGCCACCAATCTGCATTTGGTCCCTACGGATTTATCTATTCTGAATATTTCATGTAAATGGAATCATACAATATGTGTCCTTTTTTATGTCTGGCTTCTTTCACTCCCTCAGTTCTTTCACTTCTTTCACTTTTTTAGGCCACTTTTTTCCAGGTTCATCCATGTTGTAGCATGTATCAGAACTTCATTCTTTTTTACGGCTGAGTAGTATTTCATTGTATTTATATACCACAACTATTTATCCATTCATCCATTGATGGATATATGGGTTGCTTCCACTTTTCAGCTATTGTGAATAATGCTGCTATTTATATATACTTGTTTCAGTACTGTTTTCAGTTCTGTGGGTACATTCCTAGGTGTGGAATCGCTGAGTTATATGATAACTGTTTAATTTTTTGAGGAACACTATTTTCTACAGTAGCTGAACCTTTTTACATAATCACTAGAAATGTACAAGGGTTCTAATTTCTCCACACCCCTGCCAACACTTACTTTCTGTTTTTTGTTTGTTTTCGCTTTTATTGTAGCTATCCTAGTGGGTGTGAAGTATCTTCTTGGCTCTAGTACCCCTGCTCTGCCAATCTCAGAAACAGTTTTCCGCTGACCTCTGACCTCCCTTAGATTAGGTCATACGCAACCTATTGGCTATATGAAAGGAGTCTAGGAGAAGATACTCCTGTCCTGGTATCAGTCTAACCTGCTTCACCAAGGCTCCTCTTGCTGGCTCTGACCTCTGGGACCCAGTACCATGTATGTACCCAGGATTCTGGTTCCTACGCTCTCCAGCCCTAGATGATTTTTCCATATACAATCCTTGCTGACTTTAACCTGCAGTTTCTAACGCACCCTTTCAGATATGGTAAATCCTATTTTGATACAGAACATGTAACAGTCTGTTAATATGTCTCAGAAGACTAAGGAAGACTTTCAGGCTGCCGGAGGCCTCCCCTAACTTAGGTGTGACAGGGGAGAGCCTCTGCAAAGATAGCCTAGCTTTCACTGCTGGGTTTGATTCTTCTGGCAGAAGTGTTCTTGCTGGTGTATACAAAGAGAGGGGAATAGGCTGTTAACGGAGAGAGTTTAATAAAGCCACTTCCCATTTTTCAAGAGTCAGCTCAAGAGGGATCCTCTCCATAAAGCTTCTTGGTCTGCAATTGACAACTCCTCCCTACTTTGTGCTCCCACCTGAACTATGGAATGACTTACACGACAGTTATACCACTGTATTTGTTGACCATTTATTCAATTTGTTGACATGCCAATCTCCATTTAGACGGAAATTCTTGAGAGCAGGGACCCTGTCATGCATAGTGGTACACAGTAGGTGCTCAATAAATGTTAGTGAATGAATGAAAGGCCATTGCTCAGTACACAGGGTGGGCCTCATATAAAGAGTAGTGCCTTTGTTGTGTCATATATTCAAAACTTATAAATGAATGGCAAGAAAAAATGTGTCCTAGGACCAAAAACAGGGCAACAAAGGAGATGGAAATGGTCTTCTCCCATGTTGCTCTGTTTCACGCTTTCAAAAGATATAGACTTTCTGGAAAAGGCAAAACTATGGAGAAGTGAAAAATCAGTGATTGCCAGGGGTTGAGGAGGAGAGCGGGATAAATAGGTGGAGCACAGAGGATCTTTAGGGCAGTGAAACCATTCTGTATGACACCACACAGATGGATACACATCATTACACATTTGTCAAAATCCACAGACTGCACAACACCAAGAGTGAACCTTAATGTAAACTACGGACTCTGCGTGATAACGCTGTGTCAGTGCAGGTTCAGCAGTTGTTACAGTGTACCACTGTGGTGAGGATGCTGATAATGGGGGAGGCTGTGCATGTATGCGGGCAGGAGGTATATGGAAAATCTCTGTAGCTTCCACTCAGTTCTGATGTAAACCTAAAGCTGCTCTAAAAAATAAAGTCTAGGGACTTCCCTGGCGGTCTAGTGGTTAAGACTCTGCACTTCCACTGCAGGGGGCACAGGTTCAATCCCTGGTCGGGGAACTAGGATGCCGTGCAGTGTGGCTGAAAAAAAAAATTTTTTTTTAATTAAAACAATGAAAATAGGGAATTCCCTGGTGGTCCGGTGGTTGGGACTCGGGCTTTCACTGCTGTGGGCCTGAGTTCGATCCCTGGTTGGGGAACTAAGATCCCACAAGCTGTGTGGCCAAATAAATAAAGTCTATTAAAATTTTTTTAAACCACAGAAAGTACAGACCCATCCACCTCTATTGAGACATCGGCTTGGGCACTTGTCAAGCCAAATGCACGGACAGGGAAATGTTATACTGCCCCTGACCCTGCCTGCCAGCTGCTTCTCTGGACTAGTTCTTGGCGGTATAGCATTCTGCTGCTGGCATCCTCAATTGATGCCAACAGCTCCCGAAGAGCAGGGAATAGGCCCTAAGAGCCTGTTTGGTCAAGACTGATTTTCTAAGAAATCTTACTACTTCTGTGTTGAGTTCACTTAGAATAAAAAAGGTTGGCAAGGTTGGCCATTCCCACCTTGCAGATCTTCAGGAGTTGAAGCACCTAATACCCTCAACTAACCCTGGGTTGAAGGGACCAAACTTCCTTAGTCTGAGTGTGTCTCTATTGATTCAGTGAAAGCCTGCTTAATCCCGTTTGTTTGTCCAAGGACACAAAATGTTCAGCAATCAGTTCATACCCTCTGCATATCCACAGCGAGAGCAGGAACAGCTAATGGCACTCAGCCCCTTTTGGGTTACTTTTTATACCTGAGCATGCCCTTCATATTTTAGTGTTTGTATCCTTGCTCAGGTTGTTTCCTCCACCTAGAATGCCCTCTCCTGCCACCTCCATGGAATAAAACCCTATCCATCTTTAAAGGCAGAGGTCACATGCCACCTCTTCTATAGGATGCCTTCTTTATCCCTCCCCTGGATCTCAGTAGCATTGTGTACCTCTCTAGAACATTCATTTTACCCCTTTAGGGCAGACCCAGGACCTCAACCCAGCCACTCCAACTGCCTTCGGGTCCATGGCACATCAGCAGCCCTTCTTGCCACAGGACTCACAGAGAGGAGGCCCAAAGAGCACTGTGTCCAGGGCCTTCAGCTGCAGCTTCTGCCGATGGCTCCGGTCTGTCATCTTTAGCACAGTCCCTGTCATGGTGGTGTTGGTTACCGCGAGCCTGTTGGGACAAAGAGTAGGGGCTCAGTTCCCTGTCGGCAAAGCAGGAAGGATCCTGGTAGGACTACCCACCTCGCCCAGGAACACTTCCATGACTTCTAGCTCCTGGTGATTGCTCCCCTCGGCACTCTAGTACAGAGAGTCTGTACCAGTGGATCTCGGCAAGCAGTAAACAGGACACATAACATTCACCAAGAATTTGTTCACCCTTCTGCCCAGGTCCACCATCTCCTGAATATCCTACTCTCAAAGGATTAACCATCTGTGACCATTCCCACACCCAACTGTAAATTTTCTGTTGTACTTCTCCTTCCAGGGAGTATCCACTACATACCTGTCCCCATACTCCCACCATTTGTAAACACATTCGCCTGTCCAGCCCAGGTCAAAATGTTATGCCACGTGACCCAGTGATTCTAGGGACCTCTGAATTATCCTAATCCTAACACATTGTCATTAAATATAAATCTGCTGACAACAAGCATTGCCTTAGTCTTCTTATCTTGTATTTGAGTAACAGTAATTTACTCCCAGTCAGATTACTATAATTTCTTATGTTCTTTAATCATACTGTTAATAATAACTTAATAAGAGAGGACCTATAAACAAGGAAATGATGTAGGAAAAACGGGACTTTGTTTCTCTTCTGCTGGAACACAGTAGATACAGAAGGAGAGGGGTATAGGATATGAAAGGTTGAAAAACCACTGATCTGGGTCCCACAAGTGAGCATTACCTACTGTACTAAGGTTAGTGCTCTTTTCTGTTTCATAGCTTTGTTTCCCTAGGTAGAAAAGAAGCTTCTGACATCAGTGTGTCATTTATACTCCTGCCTGGGCATGCAGGCGTAGCTACTTCTTTCTCTAGCCCTGGGAAGCGATCAAGCCCACCCACAAGAGAGGCAGTGAGACACTGTGATGGGGGTGGGGGTGGAGGTGGTCAGGAGAACGAGTTTCTGGTGCCAGCTCCATCAGTGACTCACTTGTCTGACCATAAGCAGCTTGGTCTCTCCCCTGGGGCCTCAATTTCCTTCTTTTACTTATGTAAATCACATGTTTCCTACAAAGCTGGGAGTTCTTGGGGCTCCTGTTTAGAGCACTTCTACCAGGTGTACTGGCCCCTTCATCTAACTGATCAAAATAAGTGTCATCTTTTCTACATTCTGTTTGTCAAAGAAACCTATGAACTTCTAAGCAATGAGAAATGAGAAAGGAGCTAACATTTAATAAGCAGCTGTGTATATCTCATACTGTTCTGACACTTTACATACAATACCTCATTTAGTCCTCACACTTTAAGAACCCAGTTCTATTATTAGCTCCACTTTACAGATAAGAAAAACGAGACTTAGAGGTAAGTAGCTTGCCCAAAGTCACACAGCAAGTAAGTGGCAAAGGCAGGATACAACGCAAATCTGCTAGATCCGTCCCATTATACCACGCTGCCTAGGGATGGGCCTAGAAGTGCCCACACTCTACCCCACACCCTATGCTCTGAATGCTCTATGCTTCCTGCTGTCACTAAGGTACCACAGCTTGTTTACCTCTACCCCTATGCCCAGCCTGGCTGGGTCTGGTCTTGGATCTAATCCTAGTCACAGAATGGCCAAGTGAGCGCACTGCCTGAGAACTGACTTCTTACCCTATGTTTTACAGTTTTAATCGAAGCCATAGCCGTTCTTCAAGATGGAATAGGCCAGGGATCCACAAGGCAATACTGCTATTTCCATGGGAAAGAAACCTAAATCCTGGAGCTTCATGGTCAATCATCTGTTTAATTGTCTCTCTTTTCCACTGAACATGGAGTTCCTCAAGGCCAATGTGAGGTCTAATGCATTTCTTTGTCCTCAGGGCCCAGGAGAGAGCATGGCACATGGTAAGTGCTTGGTAAAGTTTTGTTAAATAGAACTAAACTGAGTATTTCCAGGAAGCCTATTTTCAAACTACATGGGGCAAGAGGAAGATGCAGTGAAAAAAGCAGGGCACTTAGAACCAGGCAGACCTGAGTTCAAATCCCAGCTCTGCCACTTACCAGCTTTGAAAAATCATAAAATATTTGAAGTTCAGTTTGCTTGCCCAAAAGTTGGGATAATAATTCCTTCCTCCCAGAATTGTGAGAATCAACTGAAATAATAGGTAGGAAAGTACTCTATAAAGGGATGTACAAACATTAAGATTATTACGCTCTCCAGAGTAGGGAGAAGCTGTGAATAAGAGGTTGCAGGCAGCAGAGGAGGGACCAGCCAGCTCAGCTAGGCCCGGACAGCAGTGCCCGGTAGCCCTGCGGCTGGAGGCTGCAATGTGTGGGCATTCCAACAGCTTCACCTTCCCCTCTCCCCTTTGCCGAAGCTCATAACCAGATGCACCTACATAATAAGATGACAGATGATACATAATCAGCACTTACCAGACAGTAAGCCCTTTGAGGGCAAGGGCAGGTTGTTGTCATCTTTATCCCCAGCACCCAGCACAAGTGCTTGGCACAGAGCAGGTACCCAGTAAATACTGGGTGAATGAATAAGTGAATGGATTAATGACTGAATGACGTATGGCGCTAGTTTGACATAACAAGAAGTCCAAGCAGTATTCCATCCCCTCCCCACACCCACCCCAAGTGCTAGTACATTGTGCCTGAAAGGGAGGCAGAGCTAGGGCATAACAGCTGTTGGAAGAGTCATTCCAGAGAGGAGACTGGGGCCAATGGTAGTCAGCCCCCACCTCTGCACCGGTTCTTTACAGCAGATAAACTGCAGATGGATAGTTCCGGGGAGGTTAAAAGAGCCCTGAGTCCCCTGGGCAATGAAAGAGGCAACTGCTGGGGGGACAGCAAAAGAAAAGAGAAAAACACAGGCTTTGAAGTCTACCCAGATCTAGGTTCAAATCGCAGTTTTGCCTCTTACTAGCCATGTGACCTTGGAAAAGTTACTAGGCCAGGTTCATCATCTAGATACAATAATACCTACCTTACAGGATTGATGTAAGAATTAAATGAGATACTGTACATAAAGTGTTGAGTAGAGTGGCTGGCATATACTAAGCACTCAATAAATGGTAGCTATTAGTACTAGTCCCAGGATTGATAGAAATGTTAAATAAGAGAATAGATGTGAAGTGTCCATATGCTTTCTAGCAAGTGCACAGTAAATGTGAGAAGTCTACAGATTCTGCCCTGAAAGGGGTGAAACTTCAGTTAACAGGTGAGAGCAACATGAGGGCAAGCCGACCCCAGCCCATTCCCCGCACCCCCAGTGAGAGAACCCAGTCGCTTCCTGACCTCGGCATGGCATGGCCGCTGAGCTGCAGCTTCCGGAAGGTCTCCTCATACTGAGGCAGCTCCACATATGTGATCAGCCACTGCACCACCTCATCCACGGTCCAGTTGTATACTGCGGGAAGAGATAAGCAAAGCCATGACTCCAGAATGCAAGCACGGCTTGTTCTTACTGTCACAATCTCAACGACCTTAACATTCACCACATGTCTACGTGTTTAACAGATCTCTCTCCCATAAAATCCCAAGTATGAAAGGAATACATACAGTACTTTTTGTTTGACCTATAGGGGATGGACTTGTTCTTCCACTATTCAGGTATCTGGGATAAAATAATCCTTAATTATTATATAATACACTATATTATATATAGTATTATATTATGTATTATTGTAATATAATAATAACAAATGATATTAATAGAAGCCATCATTTACATAGCACTTACTATATAACAGGTACTGTGCTAAGCACTTCACATATATTAGCTCACTAATCTTTGCAACTACCATGTGAAGGATATGTTCCACTTTATCCCTATTTTACAGATGAAGAAACTGACGCACAAAAAGGTCATGTAACTTTCCCAAAATTATCCAGCCAGGAATTGGTAAAGCCAATTTTGGACTCAAGCAGTCTGGCGTCATAGCCCTTGCCCTAGCCATTATGTCATAAATATCATACGTATATAACATTTTAAAGTTTATATTAATAATATATATAAAGGATATATATATAGAGAGAGACACACACACAGATACACACATACGTATATCCTCCCTGACACTGCTGGAAAGCTTCATACAAAGGCAAATCTGAGCCAAGTGATGGATCCAGATGACATCACTTAAGCCCTGAATGAGATCACACCTGTAGACAGCCCTATTCATACATTTTTCAATTTCGTGCAAAAAGTAAATTTCCCCTTTTGCTTATATCAGATTGAAAAGATTTTCTGTCACAGCAGGAGCCAATTCTAACTGAAACAATTACTGAGTGATCATTCACAACATGGCAAATCATGTCATTACCATACATGGACCACTGTACCTAATCATTTCCTCAATACTATAAGACTGTGATTTTTTTAAATGGACAACCATAAAAATAATCCTTGTAAAATAATTTTAATATTTGTGTGGTATTTAGCCACATATATAACAAATTTATCTCTATACTTTATCAAGAATCAACAAGAAAAGAACAGAAGAGGACTTAACATGCAAGGAATATGTTCAAGCCAAGTAAAAGTCAAATGATGTCATGATGTATTATATAAATCAAAGTTTCATAGGAGCTTGAATAGAGAAAAATGGTGGGAGGACTGAGTCACCACATAGCACCCAGTAATACAGCTATGCTGAACTTAAAGAGCCTTGCATGGGAGCAACTGGGTTCCAGCAAAAAAGTGTCATTTTATTGGATTTGAAATTTGCTTTTATTTAATGTATCAGTGTGTTTTTGTTTATATTTGTACACAAATTTTATATAGCAACTTAAACCTCATTTTATGTTTCTACATATTTAAATACCATTAAATAAACCAGCTTTGCAGGCCCAAGATAAATGATTTCCCTTAAAAGGAATTTGTACATTCCTCAAGTTGAACACTACTGCTGTGAGCAGCAAGAAGCCAAAGAAGTTTTGAAGCAGAATAAAATGGTGAGATTTATCACCCTCCTCTCTTAAGATACATACCTTTCCCCAAAACTGTACTTCATCAGAATGCTTTCTAATTTCCCCTTAATAGTCAGGAGACATTGAAGGCAGGGACCACATCCTATTCATTTTAGCTCACCCCTTTGTCATTAAAATAGTGCCTCTTGGGCTTCCCTGGTGGCGCAGTGGTTGAGAATCTGCCTGCCAATGCAGGAGACACGGGTTCGAGCCCTGGTCTGGGAAGATCCCACATGCCACGGAGCAAATGGGCCCGTGAGCCACAATTACTGAGCCTGCGCGTCTGGAGCCTGTGCTCCGCAACAAGAGAGGCCGCGATAGTGAGAGGCCCGCGCACCGCGATGAAGAGTGGCCCCCGCTTGCCACAACTAGAGAAAGCCCTTGCACAGAAACGAACATCCAACACAGCCATTAATAAATAAATAAAGCACACCTAGTATAGTGTAATTTAAAAAAAAAAAAAAAAAAACTTCATTCCTTTAAAATAGTGCCTCTTATACAGTGGCATCAGTAAGAATTTACTGAAAGAGTAACTACCCTAAATGAGGAGTTCCAGAAATGTTCTGAATGTGGGCCTCCAGACAGCAGCCACAATCTTGCCAGACAAATATACAGCTCAGGTGGAGGTTAACTTCTGAAATGCTTGCCCAAAAATCAGCATTCCTCTAGTAGGCACACCTCAGATCTTAGGTTGTTTCTGTCACTCTCATATAAACTAGAGAAGGTGGAAGGCTGGGCCCTGACCCTTCATCCTTCTACCTCCCATAGGGGAGCCCAGCACACGGTACAAAGCAGACACTCAGAAAGACATTCCGAATGAAACAATAGAAGACAAAAATGCTCTAAACTCTCCACGTCCCCAAGAAGCTGCTGGAGCTCAGGAGGAAAGTTCTGAAGCCAAGAGACTTTGAAGGTAGATTAGACCATTTGCAGAGGCACAGGAAAGGTTCCAGGAGAGGAAATGAGGCAGGTCTAGTGCACTCAGATTGATTGTGTCCTAGAAGACAAGATCCCGGAGGCTTAGGCGGTGAGTGCTTAGTCATTGCCTGGTTGAATATCTAATTTCCAGACTAGAATACATTGGAGGGAAGAGAAAGATTAATTTCCAAGAGATATGCTCAAATCCTAGGGCTTAGGAAAGGAGGGATGACAGAACTGGGGTTAAAGAAGTGTTGAGGAAAGTAGAATAGACAGGCCTTTTGTTCCTGAAAATGAATATATCTCCACATACATTATAAACATGATCACTTGCTACGGTCCAGAGTGTTAGGTAATGAAGGCCTAGCAGAGTGGCACAAGATGTGAGGCAGACAGACAAGTGCTAGCCTGCAAAGTGCAGAGAACACATTCCTGCCGCTACTGTCAAGGGAGCTCAGCCTCACCCAGCGTGGCATATGGAGTAGAAAGGCCACGTCACGTATTGTTGCTTGAAAGGCTTGAGGACAGCGGTGCCACAAGGGTCTTTTGTCTATGGGGAAGACGACCTCATACAAGCCTGAGCATAAACGCTTGGCATGCAGGAACTCCTCCACTTGTGCCCTACACTGCAGTGGAGACAGTCAGGAGTCACTCTAAACCGGGGTTTCTCAGTCTCTGCAGCACTGACCTTTTGGACAGGTTAATTCTTTGTTGTTGGGGGCTGTCCTATGCATTGTAAGATGTTTAACAATAGCCCTGGCATCTACCCACCAGATGCCAGTAGCATGCTGCCAGTCATAACAATCAAAAATGTCTCCAGATACTGCCAAACGCTCCCTGGGGAACAAAACTGCCCCCCACTGAGAACTACTGCTCTAAACACTACACTAAGTGAGGCAGAGGATCTGTAAGGGGACCACTACACTCCAATAAGGATGGACTCTGAACATAGTCCCTACAGAACTAAGCTTTGCGGAAAAGGATGATGACTTTAGCATGTCAGGACAAACCTCAAGGCACTTGTTTTCTGGGTTTTGTGCTCCACATATTATTCTGTTACCTGGCAGAGGCCCTACCTAGGTAAGGCTTGGCAGTATGGTGTTGCCCACTCAGAGTCACTGCAGTCTGAACAAAGTAAGCCAGGACGAGCTGCATCCTTGTCAGACAGCAACCCTGTGTCCCAGCATGAAGATCTCACTCAACAGTCAAGGTGAGATATTAGGGCCCCTTGTTCCTAAGGTTCAAGTACCTAAAAGTTAAAAATCTTGTTCTGCTTTCTCATTCCAAAAGAGAAAATGGGAAGAATCCCTGAGCCAAAGTAAGGAAGAAGGTAACAGCAAGTACAGAGAGCTGTGGCTGACAGTAAAAGGAGACAGAATTTGGCCAGGGGAGCTTAGTACAGATAGAGACTCCAAATGACTCACACGACCAAACCCCAGGAGGACATGCAAGCAAGAGAGAGTTTTCTAAGGTCATGATTCTCTCATCCCCCTAAGCCTGTCCATTTTGCTCCTAGAGACATCAAAGACTACATCTCTGGGCAAAATGACAAACAATACTACACAGAATCGGAGAGAGCCAACCTCTGGAGTTTTCCACAACAAATAGTCCTTTATAAAAGAAACGCACAAGGTGACTGACTATGTAGCCTCCAAGCTTTCTAATGACATAATCTACATGCAAAAAAAAATTTGAGCACACATTGCCAATATATGAATGTCTGTTTATAAATTAGATATATGTACTAACATTAGGTATATTGTAAAACATACATAAAAATTAAATGAGATAAAAATAAATGCAATATAAATACAAGCTATTATATTCTCTTGGGGCACCCCAGTTGATTGTCTTGTACAGTTGGAAACCATTGACCCAAACTTCACAGCTTTACCCTACATGATGCCTCTGTTATAGCTTTTAGCTTCTCAGTCTTCTTCTAGAATCAGTATCTTGCACTATTTACTTATTTATCCTTGAACATTGCTCTCAGACTTCTAGGTCTTTGTTGTTTCTGGAAAAGCTCTCTTCCCTCTTCCTGGCCTGATAAACACCAGCTAACCCTTAAAAACCCAGCTCTACCTCTTCACTTATTGAAACTCTTTGGAGCCCATTTTAAAATCATGAGCAAAGACACAGAACTATAAAGTGTGGGGCCTGTTCAGAGAACTCTGACTCCCGTTTGCCAGGAGTCCAAGGGTTATACATAGGGACAAGGAGGGTGAGGCACTGCTAAGGCCAAATGATAAAAGTCCTTGAAAGCAGTTGGTCCAAAACTCCAAAATCATTTATTCATTGGGGGGAAATTTTTACTGAGTACCTACTACTTACCAGGCACCGCTCTAGAAGCTAGGAATGTAACAGTGCACAAAAGAGTCGCAGATTCCTAGTGTTTATATTCTGGTGGAGAGAGACAAACTAAAACACTATAACAAATAATTGTATGTTGGGTAGTGATAAATACAAGAAGAAAAATCAAGCAGGGAAAGAGGATAAAGAGTAGTGCTATATCAGACCAGATCAAGGAAGGCCTCTTTGACGAGATGACATTGGAGGAGAAAATAAAATGAAGTCATGAGCCATGTGGATACTTGGGGGAAGGGCATTCCAGGCAGATGGAACAGTAAGTATTACTCCTAGCACATGAGCTATAGTGATACCTCCAGGGATATGCCAGAACAGATCCTTGGCCTTGGCCAATCCTTTTTCTTGTCAGAGAAAGAATAAGCAGTAAGAAATGGGCTCCTGAATCAGTAGGTTTTTCCCCTAATGGACCGGTGGTGCCTCCAAAAAAACCCCTCACTTTTGTAGTTTCAAACTCACATCCCAAAAGAACTATGTCTGGCAGAAAAGTTACCAGTACCTTCTTTGCCTCTCTTTCACACAGCTGTTAGTCAGTTAGTTGGTCACTTGGTCAGCCTTTGGTCAGTCTTTTGGTCAGCCAGTCAGATATAGCACAGTGGTTAAGAATTTGGACTTTGGAACCAAGTGACTTGGATTGAATTCAAGATTTGCTACTTAGTAGATGTAAGATCATAGACAAGTTACCTAACCTTTCTGTGCCTCATTCTGTCACCTAATGGTGAGAATCAGAGTTCTCATATCATAAGAGTGTAATGAAGATATGAGAAGTTCCTAGCATACAGTAAGTGCTAAACAAATATTATCCATTATTATCACCATTCATTCATTCTTTCATTCACTAAGCTTTCACTGGCTTCTACTCTAGTAGATCTTTGGTTGGTTACAGAGATCAATCTGGATGATCTCCATCATCAAGGGCTCTTTTCTAGAGAAGGAGACATATAGGAAATTAAATGAGTATAATACAGTGTGATAAGTGCTAGGTAAGAGGGATGTATGGGGTGATGTGAGGGCACAGAGAAACGAGTGACTGATTGCCAGAGTGAGTCAGAAAATGCATCACAAAGCCTAGCTTCTTATCTGACTACTATGGAGAGAGAGCATTCCAAGACACCTACAGAATCTTACCAAAGTGGCCCTCCCTAAAGATAGTTTGCAGCCTAGACCTGTGGTTTTTCTCTGAGTGGTTTCCCTCTGGCTCTCACTAGCAGTTTGTCATCTGAGCCTAGAGTGAGGCAGATACTATGTTAGTTTTCTAACATGGTATCAATACCAAGCCCTAAACCATTACTGCAAAAAGAATCTGGCCCTTTTACTTAGGCCTCATGTGATAGGCCCACTAGGCTACCTGGCAAAAACCAAGTCTGCCAGAGCCCAAAAGGACATACTAGTGAACACCACCTATAAAGAAGCTACATGGCTAGCAGAGACCAGATTAGAGAAAGACTAGCATCATGGCTGCAGAGTAGTAAGGGAACCTAGACTTTGGAATGTTGAATGAGCCAAACAACTTGTATAACATCACACAATGGCAGACCCAAGGACAAACTCCTGTCTTCCACATCCCTGCTCTGGGCCAGGTCCTGGGCTATGTGTTAAGATATGGAATCATATAAGATAATGCCCTCAAGCAGTCTGGTGGGGAAATAAAAAGGCAGGGGAACAGATAGTTGCAATTAGTGTGCTAAGTGCTGTGATGAGATAAATGTAAAGAGGCTGTGGGAACACAGAAGGCACCTAACCTAGCCTGTGGTTTTCAGGGAAGATTTCCTAAAGAAGGGTATACTTAAATTGAGTCTTAATTATCAAGTAGGATTTAACCAGATCAAAAAGGAAGACAGAGGGTACAGTATATGAGAAAGCATCAAGGGATGAAAGAGGATGGCATATCGTAATAACTGCAGATAAATCAGTGCAGGTACAGAGAAGGAGGTGTGATAAACAGTGGTAGAAAATATGAAAATAAGTGGAGCACAGAAATGAGCCTGAGCCTGGTATGCTAAAGTAATCTGGCACAATGCCTGGTATGTAGAAAGTACTCAGTTAATTTTGTTTGTTTGTTTTTTGCAGGCATGTTTGCACAAATTGGAAGAGAGAAACAGTACCTACTGAGGCCAATACTACAGAGGTGAGTAAGGAATGGCAGCATGAAAATATTAAGAAATTCTCGGAATATAAGAGAACACAACCAGATTTTTATATATATGTACATATTGATCTTTTTTCCTAATTGAGATAATTCATTTTGAGATTACAAGTGGGCATTTAATGTCAATGCATCTGACTAACATCTCATAGATAAACATGAAAAAATCAGTGGCATTTTCTGTAATAATTAATCTTTTTTAATAAATTTATTTATTTTATTTTTGGCTGCATTGGATCTTCGTTGCTGCGAGCGGGCTTTCTCTAGTTGTGGTAAGCAGGGGCTACCCTTCATTGCGGTGCGTGGGCTTCTTATTGCGATGGCTTCTCTTGTCACGGAGCACGGGCTCCAGGCACGCAGGCTTCAGCAGTTGCAGCACACGGGCTCAGCACACACAGGCTCAGCAGTTGTGGCTCACGGGCTCTAGAGCGCAGGCTCAGTAGTTGTGGCTCACGGGCTTAGTTGCTCTGCGGCATGTGGGATCTTCCCGGACCAGGGCTCGAACCCGTGTCCCCTGCATTGGCAGGTGGATTCTTGACCACTGCGCCACCAGGGAAGCCCTGTAATAATTAATTTTGTCAACAACTACTGAGCTTTCAATATTTTATTGAGTTCCAAATGAGACAGCAGTTGTGATTTATATTAAAAGCTAGTTCTATACAAATTGTTACCTGACCAATAGAAAAATCAATATTTATCTTTTCAAAATAATATATGGTTACTATATATGATTATGTAGGAATTTACTTGTAAAATTTTTCGCAATACCTTTATTTCTCCAGGTTCCATTTAGTAATATTTACTCCACACGGAAATTTGGTGTCTTAGCATGTTTGTTTCATTATTTAAAAAAGAAATGGGGAGCCACTGAAAAGCAGAGACCTGGTCAGATATTTATTTTAGAAAGATCTCTCTGGAACCAACTAAAGTACAAACTGCAGTAGATTTACACTGGGCCAAGAAGAATAGTATGAAAACATTCAAGCAAAGCAAAAGATGATTAAACTAAGACTTCTGCTTCAGGCCAAGATGAAGTAACAGGGATGGAATTCACCCTGCCTCATGAAACAACCAAAAAAAAAAAAGACAAAACATATGAAACAATGGTTTTCAAGACACTGGACATCAGCCTACAATGGACAGTGATCTTGAGAGCTGGTAAACAAATGAGGCAAATCATACAACTGCCCCAGCTTATGGCTGTGAGAAAATTTCCAGGCCACTGTGCAGAGAGTGAAACTAAGGTTGAGAGGGCAGAGATGGAAATACACTGTTGGGAGGTTCTTATACTATATGTGGCAAGAGGTACTATTATCTCTTGAAAATAGACTGTGATAAGTTAAAGATGTGTATTTTATCTCCTAAAACAACCACTAAAATAACAAAGCAAAAAGTTAAGCCAACAAAGAAGATAAACTGGAATTATAAAAAATACTCATTAATCCAAAAGAGGGTAGAAAATAAGGAAGAGCAAACAAAGAACAGATGGGAAAAACAGGAAATGAACAGCAAGATAATGGACTCAGATCTAACCATATTAATAAACATATTCAATGTAAATGGTTTAAACACCCCAATTAAAAGGCAGAGACTGTCTTATTGCAAAAAAAAAAATCGGGCTCAACCATATGCTGTCTATAAGAAATGCACTTTAAATAGAAAAGCACAAATAGGTTAAAAATATATAGATGGAAAAAGAAACACCAAACTAACAAGTCTCAAAAGAAAGCTATATTAATATCAAAGTAGATTTCAAGGCAAAGAATATTACCAGGGATAAAGAAGGTCATTTCATAATAATAAAGAGGTCAGCTAATCAAGAAGACATAATAATCCTAAATCTGTATGCACCTAGTTAACAGACTTTCAAAAGACATGAAGCAAAAACTCACAGAATTAATTGCAAGGAGAAATAGGTAAATCCACAATTATAGTTGGAAATTTAAATACTCCTCTCTCGTTAATTGATAGAACAAGTAGGCAGGAAATCAGCAAAGATATAGTAGACTTGAACAACCATAAACCAACATGGCCAGACTGAATTTTATAGAACACTCTACCCAACAAATGCCAAGGGCACATGGAACATTTACCAAGATAGATCATGTTCAGGTACATTTTTTTTAAAGTCTTAAAATATTTTTAAAATATTAAATATAAAGTATGTCCTCAGACCACAATGGATTTGAAATGCAAATCAATAACAGAAAAATCTCTAAAAAAATCCCCAATATTTGGAAACTAAATAACTTGCTTCTCAATAATTCATGAATCAAAGAAGATATCAAAAAGGAAACAAAGTATTTTAAGCTGAATGAAAATAAAAACAAAACACATCATCTAAGATAGTGAAGAACCAATACTAAGATATAAGACAGATTTCAGAGGTATGCATTTCTAAGGCAAAAATAATCCCTCAAGTTGGAACACATTAAGGGATGCTAAGTTATTACAGACTGTATCAGGCCCCCCAAAAAGGTGAAAATAAGCATTTACCATCAGTTGTGTTTTCATTTTAGATATTTTCACTCTGTCTATGCTATGAATAAATCAGTTGGAAAAAAGCAAAAAACCACAACACACTAGAATTTGTGAAATGCTGCTAAAGCAGGGTCTAGAGGAAATTTATAGCACTAAACGCCTATATTAGAAAAAAAAAGAAAGGTCTTGAATCAATATCCTTAGCTTCCACCTTAACGAAGTAGAAAAAAAGAGCAAATTAAACCCTAAGTAAGCAGAAGAAATAAAGTTCAAAGTAAAAGTCAATGAAATAAACAACAATAGAGAAAATCCTTGAAACCAAATACTGATTCTTTGAGAAGATCAATAAAATTAATAAAATCTAACAAGATCAGTAGAAAAAAGAGAGAAGACACAAATTACCAACATCAGGAATGAGACATCATTACAGATTTAAGGCATATTAAAAGAATAATAAGGGAATGTTATGAGCAAATGTATGCCAGTAAATTTGACAACTTAATGTAATGGACAAATTCCTTGAAGACACAAACTACGAAAGCTCACTAGAGAAGAAGTAAATAACCTATACCTATTAAAGAAATTGATACTGTAGAAAAAAAAAAAAACAAACCCGTCCCACAAGGAAAACACCAGGCTCAAATGGCTTTACTGGTGAATTCTCCCAAATATTCAAGGAAAAATATAACAATTCTGTATGAAATCTTCTGAAAAAATTGAAGAGGAATACTTCCCAACGCATTCTATGAGGCCAGCATTATCCTGATACCAAAAACAAAGATATTTCAAGAAAAGAAAATGACAAACCAACATCCTTCACTAACAAAGGTGCACAAGTTTGAAACAAAGTTTTAGCAAATAGGAAATATAGAAAACAAACTAGTGGTTACCAAATGGAAGAGGGAAGGGGAGAAAGGGGAAAATTAGGGATGTGGGATTAAGAGATACAAACTACTATGTATAAAATAGATAAGCAACAAGGATATATTGTATAGCTCAGGAAATCATAGCCATTACCTTGTAATAACTTTTAATGGAGTACAATCTGTAAAAAACACTAAATCACTATGCTGTACACCTGAAACTAATATAATGCTGTAAATCAACTATACTTCCATTTAAACATTTTAATAGAAAAATAAACAATAAAATTTTTAAAAAGTAAAATCCAACCATATATTAAGAAGATGACAAAGTGGGGTTTATCCCAAGAATGCAGTTAGTTTAACATGGAAAAATCAGTCAATATAATTTATCACATTAGCAAACAAAAATATAAAAACCAGGCAATCATCTCAAAAGACACAGTAAACTCATTTGATAAAATCCAACATGCATTTCTGATCAAAGCGCTCAGAAAACTAGGAATAGAAGGTAGCTTCCTTGATCTAACAAAGACCTTTTACAAAAACAAACAAACAAAAAAAACCCACAGCAAATGTTATATTTAATGGCGAAAGACTGAATGCTTTCCCTTTAATATCAGAAATAAGACGAAGATGTCTGCGCTTACCACTTCTCTTCAACACTGTACTGGTGATACTAACTAGGGCAATCAAATAAGAAAAAGATTTTTTAAAGGCATCCTGGTTGGAAAAGAAAAAGTTAAACTTTCTTTACCAGCAGACATGATTGTCTAATTTGAAAATCTGATGGTATCCTACTGATAAGTGAGTTTAGCAACGTTGCAGAATACAAGATCAATATATAAAATCAATTATATTTCTATATAAAGAAACAATCAGGAATTAAATTTTTAATACCATTTAATAGTAAAATTTATGTTATGCATATTTTCCCACAATTTTAAAAATACTATTTACAATAGGAACAAAACCTATGAAATGCTTAGAAATAAATATGACAAAATATATGAAAGACCTGTATCCTGAAAACTACAAAACATTGCTGAGAGAAAGTGTTATCTCCTGAATAAATGGAGAGATATACTTTGTCCATAGGTCAGAAAACTAAATATTGTTAAGATGTCAGCTCACTCAAACTAATCTATAGATCTGATGCAATCTCAGTCAAAATCCCAGTAGGGTTTTTTGTAGAAATTGACAAGCGGGTTCAAGGACAAACAGCCAAAACAACTTTGAAAAAGAAAAACAAAGTTGGAGGGCTAATACTATCTGACTGAAAGAATAACTATAAGGCTATTGTAATCAAAATAGCATGGCATTGACATAAAGACGGACAAATAGATCAGTAGATCAGAATAGAGAGTTCAGGGGGCTTCCCTGGTGGCGCAGTGGTTGAGAATCTGCCTGCCAATGCAGGGGACACGGGTTCGAGCCCTGGTCTGGGAAGATCCCACGTGCCGCGGAGCAACTAGGCCCGTGAGCCACAATTACTGAGCCTGTGCGTCTGGAGCCTGTGCTCTGCAACAAGAGAGGCCGCGATAGTGAGAGGCCCGCGCACCGCGATGAAGAGTGGCCCCCACTTGCCGCAACTAGAGAAAGCCCTCGCACAGAAACGAAGACCCAACACAGCCATAAAAAAAAAAAAAAAAAAAAAAAAAAAGAATAGAGAGTTCATAAATAAACCCATGTTTATATGGACAACTGATTTTTGACAAAAGGTGCAAGGCAATGCAGTGGAGAAAGGATAGAATTTTCAACAAATGGTTCCAGAACAATTGGGACATCCACAAGCACAAAAAAGAACTAAAATCCATACTTAACACCATATACAAAAATTAATACAAAACAGATCATAGGCCTAAATGTAAAACCTAAAACTATAAAACTTCTAGAAGGAAAGGTAGGAGAAAATGTTTGTGTAAGCTTGGGTTAGGCAAAGATTCCTTATACATGATACCACAAGCATGACCCATAAAAGAACAAATTGATAAACTGGACTTCAGAAAAATTAAAACTTTCTGTTCTTTAAAAGACACTGTGAAGAGGATGATAAGCCACAGACTGAGAAAATCTTTGCAAAGCATACATCTCATAAAGGATTTATATCCAGAACACATAAAGGACTCTCAAAACTCAACAATAAGAAAACAAACAACCCAATTTTTAAAAAGACATAAGATTTGGACAGATAATCCACCAAAAAAGATATATGAATGGCAATTAAAGCACATGAAAAGATGCCCAACATCATTAGTCATCAGGTAAATGCAAAATAAAACCACTATGTGGTAACACTACACTATTAGAATAGCTAAAATTTAGAAGACTGACCATACCAAGTGCTGGTGAGGATGTGGAAGCACTGAAAGTCATACACTGCTGCTGGGAATGTAAAATGATACAACTACTTTGAAGACAGTCCAACAGTTTTTTAAAAATATGTACCTACCATGTGATCTAGCCATTCCATTACTAGATATTTACCTAAGAGATTCCATTACTAGATATTTACCTAAGAGAAAAGAAAATATGTGCCCATAGAAAGACTTGTACATGAATGTTCATTGAAGCTTTATTTGTAATAACCAAAAACTGGAAATAACTCAAATGTCTATCAGCAGGTGATGGATAAACAAATTGTGGTATATTTAGACAATGGACTACTACTCAGCAATAAAAATAAATAAAATATTTATATATGCAACAATATGAATAAATCTCAAAATAATTATGCTAAGTGAAGGAAGCCAATTTTTTAAGTATATATTATATGATTCCATGTATATAAAATTCTACAAAATGCAAACACGCCTATAGCAGCTGAAAGATCAGTAGTTGTCTGAGAGGTAGGAGGGGAGAGATCATAAAAGGCTGTGAGAAAAATTGTAGGGGTGATGAATATATTCACTATCTTGATTGTGGTGATGGTTTCACAGTTGTATACATGTGTCAGAACTTTGAACATTGTACACTTTAAATATTTATACCTTATTTTATTGTCAATTACAACTCAATAAATCTCTTTCAAAAGAGGAAGTTGAGGGCTTCCCCAGTGGCGCAGTGGTTGAGAATCCGCCTGCCAACGCAGGGGACACGGGTTCGATCCCTGGTCTGGGAAAATCCCACATGCCGCGGAGCAACTAAGCTCATGTGCCACAACTACTGAGCCCGCGTGCCACAACTACTGAAGCCCACGCGCCTAGAGCCCGTGCTCCACAATGAGAGAAGCCACTGCAGTGAGGAAGCCCGCACACCGCAACAAAGAGTAGCCCCCGCTCGCCGCAACTAGAGAAAGCCCGTGTGCAGCAACGAAGACCCAACACAGCCAAAAATAAATAAATAAATAAATAAAAATTTAAAAAAAAAAAAAAGAGGAAGTTGAGCTAAAACAGTATCATAGGAGATGCACATAAAATATATTAAAGAGGTAGAATCCTCAGGACTTGGGAACAGAAATAGGTAGGAGATGCTCAGTTTCCTTTATTAAATGTGGATACAAGTAAGACATTTTACCCTCAAATAGCTATGTAATATAAATAGAAAATGACTGTGATAAGTTCATTTTCTTCAGATAACAAAAAGCAACCAGCGTTGATGTAATGATTTAACACATCATGGTCATTTCGTATTTATACCTGAAAGAATGTAAGAGAAAGAAAAAGCCAGTTGTACCTTTTCCCCAAAAAATATAGCAACAAACAACTATGGTTGAGGAATTTAACTAAATGACTTGATGATTCACTTAGCAAAGTAATTTTTAAATAGCTAAAGAACAGAATAAATAGATCTCTCGTCAGGTTTATGTAAAAGCAAAAAGGGGATGCCAACTCTTTTATATTGATCTGACTTTTGAAATGGTTTATGCAAAAGTCCAATGCCACCTGGTCCCCTGTGTCATGTCAACAGAGAGGACAGTTCTGCTGAGTTTTCTCCCTAAAACCCTCCTGGTTCTCCAGTACTGCTTTACTGCTCCTACGAAAAATCCTGTCCTACAAACGAACAGACAGGAAGACTGTCAGCTTATTTTCTTATTTCCAAAAGCCTAGTAGAAAACAAACATCTTCTCGGGAGTCCCGTGGTGATGCAGTGGTTAAGAACCCGCCTGCCAATGCAGGGGACACGGGTTCGATCCCTGGTCTGGGAAGGTCCCACATGCCGCGGAGCAACTAAGCCTGTGTGCCACAAGTACTGAGCCCATGTGCCTAGAGCCCATGCTCCACAACAAGAGAAGCCACTGCAGTGAGAAGCCTGCACACTGCAACGAAGAGTAGCCCCTGCTCACCGCAACTAGAGAAAGCCCGTGTGCAGCAACAAAGACCCAATGCAGCCAGAAATAAAGAAAGAAAGAAATTTATTTTAAAAAAAAACAAAAACATCTCAACACAAAGTTCAGAGTGACACTAGAATACCAGGTTATTTTGCTTTTAGCTGGAATCATACTCTTTAGTTAGAATCAAAATTGATGGTTAAGGTGCCTTTGATCCATAAAAATGGGTAAAGAAATTATTAAGAAATATGCTTTGTTTGGCAGACAACATCTTTTTAAATCTCATGTCCACGAAAAGGGAGAAGAAATAGTAATACTGCACTTTGTTTAGAAGAATGGAAGCCATGCTTTAGAAGGGAATCCTCTTAGGTCAATGCCTCCCACCACCCCTCACTACAAAGGGCATAGTTACTGTTTCCATTGGCTCAAACATACAAACAACAATTCTACTGCTCAAAGATTCTACAAAATTCACCTGGCATCTCTTCTGTTAAAGAACTGCTACTCTCCCTACCGCAAGGATCTTAGAGAGATTGGAATTTGCAGCACCCTCCAACTCTTCCCACACACACATACTCTCTTCTCTCACTGTTACTACCCTACATAAGTCTGTGATCCAAACTATGCCAATCTGATTCTCCCTCCACTGTATCTGACTCTTGAGCAAAGACACTTAGAGATGAAAAATGAATGTAGCCGAGACATATGAGAGTTACTAATTAGAAGAGGCCAATCCCCTAGTTCCTGCTGCTGGGATCCCCGGAGTTGCCCTTGTTCTTAACTCTTCCTCAGCTCTACTAGTTCAGCTCTTCCTTACTTAATGACTTAATTTTGTATAATAAAGAATTTGGCTGGTTTTGTCTTTAGGTGAATTTCCCTGATTATAGGAGTATCTTTGTTATTCATGGTGGGCCCTTGGGTCACACTTGAGTTCATGCTAATGAGATGACTCTGGATGGGGGCTGGTCACCAGAAAGATCAACCATGTGACTAGAGGACTGGGGCTTTGAGCCAGGTGATATCAGCCTGGCCTTTGGGGAGGAATAGAAGGCTGGCCATTGAGTTCAATCATGTGGTCAATCAATCATGCCTAAGTTATAGGAAACCCCAATAAAAACTCTGGACAATGAGGCTCAGTTGAACTTCATGGTTGCATTGATGACTGATGTGCCAGGAGGGCAATATGTCCTGATTCCATGAGGAGAGGACACAGAAGCTCCACATTCAGGACCCTACAAGACTTTGCCATATGGGTGTCTTCTTTTTGCTGGTCCTAATTTTTATCCTTTATAATGAAATTGTAATCATAAGCATAGCACTTCCCTGAATCCTGAGAGTTATTTAGTAAATTATTAAACCTGAGGGGATTGTGGGAACCCCTGATTTTGTAGCCAGTTGGTCAGAGCACAGGTGGTCTGGGAACACCCAGAGCTTATGGCTAGTTTGGTGTCTGAAGTGACAGTATTCTTGTTAGGTACTGTGCCTTTTTCTTATGAAGTCTGCACTAACCCTGGATAGTTAATGACAAAATTGCATTACATTATTTCACTTAATCACTCTCTTTCTGCTTCATCTTCCTCATCTGTAAATGGAGACAATCGTAATATTTATACTTCATAAGCTTTTTGTAAGAAATAAGAGTTAATATTTGTAAAGCACTCAGAATACTGCCTAGCACATATTAAATACTATATAAACACTAGAGTAGTTTTGTAGTTGTTGTTGTTGTTTTTATTATTAAAGTCCAGAGCTGGCTAATGTAGAGATTATCAGGCTTTTCTGCTTAAATCTAAATAACACAGAGAAAAGACTGGCCCCAACATTAGTCAGACAATGTTAACAACATTAATCACATAGTGGTACTGGCATTAGTCAGCTAATGTTCTGAATCCAAATGACCACTGCTGATATCTACATCATCTAGAAAAACTCAGGCCAGCCAGTTTGAGCCAGTGACAGAATAGTACATGCTTTTTGTAGCTCTGGAGATCGTAACTCCAGAGAGATTAGGGGCCTTACTTGGAATAATGAAACAAACTGTTGGGAGAAATAGTACACAAGAAGATTCTCACTTTTAGTTTGTCAAACCATCAGGCATGACACATGGTGAGCAAATCCTAAAATGGTACATATATATCACTTCTAGCTTAGCTATGAGCTACATCACTGTGCATTGAAATGTTTTTCTCTGCTCATCAGTAATGGGTACCAACTCTGCAAAACTCACTCCATTGTCTCCCATCTTCCTGTCATTTAGAACATGCTTGGAAGTGTTCCAATTAGTTGCTGAGTCCAGAAATAAAGTTCTTACCAGAAAATTGTCTTGAGCTGTTTTCTAATACTATGATTTAATCCCTCTGTTTCTGCCCTCTCTTGGTCACTTTCCCTTCCCAGCTACTTCTCTTTGGCTTTCAGAGAAGGCCAGGAATGCTCTCCCTGCCATCTTTCATTCTAAGTTCCTACACTTTTGACACCCACTCTTAAAACCCAGGCGCCATGGCCTCAAGTTATTACAGAAAAAGAAGAAAACTAAAACTAATGGTACTGTTAGAAGATTTTTCCTGGCAGTGCTGGTATCATTCCAAAGATCATTTCTGTGCTTGATCTCTCATCAGTAGACAGCCTGAGTTGCTCAGGAGCTATTAAACAAAAGCCCCCACAAGGATAACAATTTCCAGAAAGCTATCTATATAGCTAAATTATGCTTCTTCTAAATTGATAAAAACAGAGTTAACAAGCATCAGCCTGTCCATCATACAACCAGGATTAGAATCCAGGTCTTCCTGGGACTTCCTTGGTGGTCCACTGATTAGGACTCCATGCTCCCAGTGCAGGGGGGACAGGTTCGATCCCTGGTCAGAGAACTAGATCCCGCATGCTGCAACTAAAAGATCCTGCATGCCTTAACTAAAGAGCCCACATGCCACAATGAAGATCCCACAAGCAGCAACAAAGATCCCGCATACCACAACTAAGACCCAGAGCAGCCAAATAAATAAATAAAATATTAAAGAAAAAAATCCAGGTCTTCCTGTTTAAATCTAATGTTCTCCATCTATATTATAGATGATCCCTTCCAGAAATGAAATTCCATAATCCTAGGTAAGAATTTTCTTTTAAAATTTATTTTATTTATTTATTTTTGGCTGCATTGGGTCTTCGTTCCTGCACGCGGGCTTTCTCTAGTTGCGGCAAGCAGGGGCTACTCTTCCTTGCGGGGTTCGGGCTTCTCATTGTGGTGGCTTCTCTTGTTGTGGAGCACGGGCTCTAGGCACACGGGCTTCAGTAGTTGTGGCACGCAGGCTCAGTAGTTGTGGCGCACAGGCTTAATTGCTCCGCAGCATGTGGGATCTTCCCGGACCAGGGCTCGAACCTGTGTCCCCTGCACTGGCAGGCAGATTCTTAACCACTATGCCACCAAGGAAGCCCCCTAGGTAAGAATTTAAACAAAAATAGAAACTGCCTCATTCCTACCAAAACTGGTCTTCTCTACAACCAGACCAGTGCTTTCAACCAAGGTGGTATGGAAAAGCATTGGCCTAGAGAGCAGAAGGTCCAGGTCTAAGTCCTGGCTCCACTATTTACTAAATACAATGACCAGGTAACTTTATAAATTTAGGCCTGAGGGAGGAGATATGGGGATATATGTATATGTATAGCTGATTCACTTTGTTATAAAGCAGAAATTAACACACCATTGTAAAGCAATTATACGCCAATAAAGATGTTAAAAAAATTTTTTTAAATAAAATAAATAAATAAATTTAGGCCTAAGGTTCCTCATCCGAAAAACCAGGAATGCTGGTGGTCACTTATTTTTAACTCTTCTTTTAGCATCAAGACATACCCTAAGAGACCCATGGGAGAGATTGCTTCCATTCTTATTGGTATCAAAGGAAGCTCTAGCCATAGACACAAATGGAAAGGAGGCTAAGGCACTGTTTTTTCCTTCCCTGTCAAGCCTCATACAATTAGACATGCTCTTTCACTCAGAAGTCTGAAGCAAATGCTCCAGGAGAAAAAAAAAAAAAAGGTAATCATGGTTTAGCAGTCTCACACGTGAAAAAGATCTAAAGAGCTAAAGTTTTAATTTAATAAGTTCAACATGAGTCAGCAGAGTGATTTGACTGCTGAAGGTACCAGCATCTAATCAGACTGCATTAACAGACACACAGAGTCCAGAACTGAGAAGCGGATGGTCCTGCTCAGCTCTGTGCTGATCAAACCACACCTGGGGGTCTGCGTCCAACTGTAGGAGCCATGATCTAAGAAAGACATTAACAAAAGTGTCCACACACAGGAGACCAAGATGAAGAGGAGGCTGGAAAAAAATGTTTTCTTCAAAGAACCAGGGCTGTTTAACCTGGAAGAGAAGACTTGGGAGAGAGTTCAACTGTACTTCGACCCAACCTTTGAATCATCTAGGACTCAGCAGAGCCAGGACCAAGTGGGGAGCTTCAGAAGAAAGGGGCTGCCTCAAAAGGCAAGCAAGCTCCCTGTCTCTGGAGACGAAGCAGCCAAAGCTGTGAGATTCCTTTGGGGGATGGGGGCGGCTGGTAAGGAGAGGTGTAGGGATAGGATAGAATTCGATGAGAATTCTAATGAGAACAACTCCAACTCTGTTTGGAGCATCTTCCCCCATTGTCAGCACAGTGACTCTCTTCAGTCTTATTCAGTCTCTATACAGTCTCTATTCAGTGACTGTATGTAGAACCATTTCAGTAATTTGCTCTTTACTAAGCATTTTATACTCATGTCCTTTAAAGGCCAAATTGCTACCCATCTTCTTCTCTCTTCTCTAAACCTTCCGGCAACTAGGATTGACAACCGGGCTGCCTATTACCTTCTGAAGACTTCCATGCCTTCCACAAGTCCTCTACGCTGATGAGCTTATCCTCACCATGGAAGGTGCTGTGTTTCACCGTTGGGTCGTGGTAATTGAGGTCTTCCCTCAGGAACTGCAAGGGAAAGCACACAAGTCACGAGAGATACCTGGGAGCCAGCCCACTAAGATCTCCTCACAGGTCACCTAGCTACCCACAGCACATCCCACCTGCCGGATGTACAAGTGTATCACATCATCCATGTATTCTTCCATGTGAATATGTCCGACTTACTAACTAGACTGCCTTTTCTTCTTTGTTATATGTTTCGCTTGAGAAAAAAATAAACGTAAGAAATTCCTTCCTCATATTTTTTTAATTATGGAAAAGGAAGAATTAACAACTTCTGAGCATTCATTTACACACTAAGCAACATTCCAAGAGCTTCTATTTTCTCATCTAATCTTCACAACTAATGAATTATCACACTTATTTTACAAATGAGAACAGTAACAGTCTTTATTTATTTATTTATTTAGGCTGCATTGGGTCTTCGCTGCTGCTCGCAGGCTTTTCTTTAGTTGCGGCGAGCAGGGGCTACTCTTCGTTGAGGTGTGCGGGTTTCTCATTGCAGTGGCTTCTCTTGTGGCGGAGCACGGGCTCTAGGCGTGAGGGCTTCAGTAGTTGTAGCACGCAAGCTCAGTAGTTGTGGCTCATGGGCTCTAGAGCAAGGCTCAGTAATTGTGGTGCATGGGCTTAGTTGCTCTGCAGCATGTGGGATCTTCCTGGACCAGGGCTCGAACCCGTGTCCCCTGCACTGGCAGGCAGATTCTTAACCACTGAGCCACCAGGGAAGTCCAAGAACAGTAATAGTCTTAAAGAACACAGTTTGCCCCAAATTCTCAAAACATTAAGTTTAAAGAGATTAAATTACTTGCTGTGACAATTTTAAAATATGTCCACAATTCTTTGACAATCCTTCCATAAAAGTTGAATTCCTCTGCCCTTGAATATAGGCTGACATTAATGACTCATCTTCTAACAAACAGAATGTGGCAGTAATGATGTCAAATGACTTCCCAGGCTAGGGTAGAAAAGGCAATATAGATTCCACCTGGCTCACTCCCTTTGGGGACACATGCCTTGGGAGCTCTGAGCCACCATGTAAGAAGCCTGGCTACCCTGAGGCTATCATTCTGGAGAGATCATGTGTAAAGACTATTTAGAGCTAGCAATGTCTGAGCAGCCCAAGCTGTCTGAGTCTTCCAGCCCAGGAGTCAGACATGTGAGTGACTGAGACTTCAGGTGATTCTAGCCCCTAGATTTTGAGTTACTTCACCTGATGCCAAGTGGACACACAGGAGCTGTCCCTGATAAGCCAAGCCAAGATTGCAGAAACATGATAAAATAAATGTTTTTGTTGTTTGGAACCTCTACGTTTGGGGGAAGTTTGTTATGCAGCATTAGATAACTGAAACATCTGCCCAAGGTTACAGCTGATAAGTGATAGAGTTAGTATTCCAATCCAAGGTATCTGACTTTATAGTCTAAACTTTTCCCCTGTACTGCATATGCTGTCCTTTAGTTACGTGGATTTTTTTTCACACTACACTTTTACAAGAAAAAAGAAAAGCAAAAGAAATCAAAGCTTTTAGAAATTTAACTGGTAATTAATTTCACAGATGCTCATTCAGCCCAATCCTTAACCACATTAGTATGTATAAGATTGAACAGTGATCACTGCTTTCCACTGAGCCTCAAACATCAAAGAAATATGCAACTCTGATCACTACTCTCACAAGAACACATTTTAGTAGAATTTTCAGGAAATGTCTCTTATCCACCTTTCATTATCCCCAGGGTCCAAGAAAGGAAAAGGTCTGACCCAGAGTAATGTAAGTAAATGTTGTTGACTAAATGAATAGATGATTGACAGAATGGTCCCAGATTCCTTAAACCCATAATCGAGGGATGATTTTCTCCCCTGGGTTTTTCAGACATAAGACGTCTGGGCTTAAAGACTCAGAAGAGAAGTTTGAAGAGAGACCACACTGGAGTACTCTCAACCTAGTCAGGGTATAGGCTGCTGAGCACAAGGAGCTTGACAATGTCCACAACTATAACGTAGCACTGTCCAATACAACTTTCTGCAATAATGGAAAGGTTCAATATCTGTCCTGTCCAAACAACTGTCACTAGGCACAGGCAGCTATTGAGTACTCATAATGTGGCTAGTATGGCTAAAGAACTGAAATTTTTTAAAAATTAATTTACATTTAAGTTTAAATGGCCACATATGGCTAATAGCTACATACTGGAGTGCAGCTCTATTGCAGTCTACTACCTGGGGTATAGGTACGGCCTAGCTACATTCCCATGGAGGCTAGAATCCTGAAGAGAAGTCAAGACCTCTGGCAAGATGAGGAGTGAAGAGCAGTGCCTAAGTTTAACAGTTCTCTGTGTCCTCCGCCCACAACTAAACTCAGGTTCCTTCTGACGTGAGTGGGTTAGGTTCTCCAGCTCCCCAATGCCTCATTTGAAATTGGCGAGAGAATCTACTTTTTAATAAGAATTAGGTAAGTGACATGGTGAAGGGCCCAGAGCAAGGAGATTTTGTCAGTTCTTAGAAAGGTAAACTGACTGAAGTATTTAACATGTTTGGATTTTTTAATAGTCAGCCCTTTAGACCACCTAACATCCAATGTATTGTATGCTATAAATTGTGACTCTTAACATTTTTTTCCCAAATTGCTACCAGTATCCCAACTCCATTTATTAAATTATCTGTTTTTCCATGGAAGCAACCTAAATGTCCATTGACAGATGAATGGATAAAGAAGATGTGGTATATATACACAATGGAATATTACTCAGCTATAAAAAAAAGAATGAAGTGAAGTAAGTCAGAAAGAGAAAAACAAATACAGTATGCTAACACATATATATGGAATCTAAGGGAAAAAAAAAAAAGGTCATGAAGAACCTAGTGGCAAGACGGGAATAAAGACACAGACCTACTAGAGAATGGACTTGAGGATATGGGGAGGGGGAGGGGTGAGATGTGACAGGGTGAGAGAGTGTCATGGACATATATACACTACCAAATGTAAAATAGATAGCTAGTGGGAAGCAGCCGCATAGCACAGGGAGATCAGCTCGGTGCTTTGTGACCACCTAGAGGGGTGGGATAGGGAGGGTGGGAGGGAGGGAGATGCAAGAGGGAAGAGATATGGGAACATATGTATATGTATAACTGATTCACTTTATTGTAAAGCAGAAACCAACACACCATTGTAAAGCAATTATACTTCAATAAAGATGTTTGAAAAAAAAAAAAAAGAATGAAATAATGCCATTTGCAGCAATGGATGGACCTAGAGATTATCATACTAAGTGAAGTAAGTCAGACAGAGAAAGACAAATATCATATGATACACCTATATGTAGAATCTAAAAAACTGATACAAACAAACTTATTTACAAAACAGAAACAGACTCACAGACATAGTAAACAAACTTACAGTTACCAAAGGAGAAATGGGGGTGGGGGGGATAAATTAGGAGTTTGGGATTAGAAGATAAAAACTACTATATATAAAATAGATAAAGAACAAGGTCCAACTGTATAGCACAGGGAACTATATTCAAAACATTGTAAAAACCTATAATGGAAAAGACTATGAAAAAGAATATATATATACACATATATACATATATATACACACACACATATATACACATACATATATCAATATATAAAAAACTGAATCACTTTGCTGTACACCAGAAACTAGCACAACATTGTAAATCAACTATACTTCAATTAAAATAAATAAATAAATAAATAAATGCCTTAGACCTTAAAAAAAAATTATCTGTCTTTTATTCCTTTTTTGGAAAAATGCTATTTAATAAGAAGTAATTATAAAGTAATACTGACTACATATAGTTGGGTATATTTCTAGCCTCTCCATTCTTTTGCACTAAACCATATTTTTGTGCTAGCACTTGACTATTTTATTATACTTTTTATTTTAATTTAATTTTATTTTATTTTATGCTTTTAAATTTTTTCTAATGTCTTGACCCCCTCTTTCCATGGCTCTTTTATTTCAGAACATTTCTTGTCAATCTCAGTTACTTATTTTTCAAAATGAATTTTAAAACAATTTTGTTAATTTTATTGAGAGTCTGATTACTCTCACAGGGGACCTAAGTGATGAGATCACTGGACCTTAAACACCAGACCCTAGGACATATCAGGGAAGACACAGTTACAAGCAGTCTGAGACAGTCAGTCTGGAGGCAGAAATTCATTCATTCATTTATTCAACAAATATAAGATTTCTATGTTCCAGGCACTAGAAATGCAGTAAATAGTAAACAAAACAGACAAAAATCTTTGTCCTCATTGAGCTAACAACCAATTTGGGTGAGAGAGACAATAATTTGTATAAAGCAGGGAAGGTCAAGAGGGAAGGCCAAGAGTAGTGGTATTAGTGATTTATCATCTTCATTAGAGGTGTCAAGGAAAGTCTCATTAAGAAAGTGACTTTTAAGCAAATATCTGAAGGAGATGTTGGAGAAAGGCAAGCAGGATAACTGGAAGAGTATCCCAAGAACAGAAAATGGCAAATGCAAAGGCCCTGAGCCAAGAACAAGTATGTTCAAGGAATAGCAAGGAGGCCAGTGTGGCCAAAGAGAAACAAGTGAGGTGGTAACTAGTAGGAGATGAACTCAGGGAAGCAACAGGGGTCCAGATCATAAAGACCTTTGTAGGTCATCATAAGGACTTTGACTTTTACTCTGAGATGGAAGCTGTTGGAGGAATTTGAAGAGATATGTGACACGATCGCATTTACATTTTTAAAAGCATTTCTCTGAACGCTGTGTTGAGAAGCAGACTATAGGAGGACAAGGGCAGATGCGGGGAAACAAGGTGGCAATTGCAATAATCAAGATGTGAGCTAACGGTGGCTTGAAACAAAGTAGTAATGTGGATATAATGAGAAGTTGTCAGGTTTTGCATAAACTTTACAGAGATCAAATTTCTAATCTTCATAATTTTTTTAGTTTTGATTCATCAGGGGTCCTTTAAGGTACACCCTACTTTAGTCCTCCTAGGCTGTAACCCAGACCCTCTTAATCTAAGACTAGAGAAACACTTGTCATATGCAGGCCTTAGGAGCAGAAATGCCAAAATCTCCAAGGAAGAGGATTTTCCACCATTATCAGCTAACTCCAGGAAACCATGAGATGAGATATACCAGCTCCTTTTAGGGAGCCAACAAGAAATAGGCTGCTTTTTATAGCCAAGTCTGGTCATTGAGGTGTACGGAGAGCAGAGAAGCTCATGGGAAGAAAGTGCAAGGAGTATCTGCACAGGGGCTCACATCAGGCTCTGCTGGTGCCACAAAGCACGCAAAGAAAGAGTAAGGTCAGAAAACAAGGCCAGCAAGAAGGTGGTGCCAAACGAGGAGTGTGGGCTGACAGAAGCTATACCTGAAGGAAGGGCCAGGTGCTGGGTGGACCCTCTTTAGAGAACAAGGAAGTGCGGCTGCAACAAGCAGGCTTTTTTTCTTTTTTTTTTTTTTTTAACGTCTTTATTGGAGTATAATTGCTTTACAATGGTGTGTTAGTTTCTGCTGTATAACAAAGTGAATCAGCTATACATATACACATATCCCCATATCTCCTCCCTCTTGCGTCTCCCTCCCACCCTCCCTACCCACCCCTCTAGGTGGTCACAAAGCACCGAGCTGAGGCTTTAAGGAAAGGCGGTGTACTGTAAATATAAAGAGTTCAGAACCTTTAGAAACAGACCACTTCCTATGTGACTTTTGGGCAAGCTACTTAGCATCTCTGAGCCTGTTATTCCCCTCAAAATGAGGGCTAATTATCCCTCTCATTTGAGTGTGATAAGGATTAAATGAGTCATGTTTGCACAAGTCATAAACTGCCTTTGCACATGTCTTTTAATGGCCCACAGAGCATTTTATAAATTGAAACTATATTTAAAAATCCAATTTCAGGGACTTCCCTGGTGGTCCAGTGGTTAAGACTCCACACTCCCAACGCAGGGGGCCTGGGTTCGATCCCTAGTCAAGGAACTAGATCCCACATGCCGCAACTAAGAGCCTGCGAGCCACAACTAAAGGAGCCCACATGCCACAACTAAAACGATCCCGCATGCCACAACTAAGACCCAGCGCAGCCAAATAAATAAATAAATAATTTTTTTTTTTTTAAATCAAATTTCACCCCAAAAGTCCAGCTCTCTTTAAAAAAACAATTTAAAGGTCTAGGAACACTGAGCTCCAGCGACAACTCTGGAATTTTATTTGGGAGAGGCTTAAGGGCTACAATTTGATTGGAAGGGAGGGTGGTGGCTAAGGGACTTGTCATGAGGTTGTGTTTGCAAAGCAAGCACATTGTTTTTATGTAGATCGTTTATTACAAATTAATTTTATAATGCAACATTTTATGAAGATGTTTTTGTTTATATTTTACTTAAAATTAAGAAAAAATTAATTGCCCCTATCAAACAGTATTATACATATGTCGCAATTTGGGGCAGATTAGAGGTGGGGCAGTTGGTCCTGAGGAAGATAACGAGGGCTTTTTTTTTTTTTCTTAATTTTTAAAAAAATTTTTTATTTTATTTATTTATTTTTGGCTACATTGGGTCTTCGTTGCTGTGCGCGGGCTTTCTCTAGTTGCGGCAAGCGGGGGCTACTCTTTGTTGCGGTGCGCGGGCTTCTCACTGCAGTGGCTTCCCTTGTTGTGGAACACGGGCTCTAGGCACGTGGGCTTCGGCAGCTGCAGCACGCGGGCTCAGCAGTTGTGGCTCACAGGCTCTAGAGCGCAGGCTCAGTAGTTGTGGCGCACGGGCTTAGTTGCTCCGTGGCATGTGGGATCTTCCTGGACCAGGGCTCGAACCCGTGTCCCCTGCATTGGCAGGTGGATTCTTAACCACTGTGCCACCAGGGAAGCCCAACAAGGGCTTCTTGATCAAAGATGATTATTCTTGATCAAAGATGATTATGACCGTGCTCCCACGGTCCCTGTGTATACCCTAATCAGTCTTGTATGCGTCTATCTCCCCTACCAAACCATATACCCTCTGATAGACGATCCCAGTTACCCAGCCATAAACATAGCATACAAGAAAGTTGTACAGAACTAGAACTTTGATGTCCAATATACTTGAGGTAGGCATTATCACATATTGCTCTGAACGCTGTCCCACGTCCAGCTAATGGCTAATGTCTGATATAAGACAAAGTTTAAAAGCAACAAAAAGCAAAACCAAAACAAAACCAAAGAGGCAACTTTTGGCTCCCACAACAAGGATTTACTATTTCGGACTCAGAACAAGCAGGTCTTCTCTCAGGAAGGTCTAAGGAGGCTCCCTGAAAGTCCTGCCTTACCAGGGGGAATACAGCATTGGCTAGAGCTGCAGCTCAACAGCTCTCTGAAGAGCCAAGGGACCAGTTCTTACTAGGTATACTTAGTTCTATGAGCTCAGAAAAGTGATCTCCCTGGCAGTGGCACAAAGCATGCAACCCCATCCCAAGTGAAGCAGTAGTGAAGGGGTGTGGGTGAGAGCAGACAGGAGGGGAGACATCTCTCTAGAATTCCCAACAAAATAGGCCAGCCAGCTTCATCAGGGAACAAAATTCACTGAGGTAAAGCTGGAAGAGGAGCAGCACATCTTTGGGTGTGGGAATCAGGTGGGTCACCTGGGTTCTTCCCTGGAAGCAATTACTCCTCCTTCCCCTTTCCACCCTTGTTCCCCACTGCTCACGCTCCATGTCCCCCAAACCACACCACAACACCACCACTCCCACTTCCCCACACGTACAATGTTTAGAACCCACAACACACATGCCCCAGATCTGAGAAGCTTCCCAACTCTTGTTCACCACGTGAACATCTAGCAAGGACCCAGATTTTAGCTACAACTGCTCTGAATGTCATTGGTACAGAATGCTGGGACATGGATATCTCAGGGGTGAAAAATCTGTCCTCAGTGAGACCAGAAGCTATTGCTCAAGGTCAGGGAGAGGACAGTCATTTCTCACTCACCTTTGTACATCTAGTCTCACTTCTGCCAGTCCATCTACCACACTAGTCACCAGAATGACCTCTGTAAAGTATAAATCTAACGATACCAACGTACCTACTTAAAATCTCATGACTCCCCATTACCAATAGGATAAAGCCCTAGCCTCTTGGCCTTACATTCAAGGCCTTTTACAATCTGGCCCATAGACTAACTTTCCAGTCAGCTTCCTGGCCATTCTCCCTCCCTATCAGACATCTACACTCCAGGCCAGGGGTCAGGAAACTACGGCCATGGGCCAAATCCAGCTTGCTGCTTGTTTTTGTAAATAAAGTTTTATTGGAACTCAGCCACATTCATTCATTTATGCACTGTCTATAGCTGCTTTCATGCTTCAAAGGCAGACTTGAGTCGTTGTGACAGAGACTGTGTGGCCAGCAAAGCCTAAAATATTGACTATCCGGCCCTTTATAGAAAAAGTTTGCCAACATTTGCTCTAGATACATCAAGCCACTTCAGGCTCCTTGAACAAACTAGACCATGCTCTTTTTCCTTTACACAAGGTGCTCCATTTAAAATGTTTCTCCTCTTTATCTGCTGAAGAAAAAGTCACTGCCTCTGTGAAGTTTTCCAGACCTCTCCCAAGCAAATTAACTGCCCTATCCTATTTGTGCTCTTAGTCCTCAGGGTATATATCTATGACAGTATTTATCCCATTATACCATAATTACTATTTAATTACCCCCTTTTTACTCCCCTAAGCAACTCAAATATAGAAATTGTGTTTTATTTGTCACTTATCTCTTTATCCAGCATCTTGCAAATTTTCTGGAACACCTAAATAAATAATTAATTTAGCTCTGTAAGCCAATCTCCAAGCATAGAGCCTGGCACAGAGCAAGGTATGTGGTTATTAAATAACTGAATGAGTATCTCTCACTTGAGCTTGCCCTAGAACACCCAGGAGAATGCTTAGCTTACAGTAGGTAGTCAATGCCTATTATGTCTACTATACAGAAGAAAGAAAAAGGTCCCCACATTGCCAGCCAATCTAAAACAAAGATATCGAGATTAACCAAGATGGCGGAGTAGAAGGACGTGCTCTCACTCCCTCTTGCGAGAGCACCAGAATCACAACTGGCTGCTGGACAATCATTGACAGGAAGACCCTGGACTTCACCAAGGAGGATACCCCACGTCCAAGGACAGAGGAGAAGCCACAGTGAGACGGTAGGAGGGGCGCAATCAGAGTAAAATCAAATCCCATAACTGCTGGGTGGGTGGCTCACAGACTGGCGAACACTTATACCACAGAAGTCCACCCACTGGAGTGAAGGTTCTGAGCCCCACGTCAGGCTTCCCAACCAGGGGGTCCAGCTACGGGAGGAGGAATTCCTAGAGAATCAGACTTTGAAGCCTAGTGGGAATTGATTGCAGGACTTTGACAGGACTGGGGGAAACAGAGACCCCACTCTTGCAGGGCACACACAAAGTAATGTGTGCATCGGGACCCAGGGGAAGGAGCAGTGACCCTGGGGGAGACTGAACCAGACCTACCTGCTGGTGTTGGGGGGTCTCCTGCAGAGGCGAGTGGTGGCTCTGTTTCACCGTGGGGATAAGGACACTGGCAGCAGAGGTTCTGGGAAGTTCTCCTTGGCGTGAGCCCTCCCAGAGTCTGCCATTAACCCCACCAAAGAGCACGGGTAGGCTCCAGTGTTGGGTTGCCTCAGGCAAAACAACCAACAGGGAGGGAACCCAGCCCCACCCATCAACAGTCAAGTGGATTAAGGTTTTACTGAGCTCTGACCGCCACAGCAACAGTTAGCTCTACCCACCACCAGAGCCTCCCATCAAGCCTCTTAGATAGCCTCAACCACCAGAGGGCAGACAACAGAAGCAAGAAAAACTACAATCCTGCAGCCTGTGGACCAAAAACCACAGTTACAGAAAGATAGAGAAGATGAAAAGGCAGAGGGCTATGTATCAGATGAAGGAACAAGAAAAAACCCCAGAAAAACAACTAAATGAAGTGGAGATAGGCAACCTTCCAGAAAAAGGATTCAGAATAATGATAGTGAAGATGATCCAGGACCTCGGAATAAGAATGGAGGCAAAGATTGAGAAGATGCAAGAAATGATTAACAAAGACCTAGAAGAATTAAAGAACAAACAAACAGAGATGACCAATACAATAACTGAAATGAAAACTACACTAGAAGGAATCAATAGCAGAATAACTGAGGCAGAAGAACGGATAAGTGACCTGGAAGACAGAATGGTGGAATTCACTGCTGCAGAACAGACTAAAGAAAAAAGAATGAAAAGAAATGAAGACAGCCTAAGAGACCTCTGGGACAACATTAAACACAACAACATTCGCATTATATGGGTCCCAGAAGGAGAAGAGAGAGAGAAAGGACCAGAGAAAATATTTGAAGAGATTATAGTCGAAAACTTCCCCAACATGGGAAAGGAAATAGCCACCCAAGTCCAGGAAGCGCAGAGAGTCCCATACAGAATAAACCCAAGGAGAAACACGCCGAGACACATAGTAATCAAAGTGGCAAAAATTAAAGACAAAGAAAAATTATTGAAAGCAGCAAGGGAAAAACGACAAATAACATACAAGGGAACTCCCATAAGGTTAACAGCTGATTTCTCAGCAGAAACTCTGCAAGCCAGAAGGGAGTGGCATGATATACTTAAAGTGATGAAAGGGAAGAACCTACAACCAAGATTACTCTACCCGGCAAGGATCTCATTTAGATTTGATGGAGAAATCAAAAGCTTTACAGACAAGCAAAAGCTAAGAGAATTCAGCACCACCAAACCAGCTCTACAACAAATGCTAAAGGAACTTCTCTAAGTGGGAAACACAAGAGAAGAAAAGGACCTACAAAAACAAACCCAAAACAATTAAGAAAATGGTCATAGGAACATACATATCGATAATTACCTTAAACGTGAATGGATTAAATGCCCCAACCAAAAGACGTAGACTGGCTGAATGGATACAAAAACAAGACCCATATATATGCTGTCTACAAGAGACCCACTTTAGACCTAGGGACACATACAGACTGAAAGTGAGGGGATGGAAAAAGATATTCCATGCAAATGGAAATCAAAAGAAAGCTGGAGTAGCTATACTCATATCAGATAAAATAGACTTTAAAATAAAGAATGTTACAAGAGACAACGAAGGACACTACATAATGATCCAGGGATCAATCCAAGAAGAAGATATAACAATTATAAATATATATGCACCCAACATAGGAGCACCTCAATACGTAAGGCAACTGCTAACAGCTATAAAAGAGGAAATCGACAGTAACACAATAATAGTGGGGGACTTTAACACTTCACTTACACCACTGGACAGATCATCCAAAATGAAAATAAATAAGGAAACAGAAGCTTTAAATGACACAATAGACCAGATAGATTTAATTGATATATATAGGACATTCCATCCAAAAACAGCAGATTACACGTTCTTCTCAAGTGCGCACGGAACATTCTCCAGGATAGATCACATCTTGGGTCACAAATCAAGCCTCAGTAAATTTAAGAAAATTGAAATCATATCAAGCGTCTTTTCTGACCACAACGCTATGAGATTAGAAATGAATTACAGGGAAAAAAACGTAAAAAAGACAAACACATGGAGGCTAAACAATACGTTACTAAATAGCCAAGAGATCACTGAAGAAATCAAAGAGGAAATCAAAAAATACTTAGAGACAAATGACAATGAAAACACGACGACCCAAAACCTATGGGATGCAGCAAAAGCGGTTCTAAGAGGGAAGTTTATAGCTATACAAGCCTACCTCAAGAAACAAGAAAAATCTCAAGTAAACAATCTAACCTTACACCTAAAGAAACTAGAGAAAGAAGAACAAACAAAACCCAAAGTTAGCAGAAGGAAAGAAATCATAAAGATCAGAGCAGAAATAAATGAAATAGAAACAAAGAAAACAATAGCAAAGATCAATAAAACTAAAAGTTGGTTCTTTGAGAAGATAAACAAAATTGATAAGCCATTAGCCAGACTCATCAAGAAAAAGAGGGAGAGGACTCAAATCAATAAAATCAGAAATGAAAAAGGAGAAGTTACAACAGACACCACAGAAATACAAAGCATCCTAAGAGACTACTACAAGCAACTTTATGCCAATAAAATGGACAACCTGGAAGAAATGGACAAATTCTTAGAAAGGTATAACCTTCCAAGACTGAATCAGGAAGAAATAGAAAATATGAACAGACCAATCACAAGTAATGAAATTGAAACTGTGATTAAAAATCTTCCAACAAACAAAAGTCCAGGACCAGATGGCTTCACAGGTGAATTCTATCAAACATTTAGAGAAGAGCTAACACCCATCCTTCTCAAACTCTTCCAAAAAATTGCAGAGGAAGGAACACTCCCAAACTCATTCTATGAGGCCACCATCACCCTGATACCAAAACCAGACAAAGACACTACAAAAAAAGAAAATTACAGACCAATATCACTGATGAATATAGATGCAAAAATCCTCAACAAAATACTAGCAAACAGAATCCAACAACACATTAAAAGGATCATACACCACGATCAAGTGGGATTTATCCCAGGGATGCAAGGATTCTTCAATATACGCAAATCAATCAATGTGATACACCATATTAACAAATTGAAGAATAAAAACCATATGATCATCTCAATAGATGCAGAAAAAGCTTTTGACAAAATTCAACACCCATTTATGATAAAAACTCTCCAGAAAGTGGGCATAGAGGGAACCTACCTCAAGATAATAAAGGCCATATGTGACAAACCCACAGCAAACATCATTCTCAATGGTGAAAAACTGAAAGCATTTCCTCTAAGATCAGGAACGAGACAAGGATGTCCACTCTCACCACTATTATTCAACATAGTTCTGGAACTCCTAGCCACGGCAATCAGAGAAGAAAAAGAAATAAAAGGAATACAAATTGGAAAAGAAGTAAAACTGTCACTGTTTGCGGATGACATGATACTATACATAGAGAATCCTAAAACTGCCACCAGAAAACTGCTAGAGCTAATTAATGAATATGGTAAAGTTGCAGGATACAAAATTAATGCACAGAAATCTCTTGCATTCCTATACACTAATGATGAAAAATCTGAAAGAGAAATTATGGAAACACTCCCATTTACCATTGCAACAAAAAGAATAAAATACTTAGGAATAAACCTACCTAGGGAGACAAAAGACCTGTATGCAGAAAACTATAAGACACTGATGAAAGAAATTAAAGATGATACCAACAGATGGAGAGATATACCATGTTCTTGGATTGGAAGAATCAACATTGTGAAAATGAGTATACTACCCAAAGCAATCTACAGATTCAATGCAATCCCTATCAAATTACCAATGGCATTTTTTACGGAGCTAGAACAAATCATCTTAAAATTTGTATGGAGACACAAAAGACCCCGAATAGCCAAAGCAGTCTTGAGGCAAAAAAATGGAGCTGGAGGAATCAGACTCCCTGACTTCAGACTATACTACAAAGCTACAGTAATCAAGACAATATGGTACTGGCACAAAAACAGAAACATAGATCAATGGAACAAGATAGAAAGCCCAGAGATTAACCCACGCACCTATGGTCAACTAATCTATGACAAAGGAGGCAAAGATATACAATGGAGAAAGGACAGTCTCTTCAATAAGTGGTGCTGGGAAAACTGGACAGCTACATGTAAAAGAATGAAATTAGAATACTCCCTAACACCATACACAAAAATAAACTCAAAATGGATTAGAGACCTAAATATAAGACTGGACACTATAAAACTCTTAGAGGAAAACATAGGAAGAACACTCTTTGACATAAATCACAGCAAGATCTTTTTTGATCCACCTCCTAGAGTAATGGAAATAAAAACAAAAATAAACAAGTGGGACCTAATGAAACTTCAAAGCTTTTGCACAGCAAAGGAAACCATAAACAAGACGAAAAGACAACCCTCAGAATGGGAGAAAATATTTGCAAATGAATCAACGGACAAAGGATTAATCTCCAAAATATATAAACAGCTCATTCAGCTCAATATCAAAGAAACAAACACCCCAATCCAAAAATGGGCAGAAGACCTAAATAGACATTTCTCCAAAGAAGACATACAGACGGCCACGAAGCACATGAAAAGATGCTCAACATCACTAATTATTAGAGAAATGCAAATCAAAACTACAATGAGGTATCACCTCACTCCTGTTAGAATGGGCATCATCAGAAAATCTACAAACAACAAATGCTGGAGAGGGTGTGGAGAAAAGGGAACCCTCTTGCACTGTTGGTGGGAATGTAAATTGATACAGCCACTATGGAGAACAATATGGAGGTTCCTTAAAAAACTAAAAATAGAATTACCATATGACCCAGCAATCCCACTACTGGGCATATACCCAGAGAAAACCATAATTCAAAAAGACACATGCACCCGAATGTTCATTGCAGCACTATTTACAATAGCCAGGTCATGGAAGCAACCTAAATGCCCATCAGCAGACGAATGGATAAAGAAGATGTGGTACATATATACAATGGAATATTACTCAGCCATAAAAAGGAACGAAATTGAGTCATTTGTTGAGACGTGGATGGATCTAGAGACTGTCATACAGAGTGAAGTAAGTCAGAAAGAGAAAAACAAATATCGTATATTAATGCATGTATGCGGAACCTAGAAAAATGGTACAGATGAGCCAGTTTGCAGGGCAGAAGTTGAGACACAGATGTAGAGAATGGACATATGGACACCAAGGGGGGAAAACTGCGGTGAGGTGGGGATGGTGGTGTGCTGAATTGGGCGATTGGGATTGACATGTATACACTAATGTGTATAAAATTGATGCCTAATAAGAACCTGCAGTATAAAAAAACAAACAAAACAACTAATACTAAACTTTCATTGGGTTTTTTGTATGGAAATATGATAATATAAATGTTTCAGACATTACATGAAATTTCTAAAAATCTTATATTTGTATTTGTATGGAAATATGTATGGAAATATGTTAATATAAATGTTTCAGACATTACATGAAATTTCTAAAAATCTTATATTTGTATTTGTATGGAAATATGTTAATATAAATGTTTCAGACATTACATGAAATTTCTAAAAAAAATAAAAATAAAAATAAAACAAAGATATCCAGTTAGGGGCCAGAGGGTTACACTGGCTTGGGTTCAGTGTAACATGATGGTTTAGAGCTTGATTCTAGAGCCAGGCTGCCTGGGTTTGAGTCCTGGTTCTACCACTCACTTTCACTGTATTAGTCACATCATTTGTAAAATGGACATAATAGTACAAACTTCATAATACTCTTATATTGAGGGTATTATAAATGGATTAATTCACGTAAAGGAGTTAGAATAGTACCTGGCACAAAATAAGCTCTCCTATGTATGAATTGAGCTCTCCTAAATATTAATACATTTAATATACTATAAGAGGAATATAAAGATACTAAGAATGTGCAATCCCGGAGCCCACTATTACAGTGATGCTGATCTCTCATATGTAAAGGAGACACACAGAGGAGGTAGAAGACAGATATTTCCTAAGTGCTTGCTACATGAAGACCATGTGCCAAGCGATCAGCAATAGACAAGGCACTGTAATCTACTGACCTCTAAGGCCCTTTCCATTCTACTCTATGATTCTTACTTTGAAAGCTTTAACTCCATTTAAAACAGAAATTTCACAACCTTGGCAAGACCCTCCCTGCCTTCTTTGCCACATCAACTGTCACTTCCTCCCAACCCCAATGATGATGAAATACTTGAAGTTCTCTGAAAGTACCAGGCTCTTGACCAGTCTCATGTCTTTGCACATACTGTTCCCTTAGCTAAAACACTCTCCTTCTCCCATCATCTCTTCGGACCCAAATGACATATCAGCAACTCTGTACATGGGTAAAACTAACTTAGGTCTTTCTCTTCCATGACTCCATCACAGTATCCACTTATCCTACTGCAGAATCCTCATCTGTTTACATGGTTATTTCCACAACTAGAGGAATTTCTTCTAAGGCAGCAACTTCACCTTTCCTTTTACTCCTATATATCTAGTACCCAGCACACATGCAGGTACAGAGAATCTCTCTGAGGTCAATGATAAAGCTTAGTCCTTGTCATGGAATCATCTTTGATGTCCTCAGGCCATGACATTGGTCACATGACACAGATCAAATCCTAGAGGCAGCATCTGAAGTTGCAACTTGCTAGGTACCTGGCCAGAATGGCAAAGACTAAGAAATTTTGACATCTCCAGTCTTGCAAACTATCAGGACCAAAGTATCCAAGCTAGCCAAGGACTACTGCTGGGGAAATCTTATGAAAGGCGGATAGAAATAGATCACTATTTAAAAATATTTCCCCAAACAGAAAGGATTACCTTCTTGGGGTCAATACTGCTACATTTACATAGGATGAATACACAGCACTGGACAGAATGTGTTATGGGTAAAAATGTTTTTAAAAACTGATGAGTTAGAGGGAACTTCTGGCTTGACAGTGTGAGAAGCTCCATAGACCCACTCTCCAGTGAAAGTGGCAAAAGTTATTTTTTAAAAACAATCATTCATTATGTGACATATAACAAAAAGTTAAAGATCCTTAATATAAAAGCACCTAGAAACCAAACAAAAGATGAGCAAAAGATATAAAAATATTTTTATAAAGAAGAAATATAAACAAACATGTATAAACTTTCAACTTCATAAGCAGTCAAAAATTAAAATGAATACCATTTTCCCATCCCTTGAAAAGGCAGCTATGAAAGGATTGGTAATAACTAGTGCTGGAGATAATGAGCACTCTGTCATTGTTGGAGAAAGTATAAATCCATGTTGCTTTTCAGGTGGACAATTTGGCAGTGTATATCAATACTTAAAAGGTGTCCAGCCTCTGATTTAACAGCTCTGACTGTAGGCATCCAACCTGAAGAAATCTTCACGCAAGTCCTAGGAGTCAGGTATAAGTATGTGTATCGAAGCATTTTTTGAAATAACAAAAAATTTGAAACAACATGATTGTACATAAATGAAGAAATTGTTGAAGTAATACATACCAACTCCTACCAGGCAATACTCTGCAGCAGATAAAAAGAGCTCTATAGTGTGGACATGAAAATATATCTAAGACATAGTGATATGAAAAACAAGTTGCACAATAATACTGAATCGCACACTCCTGTTTACGTTTATATGGTTATGGACCTGTTTACATATATATGGCATGTGTGTGTCTGTGCATGCCTAGAAAAAGTCTGTAATAATGCATATCAAGATGTTGATGGTTTCCTCTGCCCAAGGCACTAGGATTGGGAGAGGAGGAATGAAAGGGGGCTTTACGTAATTTACTTCATCTACTTCTAGGTTATTTGGGTTTTTTTAATAAGCATGTTTTTATGGATGACAAGTAATTTTCATTATCACAGAAAACTTGGAAAATGCAAATATATAATCTCTGATACCGTAAAAAAAAAAAAAAAAAGCAATCATTCAAAGTCTCTAGAAATTGTCCTAGGGCATACAGCAAATGAAGAAACATTTGCTCAAGAAGATATACTAAAACTCAGTAAGAACAGTGAGAGTCTAGTGTTTTAATTAACACCTGCTCCCTCTCTCTCTCCCCACTTCCAAATCAGTAAGACAGAAACTCCATTCCAGACTGGTGCAGCCGAGAACACAGGGCTCCCTCGTCCCCAAGCTCCCAGTTGGAAGGCTATGTCTCCTCCTTCTTCCAGTTACCTGTTGCTAAAGCTAAGTTCTAGGTGAATCCAGCAAAGAAGTGGGCCTCCCTACTTCCACCCAGCCCCCACTCATGGGGCAGGGACTTCACCTTGGATGCAGAGCCACTGAGCATACTGGGGACCTGACTTCCATTTCCCTAGCTTATAAGACAGCAATTATACTCTGGGAGAGGCAAGCCAAGAAGGCACGAGGCTACTGCCATCCCTCCACCAAGTGCTCAGCTCCTAAAATGGGGGTGTCACTCAAAGAGAAGAAGATCATCGTCCCCACCTCCAACTCCAGAACCATAGCTCAGAGTTCTTGCCTGGTAGGAGAAGCAGGCTTTAGAGAGTTTTGAACCTCTCCCCAAAGGAAATTATTTTATTTGCAACAGAATGTGAAGAAGTTTAAGACTAAGGGCTCTCTGAAAAACAGTGAAAGTTCTGGTGAAAGGCAATTGGGAGGAGAGGAGTGGATTTATTGGAGATATAGGCTAAACTGTAGGCTAAAGAATTTGCTGATGAGAACTGGGAACAGAGACAGCTGGGAGGAGCCCTCCTCTTGTAAGAACAAATCTCAAACACTGATCTCAGGAACTATCCTTTCAAAGGAGCCCTAATATGAGTGGATCAGTCTGTGGAGAAAATTTATGCCCCAGGGCATTGTTGAAAACAATAGAGTCATCAGATGGCAACTAACAGAGCTTAACAGCTGAGTGGGGCCAGGAAAAGACAGAGTCAAAGAGAGCCCTGCCAAAACCACTGTCATCCAAAGGTGACTGTGGGCATATCCAAAGCTGCACCCTCTGAGAAGCAACATCAGAGGCTTCACACTGTCAGGAGGTGGTGGGAACAGACCACTGAAATAATCTTTCCAGTCACCAAACAAACAAGTAAATAATAACAAGCCCCAGAGGGGTTGGACCAGGAGCCAGAATTGCTCCAGTATATGATCAAAAACATCCAGTTTCTAACAATACATATGTTGTTTCATATATATATATATATATATGGCATGCGAATTAACAGGAAAGTATGATCCATACACCAGAAAAAAAGCAGGCAACAGAAACTGTCTGTGAGAGCAACCAAATTTCAAATTTAACAGAAAAAGGCTCCAAAGTAGCCATTATAAATATGTTCAAAGACTAAAGGAAACCATGATTAAAGAAGTAAGGGAATGTGTGATGACAATGTCACATCAAATAAAGGATATCAATACATAGAAATTACAAAAAAGAACCAAAGGTATGTTGTGGAGTTGAAAAGTACAGTAACTAAGAGAGGAGCTCAACAGCAGCTCTGAACCAGCAAAAGACAGAAATAGCAAACTTGAAGATAGGCTGAAGTAGATTACACAATCCAAAAAACAGAGAGAAAAAAAAGAATGAGAAAAAATGAACAGTTTCAGAGAAATGTGGAACACCATTTTGCTCATATGCATAATGGAAGGATCAAAAGGCAAGGATGGGGAGTTCCTTGGTGGCCCAGTGGTCAGGATTCCGGGCTTTCACTGCCGTGGGCCGGGTTCAATCCCTGGTCGGGGAACTGAGATCCCACAAGTCACGTGGCGTGGCCAAAAAAAATTAAAAATAAAAATAAATAAAAGGAGAAGATGAAGAGAAAGGAGCAGAAAAAATATATATAGAAAGAAATAATGTCTGGGAATTTCCCAAGTTTATTGAAAAGCATTAATCTACCCATCCAGAAAGTTCAACAAACTTCAAAGAGGATAGGATAAATGCAAAGAGATCCACAAACAGACACATCACAGAAAAAGCTAAAAGCCAAAGGCAAGGAGAAAATCTTAAAAGCAGCAAAAGAAAAATAATTCATTACACATAAAGGAAGCCAAATAAAAATAACAGCCTACTTCTCATCAAAAACTATGGATGCGGGACTTCCCTGGTGGTGCAGTGGTTAAGAATCCGCCTGCCGATGCAGGGGACATGGGTTCCAGCTCTGGTCCGAGAAGATCTCACATGCTGCGGAGCAACTAAGCCCGTGCGCCACAACTACTGAGCCTGCGCTCTAGAGCCTGCAAGCCACAACTACTGAAGCCCGCGCACCTAGAGCCCAGACACCACAATGAGAAGCCACCTCAATGAGAGGCCCAAGCACCACAATGAAGAGTAGCCCCCACTTGCCACAGCTAGAGAAAGCACTCGCGCAGCAACGATGACCCAGTGCAGCCAAAAATTAATTTAAAAATTAAAAAAAGTGAAGGCAAAGTAAACACTGAAAAAATTCATTGCTAGCTGACACACCTGATACTGATAAAAAGCACTAAAGGACATTCTTAAGGTTAGTAAGGGACCCCAGATAGTAATTTGAATCCATGTAAAAAAATAAATCTGTTCCTTTTTAAATAAATTCATTCATTCACTTAACAATATTTATAGAGTATCAACACTGAGCACTATTCTAGGTACCAGGGATTTAGCAGTGAACAAAACAGATCCCTTGCCCTTATGGATTAAATGATAGAATCCAGAAGGTGATTAAATCCTTAAAAATAAAAAACAAGCCAAAAAAACAAACAAACAAAAAGAAGAAGTGATGTGTAATGAGGATGTAGGTGCCAGAAATGCAGTAGGCTTGCAGATTTCATTATTACATAGGGTAGTCTAGGAAAGGTCTCATTGATAAGGAGAAGTATGAGAAAAGACAAAATATTTGGAAACATGAGGGAGTTATCAAAGTGGATATCCGGGGGAAGAATATTCCAGACAGAGGTAAGAGCTAGAACAAAGGCCCTAAGACAGGAAAAACAAGGAGTGTTTGAGAAACAGCATGGAGTGTGGCTGAAGTGAAAGACCAAAGGAGATAGATGAAGAGGAGGAGATCCTAATGATAAGTGGAAGCCAGGTCACATAGGACCTTACTGACTCTTTTTTTTTTTTTTTGGCTGTGTTGGGTGCGCGGGCTTTCTCTAGTTGCGGCGAGTGGGGGCTACTCTTCGTTGAGGTGCACAGGCTTCTCATTGCGGTGGCTTCTCTTGCTGTGGAGCACAGGCTCTAGGCGCATGGGCTTCAGTAGTTGCAGCATGCGGGCTCAGTAGTTGTGGCTCACGGGCTCTAGAGCACAGGCTCAGTAGTTGTGGCGCACGGGCTTAGTTGCTCCACGGCATGTGGGATCTTCCCGGACCAGGGATCGAACCTGTGTCCCCTGTATTGGCAGGCGGATTCTCAACCACTGTGCCACTAGGGAAGCCCTGGACTTTGCTGACTCTTCTGTTAACTTTGGCTTTCACACTAAATGAGAAATGGAGCTAAAACAGGGTTTTGAGCAGAGGAGTGAAATGGTCTGGTTTACATTTTTTAAAGCTCTCTGGTTGCTACACTGAGAATAGACTGTAGACATGGTGATCTGTTACAAGGCTGTTGAGTCTCAGTACCTGCAGTGGAGTAGGGGTGAGAAATGATTAAATTTTGGACATATTTTGAAGGTAGAACCCACTGGATTTACCAATGGATATGGGGCATGAGAGGAATTATGGATGATTCAGAGTATTTTTTGGTCCAGGCAATGGAAATAATGGAGTTGCCTTCAACTGAGATGACAAAGGCTGCGGGAAGAGAAGGTTTTGGATGAGGTGACATTTAGAACCCAGTTTGGGTCATGGTAAGTTTCAGATCCCTTTCAAATTCTTAGAAGGGGACTTTGGGAGTTTGGGATGGACATGTATACACTGCTGTACTTAAAATAGATAACCAACAAGGACCTACTGTATAGCACAAGGAATGCTGCTCAATATTATATAATAACCTAAAGGGGAAAAGAATTTGAAAAAGAATAGATACATGTATATGTATAACTGAATCACTTTGCTGTACACCTGAAACTAACACAACATTGTTAATCAACTATGCTCCAATATAAAATAATTTTTTTTTAAATTTCTCAAAACAAGATATACAAATGATGAATAGGCACATGAAAAGATGTTTGGCAAAATTAATCAACAGGGAAATACAAATCAAAACCATAATGAGATATTATTTCACATCCACTAGGATAGCTATAATTTAAAAAATTAGACAATAACAAGTGTTACGATATGAAGAAATTAGAACCCATGCTCTGCTGACATGAATGTAAAATGGTTCAGCCACTTTGGAAAACAGTATGGCAGTTCCTCAAAGGGTAAACATAGTCACCATATGACCCAGCAATTCCACTCCTAAGTATACACCCAAGAGAAATAAAAACATCTGTCCACTGGGAATCCCCTGACGGTCCAGTGGTTAGGACTCCGAGCTTTCACTGCCATGGCCCGGGTTCAATCCCTGGTTGGGAAACTAAGATCCCACAAGCCATGCAGTGTGGCCAGAATAATAACAATAAGAAGAGCTAACACCTATCCTTCTCAAACTCTTCCAAAATATTGCAGAGGGAGGAACACTCCCCAACTCATTCTACGAGGCCACCATCACCCTGATACCAAAACCAGACAAAGATGTCACAAAGAAAGAAAACTACAGGCCAATATCACTGATGAACATAGATGCAAAAATCCTCAACAAAATACTAGCAAACAGAATCCAACAGCACATTAAAAGGATCATACACCATGATCAAGTGGGGTTTATTCCAGGAATGCAAGGATTCTTCAATATACGCAAATCAATCAACGTGATACACCACATTAACAAATTGAAGGAGAAAAACCATATGATCATCTCAATAGATGCAGAGAAAGCTTTCGACAAAATTCAACATCCATTTATGATAAAAGCCCTGCAGAAAGTAGGCATAGAGGGAACTTTCCTCAACATAATAAAGGCCATATATGACAAACCCACAGCCAACATCGTTCTCAATGGTGAAAAACTGAAACCATTTCCTCTAAGATCAGGAACAAGACAAGGTTGCCCACTCTCACCACTATTATTCAACATAGTTTTGGAAGTGTTAGCCACAGCAATCAGAGAAGAAAAAGAAATAAAAGGAATCCAAATCGGAAAAGAAGTAAAGCTGTCACTGTTTGCAGATGACATGATACTATACATAGAGAATCCTAAAACTGCCACCAGAAAACTACTAGAGCTAATCAATGAAGTTGGTAAAGTAGCAGGATACAAAATTAATGCACAGAAATCTCTTGCATTCCTATATACTAATGATGAAAAATCTGAAAGTGAAATTAAGAAAACACCCCCGTTTACCATTGCAACAAAAAGAATAAAATACTTAGGAATAAACCTACCTAAGGAGACAAAAGACCTGTATGCAGAAAATTATAAGACACTGATGAAAGAAATCAAAGAGGATACAAATAGATGGAGAGATATACCATGTTCTTGGATTGGAAGAATCAACATTGTGAAAATGACTCTACTACCCAAAGCAATCTACAGATTCAATGCAATCCCTATCAAACTACCACTGGCATTTTTCACAGAACTAGAACAAAAAATTTCACAATTTGTATGGAGACACAAAAGACCCCGAATAGCCAAAGCCATCTTGAGAACGAAAAATGGAGCTGGAGGAATCAGGCTCCCTGACTTCAGACTATATTACAAAGCTACAGTAATCAAGACAGTTTGGTACTGGCACAAAAACAGAAATATAGATCAATGGAACAGGATAGAAAGCCCAGAGATAAACCCACGCACATATGGTCACCTTATCTTTGATAAAGGAGGCAAGCATATACAGTGGAGAAAAGACAGTCTCTTCAATAAGTGGTGCTGGGAAAACTGGACAGGTACATGTAAAAGTATGAAATTAGAACACTCCCTGACATCATACACAAAATTAAACTCAAAATGGATTAAAGACCTAAGTGTAAAGCCAGACACTATCAAACTCTTAGAGGAAAACATAGGCAGAACACTCTATGACATAAATCGCAGCAAGATCCTTTTTGACCCAGCCCCTAGAGAAATGGAAATAAAAACACAAATAAACAAATGGGACCTAATGAAACTTAAAAGCTTTTGCACAGCAAAGGAAACCATAAACAAGATGAAAAGACAACCCTCAGAATGGGAGAAAATATTTGCAAATGAAGCAACTGACAAAGGATTAATCTCCAAGATTTACAAGCAGCTCATGCAGCTCAATAACAAAAAAACCAACAACCCAATCCAAAAATGGGCAGAAGACCTAAATAGACATTTCTCCAAAGAAGATATACAGATTGCCAACAGACACATGAAAGAATGCTCAACATCATTAATCATTAGAGAAATGCAAATCAAAACTACAATGAGGTATCATCTCACACCAGTCAGAATGGCCATCATCAAAAAATCTAGAAACAATAAATGCTGGAGAGGGTGTGGAGAAAAGGGAACACTCTTGCACTGTTGGTGGGAATGTAAATTGATACAGCCACTATGGAGAACAGTATGGAGGTTCCTTAAAAAACTAAAAATAGAAGTACCATACGACCCAGCAATCCCACTACTGGGCATATACCCTGAGAAAACCATAATTCAAAAAGAGTCATGTACCAAAATGTTCATTGCAGCTCTATTTACAATAGCCAGGACATGGAAGCACCAAAGTGTCCATCATCGGATGAATGGATAAAGAAGATGTGGCACATATATACAATGGAATATTACTCAGCCATAAAAAGAAATGAAATGGAGGTATTTGTAATGAGGTGGATGGAGTTAGAGTCTGTCATACAGAGTGAAGTAAGTCAGAAAGAGAAAAATAAATACAGTATGCTAACACATATATATGGACTCTAAGGGGAAAAAAAAAAAAAAAAAGGTCATGAAGAACCTAGTGGCAAGACGGGAATAAAGACACAGACCTACTAGAGAATGGACTTGAGGATATGGGGAGGGGGAGGGGTGAGATGTGACAGGGTGAGAGAGTGTCATGGACATATATACACTACCAAATGTAAAATAGATAGCTAGTGGGAAGCAGCCGCATAGCACAGGGAGATCAGCTCGGTGCTTTGTGACCACCTAGAGGGGTGGGATAGGGAGGGTGGGAGGGAGGGAGATGCAAGAGGGAAGAGATATGGGAACATATGTATATGTATAACTGATTCACTTTATTGTAAAGCAAAAAGTAACACACCATTGTAAAGCAATTATACTTCAATAAAGATGTTAAAAATAAATAAATAAATAACAATAAAAAAATTTTTTAATTATTTAAATAAAAAATAAAATAAAATAAAAAGTCTATCCACAAAAACCTGTACCATAGCAGCATTATTCACAACAGCCAAAAGGTAGAAACAACCCAAATATCCATCAACTGATGGGTGAATAAGCAAAATGCAGAGTGTCCATACAATAGAATATTATTCAGCCGTAAAAAGGAATGAAGTTCTGATACATGCTACAATATGGATGAACCTGGAAAACATTATATTAAGTGAAATAAGCCAGTCACAAAGGACCACGTATTATATGATTCCAATATGAAATGTCTAGAATAAGCAAATCTTTAGAGACAGAAAGTAGATTAGGGCTAGGGGGAATAGGAGGACAGGGGGACAATAGCTAATGTGTATTGGTTTTCCCTCTGAGGTGACAAAAATGTTCTAAAACGGACTCCAGGGATGGTTGCACATATCTCTGAATATAGTAATAACCATTAAATTGTACATTTTAAATGGGTACATTATATGGTATGTGAATTATATCCCAATAAAGCTATTACAAAGCAGTGTAGAGTAGAGGTTAAGAACCCAGATGTTGGAACCAATAAAGCTATTTTTTAAAAACTGGTGGGTTCGACCAGGGCCAGGCAAACTTTTTCTGTAAAGGGCCAGACAGTAAATATTTTAGGCTTGGTGAGCCATACAGTCTGTTACAACTACTCGACTCAACTCTGCTCTTCTGTGAAAGCAGCCATGGGCAAGATGTAGATGAATAAGAGTGGCTCTGTGCCAATGAATCTTTACTTATGGACACTGAAATTTGAATTTCATACAGATTTTGCATGTCACAAAATTCTTCTTTGGATTCTTCTCCCAGCTATTTAAAAATGTAAAAGCTATTCTTGGGAGATTGGGATTGACATATATACACTAATACGTATAAAATAGATAACTAATAAGAACCTGCTGTATAAAAAAATAAATAAAATTAAATAAAAAATAAAAAAATAAAAAATAAAATAAAAGCTATTCTTAGTTTTATGGACTCTATAAAAAAACAGGAAGGGGGTCATATTTTGCTGACCCCGGACTAAATGCACCTAATCCTCCCCCATTATGGCTTCAAGTACTAAGGAAATCTCTCTCCCTTACAATCCCCATGAACAAGAGTCAGTTTTGATTCCCCTTTCAGTTTTTCTCCCACACTCACTACCATTCCTATGCATGGCTTTCCAACACCCTGGGAAATACAAACCCAGCCAAGCACTCAACAGCAGGAAAACCTCCTGGACTCCATTTCCAAAATAGAACATCAACTTTATACCAACTTGGTAAGAGTTGAGGGCTCACCACGTGTTCCTTATAAATGCCACTCACCTTTGGGCACTGAGTGGATAGAGGAAAAGGCTTGGGAACAGAGAATATAAGAGAGTAAGGCAAACTCATGCCTCCTCTTTAAGAACATTCTGGCTCCTAATCAACTCTAAGAGGGAGAATTTAGGCTTATGTGTCAATGAGCAATATAAAAAAAAAAATCCTTAAGAACAAAATCTCATTTTAGAGCATGATGGTACCACAAGAGAAGGCAGAAGGGATGAGTGAAGACATGAAGCCTCTATTAAGAGGCATTTGTTCATTCATTTGCCCAACCAGCATCTTCTGAGTAGTGACTATGTGGCATGTCCTATGCTGGGATCTGAGGACACAGATTAATCAGACATATTGAAAACACCTGGGTGAGTCAGATATATGGAGGAAAGTCAGTCCTTGAAGGCAAGAACCACTGTCCTATGTGGAGGAAAGGGCTATGGCTCAATCCCAAAGACAGAGCCCAGAAACACTTTCTCCAATCCTCTCAACCCCACACTGCCTGAGACTTCACAGAGTTTTCCACTCTGAACTAATCAGGGAACTTGCTCACCACCCAGAGATATCAGAAGACTTGTGAAGGGACATACAGGAAAAAATCTCACCGATACAGACTCGGATCCCATCTCTGCCACTTACTCACCACATCTCCTTAAGCCTGTAAAATGCAGACTACCTCACAGTTACAATGTGGAGACAATGAGATCATGTAAGGCACAGTCCCTCACAGTACCTGTATGTAGAAGGTGCTTCAGGAATGTTTGACTATTCTGAACCTGGGTCGCTTGGCAAGAGGGGTCACACTGTGGAAAATGATGTATCCTGAGTGAACCAGCTCTGAGTCCCAGCAGCTTCTAAGCCCCTCCTCCTCAAGATGCAGGGCTGCTAGGTGAAAGAGGGCCTGGTTCTTACCCGATCATGCCATGCTGCTGAGGTGCACGCCTACCTGACCTACACCTGGGAGGGCCTGATGCTGCTGGGCACTGAGGGCAGAAGAGGACAAGCTGGGTAACAGCTGCTACTATTGAAATGTTCATACAGCATTATGGTTTATAAAGGCTTCTTTACATCCATTATCTTATTTGAGCCTTACACCAGCCGTCAAAGGGATGTATTACCGGTATCGCTATCTCGTAGATGAAGAAACTATTCTCTAGACATCTCCCTACTTGATGTCTCCCAAACTTGCCCTTTTCTTTTTTTTGCCTCCTGCCTTTACTCATAAAGTTCATCTTTCCTGGAATGCTCCTCCTTCTTTCTTCATTGGTAAACCCTGCTCCCCTCTGAAAACCAAGTTCCAGTTTTACCTGCTTGGCAAGGCCTGCTCCTGACATACCTTGAGTCAGAATTAGAGCCATCTCTGTTTAAAATCCTTCTAGCTCATCATCTTTGGGATAAAATCCAAGTTTCTCAGTATGGCAAGAATCTGGCTTATGCCTGCCTCTCCAACCTCATTTCCAACCTCTCCCTCCCTGCCCCACCATTACCTTCTATGCTCAAAGTAAAACAACCACTGACTCACAGATCCCAAAGGGACATCATATTCATTCCTCCACTTGCTGTACCTTTCTCGTCCCAAGGTTAACTCCTATTCATCTCAGGCACCACCTCTTCTGTGTCGTCTTTCCTCGCATCCTAGGATGGGTTAAATTCCCTCTTCTGTACTTACAGAGCATGCAATGCTCATCTCTCATCACAATACCTATTAGGATTGAACACGTGTGTCTTTCTGCCTCACTAATATGTGAGCTCTTTACAGGCAGAAAATTTGTCTTCCTTATTAGTCTTTGCATACCCAACATCCAGCACAGACCAGACACTAAATATGTTTAGAGAAGGAAGACAGAAATAAGGGGATGGGGAACACGAGGACAAATAAGGGGTGGTGGTGGTCATGGATCCTCAAGTGAATCAGACATTGCACTGGAAACCAATTGCTTCTAATGCCATTAAGTACACTGAAAGTGATGCACATGCAGATACAGACATGCACTGAGAGACTGGCATAAATATAGATCCATACAGACAAACAAACACAAACACCAGTGAGGTCTGAAGACAAGCAGGACCTTGGGAGCCAGTGGCTGATTCTTCCTTAGACAGGAAGATCCAGAAGCTGACTTAATACCTGAAGCAGATCTTTTCTCTCTCTGCTGGCTTGACCATTTCTGGCCGTAGATGACCCTTGCATTCTGCCTACCACTTTGTAGGGCCCAGATCCTGCCTAGACTAACAGCAGCTTTGGATTCCTGATTATACTTCCTGGCTCTGTTTTTGCCCCCAGGTCCTGCACACTGTACTGCACTGTAACCTTTCGCTCCTAATCTTCTCCTCGATCTTTGACCTGGCTCATGGGCCTTCTCTCAGCTCCTACTTCCTTGGCTCAGTGTTCCTCCCCTCCTCTACTTCTTATGCACACAGACACATCTAAATACAGAAAGGCACAAAATGATGTATACACACACACAAAGAAACAAACACAAAGGCACATATAGACATATACACATATATAGACACACACACACACAGAAGCCTTACAAGTACAACTAATCCCTGCCATTAACAGGATTGCCATCCAGAACAGACAAAGCAGACTCACCAACAAAGAGGGGAGGAAGGAAAACAACAGTCTGCTTAGTGAGAAAGAATTTCCCTATCTGTCAAAGCAAACCACCGTCTGGGTTTTCCTGGAAACATGAGTGGAACCATCTGGGGGAGCTGCTGCTTCACCCTGTATCTGGCTAAGGCACTAGGACAGATTGCAAACGATGCTTACTCCCTCTGACGTGTAGCTCAGTTTGTCTAGCAACCGGTACCCTTCCCTGAGTGCTGGCTGACAATGTGTCTTCTGCTACACCAGCACATGTTAGATTACCTCGCCCCTATTCCTCTTGAAACTCCCACAGTCTCCTGTGCACACCACCATTACAGCCCTGAAGATGTGCTGTTGTCATTGCCAGTTTACATATCTGCCTCTCTCACTAGCCTAAGGGCTTATGAATGCCAAAGTGTGTCTTATTTTCATCTCTATTCTATTCTACGGATAAGGAAAGTGAGCCTCCAAATTACTTGGCCTTATAGCTAGTACACTGCTGAGCTTGCATCTGAACTCAGGTCAGACTCCAAAGCTCATGCTTAGACTTTTTCTTTTTTTTTTTATTTTTAGCTGTGTTGGGTCTTCGTTTCTGTGCGAGGGCTTTCTCTAGTTGCAGCGAGCGGGGGCCACTCTTCATTGCGGTGCGCAGGCCTCTCACTATCGCGGCTTCTCTTGTTGCGGAGCACAGGCTCAGTAGTTGTGGCTCACAGGCTCAGTTGCTCCGCAGCATGTGGGATCTTCCCAGACCAGGGCTCGAACCCGTGTCCCCTGCATTGGCAGGCAGACTCTCAACCACTGCGCCACCAGGGAAGCCCCATGCTTAGACTTTTAAAAGTCAATTTCCAGATACTTTATTCTAAGAAACTCACAAAATGCCAGGAAGCCCTCCTAGAAGTTAGGGCTGAATGCCTGAGGAAGGCCACAGAACTTGGACTCACTGGGGTTGCAGCCTGGGCGCTGACTATGAGGCACCCCTGGTGAGTGAATGCTACAGCCATCCATAAGTATTTACAAGGGAAAATGGGGATAGGTCATTTCCCTAGCCTAACGAGCACGTTTTACCTGAAGGATGATCTCTCATGGTATCAGTCATCTCTGTTCTGTCCAAAGGGTCTGAGCAGACTTCAATCTGTGCTTTGTCTGAATTAAGGGGAGGGGGTCAGAATGTTCCACAAGGCAGGAGATAAGATGGTGACTGCACCAGGAGATAGGCAGGGAGCTAGAAGGCAAAAAAACAGCGGAGTGCCTCCAAACTGTAACAGTCCTTTAGGTCAAAGAAGAGTTACTGCAGCAGCAGAAATGTATACATCGAAACCCATGCTGAGGTTATTTGAATAATTGTGTCCAAGTTTTTTCTGCCCTACTTTTCATATAGTAAACTTAAAAAAGCAAAACAAAACAAAGCAAAAAAAAAACTCTAGGCTGTCAAAGCTGTTCAAAGAGGAAACAAGGAAACTCTATGTTCAGGGACCAAGGGGAGAACTCTGCTTCTGAGGGGCCAGCATGGTAGCAGCACTAGATATCAGAGGAAGGCCCTGAGCACAAGGCAAACCCAGGAGAAATAAAACTGGGGCTAATCAGCCAGCTGCCTTTGATATCTCCCCTCATGGAGCTCCATATGGTAAGGGTCAAGAATTGGATTCAGGTCCCTGGTGTGTGGGTGAGAGAGAATTACCACCTGGCTCTCCCTTAGCTTCCCCAGAAGTGACAACTATAAAAAAAGAGAAAGAAGGGAGGGAGGGAGGGAGGAAGAAAGGAAGGAAGGGAGGGAGGAAGGGAGGGAGGAAGGGAGGGAGGGAGGAAGGGAGGGAGGGAGGATGGAAGGGAGGATGGAAGGGAGGGAGGGAGGAAGAAAGGGAGGGAGAGAGGGAGGAAGAAAGGAAGGAAGGGAGGGAGGGAGGGAGGAGGGAAGGAAGGGAGGGAGGGAGGGAGGGAGGGAGGGAGGAGAAAGAAATTCTCCCAAAGACTGTTCCGTCTGGTGTCCTCAAAAGCCATCTACACCTGCCCAGAAACAGAGGGAACCTAGCTGTCAGCTAGCTAACCAGGGATCTCTGCTTCCAGAAACCATGGTAATTCAGACTTGGAAGCACCTCTTCATATCTGTCAAAGTTAGGAGTGGGGGAAATGGAGATAGAAGTCAACATGGTTTTCAATGTGTTTTCTACAGAGCACTAGGGATTCTTATGGATTGGGCTACAGAAAGGCAAGTGGAAGGTGATCACTACTCCAACCAATGTAGTGACACTTTTATTTTTTTAACATCTTCATTGAGATATAATGCACATACCATCTTAGTGTACAACTCAAGGGTTTTTAGCATAATCACAGAGGTGTACAATCACCACAAGTCTGAAACATTTTCATCAGCCTGAGGCAGATGTGAGTTGCAATAACCCAAAAAAATGGATAACTTTGAGCTAATTCAGTCTCAGTTTCCTTATCAGTTATATGGAAAAATTACTATGTACCCCACAGTAGACGTTTCTTATAAAGATGACATGAGCGATTGTATGTAGAAGCACCCAGCACAGGCCTAGCACATTACAGGCGGGTAGGAGTAGAAGAAGTAGTAAGTAATACTTCTACTGGGAACTAAGCCACAGGCTGGGGACTCTCTATGCACAAGTTCATTCCATCTGTGCCATAACCTTTCAAGGTAAGGATTACTGTCCCCATTCGACAGTGAGGAAACAAAGCTCACAGAGTTTAACAAACTTCCCAAGGTCATACAACTATTAACTGTACACCTAAAACCCTCGTCTTTCTTGCTCCAACGCCTGTGCATGCCTTTGCTCAGTCACACAGCCTTTCAGCAGTCTCAGCGTCTTTTCCTTTCTTCAACACCCCTCTTGTATGTTTTTCTCTGTCTTTCCTAGTATTTTAACTATAGTGATTTTACCTCCATCCAGATTCTGTATATGATTCATAGCACAGGGCAGAGGGATAGGGAAGCCGTCACAGAGGAGGTCAGACACACACATCATACACAAACATCTGGAGCCCAGACCCTAGCAACTTCTAGAAACAGCCCACCATTGACTCAGCTGCTATCCTGGCCAGGAACTCACAAGTCAAAAGCACCCTGTCCCCCATACCATTGACCAGCCAACTCTATACTCTTGCTCTGCCCTAGTGAACCAATTTAAGGAGCACACAGAGATAAGATAGGATCTTTGCTTTCAAATTCAAAAAAATGTAACTCATCACCTTTGTGTGCAAGGCCCTGCAACAAGCACTGTGGGAGAAGCAGTGATGAATGAGACCTGGTTCCTGCTCCGGGGAGGCACTCACAGTCTGGTAGGACAGACAAGGATGAACCCAACTAATTACAATACGGAGCAAAGCAATATGCCAGATGAGGGCTTCATGCCAAGTACTCTGGAGCATGGGAGAGGAAGGATTACTTCCCACTGTAGAGGAACAAACAAGATTTCTTGGAGGCAACATTTAATCTAGGGCCAGTAGTTCTCAACCAGGAGCAATTCTATTCCCCAGGGTGACTGACAATTGGCAATAAAAAAATTTTGGTTGTCACAACTTGGGTGGGGTGGGGCGTGGGGTGGCTGCTATTAGCATCTAGTGTATAAAGGCTATAGGGATGGTGCTAAACATCCTACAATCTGGCCCAAAGCGTCAACAGTGCTGAGGTTGAGAAACCCTGATTAGGCCTTGGAGGACAAGCAGAATTTTTACAGGCAAAAATGGGAAACAGAGCGATGCCAGGATGAGGGTTTATCTGGAGCAAAGTCACAGTGATGAGATATTAAGAGCATGTTTGAGATGGTTGCAGCATAGAGTAAGGGAATGCAGGGTAACAAGAACTAGTCAGGCGAGCTAAAGTCAGACTGCAGGAACCCTGATGGGCAGGTCAGAGTTTAGATTAGTTCAGTTAGTGAAGGTAAGCCACTCTTACAGTTTCATCATCTCTAAAACAGATTTAATAACACCGAGTTCATAGAGTGGTTGAGAAGTAAATGAAACTGCATATATACTCAGCTGGCACAGGACTTGTTACATGGTAGGAATGTTACTTTTCCACCGCACTCCCTTTACAAGGTAGGACTAGCGATCAGAGTCGTGCTTTAGCAATTCCAGTATTAGTGCAAAAAGACAAACTTATAGGCAACAATACAATCAAAATCATTGGGGTACAAAGCAAGACATTCTAAGTGCTAAACAAGTGATGTAGACTGTGCTACAGGAGTTAGTACTGAGATGAGAGAGATCAGTGGGGGAAGAAAGCCAGGGAAGGTTCATGAGAAGTGAAGCTGGGGCATTCCAGAGGACACCTAAGACCGATACAGACAGAGCCAGGGGTTGGAGGGAGGGATATAAAAAGTTAATTCCCAGAAAGGAGAACTATCTGAGCAAAGAAAGGCATCTGGAATAAACATGGAATGACTATGACCCAAAGAAGGACAAGAGTCAGATCAGAGTGGTAGGAGGTATGTCTAGAGAGACTTACAGGCTAAGGCCAGGGAATTCCCTGGTGGTCCAGTGGTTAGGACTTGGCACTTTCACTGCCATGGCCCAGCTTCAATCCCTGGTCAGGGAACTAAGATCCCACAGGCCGCACAGCGTGGCCAAAGGGGAAAAAAAAAAAAAAAAAAAGGCTAAGGCCAGATTTGAAGGGATGGCGCGCCAGGCACAGGAAGTCAGATGGAATAAGAAAAGGAAACTAAAATGTAACTTAGGAAGATCACTGGCAGCATGTACATGCGCTGGTGAAGGAGAAACTAGAGGCAAGGGAATACTGAGGGGTGTCTACAGCTATCTGGATACAAAGAAATGAAGCCACAAGCCTCAGGAGGGAATAACAATCATTACTAGTCATGATGATAACTTCTGAGCATAATGCAGCTACTTATCTTCGTCCAAATTAACCCATGCTGGCCACAGCACTGGCTAAGTGTGAGAAGCTCTTAGGCCCTATATACTGCCCCTCCAGCCCAATTCCTACTGGCCCTCTGGCTATTGCAAGTGGAACTGCCGGCTACTCCCCTTAGGGTTGTTTCCCCAGCCCTGATTCCACCTGGTGCCAGAGTCCATCCTTCCTCAACCCTCACAGCCTCCCAGGACCTAGCATGCTTCTTGGTGGAACAATTTTAAAAAGGTAAAAAACAAGTCAATTTTCACCATGCTAAAGTCAAGCACATCTGATGACACTACTACAGCATGGCCTTGTTCAAAACCCTCTAGCCTTCCAGATGGGTAGGGGAAAATCAGAAGTTTTCACCTAGACCTTTTTTAAAATAAAGGCATAGGCAGGAGGCTGAGTGAGCTAACAGAGAAGTTGTGGCCCCTAGAAACGTGTGACCCTGCTCTATCACGCGCCACTTCCCTTAACATCAGCTACTCGGGTGAAGACAGAACTACCTCCTGCAGGGTCCTGGCCCTAGCCGTGTCAGCCAAGCTGCTGGGGGTGGCTCCCAGAGCTGAACACTGTGGTGCCCTGGGATGATGAGAGAGCTGATTTGGAATTCTTGCGATACAAGCCAGCCCTCACTATCTGTACCATCACGCTGAGGGAGGAAAAAACATAAATTTAGAACCTATCATGTGCCAGCCCTTGTGCTTGGGGCTTTGAATACATTAAATTCTTACAACAACCCTGCAAAGAGTTACCCTCCTCAAACAGCTGAATAATTGAGGCTCAGAGAGGTGAAGTTATTTGCCTATATGTCACATAGCCAGTAAGTGGCAAAGCCAGGTTTTGAACACAGGCTTATCTCTATCAAAATGTAGGTTCTTTCTGATGATAACAATAATAACAACAAAAACTAACTTTTATTGAGCCTGTTCTATATGCCAGGCATTGTACTAAGTGCTTTATATGCATTATTTCATTTAATCTTCACAACAACTTCATAAGGTACCTACTATTATCACTCTACTTTTTTTTTTTTTAACATCTTTACTGGAGTATAACTGCTTTACAGTGGTGTGTTAGTTTCTGCTGTATAACAAAGTGAGTCAGCTATATATATATACATATATCCCCATATCCCCTCCCTCTTGTGTCGCCCTCCCACCCTCCCTATCCCACCCCTCTAGGTGGTCACAAAGCACAAGTTGATCTCCCTGTGCTATGCGGCTGCTTCCCACTAGCTATCTATTTTACATTAGGTAGTGTATATATGTCAATGCCACTCTCTCACTTCTTCCCAGCTTACGCTTCCCCCTCCCCGTGTCCTCAAGTCCATTCTCTATGTCTGTGTCTTTATTCCTATCCTGCCTCTAGGTTCTTCAGAACCATGTTTTTTTTTTTTTTTAGATTCCATATATATGTGTTAGCATACGGTATTTGTTTTTCTCTTTCTGACTTACTTCACTCTGTATGACAGACTCTAGGTCCATCCACCTCACTACAAATAACTCAATTTCATTTCTTTTTATGGCTGAGTAATATTCCATTGTATATATGTGCCACATCGTCTTTATCCATTCATCTGTCGATGGACACCTAGGTTGCTTCCATGACCTGACTACTGTAAATAGAGCTACAATGAACATTGTGGTGCATGACTCTTTTTGAATTATGGTTTTCTCAGGGTATAGGCCCAGTAGTGGGATTGCTGGGTCGTATGGTAGTTCTATTTTTAGTTTTTTAAGGAACCTCCATACTGTTCTCCATAGTGGCTGTATCAATTTACATTCCCACCAACAGTGCAAGAGGGTTCCCTTTTCTCCACACCCTCTCCAGCATTTAGTGTTTGTAGACTTTTTGATGATGGCCATTCTGACCAGTGTGAGGTGATACCTCATTGTAGTTTTGATTTGCATTTCTCTAATGATTAGTGATGTTGAGCATCCTTTCATGTGTTTCTTGGCAATCTGTATATCTTCTTTGGAGACATGTCTATCTCAGTCTTCTGCCCATTTTTGGATTGGGTTGTTTGTTTTTTTGATATTGAGCTGCATGAGCTGCTTATATACTTTGGAGATTAATCCTTTGTCAGTTGCTTCATTTACAAATATTTTCTCCCATTCTGAGGGTTGTCTTTTCATCTTGTTTATGGTTTCCTTTGCTGTGCAAAAGCTTTGAAGTTTCATTAGGTCCCATTTACTTATTTTTGTTTTTATTTCCATTTCTCTAGGAGGTGGGTCAAAATGGATCTTGCTGTGATTTATGTCATAGAGTGTTCTGCCTATGTTTTCCTCTAAGAGTTTGATAGTGTCTGGCCTTACATTTAGGTCTTTAATCCATTTTGAGTTTAATTTTGTGTATGGTATTAGGGAGTGTTCTAATTTCATTCTTTTACATGTAGCTGCCCAGTTTTCCCAGCACCTCTTAGTGAAGAGGCTCTTTTCTCCATTGTATATTCTTGCCTCCTTTATCAAAAATAAGTTGACCGTATGTGGGTGGGTTTATCTCTGGGCTTTCTATCCTGTTCTATTGATCTATATTTCTGTTTTTGTGCCAGTACCATACTGTCTTGATGACTGTAGCTTTGTACTATAGTCTGAAGTATAGTACATATAGAAGTATGTACTATAGTCTGATTCCTCCAGCCCCATTTTTCTTTCACAAGATTGCTTTAGCTATTCAGGGTCTTTTGTGTTTCCATACAAATTGTGAAATTTTTTGTTCTAGTTCTGTGAAAAATGCCAGTGGTAGTTTGATAGGGATTGCATTGAATCTGTAGATTGCTTTGGGTAGTATAGTCATTTTCACAATGTTGATTCTTCCAATCCTAGAACATGGTATAGCTCTCCATCTGTTTGTATCATCTTTAATTTCTTTCATTAGTGTCTTACAGTTTTCTGCATACAGGTCTTTTGTCTCCTTAGGTAGGTTTATTCCCAGGTATTTTATTCTTTTTGTTGCAATGGTAAATGGGTTTCACTCCACTTCTAATGAGGAAACTGAGGCTTAAAGAGATTAAGTAACTTCTCAAAGTTTCCACAGCTGGTAAAGGGAGAGCCAGGTTTAAACCTGGGTCTGTGTGACTCTGCAGAACAAGCTTTTAACCCTGTGCTATATTCTACACCAGACACCACAGGCACTAACAGAAGGTTAAGTATATTTTGCAGCTTCCCAGGCTCATACTAACGTACCCATCTCCACCCCGCAAAATGTGTGATCACACCCTTGCATAAGACTCCCATCTCAGCCTGACGACATGCTTGCTACAGTGATATTGGTCAGTCATTCCACACATGAACATTAAAATACAATTGTCAGGGACTTCCCTGGTGGCTCAGTGGTTAAGAATCTGCCTGCCAGCGCAGGGTACATGGGTTCGAGCCCTGATCCGGGAAGATCCCACATGCCGCAGAGCAGCTAAGTCCATATGCCACAACTACTGAGCCTGCACTCGAGAGCCCATGAGCCACAACTACTGAAGCCCGTGTGCCTACAGCCTGTGCTCTGCAACAAGAGAAGCCACCACAATGAGAAGCCTGCGCACCACAACGAAGAGTAGCCCCCGCTTGCCACAACTAGAGAAAGCCCGTGTGCAGCAATGAAGACCCAATGCAGCCAAAAATAAATTAATTAATTAAAATATATATATACAATCATCAGATGTAGGTAGCTTTCCTGGAAATACAGAGGAAACAGAAAGGTGTCAATAATTAGCATTCACTGAGCCTGAATTGTGTGTCAATGCTATGCTGGGAACATTTTTCTTAATTAACATATGATGAAATTAACTGTGGTGGAGGGCACAGGGGGAATATGGGCCTATGAATTTTAGTACCTATGTAGATTCTTATAACTGCTCCACAATCCAGACATGGGACAGTTCCATTACCAAAAAAAACTCCCTCATGCTGCCCCTTTGTAATCAAACCCTCCCCACACCCCTAACCCCTGGTAACCACTGATCTGGCCTCCATCCCTATAGATTTGCCTTTCTTAGAATGTCATTAGATGTTATCATATAGTATGTAACTATCTGAGATGGTTTCCTTCACTCAGAATAACGCCTTTGAGATTCATCTATGCTGTGTACATCAATAGTTCATTCCTCTTATTGCTGAGTAGTTTTCCATAGTTTGTTTTATCCATTCACACACTGAAGGACATCTGATTTGTGTCCAGTTTTTGGTGACAATGAGTAAAGCTGCTATAAACATTTGTGTACAGGTTTTAGTACGAATATAAATTTTCATTTATCTATAGGGGTAAATACCTAGAAGTAGAACTGCTGAGATATGTATTAAATTGTGTTCAGCTTTATAAGAAACTCTGTAAGAGTTCTAGTGGCTCTTCCTCCTCACATGGTACTTGGTTTTGACTACTTTTTAATTTTACCCATCCAAATAGATGTATAGTGATATCTCATTGTGGGTTGGTTTTTTTTTTGGCTACACCGGGTCTTAGTTGCGGCATGCGGGATCTTTAGTTGTGGCATGCAAACTTTTAGTTGAGGCATGCATGAGGGATCTAGTTCCCCAGCCAGGGATCAAACCCAGGCCCCCTGCATTGGGAGCACAGAGTCTTACCCACTGGACCACCAAGAAAGTCCCTCAATGTGGTTTTAATTTGTACGTCCCTAATAGCTAATGATATTGAGCATTTTTTCATATGCTTATTTGCCATGCATATATCTTCTCTGATGAAGTGTCTGCTCAAATCTTGTCTCATTTTTTATTGAGTTGCTTGGTTTCTGTTGATGAGTTTTGAGAGTTCTTTATTTGGACTGGGAACTTTTAACAGCACTTTTCTCACTTAATCCTGATAGCAACACTGCAAGGGTAGGAATCATTAACCACCATTTTACCCTGAGAAAACCAAAGGGAAATCACTAAACTACTATAACCTGATCACAGTTCTGCCTAATTTCAAAGTTTACTTATCACTTAATCACCTATGACATACGTATTACTAGAATGCAAGCTCTATTAAAGCAGGGATCTTATCTGCTTTGTTCATCATGGAATCTACAGCCCTACAACAGTGCCTCACACGTAACAGGTATTCAATAAGAATTTGTTCAATGGCTGAACAAATGTCCTTTATTTTCCACATAGGCTCCACAGAAGAAAATAAAACTGCTCTCAAACTGTCTCGTCCAGTCAAGGGGACAGTGGTTTTAGGAAGGCTCTTGTCTGCCCACCTCAGACTATCAGGACAGGCTGAAGTGCCATCCCACTGCTGCAAATCCTTTGCCCAGAGGCAGTATCCCTACCAGAGGTCTCAGTAGAACACAGGTCATGAATTCCCACACCGCCAGGCTGGTAGAACTCCCTGTCAGCTTTGCAAGGAGGACACCAGCACCAATAGTGCCACCTTGCTCATCTGAAGGGCCCACAATCCATAGCCTCTGCTACCTAGGACAAAAGCAAGCAAAGATGACACTTGAGAAGTCAAATTGGCTTCCCCCCACACAAATGACTATATATTTTCTATAAAATGGCTGCTGAGTCTCAGTTTACCAAAAGTCTAATTTCATAGCTTACAGCAGAGATAGAACTATCAGAAATGAGAATGAATCAAAGAAGAGACAGAAAACTATAAAGAGAAATCACAACAATGCATACAGGAATGTAGGCACTGGGGTAACAGTGCAAGAGGCCCTGAAGACATGCTTTGAATAATCCAAAGAAAATAACAGTCTGGTCACAGTAATCTGTAAGAAGGAAAACTTACTTCGAAAATGGCTAACATTTTTAAATATCTAGAAATGAGGTTATAGTTCAGTTATCTGAAAAACTTACTGATATGAGGCTGAATAAATGAGGCCTTAATAGTGTATCCCAGCAGACTTCTACTAGGGTCCTTGGGTAATCAGCAGTTCTTTTAAGTGGGACATAAAAATCTCAGGTCCTTGATGGCCAGCACAACCAGGGTTTCATCTCTGGTGTCTCAGCATCCATAATCCAATATTCCAAGCTCTGAGCTGTCCACCCAATGGTCTAGTTAGATCATGAACTCCATATATGTTGAGACTGACTTAAACACACACACTTTGCTACCATGACTTTCTCTTTCAAAGAGAAAGTAGCTTGTGAATGATCGTGAGACCCCAGACTGGCAGGCCCCTCTGCCCACCAGAGGCCTGAGACTGTAGGGAGAGCAGCTGAAGCCAAGGCAGGCAGAAGCTACACTGAAAAAGAACATCTCACCACTGGCACAGGGAAAAGCAGGGTGACAGCTTTTGTGTTATTTTAGAACAGTTTGTGCTGATGAGCTTTTTGTTGTGGTACATTCCTCTAAAAAGAACATTTTCTTCCTCCCCTCATTGACAAAGTAATTCAGCAGAAAGTGAAAAAAGGAGGAGCGGATGACAAAGATATCCAGGAATTTGTGGGTCTTGGATCGTATCACCTTCTTGACTGTGGTGCCACGCATCTCCCAGTCCTGTGGTCAGGAAACCTCTAGGCCTCCCTCGCCACCAGGAACATGGCTCTATTCCCAGCACAGACAAATAAAATGTGGGTCCTTTGAGGGCCAGTGACACATCTAGATGTGACCAAAAGTTCGGATACTTTCATCATGGCTGTTGGCCTTGCTTAAGAACCTACAGCTGCCAGGTTCAGCAAGTATACATATCTCAGCCTGGTTGCCTGGGCCCCCTTTCCCTGCCAGGCTTTTGTCCTGCAGTTTTCTCCCACAGTCACTCTGTGCGACCAAACCTACCCTCCACACTTCTTACTACCTCCACAACTTTGCTCACACTGCTTCCTGCTGCTCAGGATGCCCCACCCCTTCCACTCTCTCCCAATTCTACGTTTCCTCCAGGAAGTCTATTTTTCTCCTCTTATAAGTTCCTTAGACATTATCTAGTTCAACCTGATACAAGGATCCCCTCTGCTGACCAATCAGTGGAGTGCTGTGTTCTACCTTCCCATCTTCAGTGACAGGGAGTTCACTACCTACCTACCAAGGAAGCCTCTTCTATGACGAGATAGCACTGTGAGGTGATTCTTTATTCCAGAAGAATATGCCTATATTTTACTTTCCCCACAGTGGTCCTGGTTCTGCCCTTAGCATAAGAGAAACAATACTGCAGTACTTAACAGCATAGGCTTTGAAATCAGACCTGTTCTCCTACCCAGCGTGTCCTTGAACAAAATGCTTAACCTTTCCAAAGTTCCACTCCTTGATGGTAATACCAACTTCCTAAGGCTATTAACAAAGTTAAAAAAGTAACTATGCAAAGAGCTTAACACTGTGCCTGGCACAGAGTAAGGATTTCATTGTTAACATCATCATCAAAGTCTGATTCCTCTACTTCTGTTGCATTTGAAGACAGAAATTGTATTATCTGAATCTTTTCTTTTCCAGGCTAAAGTCTCTTCATTAGACTGTAAATTATATGAGGACAGATGTATCTCTATGTAATTATGTGTATTTGCTGCCACATCCCCACGTCTAGAACAGTGCCTGGCACACATATAATAGACAGTTATAAACACTGAATTGTATTGAATGCTGTCCGTTTCAGAGTTTCCATACCCTTCATCATTCATGTCACTCCTCTCTTTCACTGTTTCAAATGTTTTTGGCAACGTGAAATCCAAAGTTGAATTCACAACTTAAAGGTGGGCTAACCAGAGGAGGAGAGACTAGATTAGCCCCTCCCTCAGGATATACACCATATCGCTACTAAAGGCTGGCATAACTTGCCAGCTTCACCCCACTGCTGGCTCAAGTGGAGCTTGAAAACAACTGAAACTTTTCAATCTTTTCACACATGATGACTTTGTGCTCTGGGCTCTGTGGAATTGGAGCTGCAGTCATGCCAAACGGTGAAACAATAACAGAGCTTTTTCCATCTAGAGATTCCTCTCGCTCTTACTATCTGGACCACTCAACTGGCTCCCAGCAACTGCAGCCTGGAATTCAGAATGATCTTTCTAGGAACCTTTGTTTCTTCCTCACAAATAGAGTATACGCTTCCAAAGGGCAAGATCTGACTGTCTTGCCTTCTCTTCCACATGCCAGCACAGGGCTGAGCACAGAGTAAGGACAGATGGATGCCCTCCATCTACAGCAGGATTACAGTAAGGATTCAGGGAAACTGTACAGACGAGCCTCAGGGCTCCCTCTCCTCTCAAACAGCACAGCTCAGTCGGTGCTGTGCATCTAGCCGGTAGGCAAACAGGAGCCAGTCCAGGCACAGACACAGATGTAAGGCCTGCACTCTGGCAGGCCGGCTCCTAGAGGCTGCTCTGCTGAGAATCACCTTCCCTGATAGGGATGCATTCCTAGAGGACAAGCCAATATCAAGAACACCTCTCCTCAGGGAACAGCCTGTCCAGACAGCTTCAGGGACTGTTCTCACAGGAAGAGGAGAGAGCCACGCAGGGTGAGGGAGCTCACCTCATCACTTTCTTCCACATCAACGTCGCCATTGGCATCATCATCCATCAGCTTGTGGATGCTGCGGACTGCATCAAAGCTGAGCTTCTCATCCTCACTGTGGCACAGGGGCTTGTCAATCCGGCAAAACTCTGTACAGGAAAAGCAAGAGACAACATTACGGGGGGCTGCCACCCAGCTCTATTACCTACCTGTCTCACAGTCCCTGGCTTCTAGCACCTGACTCCTCACGTAGCCACTCAACAGACTATTTGTACAGTGATTAAAGTATTTCATATTAACTGTCTTCCCTATTTAGGGTCAATGCTTTATTACCCTAATAGTTCCTTGGCAGGGAAGTCAAGCATAGGGCTAGGAATACACTGGGATCTGCACAAAGAACATGAATAAATAACTCACAAGGAAAAAAAATACAAGTGAGAGAAAATACGAATAGCTGATGAACACAGGAAAAGGTCTCACTAGTAATCAAAGAAATACATATTCAAATGAAACATCATTTTTAGTCAATAAATAAATGTGAACTAATACAATCTTTCTAGAAATAGGAAAACAGGCCATTTGTTCCAAGGCCAGAGTACTACGTAGTTTTCCTTTTTGTTCACTTTGTCACTGCCTGTACATATAATGCCAGCCACAGGCTAACTGAGGAAACCCTTCACATCTTATGCCTCCTCCAGGACAGCTACATTCAGCAAGTATCTGTTAGACATCTAAGGTCCTGAGCACATCTGACACAACAGCATGGAGGTCTGGAGTGAAACTTCCTCCACCCACCACCATACTGTCATACAGCAATAAAACTAGCACAAGAGCCTAGCCCACCCAGTCTCTTTCATGACACCTAATCCTCTCTTATGAACCTGGAAAACACCTAGCCTGATCGAGGCACATAGCAGAAAGAGCCTGGAATCTAGTCGTAGCTCTACTATGTGGCTCTAAGGAGGTCACTTCCCTTCTTCAGGCTTCAAGTTCACTATTTGAAAAAGACATCTTAACTAAAGTTTCTGGCATTTCTTCCAATTCCTAGAGTATAAAATTCCTCTTTACTTTCAACACTGATCTTTCTAGGCAAAATACTCTTCAGATCACCCCCAAAGAAGACAGAAGAAAAACCGTGGAGGAGAGAAGATGGCGGAAGAGTAAGACGCGGAGATCACCTTCCTTCCCACAGATACAGTAGAAATACATCTACACGTGGAACTGCTCCTACAGAACACCCACTGAACGCTGGCAGAAAACGTCCGACCTCCAAAAAGGCAAGAAACTCCCCCCGTACTTGGGTAGGGCAAAAGAAAAAAGAAATAACAGAGACAAAAGAATAGGGACAGCACCTGCACCAGTGGGAGGGAGCTGTGAAGGAGGAAAGATTTCCACACACTAGGAAGCCCCTTCGCGGGCAGAGACTGCGGGTGGCAGAGGGGGGAAGCTTCGGAGCCACGGAGGAGAGCGCAGCCACAGGGGTGCGGAGGGCAAAGCGGAGAGGTTCCCGCACGGAGGAGCGGTGCCGACCAGCACTCTCCAGCCCGAGAGGCTTGTCTGCTCCCCCGCCAGGACGGGCGGGGCTGGGAGCTGAAGCTCGGGCTTCGGTCGGATCGCAGGGAGAGGACTGGGGTTGGCGGCGTGAACACAGCCTGAAGGGGTTAGCACACCACAGCTAGCCGGGAGGGAGCCCGGGAAAAAGTCTGCAGCTGCCGAAGAGGCAAGAGACTTTTTCTTCCCTCTTTGTTTCCTAGTGCGCAAGGAGAGGGGATTCAGAGCGCCGCCTAAACGAACTTCAGAGACGGGCGTGAGCCGCAGCTAACAGCGCGGATCCCACAGCAACAGGGGCGCAGAGGAAAAAGCGGAGAGACTCCCGCACAGAGGCTCGGCGCCAAGCAGCGCTCACCAGCCCGAGAGGCTTGTCTGCTCCCCCGCCGGGGCGGGCGTGGGCTGGGAGCTGAGGCTCGGGCTTCGGTCGGATCGCAGGGAGAGGCCTGGGGCTGGCGGCGTGAACACAGCCTGAAGGGGTTAGCGCACCACAGCTGGCTGCGAGGGAGACCGGGAAAATGTCTGCAGCTGCCGAAGAGGCAAGAGACTTTTTCTTGCCTCTTTGTTTCGCCGCGCGCAAGGAGAGGGGATTCAGAGCGCCGCCTAAACGAACTCCAGAGAAGGGCGCGAGCCGCGGCGATCAGCGCGGACCCCAGAGACGGGCGTGAGACGCTGGGGCTGCTGCTGCCGCCTCCAAAAAGCCTGTGTGTGAGCACAGGTCACTCTCCACACCGCCCCTCCCGGGAGCCGGTGCAGCCCGCCACCGCCAGGGTCCCGTGATCCCCGGACAACTTCCCCGGGAGAACGCACTGCGCGCCTCAGCCTGGTGCAACGTCACGCCAGCCTCTGACGCTGCAGGCTCGCCCCGCCTCCTCCGTACCCCTCCCTCCCCGCGGCCTGAGTGAGCCAGCGCCCCCGAAGCAGCGGCTCCTTTAACCCCGTTCTGTCTGGGCGGGGAATAGACGCCCTCAGGCGACCTACACGCAGAGGCGGGTCCAAATCCAAAGCTGAACCCCAGGAGCTGTGCGAACAGGGAAGAGAAGGGGAAATCTCTCCCAGCAGCCTCAGAAGCAGCGGATTAAAACTCCACAAACAACTTGATGTGCCTGCATCTGTTGAATACCTGAATAGACAACGAATCATCCCAAATTCAGGAGGTGGACTTTGGGAGCAGGATATATTAATTTTTCCCCTGTTCCTTTTTTTTTGTGAGTGTATATGTATATGCTTCTGGGTGAGATTTTGTCTGTATAGCTTTGCTTTACAATAGCTTTATTTTACTTCACTATATTATAGCCTCTTTCTTTCTTTCTATTTTTTCTCCCTTTTACTCTGAGCCGTGTGGACGAAAGGCTCTTGGTGCTCCAGCCAGGCATCAGGGCCGTGCCTCTGAGGTGGGAGAGCCAACTTCAGGACACTGGTCCACAAGAGACCTCCCAGCTCCACGTAATACCAAACGGCAAAAATCTCTCAGAGATCTCCATCTCAACATCAAGACCCAGCATCACTCAATGACCAGCAAGCTACAGTGCTGAACACCCTATGCCAAACAACTAGCAAGACAGGAACACAGCCCCATCCATTAGCAGAGAGGCTGCCTAAAATCATAATAAGGCCACAGACACCCCAAAATACACCACCAGACGTGGATGTGCCCACCAGAAAGACAAGATCCAGCCTCATTCACCAGAGCTCAGGCACTAGTTCCCTACACCAGGAAGCCTACACAACCCACTGAACCAACCTTAGCCACTGGGGACAGATACCAAAAACAACGGGAACTACAAACCTGCAGTCTGTGAAAAGGAGACCCCAAACACAGTAAAATAAGCAAAATGAGATGACAGAAAAACACACAGCAGATGAAGGAGCAGGGTCAAAACACACCAGACTTAACAAATGAAGAGGAAATAGGTAGTCTACCTGAAAAAGAATTCAGAATAATGATAGTAAGGATGATCCAAAATCTTGGAAATAGAATAGACAAAATGCAAGAAACATTTAACAAGGACGTAGAAGAACTAAAGAGGAACCAAGTAATGATGAAAAACACAATAAATGAAATTAAAAATACTCTAGATGGGATCAATAGCAGAATAACTGAGGCAGAAGAAAGGATAAGTGACCTGGAAGATAAAACGGTGGAAATAACTACTACAGAGCAGGATAAAGAAAAAAGAATGAAAAGAACTGAGGACAGTCTCAGAGACCTCTGGGACAACATTAAATGCACCAACATTCGAATTATAGGGGTCCCAGAAGAAGAAGAGAAAAAGAAAGGGACTGAGAAAATATTTGAAGAGATTATAGTTGAAAACTTCCCTAATATGGGAAAGGAAATAGTTAATCAAGTCCTGGAAGCACAGAGAGTCCCATACAGGATAAACCCAAGGAGAAACACGCCAAGACACATATTAATCAAACTGTCAAAAATTAAATATAAGGAAAACATATTAAAGGCAGCAAGGGAAAAACAACAAATAACACACAAGGGAATCCCCATAAGGTTAACATCTGATCTTTCAGCAGAAACTCTGCAAGCCAGAAGGGAGTGGCAGGATATACTTAAAGTGATGAAGGAGGAAAACCTACAACCAAGATTACTCTACCCAGCAAGGATCTCATTCAGATTCGATGGAGAAATTAAAACCTTTACAGACAAGCAAAAGCTGAGAGAGTTCAGCACCACCAAACCAGCTTTACAACAAATGCTAAAGGAACTTCTCTAGGCAAGAAACACAAGAGAAGGAAAACACCTACAATAACAAACCCAAAACATTTAAGAAAATGGGAATAGGAACATACATATCGATAATTACCTTGAATGTAAATGGATTAAATGCTCCCACCAAAAGACACAGGCTGGCTGAATGGATACAAAAACAAGACCCATATATATGCTGTCTACAAGAGACCCACTTCAGACCTAGAGACACATACAGTCTGAAAGTGAGGGAATGGAAAAAGATATTCCATGCAAATGGAAATCAAAAGAAAGCTGGAGTAGCAATTCTCATATCAGACAAAATAGACTTTAAAATAAAGACTATTACAAGAGACAAAGAAGGACACTATATAATGATCAAGGGATCGAACCAAGAGGAAGCTATAACAATTGTAAATATTTATGCACCCAACATAGGAGCACCTCAATACATAAGGCAAATACTAACAGCCATAAAAGGGGAAATCGACAGCAACACAATCATAGTAGGGGACTTTAACACCCCACTTTCACCAATGGACAGATCATCCAAAATGAAAATAAATAAGGAAACACAAGCTTTAAATGATACATTAAACAAGATGGACTTAATTGATATTTATAGGACATTCTACCCAAAAACAACAGAATACACATTTTTCTCAAGTGCTCATGGAACATTCTCCAGGATAGATCATATCTTGGGTCACAAATCAAGCCTTGGTAAATTTAAGAAAACTGAAATCGTATCAAGTAACTTTTCCGACCACAACGCTATGAGACTAGATATCAATTACAGGAAAAGATCTGTAAAAAATACAAACACATGGAGGCTACACAATACACTACTTAATAACGAAGTGATTACTGAAGAAATCAAAGGGGAAATCAAAAAATACCTAGAAACAAATGACAATGGAGATACGACGACCCAAAACCTATGGGACGCAGCAAAAGCAGTGCTAAGAGGGAAGTTGATAGCAATACAAGCCTACCTCAAGAAACAGGAAACATCTCGAATAAACAACCTAACCTTGCACCTGAAGCAATTAGAGAAAGAAGAACAAAAAAACCCCAAAGCCAGCAGAAGGAAAGAAATTATAAAGATCAGGTCAGAAATAAATGAAAAAGAAATGAAGGAAACAATAGCAAAAATCAATGAAACTAAAAGCTGGTTCTTTGAGAAGATAAACAAAATTGATAAACCATTAGCCAGACTCATCAAGAGAAAAAGGGAGAAGACTCAGATCAATAGAATTAGAAATGAAAAAGGAGAAGTAACCACTGACACTGCAGAAATACAAAAGATCATGAGAGATTACTACAAGCAACTCTATGCCAATAAAATGGACAACCTGGAAGAAATGGACAGATTCTTAGAAATGCACAAACTGCCGAGACTGAACCAGGAAGAAATAGAAAATATGAACAGACCAATCACAAGCACTGAAATTGAAACTGTGATTAAAAACCTTCCAACAAACAAAAGCCCAGGACCAGATGGCTTCACAGGTGAATTCTATCAAACATTTAGAGACGAGCTAACACCTATCCTTCTCAAACTCTTCCAAAATATTGCAGAGGGAGGAACACTCCCAAACTCATTCTACGAGGCCACCATCACCCTGATACCAAAACCAGACAAAGATGTCACAAAGAAAGAAAACTACAGGCCAATATCACTGATGAACATAGATGCAAAAATCCTCAACAAAATACTAGCAAACAGAATCCAACAGCACATTAAAAGGATCATAACCCATGATCAAGTGGGGTTTATTCCAGGAATGCAAGGATTCTTCAATATACGCAAATCAATCAACGTGATACATCATATTAACAAATTGAAGGAGAAAAACCATATGATCATCTCAATAGATGCAGAGAAAGCTTTCGACAAAATTCAACACCCATTTATGATAAAAGCCCTGCAGAAAGTAGGCATAGAGGGAACTTTCCTCAACATAATAAAGGCCATATATGACAAACCCACAGCCAACATTGTCCTCAATGGTGAAAAACTGAAACCATTTCCACTAAGATCAGGAACAAGACAAGGTTGCCCACTCTCACCACTATTATTCAACATAGTTTTGGAAGTGTTAGCCACAGCAATCAGAGAAGACAAAGAAATAAAAGGAATCCAAATCGGAAAAGAAGAAGTAAAGCTGTCACTATTTGCAGATGACATGATACTATACATAGAGAATCCTAAAGATGCTACCAGAAAACTCCTAGAGCTAATCAATGAATTTGGTAAAGTAGCAGGATACAAAATAAATGCACAGAAATCTCTTGCATTTCTATACACTAATGACGAAAAATCTGAAAGTGAAATTAAGAAAACATTCCCATTTACCATTGCAACAAAAAGAATAAAATATCTAGGAATAAACCTACCTAAGGAGACAAAAGACCTGTATGCAGAAAATTATAAGACACTGATGAAAGAAATTAAAGATGATACAAATAGATGGAGAGATATACCATGTTCCTGGATTGGAAGAATCAACATTGTGAAAATGACTCTACTACCCAAAGCAATCTACAGATTCAATGCAATCCCTATCAAACTACCACTGGCATTTTTCACAGAACTAGAACAAAAAATTTCACAATTTGTATGGAGACACAAAAGACCCCGAATAGCCAAAGCCATCTTGAGAACGAAAAATGGAGCTGGGGGAATCAGGCTCCCTGACCTCAGACTATATTACAAAGCTTCAGTAATCAAGACAGTTTGGTACTGGCACAAAAACAGAAATATAGATCAATGGAACAGGATAGAAAGCCCAGAGATAAACCCACACACATATGGTCACCTTATCTTTGATAAAGGAGGCAAGCATATACAGTGGAGAAAAGACAGCCTCTTCAATAAGTGGTGCTGGGAAAATTGGACAGGTACATGTAAAAGTATGAAATTAGAACACTCCCTGACACCATGCACAAAAATAAACTCAAAATGGATTAAAGACCTAAGTGTAAGGCCAGACACTATCAAACTCTTAGAGGAAAACATAGGCAGAACACTCTATGACATACATCACAGCAAGATTCTTTTTGACCCAGCTCCCAGAGAAATGGAAATAAGAACACAAATAAACAAATGGGACCTAATGAAACTTAAAAGCTTTTGCACAGCAAAGGAAACCATAAACAAGACCAAAAGACAACCATCAGAATGGGAGAAAATATTTGCAAATGAAGCAACTGACAAAGGATTAATCTCCAAGATTTACAAGCAGCTCATGCAGCTCAATAACAAAAAAACCAACAACCCAATCCAAAAATGGGCAGAAGACCTAAATAGACATTTCTCCAAAGAAGATATACAGATGGCCTACAGACACATGAAAGAATGCTCAACATCATTAATCATTAGAGAAATGCAAATCAAAACTACAATGAGATATCATCTCACACCAGTCAGAATGGCCATCATCAAAAAATCTAGAAACAATAAATGCTGGAGAGGGTGTGGAGGAAAGGGAACACTCTTGCACTGTTGGTGGGAATGTAAATTGATACAGCCACTATGGAGAACAGTATGGAGGTTCCTTAAAAAACTACAAATAGAAGTACCATACGACCCAGCAATCCCAATACTGGGCATATACCCTGAGAAAACCATAGGTCAAAAAGAGTCATGTACCAAAATGTTCATTGCAGCTCTATTTACAATAGCCAGGACATGGAAGCAACCTAAATGTCCATCGACAGATGAATGGATAAAGAAGATGTGGCACATATATACAATGGAATATTACTCAGCCATAAAAAGAAATGAAATGGAGGTATTTGTAATGAGGTGGATGGAGTTAGAGTCTGTCATACAGAGTGAAGTAAGTCAGAAAGAGAAAAACAAATACAGTATGCTAACACATATATACGGAATCTAAGGAAAAAAAAAAAAAAAAAGGCCATGAAGAACCTAGTGGCAAGACGGGAATAAAGACACAGACCTACTAGAGAATGGACTTGAGGATATGGGGAGGGGGTGGGGTGAGATGTGACAGGGTAAGAGAGTGTCATGGACATATATACACTACCAAATGTAAAATAGATAACTAGTGGGAAGCAGCCGCATAGCACAGGGAGATCAGCTCGGTGCTTTGTGACCACCTAGAGGGGTGGGATGGGGAGGGTGGGAGGGAGGGAGATGCAAGAGGGAAGAGAAATGGGAACATATTGTATATGTATAACTGATTCACTTTGTTATAAAGCAGAAGCTAACACACCATTGTAAGGCAATTATACTTCAATAAAGATGTTTAAAAAAAAAAAAAAAAAAGAAAAACCGTGACCTCCCAGATAACGGAAGCAGTCACAGAAGAGAAAGCAAGGACAGGGTGAAGAAGCTGTGGCTGTGAAGCCTTCTAGAAGGCCCTGATCAGAGACCAGAAACACTCTAATCCATCTAATCATTTACTTGTCTGCTGGTCAGAAACAGAGACAGGATTGGACAGGTCACCTCTCTATCGCTTGCTAGTTGCTCAAATCCTTTTCAAAATGAGGAGGGGTATAAATCTTAAATTTTTAAAGTCCCAGATGTGACTCAATAAAAATATGTTGGATATTGAAGCTCACAGATGTTAACGGATGTGCCCAAAGTCAAAGGCCGCTGAAGAGGCACAGCAAGAGCCCAGGTCTGCTGACTCACAGGCCAGCACTTCACCTGACTGCCTTTATGCCAAGGTAACCAGACAGCTTTAGTTTCATCTTCTGGAAGCCACGGACAGTAATGCTAGTAAGAAGCACACTGAAGAAATGGCTTTACAAAAGAAAAAAGTAGGTAAATAGTATGCATACAAAAGAAATAAGTACCTCCATGGAACCTTATGTTTCTCTACCTTTGTCCTGGCAAGCTGGAGTGGAAAATGGAGGGTGGGGTAAAGGGGTGGTGGGTACTGAGGAAGAGTAGAAAATAGCCAAAAATTAAGGCATTGTTTCTCAGTTTCCTCACCAACGAGAGCTCTTGGCATGATTGCTTCATTCATGGACTCCTATCCACAAACTACCTATCCCCAAAAAATTGCAGTAAGTAACGACTAGTTCATAGATAAAGCACACAGCACTGAGATTAGCATAACCAACATAACACTTTCCTTCCCTTATTCCTGTTTTTATATTACTCAAAGGTATATATAATTGCCTATAAGAGCTTTTTGATCAGCATATGACATGCCCATTTAAACAACAGTTATTGAGTACTCTTCGTATGTCAGGGTCTATAATCAGCACAGGGTATAAAGAGATGAATCAGACCTCATCTTTGCTCTCAAGAAGCTCAATTATAAAAGTGGGGGAGATAAGCAATTAAAACACTATGTCCTAAAAAAAAAAGAAAAACAAAAAACAAAAAAAACACTATGTCCTAAGTTCCATAATAGAAAGAATTGAGGTTATGCTAGGGGTCAGCAACTTCTGTAAAAAGCCAGACAGTAAACATTCAGGATTTATGGGCCATATAGTCTCTGTTGCAGCTACTTAACTATGTCATTGAGCACAAAAGCAGCCACAGACAAAACATGAGTGAGAGAACTTAGCTGTGTTCCAACAAAATTTTATTTACAAAAACAGGTGGTGGGTTGGATTTGGCCCTTGGACCATACTTTGCTGACCCCTTTTCTAGAGCTCCATAGGTAGCACACCTGAAGCACATCAGATCGACAGATTTCTGACCCAAAACAAAGAAACCTAATCTTTTCATTAGTCTGTATCCACCCACAGGATGAACCTAAGTAAAGTACTTCTATTAGGCTTTTAAAAAATAATGGGAATAGTTTACCAAGCTCTAGGGACTGGGGTCTCCAGGCTGGGCACAATTGGCCTACAGCAGGTCCAAGAAGTTTGGGCTTCAAGCATCAGGCTCTAGTTTGTAACCTGATCAGACAGACAGGTTACCTTTGCTGCTGGCATCATCTGGCAGAAGGATTAAAGGGATTGAGGATAAGGGAGTACAAAATCTTGATGTCCCATATGGCCATAGAATCCTGTCCAGAAAAATCATGTCAGCCAAAATTCACAAATAATTCCTTCAATGAAGCATTTTCTAGGCTGTCTCTCTCTCCTTCCTGAGACCTTTTCTACCTTCTCTTAATACATTCCAATCTGGCAAGGTTTCCCAGACCCATCCGGAAATTACCTTAAAAGATCCACCCATTTTAGCAACACATTATTACCGCAATGAAAGAGCCCTGCACTTGGAGCCAGAACACATGTGTCAAAATCCCAGCTTCATCAGTTACAACCATATGATATTGGATAAGTTGTTTAACTTCTCTGAGCCTCCAATATCTTATTTTCAAAATAAGGATAATTAACTCTGCTGCATAGGGTTTTTGTGAGAGTTAAGCAAGACCACATTTGTTAAAACACCTAGCATAGGGCCTGCATGAAGCTGACATTTAATACATTTGTAGTCTCCTTTTTTCCTCCCAGAGCAGCAAGTGAACAGTTCCCATCTTTTGCTAACTTCAGCCACTTTCCCTCTAAGACCATAAAGAATCAAACACAGGCAGTACAGTCCAATCACATTGCTCAGACGAATGTTCTAGGTGAGCTGGCAAGCAACTCTGACAATAGCCTGTCTTCCCACAGCATTTATATGTCTATCACTGGTAACATTTATCATACTGTGTTGTAGTTGTCTATTTAATTTGTCTTCCCCATAAGGGCTTGGGACTATGTACCCAGCAACAAGAAAAGGCCAGGTTCTTGGTAGATGCTCAGTAAATGTTTTTTGAATGAATAACTAAATACCAGCTCTACAATTATGTATGGGATTTCTGTAGGCAGAAAAGAGAAGAATTTTAGGTAGAGAGAATAACATAGGACCAAGTTTTAATTTTTTTGGTCTCAGGACTCCTTTTTACACTTAAAAATTGAAAATCCCAAAACTGTTTGATATTTACTATATTAGAAATTAAAACATAAATTCTAATATTTAGTAATTAATTCATTTAAAACAATAAAATCTCATATACATTAATATAAACACGTTTTTATGAAAAATAATTGTTTTCTGCAAAAAAATTCATGAGGAGAGTGGTATTGTTACACATTTTTGTAAATCTCTTTAATGTCTGGCTTGATAGAAAACAGCTGTTACAGCCTCATATCTGTTTCCACATTCAAGGTGTTGTTTTGATTGAAGATCAAAACATAGATATGCAGTTGGAAAATGCAGGAGTATTTTAATAACCTTTCAGATAATTGTGGTCATTCTTCTCTGATACTTCACCAAAACTCAACAAGTAGTAAGTTTATTAAAGGTTAGTTACAATGTGAAATCTGAAACTATACAGATGAACTTTTTGTACTCTATTACAATAAAATCCATTGGTCTATCTTGCACTTTGAATGGATCTTTTAACCATAGGTGATTTTTTTTTTTTTTTGGTCGCACAGCATGCGGGATCAGATCTTAGTTCCCTGACAAGGGATTGAACCCACGCCCCCTGCAGTGGAAGCATGGAGTCTTAACCACTGGACTACCAGGTAAGTCCCTACCCATGGGTGATTTTGAAACATGATACACTAATCATTTGGAAACTAGCGATTCGATGAGTTAGGCAGAGCTTCCAAATTTGACACAGTTCATTTATACAATATCAAAATAATCACAATTATTGATATCATCACTGATTTCATCAGAAAAGCTGTAAATTTGGAGAAGCTGTCAAGCTCACAGTGACAGATACAAGTTTTCCCAAACTCTTATTTTCAATTAAAAGCTGGAATTTTATCATTGTCAACAAATACTATCAGTTGTTTTCCTTAAAGTAGCAGACTCACTTCATTCATTTTCAAGAAGATGTCTGCCAAAAATATAAGTCTGAGTAATTGCAATTTGTCAGTTATTCTTTCAAGTAAAACTAGTGTTCCCCGAGAAAAGGAGGTAGTTCAGCTTGCAACTCAATCACACAAATGCATTTCCTTGAGATAAACATCAGGCTTCTCCATGCAGTAAAAGTGCTTTATGCATACTTGCTGTTTTATCACACAGAATACTAAAGAGACATGTATTCATGGGATACAATTTAATAAAATTAATAAATAAAGGCTTAAAAAAAACTGAGAGGGCATGGAGGTGAGGAATGCAATGATTACTGGCACAATTTTGTGCCACTCTTTTGACTCCTGTTAAGGTGCCAGCAGTTTTACCTACTAATTTCTTCTGCACCAACAGTGCAAATGTACACACGATGGAAAAAGCAAATAGCATCTTAGTATTATTATTAAAATGGCTTTGACCTTCTGGATCCCCACAAAGATCTTGGTGACCTCCAGTGGTCTGCAGACCACGCTTTGTTAACCACTGGCGGACAAAACCGCAAAGGCTTTTCCCTCATGTCCAAATCTCCTCTCCTTTCTCAAGGCAGAGCTAATCATTTACTGTTCTATGCTCCAAAGCACTTTGTACATAACTCTGTTATATTAATTCTCATGCTCTGAGTTGTTTGCATGCCACATCCAGAAAAGGGCAAGGACTAAGTTTGACTCACTCTATCCCCCAGGGCCCAGTATGGCACCATCACTAATATCCACCTTGTCAAGTATGAAATCAGTAAGTGCTGGCTGAACAAATGAATGCATGAATGAACGGATTCATAACAAACCATCTCCCTAAAAGGCAACAGAATTCTTGAGTGCAACCCACCAACTCCCACCACCAATATCCACCACCTACCTAATGCCTCTCCTCTCCCAGCACTACCGTGCAGAGCCACTACAGTTGAGCTGGACAATGGATTATCTGATGTGAGACACAAGCCCAGAGGGAAAGAAGTGAGAGAAACAGCAGTCAAGGAAGAAGGTAGAGAGAAGGAGGAGAGAAGGGCACTGGTCAGACTGTTCCTCAGCGCTTGGCTGGAGCCTGAGGGGAATCTGGATGGAAATGGCTAAATTTTACCAACAGGGGTCCTCATCTCTGAAAATAATTCTCCCCTTTCACCCTCCACCCCCCAGCCAGGACTGGCAGGCTTTGCAGTGACTCTGAGGGGATCAGAATCCACCCTTACCCTTAGAAAGGGCTCAAAAGACTGTAAGACTGAGAGCATGAGCCCTGGGAAGACTTTCAGATTTGACCAAGGACCATGAGGTTCCAGAGATAAAACAGCCTGGAACCTAGAATGAGGATGGGGCTGGGGAGGAGGGCAGGGGACCCTCTAGACAAAAATGTAAAGGCTGAGAAGGGGAACTGGCTTGGGACCTGGAACTGGCAAGAAAAGGTCCCCCCTGGAATACAGCACATAGCAGGCCTAGCCACAGAGGAAAGAGGAGTCAGATTCCTGGGCTGTGTAAAATCCAGCCTTCCTGAGGGATGTTCCCTCCCCTGTTAGAACATCACGTCCTCCTATCCAAGAAGAGGCCCAGCTCTTCTCAGCAGGCGGCAGGAATTGAGAAGCGCTTTCCTTCTGGACAAAGCTGGCACTGGTTTCAGCTACCCAAGCAGCCCTGACCCAAAAGACTTCTGACCATGCTCACTTCTCCTCAGAGGGAGAATACATAAAAAATAACCCATAGAGTACCAAGAGTGAACCCTAAGGTAAACCATGGGCTTTGGGTGACTATGACGTGTCGATGTAAGTTCATCCTTGGTTAAAAAAAAGAAGCACCATTCTGGTGAGAAATGTTGATAACGGGGCTGGCTATGCACGTGTGGAGGCAGGAGCTATATGGGAAATCTCTGTACCTGCCTCTCAATTCTGCTGTAATCATAAAACTGCTCTAAAAAATAAAGTCTTAAAAAAAAGCATAGCCTGTAATACGTGTGTGATTGGTAGAGATTTTGTTCAATTCTTATTAGCCTGCTTTTAAAAATATTACATATGTTGATTATAATGTGAGATAATTATATTCTCACTCTAACCTGAGATCTGAATACTCCAGTAACAGTTGTTTATTTTTTTCATTTTCTCTTTTTTTTAATTAATTTTTATTGGAATATAGTTGCTTTACAATGTTGTGTTAGTTTCCACTGTACAGCAAAGTGAATCTGCTATACGTATACATATATCCCCTCTTTTTTGGATTTCCTTCCCATTTAGGTCACCACAGAGCACTGAGTAGAGTTCCCTGAGCTATGCAGTAGGTTCTCATTAGTTACCTACTTTATACATAGTATCAATAGTGTATATGTGTCAATCCCAATCTCCCAATTCATCCCACCCTGCTCCTTTCCCCCCTTGGTTTCCATACGTTTGTTCTCTACATCTGTGTCCCTATTTCTATTTTGCAAATAAGATCATCTGTACCATTTTTCTAGATTCCACATATATGCATTAATATACGATATTGGTTTTTCTCTTTCTGACTTACTTCACTCTGTATGACAGTCTCTAGGTCCATCCACGTCTCTACAAATGACCCAATTTCGTCCCTTGTTACGGCTGAGTAATATTCCATTGTATATATGTACCACGTCTTCTTTATCAGTTGTTTAATTTATATTAAACATAATTAAAGAAAGTCATCAGTGGAAAAAAGATAATCCATAGCATCAACTATGTATAAAGCTCCAATAAGCAACATAATGAGATAAACCTCCGAGTTCCACCAGCATTTCTGACTTTGTACCTCATGTAGGCTTACCACAGTCAGCTTACAGCTGCAGTTATCTGAGGATATCTGAGGGCAGAGCTATGTCTTTTTCATTTTTTCATAGCACCTACTACCACCTCACACATGATATACTTGTTCATTTATTTGTTTATTGTCTGTCTCCCTCCAATAGATGTAAGGTTCACAAGCAGGGACTTTTTCTGTTTACTGCAGTATCCCCAGGGACTCATACAGTGCCTGGCACATAGTAGGTATTCAATATAGATTTGTTTAATGAATGAATAAATCTTTGTCTTCCCTAATGTGCAGAGCAGACTTCTCCTCTCTACCTGACTCTTAAATGTTGGACTTTCAAAGAAATCGGGCTAGGCTCTGTTCTCATACTACACTCTCTCCTAAGTAATCTTACCTCTCCTCACAGCTTCAACTACCATTTAAAGAAATTACTAGCTATTACCAACTCCCAAAAAACAAAATGATGTTTCTGGTTCAAGTTTCCCTTTTGGCCTACAGAAACCCACAGACTCCAACTACCTACTAAACATCTCCATGTGGATGTGTAACAGGCACCTCAACTCATAATGTCTAAATCTAAACTCATTACCTTTCCCCCAAACTTCCTACTTCACGAGTTGTTTGTGTCAGAAACCTTGACATCTCACTCTCCCTCACTCCCCACATTTAATCAATCACCAATCCTAGTTCAAGACTCTTAACTATTCCAGATCTCATTCTCCACACAGCATGTCACTCTCAGCAGAGATATTCTAAATACTTAATGAGCAATCAGCAGGAGTGCTGGCTATAGGCAGTGCTGGTGCATACCACCTGCATATCTGTCCAAGGCCTCTCCCTTCTTAAAACCCTTCAGAAGTTTCTCATTATTCTCAAGATAAAGTTCAGGACTTCCCTGGTGGCACAGTGGTTAAGAATCTACCTGCCGGGCTTCCCTGGTGGCGCAGTGGTTGAGAATCTGCCTGCCAATGCAGGGGACATGGGTTCGAGCCCTGATCTGGGAAGATCCCACATGCTGCGGAGCAACTAGGCCCATGAGCCACAATTACTGAGCCTGCGCGTCTGGAGCCTGTGCTCCGCAACAAGAGAGGCCGCGATAATGAGAGGCCCGCGCACCGCGATGAAGAGTGGCCCCCGCTTGCCGCAACTAGAGAAAGCCCTCGCACAGAAACGAAGACCCAACACAGCCATAAATAAATAAATAAACCCAAAGTTTAAAATAAAAAAAAAAAAGAATTACCTCTTAAAAAAAAAAAAAAAGAATCTACCTGCCAATGCAGGGGACACGGGTTCGAGCCCTGGCCCAGGAAGATCCCACATGCCACGGATCAACAAAGCCCGTGCGCCACAACTACTGAAGCCCACGTGCCTAGAGCCCATGCTCCGCAACAAGAGAAGCCACCGCAATGAGAAGCTTGCACACCACAATGAAGAGTAGCCCCCACTCGCCGCAACTAGAGAAAGCCTGCGCACAGCAACGAAGACCCAACGCAGCCAAAAATAAATAAATAAAATAAATAAATTTATTTTAAAAAATGTTCAAAGTCCCTACTGTGGCCTGCCAGGCCCAGAAAGATCTGCCACCTGCCACCTTTCTGGTCTCATGTCCAGCAACTCCTGCTGCTTCGTGTGACCCTTCTTTGACGTGCCAAGTTTCTTCCCTCCTTTCCACACCGCGCAGTGGTTCTCGGCTCTGGCAGCATATTAGAATCACCTAAGGAGCTCTTAAACTGCTGACACGCAGGCCCCAGTATCTCTATGGGTGAGACCTAGGTATGGGTTTGGGTTTTGGGAGTTTTTTTGTTTGTTTTTTCTTTAATTGAGAAATAATACACATACAGTAAAGTACATAAATAAACATAAGGATCAATTTAAAAAAAAAAAAAATATATATATATATATATATATCCATGTAACTTTTACCAAAATCCAGATACAGAACATTCCTAACACTCCAGGAAGACTCCCTCCCCTTGCCCCTCTCCAATCACTACTACCACGACCCCACAGTGGTAACCACTATTCTGACTTTCATCACCATAGATAAGTTTTGCCTTTTTTTCCAACATTTATTAAAATGGAGCATGGATATTTTTAGGGTACAGTTGCACAAAATAAAATATCCCCATTCTAAGTGTACAGTTCAATGTGTTTGACAAACATACGCATTCATGTGACCACCACCCTGATTAAGATCTAGAACACTTCCATGGTCTAGAACACTTCCATGGTCAAAATGCTCCCACTTGGCTCTACAGTGCCAACCTTCTTCCCTGTCCCCACACAACCACTGATCTGATTTCTAGCATTAGAAATTAGTTTTGCCTCTTCTAGAACTTCAAATAAATATAATCATAGCTCTGTGCTCTTTTGTGTCTGGCTGCTTTTGTTCAGCATGATTTGAGATTCAACCATGCTGTCACATGAATCAGTAGTTTGCTCCAATTTATTGCTGAGTAGTATTCCATTGAATGGATATACAATTTGTTTATCCATTAACCAATTTCTAGCTGTTACAAATAAAGGTTATGAACGTTAGTGTATAAGTCTATGTGTGGACACATGTTTTCACTTTTCTTAAGTGAAAATGAGTTTTTTATTCCTTGAGTTTCACTAGGGGTGGAACTGCTGGGTTATATGACAGGGGTATGCTTAACTTTTTAAGTAACTGCCAAACTGTTTTCCAAAGCAGTTGTATCACTTTATACTCCCACCAGTAAGCACCAGTATGAAGCACCAGTCCTGTTGCTTCATATACTCTCTTATACCTGGTGATGATGCTAATGTGAAGCCCAGGTTGAGAAACACCCAGAATTCCTTTTATATGAAAGGCTCTTCCCGTTCTTAACCTGCAACTCTGAGTCATACTGCTGGTCTCAGCTTAAATACTTTTTCTCCAAAGAATCTTCTTTGATTCCTCTTCTTTCCCAAACTAGTTTAGGCCCAAATTATATTTTCTCCAAAGTACCCTATATTTTTCATTTATAACACTTTTCACAATTGTAATTATTTGTGTGATACTTTGCTTAATATCTGTCTTCTCCACTAAACTGTAAGCTCCATAGCAGCAGGAATCATGGCTATCTTCTTCATGGCTGAATCCTAGCTTCTAGCCAAACTCTAGCACCTAGCAAAGTCCCTAGCACAACAGTTGGGCTTCAATAAACATTTGTTGAATAAACAAATGAATGCCCAAAAGAACCTGTTGCATGAAGGAGCAAATTCAGAGATGAACAAATACAGTCCTTGATCACAAAAAGTACTAGAATGAGCATAGTACATGAGTTACAAAGACAAAAAGTAGAATATGGTAAAGGGTCAAGAGACCAGAGCAACAGGAGATGGCACAGTCTGAACAACAGGTAGAAGGCAGTGGGGGCAGAAGGGAAGGCTACCTAAGCACAGCAGCCCAAGAGCAAGGAGCACAGCGTCTCACAGTTTGATTTATTAAAAGAGTCAAAGTCAGAACTTCCCTGGTGGTCCAGTGGTAGGACTCCATGCTCCCAATGCAGGGGGCCCGGGTTCGATCTCTGGTCGGGGAACTAGATCCCGCGTGCGTGCCGCAACTAAGAGTTCGCATGCTGTAACTAAGAAGTCTGCAGGCCACAACTAAAGATCCCGCATTCTGCAACTAAGATCTGGTGCAGCCTAAATAAATAAATAAATAAACAAATAGGCCAAAGTCAAAGGGTTCTTTTTGCCAATCTTGCAAAAGCTCCTGGCATAGAGTGGGAGTAACAGATAGTGGGATCCCTCACCATACTCAAACTCTAAATGGCAAGAGTTAGAGGAGCTTTGGAGGGCATTAAGGGCCACTGCTCACTTTACAACTAGAGAAGGAAACTGAGGCCATGAAATGGGGTTGTTTTGCCGTAGGTGGGCTGGCAAAATAGTGTTAGAACCAGATTAGAAGCCTCACTAACTTTTTTTTAATTTATTTTATTGAAGTATAGTTGATTTACAATGTTGTGTTGATTTCTACTGTGCAGCAAAGTAATTCAGTTATACATATATATAACATTTTTTCATATTCTTTTCCATTATGGTTTATCACAGGATATTGAATATGGTTCCCTGTGCTATACAGTAGGACCTCGTTGTTTATCCATTCTATATGTAATAGTTTGTATCTGCTAATCCCAAACTCCCAGTCCATCCCTCCCCACCCCCCCTCCTCCTTGGCACATACAAGTCTGTTCTCTATGTCTGTGAGTCTGTTTCTGTTTTATAGATAAGTTCACTTGTGTCATATTTTAGATTCCACATATAAGTGGTATCATATGGTATTTGCCTTTCTCTTTCTGACTTACTTCACTTAGTATGATAACCTCTAGGTCCATCCATGTTGCTGCAAATGGCATTATTTCATTTTTTTATGGCTGAGTAGTATTCCATTGTACATGTACACCACATCTTCTTTATCCTTTCCTCTGTCAATGGACATCTAGGTTGTTTCCATGTCTTGGCTATTGTGAATAGTGCTGCTATGAACATAGGGGTGCATGTATCTTTTCGAATTATAGCTTTTTTCTAGATACATGCCCAGGAGTGTGATTGCTGGATCACATGGTAGCTCTATTTTTAGTTTTTTGAGGACCCTCCAAACTGTTCTCCATAGTGGCTGCACCAACTTACATTCCCAACAACAGTGCAGGAGGGTTCCCTTTTCTCCACACCCTCTTCAGCATTTGTTATTTGTAGTCTTTTTAATGATGGCCATTCTGACTGGTGAGAAGCCTCACCATCTTCTTATGCCATGTCTTGTAGCAAGACTATGGTTGGGAGATCCAGATGAGCCTGTGCAACAGGGCTTCTTAGAACTCCTAATTCTTACTCTCCAAGGCCAACAAACGGGGGTGGCGGGGAACGGGTTCCATTAGGTTCTATTTGTCTATTAAGGGCAAACACAGAAGCCCTAACTGAGCTTGTGCCATTCCCCAGGCAGGGTAAAACAGAACTTCCCGGTTTTGCCTTAACTTCTTCAGTGTCCAGCACTAGCCGAAGGCCCCTTCTTCACTAGGACTTAGAAACAAAGTTAAAAAGACACTAGAGGGGCACTCAGTCACCCCTTTGTGTCCCATTTCTACCATCTTCCTCCTCTCAGCATTCTTTTCTTCAAATTTTGATCTCACAAGAAGCCTCCTTCCAGAAGAAGATGGCTAATCCTTAAAGTTAGTCCCCACCAAGCAGGCCATGCCCTCAATAACTTGGGCTTCTGGTGCAGGGGCCTTCTGGCTGTTCTGACTCCTGGTGCCTACTTCTGGGTCTCCTGCAGGGCTTCGGACTCTTGCCTATCTGCTTAACAGCCTATTTGCCTGCCCTTTTTTTTTTTTTTAATAAATTTATTTATTTATTTATTTATTTTTGGCTGCGTTGGGTCTTAGTTTCTGTGCGAGGGCTTTCTCTAGTTGCGGCGAGCGGGGGTCACTCTTCATCGCGGTGTGCGGGCCTCTCACTATTGTGGCCTCTCTTGTTGCGAAGCACAGGCTCCAGATGCGCAGGCTCAGTAGTTGTGGCTCACAGGCCCAGTTGCTCCATGGCATGTGGGATCTTCCCAGACCAGGGCTCGAACCTGTGTCCCCTGCATTGGCAGGCGGATTCTCAACCACTGCACCACCAGGGAAGCCCTGCCTGCCCTTTTAAATTTATAACCTTTCTGACTGAATTAGAAGTGTCTGACCCCGAGTTCAGTGTTCACATGCTGGCATTTTAACACTCATTTTTGACTTTCAAACAGCTATTTGATGAAATAGCTAGCTAAAGGCAGTAGCAGTACAAAGAGAAGTAAGACACACTTTTCTAGCCTCCAGGGTCCCCTCCATTCCTACCCCCCAATTATTAAAATATATAGTGAATTACATAAGTGGTAGATGTAGGTCTTTGAATCTAACTTTCTTATACCCTGACTACTCCTAAGGATTAATTTTCTTATCTGAAAAATCAGTAAAGTTCTTTAAAAACGGTAAACCCCTATAAAAATGTCAGTCGTTCATTTGTCAGTTCTCTATTCTTTGCTTTACCTGTGAGTCTGATGCTCCCAACTACAGCAGGAGGAGTCTGATTTTTCCAGTATCCCTTGTGTCTGGCCCTGGGCTGGGCAACACAGTACCTGGTCTAGTGACAAATGAAAGGTGTGTACATGTTTGGAAGATTCACTTTCTCAGCTCTGGGGTCCCACACACCACAGGTCTTTACATTCTTTACATTCTAAAGGCATCTGTGCCAAGAAGTGTGACCATCCCAGAGAAATTCAACACACTCTCATTCAAAAGCCACCCCAAATTCTCTGATCTGGCGCTTGACCCAAACATTCCTGTGTCCTGGCCAGTACTTGTCAGGGTCTGAGATGGCCAAAAAAATAATTACCAACAACTCAAAACAGCTTTCTGCTAGGAAGAGTTTTCTAACAGTGCTGGGGTGGCCATCCAAGGACCAGCCAGATAGGGACTTTGCACAATGCCCTGGGGAGATGTCCAACCTATTAGTGGACCCTCTAGGATTATACCCTCTGGGTTCAGAAGTGGGGCTGGCTCCCAATAATCAGTGCTTATCACAGCAGCCCCAAGAGCACAGTGATAAAGGCCTTGAAGATATAAACACTGAGGAGCCAGGCACACCACTGCATGGGGTAAAAACAATGTGGATTCCAGTTTCCATAGCAGCAAGAGGTTTTGTCCTCAAGCCTCCCAGGCCCACTGCTGGCTGGCTTACCAGAGAACACATTCCTAGGCTCCAAAAGAGACCAAGACTAGGACAGAACTTCTCACCATCTTTCTGCCCCATATAAGCCTCCACTCAAACAATACAAGGAAGCTTACTGGGCCCCCTTCTTATTTTCTGGAGAGAAGATAACCAAGAACACCTACTGAAAAACCTGGCAGTCAGGATGATCATTCTAAGAACTAGGTTCGCAGCCCTTCCTTACCCGACGCAGTTCTCAGTCAGCTATGGTAGCAGAGCAATTCCCCTGAACAGGGACTGACTATTAGGAATGAAGTATGCCTGAGCCTCCTTACAGCCCAGGCTCCCTGACCCTGCTCCCTCAACTGCACAAGCCTGATGCGATTTCTGAGGAAAGGCCTCTCTGGCAAAGCACATTCCAGCTAACAGAGAACTGAGTTCAGGTCTCAATGTCTCTTGCCTGGGTTACTACAGTAGCTTCCTCACTGATCTCCCTGTCTCTGCTCTAGTCTCTCTTAAACTCATCCTCTACCAAAGCAGTCAGTATAATTTTTCTAAAATTCAAATCTGACTAGACCACGGTCCTGAATAAAATCCTTTCCAGGTTCCCATAAAAACCTGTACACAAATGTTCATAGAAGTTTTATGTGTAATAGCCAAAAAATGGAATCAGTCTATATGTCCTTCAACAGGTGAATGGTTACACTCTAGTACGTACATACTACTCAGCAATAAACAGGAATGAAGTAATGATTCACATACCTTCCCTGGGTGAAGTCCCAGGGAATTATGCTGCGCAAAAAAAGCCAATTCAAAAAGGTTACAAACTCCACAATTCTATTTATATAACATTTTTTAAAGGACAGAATTTTAGAAATGGAGGATAGAGGGGTTAGGGACACAGAAGGGCATGGGAGGGAAGGGTGTGATTACAGAAGGACAACATGAGGGAATTCCCTGGCAGTCCAGTGGTTAGGACTTGGCGCTTTCACTGCCAAGGGCCCAGGTCGATCCCTGGTCGGGGAACTAAGAACCCCACAAGCCACTCGGCCGGCTGAAAAAGAAAAAAAAAAAAAAAAAGAAGGATAACATGAATGATCCTTACGGTGTTGGAACAGAACTTGGTACACACACACACACACACACACACACACACAAGTACATGTAAAAGTGAGGAAATCTGAACAAGATCAGTGGATTGTGTTAATGTCAATATTCTGAATGTGATACTACAGTTTTTCAAAATGTTACTGTGGGGGAAACTACACAAAGTTTCCCAGTGATCTCTCTATATTATTTCTTAAAACTGCAGATAAATCTATATCTCAATAAAAATTCTAATTTAAAAACAAAATCCTTTGCAGGGCTCCCAAATTCCTACTACAGTGATTCCTAACTTTTTTCAATGAGTAATTCAAAAAAGCTCCATATAATAATGGTTGTACTTTTAGTATCCACCAACTGAAAAATGATTGTGGAAATAATATGGATTCATGAGACACCCCTCAAGGACCCTTTTCAGGGCTTCAGATCCCCAAGATTGGAAACCCCTGGCCCATATAATGAATATAAATTAACAAAGCATACAAGGCTTTTCAAGAGGTGGTCCCTTCTGAGTTCTCTAGCCTTACCCCATGCCACCCACTCACACATACCCCACGCTCCCACCGCACTAAACCACCTGCAATTTCATAAATACACAAGATTCACTTTGCGGCTTTGTACATGATGTACCCTCTGCCTGCAATATCCCTGCCCCATTCTATGCCTGACTAACTCCTACTCAAGTTTCAAGATTCTACTCAGGCTTTTTCTAATTCCTCCAAGAAGTCTTCTCTGCACCGAAACTCCTAGGGTTAGATTAGGAGCCCCTCTTCTGTGCTCTCATATTCCCTGTCCTTCCCTCTATCACACTTAGACCAATTACTTAACCTCTTGATGCCCCATTTCATTTTATTTATTTATTTATTTATTTATTTTTGGCCACGCCTCACAGCTTCTGGGATCCTACTTCCCCAACCAGGGATCAAACCCGGGCCCCCTGGAAGCGCAGAGTCCTAACCACTGGACTGCCAGTGAAGTCCCCTCATTTCGTTATCTTAAAATAAACAGAAAATAGTATGTACCTATCTCATAAAGTTGTGCAAATTAAATGAGCTAATACATCTAAAGTACTTCAAATAGAGCACGGCACACAGTAAGCGTTCGATTACTACCAAGTTGTTTTTGTTCTAATTGTCTGTCTAACCGCTACAGTAAAAGATACAAGTAGGAATCAGTATTTGCGTCCATCTCTAGGTATATGTTAGGTGCCTGATCAATATTTGGGAAAAGAATTAAGGGATCTAAGTTTGAGGCAAGGAGGTAGAATTTAAGTCAATGGTAGCACGGGGGATCTAGAAAATTGGGAATTACTACTAAGAGCAAGAGGTAAGTATAGGGTGCAAGCAAGGAATAAGATAGCCATCTCAGAAAGATAAGCACCATTCCACATTACTGAGAACTTGGGTGAATAAACACAACTGAGAACTGCTAAATTATACATATCTCCTAACCTGGCTTTGGCTGTACTCAATTATTATGAAGAACTCCTTTGATTTGTCATTGTAACTTGTTAACACTGAGCTGAAAAAGTTGCTTAACCTTTTGGAGGCACTGTTTCCTCATCTGTAAAATGTGGCATGATAACACAATTTTCTAAGTATTTAAGATTATGCAAGAAAACTACCTAGCCCATTGATTAAAGTAAAACTAGTTTGGTCTGGATAAATGTTATGTCTTCCCCTTGACCCAAAATTTTTTTTCTCTTAAAAATTTGAAAATATATCCCTTGAATAATAACTACCTAGCTGATGGGAGAAGGAGGAGATGTATGTGGAACTGACCTATACAAAGTGCCAGCTTGACAAAGGGTGTAGATGGGTACCTAGAATTACTCTCCCCTCAGCTCCTCATGTTTAATTAAGACTTGCTGGCCCTTCAAGGCCCAGGGAAAGTCCATCTCCACCAGGAAACCTTCTTGAACCACTCCAGGCCCTATGAGTCTCCCCTTCTGAGGTCAGAGCACTGAACCCAGTCTGGTCCAGGCACCACCTCATAAGGTTTCTTCTAATCATAATTGAATTATGTCCCCCACGTGGCCTGTTAGCTCCTCTGGAGTGGGACTTGACTGTCTTGCTGCTATCTCCACAAGAACACAATTAAGGACATTCTAACTGCCTAAGGGAGAAAGGGAGGATGAACGTGACAAGAACTATGCAGCAACTTCTACATACGGTGTCTCTTTACAACTCTGTAAAGTTGGTACCTTAATTATCCCCAATATAAGATGAGGAAACTGAGGCCCAGATATACTACATGACTTACTCAAGTCACATAAATGGTGAAAGTAGGGCTGGAACTGGGATACTATCTATCTGCAGAGTCTTGATAATAATAAATGCATATTGGTATCTGCCTGGTTACCAACCATATAGCTGATTTGTTAGGCAATTCGGTCACACCAGCCTCCCATCTCAACTCCTCTTTGCTGCCAATTTGGGCCTGAGATAGTTGTTTGACTTTCTTTCTTCCTCTTATTTTGTCCCACATAGGAAATGGGAAGGGAGCTCCCCTGGGTCCCTTCCAGGTTGGAGTATGTGGAAGAAACAGGCTAAACAAAGGGCCCTTCAGGGGGAATAAAAAGTGAGGCAAATATTCATATCCTATAATATCAGAGCCAGAAAGACTCACTAGTTAAATTCTCTGGTTTTACAGATGAGGATATTGAACCCTAAAAGGCAAGGTCATTTGCCTAAGGTCACACAGCTGAATGGGGACTGAAACCCTGTCTCCCAACTCCCAAATTAGCGCTCATTTTGGTCTACCCTGCACCAGGCCATGGAGACAGAACTGGAGTATGAACTGTCAGGCCTGTCACTAAGCAAAAAACCCAAACACTGTAAACACAGGAAATGGGCTGGGGTGAGGTTCAGAGGGAGTAGCAACCTTTGCCAAGTTAGAAGTGTTCAAGGGTTTCCTGTCCACAGCTGTTAACTGTCACAGAAATGCTCCAGAAAGTAATACAAGGCAGAAAAAAAGAAAAAGACTGAGGCTTAGAATTGACTATAAATTATTCAGGCCAACCCACTTAGTTTTACAGATGAGGAAGCTAAGACCCCCCAAAAAAGAAAAATGACTTGTCCAAACTCACACCATAGAATTTAAGGACCCTTAGAAACCACTTATGTGGTTCAAATCTTTCACTTTAATGATGAGCTGTCTGAGACCCAGAGAGGGAAAGAGGCTTGCCCAAGGTCACACAGCTAGACTGTGTCAGAGCCAGCACTGGAACTCGGGTCTTCTACCTCACAGGCCAGTGTGCTTCCCACTAGTTAGAGTGAACAAGAGAAAGGGGTTTGCCTCAGATGATTTGAGTGCTGTTTTGGTCTTGGAAAAAATACAACATGTCAGGAAATGGAAAATAAGCAGAATATACTAACAGCTAATGAAGAATGACAAGGACCATACAGAGCACGCTTAGAGGAGCCAAAACCAAAGTGGTCTGGTTGCTTAAGACACTTTGGGAAACTAAGAGGCGGAAAAATATTCCGGCTATTCTAGGAACTTAAAATCCAAATAAGAACAAGTAGGGAAGGCAGACAGAAAAGGCCGGAAACACTAAGGGAAATCCCAAGGTACTGCTCTCTTCTTCCGTCCTAGGCCAAAATATCCAGAAAACATCACCGCAGGAGCAACCCTGGGTTCAGCAGGCCACTATGGGGTACTATAGTAATCAGCAGATTCCCGGGCCCCACGTGCCACACAGCTGGACGATGTGGTGGGGAACTACATTTACACAACTCCTGGCAGTTCATATATATTCACTCCTCACATCAGCCCTGCATGACAAGGATCATGATTGCCATTTTTTAAAATAAATTTGTTTATTTATTTTTTGGCTGCGTTGGGTCTTCGTTGCTGCGCGCGGGCTTTCTCTAGTTGTGGCGAGCGGGGGCTACTCTTCGTTGCGGTGAGCAGGCTTCTCATTGCGGTGGCTTCTTTTGCTGCGGAGCACGGGCTCTAGGTGCGCAGGCTTCAGTAGTTGTGGTGCACAGGCTTCAGTAGTTGTGGCACAGGGGCTCAGTAGTTATGGTGCACAGGCTTAGTTGCTCCGCAGCATGTGGGATCTTTCCGGACCAGGGACTGAACCTGTGTCCCCTGCATTGGCAGGCGGATTCTTAACCACTGCTCCACCAGGGAAGTCCCATGATTGCCATTTAACAGATGTGGAAACTAGGGTTTAGAGAAGACAAGTCTCTCGTTCACAGTCATAAAGTTAGTATTGTATATGGCAAATCCAGTATTCAAACATAAACTCTCATTCCAGAATTTCTTAGCAAATGCTGTTCCAATCCTGTGGAACAGGGCTAGGGATACAGTGAGGAAATAGATATAGCCCCCGGCCTACAGGAGTTCCAATCAGGGATTAGAGAGTTAAGTAATAATTATTATAACAATACAGAACATTGTTGAATGCTTACCATATGCCAGGTGCTATTCTAAGCTCTCCACATATACTGCTGCATTTAATTCTCACAGTAATTTAGTGAGGTAGTTACTTTTCTTTTTTTTTTCTTTTTTGGCTACACCATGCGGCTTGTAGGATTTTAGCTCCCCAACCAGGGATTACACCCAGGCCACAGTAGTGAAAGCACCGAGTCCTAACCACCAGACCACCAGGGAATCCTAAGGTAGTTACTATTATTCTCCTCATGTACAGGTAGGGAACTAAGGCACAGAGAGATTAAGTAACTTGCTCAAGAGCACACAGCAAGTTATAAAAGTAAGGATTCAAACCCAGGCAGCTTGACTCTAGAGCCTATACTCTTTTCTTTTTTTTTTTAATTTACACAGGTATAGTTTACTTACAATGTTGCATTAATTTTACTTTACAGCTAAGTGATTCAGTTATATATACATTCTTTTTCACATTCTTTTCAATTATGGTTTATCACAGGATATTGAATATAGTTCCCTGTGCTATACAGTAGGACCTTGTTGTTTATCCATATAATAGTTTGCATCTGCTAATCCCAAACTTCCAAGCCATCCCTCTCCCACACCCCCCACCGCTTGGCAACCACAAGTCTATTCTCTATGTCTGTGAGTCTGTTTTGTATATAAGTTCACTTGTGTCATACTTTAGATTCCACATATAAGTGATATCATATGATATTTGTCTTTCTCTTTCTGACTTACCTCACTTAGTATGATAATCTCTAGGTCCATCCATGTTGTTGTAAATGGCGTTATTTCATTCTTTTTTATGGCTGAGTAGTATTCCATTGTATATATGTACCACATCTTCTTTATCCATTCATCTTTTGATGGACATTTAGGTTGTTTCCATGTCTTGGCTATTGTGCATACTGCTGCTATGAACATAGGGGTGCATGTATTTTTTGAATTATAGTTTTATCTGGATATATTCCCAGGAGTGAGATTGCTGGATCATATGGCAACTCTATTTTTAGTTTTTTAAGGAACCTCCATACTGTTTTTCATAGTGGCTGCACCAATTTGCATTTCCACCAACAGTGTAGGAGGGTTCCCTCTTTAGAGTGTATAGTCTTTTTAAAAAAAATTTTTTTTAATTTATTTATTTATCTATCTGTTTATTTATTTATTTGGCTGTGTCGGGTCTTAGTTGTGGCACACGGGATCTTCATTGCGGCATGCGGGATCTTTCGTTGCTACATGTGGGCTCTTCGTTATGGTGTGCAGGCTTCTCTCTAGTTGTGGCGTGCGGGTTTTCTCTTCAGTTGTGGTGCGTGGGCTTAAGTGCGTGGGCTCTATAGTTTTGCGGCACGCGGGCTCTCTAGTTGAGGCCTGCAAGCTCAGTAACTGTGGCACGCAGGCTTAGTTGCCCCTCGGCATGTGGGATCTTAGTTCCCCGACCAGGGATCGAACCCGTGTCCCCTGCATTGGAAGGCAGATTCTTTACCACTGGACCACCAGGGAAGCCCCAGAACCTATAGTCTTAATAGCCACTTCCAAACAGGCAACGGCAAGACACCCTGGTGAGGGCTCTGATAGAGGGAGGCCAGAGGCAATGGAGGGCCTTGCTGGGACAACTGTAATGAAGAATGACTATCTAGAGGCTAGAAAGCACAGAAAGGTCAGAGGAACCTGAGCATCGAGGACTGGGCTACAATAGTTGATTCCTCCAGAGACAGGAAGTCTCTGGTGAGAAAAGATGGAATGGTGACCAGAGTCATTTTACTCTTCTCCTGCTCTGATCAGGGCACCATTACCTCTGTTCTGCAGAGCTTTCTCATCCAACGTCTCACCAATCCTCACTACAGTCAAGGGAATCAGGCAGGGCAGAGATTCCCAATTCCCACTTGACAAATGAGAAAAATGAGACCAATAGAGCAGCAGTGATTTGTCCTAGATATGAGGTGGCGGCAGAAGAAAGTCAAGTCTCTTGACTTCTGCTCTTTCTACTAACCTACTCTGACTCTAGATCACAAAAAGGAAAATTCAAAACATGGTATTTAGGAAGAGTTTAAAACTCTAGATTTCTCTGACCATTCTCTTTTCATTTAACCATCACTCCCACCACTCCATCCCTCACCATACATGCACACAGAGTTCTTATACTCTGCTTACGTATACCCATGCTCCCTCCCTTGATGCCTGAAAGTCAGTGATTCAATCAGTGAGTTAATGAACCACAAAGCCTTGGCTGCTATTAGACACCATGTCCTCAGGGAAACATTCCCCTCCACCAGCTCATCCTCAGCATACAGATCTTTAAATGGCATTTAAAGAAAAGAGAGGAATGCTGAAAAAGGAAAGGCCAGGGAGAAACACCCTATGAGGGGAGAACATTTCAAACGATTCTTAAGTCTGCACAGAGACATCATATTTAGCCCCAGCCTGAGGTCCACCCACAAAATCAACTCAGTTGGGATCTTGAATTTTTAATATGGAAAAGTACTAAAACTCCACCATTAAATCATTCATTCATTCATTCATTCTTCATGATTGATGTTTACCTTGCATACAACTTAGGTGCTAGAGCCACACACACTCACACACACACAACCTCTGCCTTCAAAAAGCTTAACTTTTAATTTATGCTCCATTGTTGTAGATGAAGCCATTTTTTTACTAATTCATTTGCTTCTATCACTTATGTGAGTTTTATATATACAAATGATAATTTGTGTTTTTCAAGTCTTGGTAATATGACTATGGGAGTTACACGGAGAGGAAGAATGAAGGAAAGTGTGTTTGCTCTTTGATATATTTTTTCATCTATTCCGGAAGATTTTCTTTTTAGAAACTTGAGTTGGCCTGAGGCTCTTTTGGAAAGAGCTATGTTCAGCAGTAAATAATCTTTTTTTTTCTTTAATTAATTAATTATTTGGCTGCATTGGGTCTTCGTTGTTGCGAGCGGGCTTTCTCTAGTTGCGGTGAGTGGGGGCTACTCTTTGTTGCAGTGAGCGGGCTTCTCATTGCAGAGGCTTCTCTTGTTGCGGAGCACAGGCTCTAGGCGCACGGGCTTCAGTAGTTGTGGCTCGCGGGCTCAGTAGTTGTGGCCTGTGGGCTCTAGAGAACAGGCTCAGTAGTTGTGGTACACAGGCTTAGTTGCTCCATGGCATGTGGGATCTTCCCGGACCAGAGCTCAAACCCGTGTCCCCTGCATTGGCAGGCGGATTCTTAACCACTGCGCCACCAGGGAAGTCCCAATAATCTTTTCTTTTTTTTTTTTTTAATTTTTATTTATTTATTTATTTATTTATTTATTTATTTATTTATTTATTTATTTATTTATTTATTTATTTATTTATTTATTTATTTATTTATTTATTTATTTATTTATTTATTTATTTATTTATTTATTTATTTATTTATTTATTTATTTATTTATTTATTTATGGTTGTGTTGGGTCTTCGTTTCTGTGCGAGGGCTTTCTCTACTTGCGGCAAGCGGGGGCCACTCTTCATCGCGCTGCGCGGGCCTCTCACTGTCGCGGCCTCTCTTGTTGCGGAGCACAGGCTCCAGACGCGCAGGCTCAGTAATTGTGGCTCACGGGCCCAGCCGCTCTGCGGCATGTGGGATCTTCCCAGACCAGGGCTCGAGCCCGCGTCCCCTGCATTGGCAGGCAGACTCTCAACCACTGCGCCACCAGGGAAGCCCCCAATAATCTTTTTTTATTAAAAAAAAAAAAAAAACAATCAATAGCTTTACCAGAAAAACAAAAACAAAACCTTACCTTCTAGTGGAGAAGGCAGGCAATCAGGATACAAGGAAAGAGCTACAATCAAGGGATATACCACATTCTGTGGAAGCAAGATGACTAATTCTCCTTTAAGGGTCAGGGAAAGACTTCCCAGAGAAGATTGGCTTGGCCATTGGCTTGGCCTTAGAGAATATGGAACATTCCGATGCTCGAATGCTGAGCCTGCACAGACAGCGCAGGAGAGGTCTCTAAGGGCAGACTAAACAGCCCTAGGTTGGAAATTTTCTGACAGTGGTTAGGACTCTGCGCTTCCACTGCTGAGGGCCCGCATTCGATCCCCTGTCTGGGAACTAAGATCCCGCAAGCTGCTCAGCACGGCCATAAAAAAAAACAAAGAGTAGTCCTAGGTTCTAGCAGAGGAGTTGCCTTGGGATAAAAGAAATATGCCATAGCCCCGGTTGTTTCAAAAATTATATTACCCCTCTGGGGCATCTGCTCCAGGTAAAGTTCATCAAACTCTGTAATGGACCAAACTCTACCCTGCACTCAAACAGACCCAAAGCTCTGAGCATAAGCTTGAGACTCTACAAGAGACTTCTCTATCTTGCCCTCACACACTTCTTCCTGTCTTGCACACAGCCTCCCACAGCAACAAGAGCCACCTTATCTCACAAAGAGCTCTGCTGGTGGATACCACCATTAATGGTCTTAAGACTTAAAGCCAGCCAAAATGAGAAACAGTTCAGTTCAAATGCAACCATTAGTGGTTTAACCTTGAGCGAGCCAAAGATGAAGACAAAAGTCCTTTTAGTGCACGAACACAGAGCAAAGTAAACAGCTCATGCCAAACTACAGTCCATTCAGTGAAAGCTCCAAATTCGGTAGTCCCTGCCACCCAACCCACCTGTCACCAAACCCATGTTCCAGCTAGGCCCAGTCCTGGCACACAGCACAAGCAGCACTGGAAAGAAGGGGAGGGGGGCAGGTGCTCAGACCCTTACCTGAAACACTATCCAAATGGAAGAGAGCAGCTGCACCCTTCCCATGCCCCACCCCGACCCCACAGAATGCCAGCTCAGCCTGGCCCCTGTGGGACTTGAAAATCCGCAAAGAAGCTGGCAATGTGCCACCTGAGCACCACAGACCACACTTCTCAGGAAATGCGGGCTACTTTTGCAGCCCACATGACAAGACTGCCACACGCAGTCTAGATACTAATGGCTATTTAAGGAGTGCTGCTCTGAAATAGAGAAACTGGGTTGAAGTTTGGTGACCAACTTGATCATATTCTACACCCATTCTCACCTCCATGCAGTCCCCAATAATCAAATCCTACCATACCTTCAAGCCCAATCCACACACTGCTTCCTCTGAGGACAGCTTCCAGCCTCCTGCAGTCCTCAATGATCACCCTATTTTATTCAGACAACATTTATTCACTCAGACAGTATGTAGCAATGCTTTTTCTATGGCAGCACTCTTTGCTGTGGTACTGCTGCATTCCCCTCACCGGAACTCAAGTTCTTTGACAAGGCTGCCCAAGTCCTACACTTCTACTGCCTAACCCCACCAAGAATTGCCTCTGCATGCAACAAATCTATTATACCAGATGATTTAACGTGCACATATCCTACCTCAAGAGCCCACTGCCAATTCTCCTCCCTCTAATTCAGCCTGCAGCTCCCGATCAGATCTTGTTTACCACCACTTTATGCAGGCTCACCATGGTGATGACGCTTCACTACCTAGAGCAGAGGTCTTCAAAGTACAGATGACAGTCCCTCAGTTAATAGATCAGCTTTTTTTAAAATTCATCAGAGTCCATCAGTAAGGGCATACACTGTTTTATGGAAGTTTTATTTCATTTAAAGAATAATAACAATAATTATAGCAGCTAACATTTATGTAGTACTATGAGTCAGGCACTATTCGAGCACTTTCTATTTGTTATCTCATTTGTCCTCACAACAACCTTACAAGGTATCATTATTATCATCTCCATTTTTCAGATCAAGAAACTAAGGCACAGAGAAATAAACTAAGTGGTGGCATTTAGAGACAGGTAGTCTGGCTCCAGAGTCCAAGCCCCTAGCTACTATACTACACAATAGAGTATCAAAAGGGCTTTTATATACATATATATACACCAGTATACAGAGCTCAAAAAAAACCTTCCCATGATAACATCTCTTTTATTCTTTTTAAAAAATATTTATTTATTTATTTTGGCTGCGCCGGGTCTTAGGTGCGGCATGCGGATCTTTTTAGTTGCAGCATGCGGACTCTTAGTTGTGGCATGCACACGGGATCTAGTTCCCTGACCAGGGATTGAACCCGGGCCCCCTGAATTAGAAGTATGGAGTCTTACCCACTGGACCACCAGGGAAGTCCCCAACCTCTCTTTTAAATAAAGCCTAAACTTCCGTCTCTTTAGCTTTACTTCTCACTGCTTCTTCCATGTGCCTTCCACTCCCACCAGACTGACATACTCATGGGACCTGAACCTTCCCATCCCCCCTCTTCCCATCACCCTTCTTCCACTCTTCCCTTCCCCCAAATCCTAATCAACCTTTCAGGTTTAGCTCCTCTAGGAAGGCTCCTGGAAAAGGGGAGGAGGGAATTACCACTGGTTTTATGCCCACCATGCATCAGACACTATGCGGGTGCCTTAGACACATTACCCTCATTCGATCTTCACAACCCTGTAAGGCTGCTATCACTATGCCTGTTTCACAGAAAAGAAAAAAGTAGCTCAGAGGGTTAACTTGTCAATGGCCCACAATACTAAAGCACACACTCTTTCCACTATACCTTCTAAGCCCCTTATGACTTTTTCCCCATGTTTAAATAATTACAGGCATACTATTTGATTTTGCATTTTATTAAAAACTGTCTCATATTATTTTCCTATTTATATATGCACCTTATCTCTCCAGCTGAACTCTGAGCCTCTCACCCCAAGCACTTCCCCTACTGCACCTAACACATAGCTAAGCACACAATGGCTACAGAATTTTACCAAACCAAAGCAACATGTCTGGCCTTAGCTAGAAGAGAGAACTCTTGTGCTCTGGGTAAAGCTGCTGAACACCTGTGCCTTAACCACACATAACTGTTAATTAATTTGTTCTAGAGCTAAGGAAAAAGTTCTCTTAACCAAGAAAATCACATAGTGAAGTCTATGAGTCACTCCCGTCAGCAATAACATGAAGATCCCAGAAAACAAGTAACAAAAAAAGAATTACAGTGGGTGGAGTGTTTTTTCCCTTCCCACTTTGTAGGGAACACAATTGGGATGATGCTCTCTAACGGGTGCACACAGCTTCAGCTATGGAATGAGGGAATCCCAAAGGAAAAGGCAGCAAAACCCAACCAATCCTCAAGTTGCTCACAGAAAGCCCCCAGAGGGCTCAGAAGAATATAGTAGCAAACTACTGGCCAAGGAAGCAGAGAATGCGGGCTCCAGTTCTGGTTCATTCATTTATTCAAAAACACTTATTGAAAGTACTGAGGATACCAGTCAATCTAGTGTGTAATCCAGACAAGTAAGTTACTTAACTTTTCTGGACCTCTAAAAAGAGCTTAATAAGCACTTTCTTGCCCATTTCACAAGCTGCTGAGAGGGTCAAATGAGAAAAGGACAGATCAACAACATGGACAAAGTATAAGCCTGTGGGATTTTTTAAGTCATGGTAAAGCACACATAACATAAGTGGCTCTATTTTATATCTGTATTTCTCTGGCCTAAGGGCAGAGCAGCGGTGGGCAGAAATGCAGAAATGAGATCAGCGGTAACCTCAACTTCGTCACAGTCACCCACTCTCCTGAGCCCTTGTTGGGCCTGTAAGATTTCCAGGAATCACTGCACAAAGTCAGTTCTAGAATTTTCAGGAATGGAAAGGCCTAGAAGACTCATAGAATCTCAGAGCTAGAAGGGCCTTTCGGATGAAACTCATCCTAACCCACATCCATGTCTCATCTTTCTTCCAGCTTATCACCAGATAACTGTGATGGCACTGCCTATCTTCTGAGAGCCTCAGATATCAAACAGCATTTTATAAGCCAGGTTATCTAGTTTCTATATTTATTGTCCTATTGCCATGTCTGAGTCTTTAGAAAATTCTTGTCTAAACATTCTGTGTAGGGAGATTGGTTCAAGATGGCGGAGTAGAAGGACATGCGCTCACTCCCTCTGTGAGAACACTAGAATCACAACCAACTGCTGAACTATCATCAACAGGAAGGCACTGGAACTCACCAAAAAAGATACCCCACATCCAAAGACAAAGGAGAAGCTGCAATGAGATGGTAGGAGGGTCGCAATCACAATAAAATCAAATCCCATAACTTCTGGGTGGGTAACTCACAAACTGGAGAACACTTATACCACAGAAGTCCACCCACTGGAGGGAAGGTTCTGAGCCCCACGTCAGGCTTCCCAACCTGGGGGTCTGGCAATGGGAGGAGGAATTCCCAGAGAATCAGACTTTGAAGGCTAGCAGGACTTGACTGCAGGACTTTGACAGGACAGGGGGAAACAGAGACTCCACTCTTGGAGGGCACACACAAAGTAGTGTGTGCATCAGGACCCAGGGGAAGGAGCAGTGACCCCATAGGAGACTGAACCAGACCTACCTGCTAGTATTGGAGGGTCTCCTGCAGAGGTGGGGGGTGGCTGTGGCTCACCATGGGGACAAGGACACTGGCAGCAGAAGTTCCGGGAAGTACTCCTTGGCGTGAGTCCTCCCAGAGTCTGCCATTAGCCCCACCAAAGAGGCAGGTAGCCTCCAGTGCTGGGTCGCCTCAGGCCAAACAACCAACAGGGAGGGAACCCAGCCCCACCCATCAGCAGACAAGTGGATTAAAGTTTTATTGAGTTCTGCCCACCAGAGCAACACACAGCTCCACCCACCACCAGAGGCTTGCACAAGCCTCTTAGATATCCTCATCCACCAGAGAGCAGACAGCAGAAGCAAGAAGAACTACAATCCTGCAGCCTGTGGAAGGAAAACCACTTTCACAGAAAGATAGACAACATGAAAAGGCAGAGGACTTTGTACCAGATGAAGGAGCAAGATAAAACCCCAGAAAAACAACTAAATGAAGTAGACATAGGCAACCTTCCAGAAAAAGAATTCAGAATAATGATAGTGAAGTTGATCCAGGACCTCAGACAAAGAATGGAGGCAAAGATCGAGAAGACACAAGAAATGTTTAACAAAGACCTAGAAGAATTAAAGAACAAACACCTAGAAGAATGAAAGAACAAACAAACAGAGAGGAACAATACAATAACTGAAATGAAAAATACACTAGAAGGAATCAATAACAGAATAACTGAAGCAGAAGAACGGGTAAGTGACCTGGAAGACAGAATGGTGGAATTCACTGCCATGGAACAGAATAAAGAAAAAAGAATGAAAAGAAATGAAGACCGCCTAAGAGACCTCTGGAACAACATTAAACACACAACATTCGCATTATAGCGGTCCCAGAAGGAGAAGAGAGAGAGAAAGGACCCGAGAAAATATTTGAAGAGATTACAGTTGAAAACTTCCCTAACACGGGAAAGGGAATAGCCACCCAAGTCCAGGAAGCACAGAGAGTCCCAGGCAGGAGAAACACAAGGAGAAACACACCAAGACACATAGTAATCAAACTGACAAAAATTAAAGACAAAGAAAAACTATTGAAAGCAACAAGGGAAAAATGACAAATAACATACAAGGGAACTCCCATCAGGTTAACAGCTGATTTCTCAGCAGAAACTCTACAAGCCAGAAGGGAGTGGCATGACATTTATAAAGTGATGAAAGGGAAGAACCTACAACCAAGATTACTCTACCCGGCAAGGATCTCATTCAGATTCGATGGAGAAATCAAAAGCTTTACAGACAAGCAAAAGCTAAGAGAATTCAGCACCACCAAACCAGCTCTACAACAAATGCTAAAGGAACTTCTCTAAGTGGGAAACACAAGAGAAGAAAAGGACCTACAAAAACAAACCCATAACAATTTAGAAAATGTTAATAGGAACATACATATCGATAATTACCTTAAACGTGAATGGATTAAATGCCCCAACCAAAAGACACAGGTTCGCTGAATGGATACAAAAACAAGACCCACATATATGCTGTCTACAAGAGACCCGCTTCAGACCTAGGGACACATACAGACTGAAAGTGAGGGGATGGAAAAACATATTCCATCCAAATGGAAATAAAAAGAAAGCCAGAGTAGCAATTCTCATAATAGACAAAATAGACTTTAAAATAAAGACTACTACAAAAGACAAAGAAGGACACTATATAATGATCAAGGGATCAATCCAAGAAGAAGATATAACAATTATAAATATATATATGCACCCAACATAGGAGCACCTCAATGCATAAGGCAACTGTTAACAGCTATTAAAGAGGAATTCAACAGTAACACAATAATAGTGGGGGACTTTAACACCTCACTTACACCAATGGACAGATCATCCAGACAGAAAATTAAAAAGGAAACACAAGCTCTAAATGACACAATAGAACAGATAGATTTAATTGATATTAATAGGACATTCCATCCAAAAAGGGCAGATTACACTTTCTTGTCAAGTGCACACGGAACATTCTCCAGGATAGATCACATCTTGGGTCAGAAATCAAGCCTCAGTAAATTTAAGAAACTTGAAATCGTGTCAAGCATCTTTTCCGACCATAACGCTATGGAAATCAATTCCAGGGTAAAAAACGTAAAATAACACAAACACATGGAGGCTAAACAATACGTTACTAAATAACCAAGAGATCACTGAAGAAATCAAAGAGGAAATCAAAAAATACCTAGAGACAAATGACAATGAAAACACGATGATCCAAAACCTATGGGATGCAGCAAAAGCAGTTCTAAGAGGGAAGTTTATAGCAATACAAGCCTACCTCAAGAAACAAGAAAAATCTCAAATAAACATTCTAACCTTACACCTAAAGGAACTAGAGGAAGAAGAACAAACAAAACCCAAAGTTAATAGAAGGAAAGAAATCATAAAAATCAGAGCAGAAATAAATGAAATAGAAACAAAGAAAACAAAAGCAAAGATCAATAAAACTAAAAGCTGGTTCTTTGAGAAGATAAACAAAATTGATAAACCTTCAGCCAGATTCATCAAGAAAAAGAGGGAGAAGATTCAAATCAATAAATTTAGAAATGAAAAAGGAGAAGTTACAATGGACACCGCAGAAATACAAAGCATCATAAGAGACTACTACAAGCAACTCTATGCCAATAAAATGGACAACCTGGAAGAAATGGACAAATTCTTAGCAAGGCATAACCTTCCAAGATTGAACCAGGAAGAAATAGAAAATATGAACATACCAATCACAAGTAATGAAATTGAAACTGTGATTAAAAATCTTCCAACAAACAAAAGTCCAGGACCAGATGGCTTCACAGGTGAATTCTATCAAACATTTAGAGAAGACCTAACAGCCATCCTTCTCAAACTCTTCCAACAATTTGCAGAGGAAGGAACACTCCCAAACTCATTCTATGAGGCCACCATGACCTGGATACCAAAACCAGACAAAGATACTTCAAAAAAAGAAAATTACGGGGCTTCCCTGGTGGCACAGTGGTTGAGAATCTGCCTGCCAATGCAAGGGACACGGGTTCGAGCCCTGGTCTGGGAAGATCCCACGTGCCGCGGAGTAGCTGGGCCCGTGAGCCACAGTTACTGAGCCTGCGCGTCTGGAGCCTGTGCTCCGCAACAAGAGAGGCCACGATAGTGAGAGGCCCGCTCACCGCAATGAAGAGTGGCCCCCGCTCGCCACAACTAGAGAAAGCCCTCGCACAGAAATGAAGACCCAACGCAGCCAAACATAAATAAATAAATAAATAAATAAATAAATAAATAAATAAATAAATAAATAAATAAATTTATTAAAAAGAAAATTACAGATCAATATCACTGATGAATATAGATGCAAAAATCCTCAACAAAATACCAGCAAACAGAACCCAACAACACATTAAAAGGATCATACACCATGATCAAGTGGCATTTATTTATCCCAGGGATGCAAGGATTCTTCAATATACGCAAATCAATCAATGTGATACACCATATTAACAAACTGAAGAAGAAAAACCATATGATCATTTCAATAGATGCAGAAAATGCTTTTGACAAAATTCAACACCCATTTATGATAAAAACTCTCCAGAAAGTGGGCATAGAGGGAACCTACCTCAACATAATAAAGGCCATATACAACAGACCCACAGCAAACATCATTCTCAATGGTGAAAAACTGAAACCATTTCCTCTAAGATCAGGAACAAGACAAGGTTGTCCACTCTCACCACTATTTTTCAACATAGTTTTGGAAGTCCTAGCCATGGCAGTCAGAGAAGAAAAAGAAATAAAAGGAATACAAATTGGAAAAGAAGAAGTAAAACTGTCACTGTTTGCAGATGACATGATACCATACATAGAGAATCCTAAAGATGCCACCAGAAAACTACTAGAGCTAATCAGTGAATTTGGTAAAGTTGTAGGATACACAATTAATGCACAGAAATCTCTTGCATTCCTATACACTAACAACGAAAGATCAGAAAGAGAAATTAAGGAAACAATCTCATTCACCATTGCAACAAAAAGAATACAATACCTAGGAATAAGCCTACCTAAGGAGGTAAAAGACCTGTACTCGGAAAACTATAAGACACTGATGAAAGAAATCAAAGATGACACAAACAGATGGAGAGATATACCATGTTCTTGGATTGGAAGAATCAACATTGTGAAAATGACTATACTACCCACAGCAATCTACAGATTCAATGCAATCCCTATCAAACTACCAATGGCATTTTTTACAGAACTAGAACAAAAAATCTTAAAATCTGTATGGCGACACAAAAGACCCCAAATAGCCAAAGCAGTCTTGAGGGAGAAAAATGGAGCTGGAGGAATCAGACTCCCTGACATCAGACTATACTACAAAGCTACAGTAATCAAGACAATATGGTACTGGCACAAAAACAGAAATACAGATCAATGAAACAGGATAGAAAGCCCAGAGATAAACCCACACACCTATGTTCAACTAATCTATGACAAAGGAGGCAAGGATATACAATGGAGAAAAGACAGTCTCTTCAATAAGCAGTGCTGGGAAAACTGGACAGCTACATGTAAAAGAATGAAATTAGAAACCTCCCTAACACCATACACACAAAAAAAAACTCAACATGGATTAGAGACCTAAATGTAAGACCGGACACTATAAAACTCTTAGAGGAAAACATAGGCAGAACACTCTATGACATAAATCACAGCAAGATTTTTTTGATCCACCTCCAAGAGTAATGGAAAAAAAACCAAAAATAAATAAATGGGACCTAATGAAACTTCAAAGCTTTTACAAAGCAAAGGAAACTACAAACAAGACGAAAAGACAACCCTCAGAATGGGAGAAAATATTTGCAAACGAATCAACGGACAAAGGATTAATCTCCAAAATATATAAACAGCTCATGCAGCTCAATATTAAGAAAACAAACAACCCAATCAGAAAATGGGCAGAAGACCTAAATCGACATTTCTGCAAAGAAGACATACAGATGGCCAAGAAGCACATGAAAAGCTGCTCAACATCACTAATTATTAGAGAAATGCAAATCAAAACTACAATGAGGTATCACCTCACACCAGTTAGAATGGGCATCATCAGAAAATCTACAAACAGTAAATGCTGGAAAGGGTGTGGAGAAAAGGGAACCCTCTTGCACTGTTGGTGGGAATGTAAATTGATACAGCCACTATGGAGAACAGTATGGAGGTTCCTTAAAAAACTAAAAATAGAACTACCATACGACCCAGCAATCCCACTACTGGGCATATACCCTGAGAAAACCATAATTCAAAAAGAGTCATGTACCAAAATGTTCATTGCAGCTCTATTTACAATAGCCAGGACATGGAAGCAACCTAAGTGTCCATCATCGGATGAATGGATAAAGAAGATGTGGCACATATATACAATGGAATATTACCCAGCCATAAAAAGAAATGAAATGGAGGTATTTGTAGTGAGGTGGATGGAGTTAGAGTCTGTCATACAGAGTGAAGTAAGTCAGAAAGAGAAAAACAAATACAGTATGCTAACACATATATATGGAATCTAAGGAAAAAAAAAAAGGTCATGAAGAACCTAGTGGCAAGACGGGAATAAAGACACAGACCTACTAGAGAATGGACTTGAGGATATGGGGAGGGGGAGGGGTAAGATGTGACAGGGTGAGAGAGTGGCATGGACATATATATACTACCAAATGTAAAATAGATAGCTACTGGGAAGCAGCTGCCTAGCACAGGGAGATCAGCTCGGTGCTTTGTGACCACCTAGAGGGGTGGGATAGGGAGGGTGGGAGGGAGGGAGATGTAAGAGGGAAGAGACATGGGAACATATGTACATGTATAACTGATTCAGTTTGTTATAAAGCAGAAACTAACACACCATTGTAAAGCAACTATAATCCAATAAAGATGTTTAAAAAAAAAAAAAAAAAGAACAATCACGTAACTTAAAAAAAAAAAAGACACATGCACCCCAATGTTCACTGCAGCACTATTTACAATAGCCAGGTCATGGAAGCAACCTAAATGCCCATCGACAGACGAATGGATAAAGAAGACATGGTACATATATACAATGGAATATTACTCAGCCATAAAACGGAACGAAATTGGGTCATTTGTAGAGATGTGGATGGACCTAGAGACTGTCATACAGAGAGAAGTAAGTCAGAAAGAGAAAAACAAATATCGTATATTAATGCATATATGTGGAACCTAGAAAAATGGTACAGATGAACCAGTTTGCAGGGCAGAAATAGAGACACAGATGTAGAGAACAAACGTATGGACACCAAGGGGGGAAAGTGGCAGGGGGGTGGGGGTTGAGGGGAGTGGTGTGATGAATTGGGAGATTGGGATTGACATGTATACACTGATGTGTATAAAATAGATAACTAATAGGAACCTGCTGTATACAAAATAAATAAAATTCAAAAAAAAAAGAAAAAGAAATAAAGGAAAATAGTCAAGCAAGACCAAACAACAACAACAACAACAACAACAACATTCTGTGTAGGACCCAGTTACATGACAGTGAAAAAAAAAGCTCCTGTACCCAACTTGGACCCAAACATAAAAGGAAAGCAGTACCTTCCAGAAGCTAGTATGGTGGTAGTACAGATATTTAGTAAGAATCAGTCCCTCAATGAAGGAAAGGGTTTCAAGATCCAGGTTCAGATGACATGGTCCAGTTGCCCCTTCTCACATCTTCTAATGCCAACCTTAGTCATTCTGGATGGTGGTCTTATTAAGAAATTCAGCATTTCCTCCCAGTGGCCCTAGGCAGCTAGTCTCTGTTTAACAGTTGTAAATTCAAAGCACTCCTATCTCTGCATGGCCCACTCCAATGACAGGGAATTACAGTAGTTTGGAAAATCTTCCTTGTTTATTAGCAGGGGACCAGATTAAACAACAATCCAAACTACTTTAGTTAGAGAAAAACTGCCATTTTAAAAGTTGTCAGCCCCGCTCTGTCTTAGAAACATCAAGTCATCTTGGTGCAGACTATTGTTCTTAAGGGGTTTTTTAACCCCCCTTTAATTATATAAATATAAAGCAAGCAGGCACACATTATCCCTGGGGAAAAGGATACAACATGATCTTCTGTGACTTGGCAAAGACTGTTCCCAATACTCCTTGGTATGTAAAGCTGGGAAAAATGAATACAAATATACACAGGGTCCAAAGCTCTCCCAGGACCAAAGACTGAAACCTTGACCACCTTTCTTTTGAGGTTCTATACTATTAGAATTTCTCGGACTGACTGAGATTTTAAGTCAAGTTAAAGGTAGGAAGGGACAGTAAGAGCCTACAGTAAGCACTCACACTGAGGAAAGAGAAAGTATGAATGGGTGTTCCAAGCTCAGTACCATAACCAAAATGATCATGGAAGAATGCTGGCTATGCAAACACTTCTAGACCCAGCCAACTAGAGATTGAAGAGGTTCCCTTCTCCAGTGGATGAGCATATATAGACATGACTTGGAGAGGTCAAACACAGTAAAGCCTAGGCCAAGTGTGACATTCAAGGAGCACTATATCATCCTCCCTCAAAGAACCACTGTCAGTTGTGCAGAACCAAGGCCTCACAGCTACACTAAATAAGGAAACAACATACTGTGAGTAGTCCGTTTTTAAAAGCCACACTGTGTTATCATCAACAGAAGCTAAAATACGGGGCCTGCAACCAGACCAATAAGATTCTCTAGCCCTCTATTTTGAACTAAGCCTGACCCCTTAGAGTTCTTAATACTTCAGAAAGAGAAAGAGGGAGGAGGAAAAACCCCAAGAGAAACATACTAAATTTCCTGATAATTTTATAGTCATTCAAGAGATTAACCTTAATATTGGAAAGACATCTGACCTTATTTGTACTTCAAACAAATGACAAGCTAATGAGGCATTTCATATCCACTGCACTTTAATTTTTCCAAAATATGCTATACTGGCCCACCCATAGGGCTCTAATTATGCCTTCTGAAGCCACACAGAAAAACAAGTTGATTTTCTCTTCCAAAGAACAGCCTTTCAGAGATAGGAAGACAATGATTACATTTTCTCTTCAGGGCTTCCAAACCTGGCTCCTTCAACTCCTCTCCAAAGCACTAGATTTCAAGGCCCCTCTCCATCTTGCCTCCTTTACATTTGCTCTGGCCTGTCCATGTTGCCCTTATAGCGCCTAGCCCAGAACTGGCTGCAGCCTACCACAGAGACCAGTCTCAGAGCATATGAGACTACCGTGTCCTATCATCCCTATTTCTATATCTTGTACTGTGAGCCTAGGAGCCAGTCCCTTTTTCAGACACTACATTATACCCTGTTAGCAGGCTCCGTAGTCCACCCCATTCTTCACAGGCCTGGAGAGGCAAAGGCTGGGCATAAGGCAAGTAGTTCTACCTACTTTGGTCCTGAGATTCTAGGGGTACTGATAGCTGTTTCATCCCTCTCCACCGCCTACCTCTGGGCCTCTTGCTCCTCAAGACCCCTTTAGTGTTAGACTTCTAAGCCTATGTCATCTTACTCTTTAATGCACTTGTCCACCAGGGCAAGACAGGCAATGGCTGGACCACAAAAGAAGAGATGGAAGGCAGAATAGCACAGTAGTTAAGAACATGGGCTCTGGAGTCAGACAGCCTGGGTTCAAATCCTGGTTCTATCACTTATTAGCCATGAGACCTTGGACAAATCACTTAATTCCTCTGTACCTCAGTGTTCTCCCTGTAGAATGAAGATAATAATAGTACCCACTGATGGAAATGTTCTATACCTTGATTGCAGGGGAGAGATTGCAGGGGAGAGGTTACAGAGGTGTATATATTTGTCAAAACTCAAACTGAACACTTAAAATGAGTGCATTTTACTACATGTAAATTACATCTCAATAAAATCGATTTGAAAGGTTAAAAAGAATTATAGTAACTACTCATGGAGGATTGTGAGGATTAAAAGAATTTTGAAATACCTAAAATAGTTCCAGAAATCATAGTAAGCACTGAAGCAATGTTATCTATTTGTAATGGAGTTAGCAATGATGCGCCCAATCTCTATGTCCTGTGATTGCTGCTGGAGAGCAAGGGAGGGGTCTGAAAACCCAAAGGGATCTTCAGTTAGCTGAGATGTGGTATTTTCCCAGAACTTTCATTACAGACCTGGCTTTCACCAGATAAAACACCAATATCACAAACCACACCTCGTCCATGCTCCAGCCAAGGTTGCGTTTAACACTAGCAAAGCCAAACCACAAGAATCATCACCAAAATCAAAGATGTTCCAGTGAAACTGGGAGGGATCTGTTTTCTTTAGTCTTCCTCTGGCTTAGCCCATGAGATCTTCCTGGGCCAACTTGGGTTTCTATTCAGTCCTTCACCAAGTCTTCCCTGAACGTCTTCTCTGCCTAGCCTAGGCAGGATGAGGGGGGGACAGAAGGAAAAGATATCAAGTTTCCTGGCTCCCTCACCCTCACCAAGTTCACAACCTACAGGAATTACAAATAGAAAGAGGAAACTGATATCAGAGGCAACAAGGCATAGTGAAGAGACCACTCTGTAGGGAGCTGGAAGACCGGTGTCTAGCCTCAGCTGACACCTGCTAGTCACATGACCATGAGCTAGTCCCATGGCACTGTGAACTTCAGTTTCCTCCCCTATAAAAATGAAGGGAGAAGAATAAACGATCTCACAGTCTGTGGCCCGACGATGGTAGAAAAACAAGTGTAATAGGACTTGTTTCAGGATCTCAGTCCTGTGAGAAACTCAGAGTGAGCCAAGTGAGCTAATTTAGAAGAACTGATTGTCTTAGACCCAGAATACAGTAAGGGGAGTGCCTCATGGCTATGGCTGCTGCAGCAACAGTGATGGCAGTCATAATTTGGAGGCGACCAGTTCAGCTGCTATTACAGGGAACAGGTTCATTTCCATTTTCTCACCTTGCACTGCCCCACAGGACCAAACCTGCAAATTAAGGATTCAGGATACCAAGCGTGGCTCATTTCTGGCATTTCCTCCCTATTCATTCCCTGGATCAGGCCCAGGGGCCTAGAAGAGCACTGTGAGGTGAAGGGCAAAGCAGGCAAAGATAACATCTGTAGAGCACGACACTGCTCTCTCTGGAAGTCAGCTACCGCCATGCATGTTTGAAGGACTATGGGACCTAGAAGATAACACAATACAGTGAATGATGCAAGAGAATCCTTTTTTAGTTTATGGAGGTACACAAGATAGTTGTACAGCCATCTAGTTCAGGCATCAGTGTAGTTCAGTTCAAATTTCTTGATACTCTAGTCTCCTTCAGGTCCTGTGCCTGCTAAAGAAAGATGAAACCGACTCAGTCTCTTGCTCTTAAGGGGCTCAAGATGTGGACAGCGAAGCAGAGAGTTAAGTGAGTAAACATGGTACAACAAAGGCCTGTACAGAGTGCCTACCTCCATAGAAAGAAGGGATCAAAGGCAATGTCACTAAAAAGGTAACATCTAAACTGAGTCTTGAAAGGATGAGGAGGTATCCAGGGGGCAGAGAAGATGGAAAGGACATCTTCCCTCTTCTCTAGGGATGGAAAGGACAGAGGGAACAGAATGTACAAAGACCTGAGATATGAAATAGCCTGTCATGCTTCAGGACCTGCAAGCAGTCTGGGGTAGCTGGAGCACAAGCTAGGTGAGTGCAGAGGCCTTCTGTTATTTAGATCCTACTTCTCAAATGGGACTGCAAAACTGTCAAGAGAAAGGAAGGGAAGAAAGAGTACTGAAAAGCAGGTGAGGCAGTGAATACACACCCCACCTCTCCTCTCGCCTTCCCCCAGACTCTGCCTGACACAGCCCTCTCCCACACCAAACACACCCCTGACAACTCCAGGAAGGAAAAACCCTCCCCACTCTAAGGTCAGTAGCTCCAGAATCCCCAGTTGAAGAAGCAGGTCCTCTACTAAAAGGGAGAAACGAGAACCACAGGTCCCTGGAAAAGGAACATTAAGTACTAATTTGCAAAGATCCAACCAACCCTAGCAGCCATGCAACTTAGAAAGGCTGAGGGAATCTCATCCCATCAGCCAAGCCCAGATCCAATGCCTTTTTCACCCAAACTCATCTCCAGTGAGCCATCCCCAGCTTCTATCCTACTGAGAACGCTGTGGGAGCTGCAGTAAGAAAGGCAGCCCGGCAAATCCAGAGCTGACTTACCCTTTAAAATGACATTAGCTACAGTTATATTGTTGCCTCCTGCTAAACATAAAAATAATTTTAGATGGAAAAAAAAATGACTCTAGAGTATCTCCCAAGCAGGACACATTCCTGAGCCTCAGCCATACTGAGAATCCTTAGGTTACTGACACAGGGCGGCCAGGCAGATAAGTCAAAATAGAGAAGGCCAAGGAAGCCATGGAAACAAGATGACACACAAGACCTGAAGTCTGTGACCGCATTGGGAAACAGCTGGGAGTGGGAGAGAAGCATGAACTTCAATCAGACCCGAGCTCTAATCCCAAGGCACTACTCACTAGCTTCACCAAACCTTCAGTCTTCTCATCTGTAAATAAGCATAATAATAGTATTTACCTCAGAGCATTATTGAGATTATTAAATGAAATAAAGGATATAAACCACTAGCCTGAAGCACACAGTCAGTGTTTAAATAACTTCCTTTCCCTTTAACCAGAGCCACAAGGATGCACTGTTGCACAGTTAGGGAGGGGTGGCTCCATTCACAACACAGCCTATGTGAACAGCGCACCCTGGAGTTAGGCAATTGCACAGTCCAAGGCAGCCAGCCACTGAGCCTTCTGTCTATTATAAGCGGTACCAGAACTCAGAAAAACAGAGCTAAAATACCACCATAGGTGTATTCAAGACAATGGATGGGTCTGAGACCACACAATCAATCCAACTAACAAATATGAGGCACCAGGGACACAGCTCTGACAACCATGGCAACTCCATCTTAGCCAGAAAGCCTCTTCTATGCTCCTGCTGAGGTAAAAGCCAATTTCTTGACCTCCATCAACCTCAAGTCTGTAGATGAACCCCATCAACCAAGGATCTGGCGAATGTGAAGCCAGGGATGAAAGCAAATGCTACAAGTTTCCAGCTGTGGTCCACATCCTCTCTGCTTGACAGGTGGGCCAAATACTCAAGGGCAGGCAGTGTCTCTGAAGGTGTTAAGTCTTGTCACATGGGAGCCAGGAGATTGAATCCAAGACCTAGGATGACTTTAGCACCCTGGTTACCAAGCAGTAAAGCCACTGCTCCTAACTGAGCATCTCCAGGGCAGGTAGGGACCATGTCTGATTGTTTTGTATGTCCCCAGACCCTAGCACAGTGCATGACATAACCCACCAGCTGTAAATGGTTGCTTAATAAATTAACCAACATGGAAGTGGCCTTATCCCTATCACCTGGACTTTAGGCCTCTGCATATACTCTATCTGCTGCCTAGAATTTACCTTTCTTAACCCCATTTACTTAGTTATTTTTTCTCAATTCTCAGGTCTCAACTTAAACGTCATCTATTAAGGTAGTGTTGAGGTCTTTCCTAACACCCTAAACAATATTAAGTTTCTCAGCCATAAGTACCCTCTCATCACATCCCTTATTTCCACCTCATAAGTCATCAGACTTCATTGTGATTATCTGTTTTATTTTTGCCTTCCTTGCTACACTGTAAGCTCTAAGGAACCATATCTGTCTTGTTCATTATACTGATTCCCAGGGCCTAGTACAGTACCTGGCACAGAGGGAGTGCCCAATATGTTAGAATAACTGAATACATGAGTGAAGGAATGAAGGAATGAGAAAGCTTCAGTCCAAAATGGCTCTGGAGTGACTGGGGATTCAAAACTGTCTGCTCAGCCCTAAGCTGTCAATGGTTACTTTTTTTTTTTTTTAATAAATTTATTTATTAATTTATTTTTATTTTTAGCTGTGTTGGGTCTTCATTTCTGTGCGAGGGCTTTCTCCAGTTGCAGCGAGCGGGGGCCACTGTTCATTGCGGTGCGCGGGCCTCTCACTATAGCGGCCTCTCTTGTTGCGGAGCACAGGCTCCAGACGCGCAGGCTCAGCAGTTGTGGCTCATGGGCCCAGTTGCTCCGCGGCATGTGGGATCCTCCCAGACCAGGGCTCGAACCCAGGTCCCCCGCATTGGCAGGCAGATTCTTAACCACTGCACCACCAGGGAAGCCCCAATGGTTACTTTTTGATTCAAATCTTAATAGAGCCTACAAATGCCCATGCATGGAAGATGACAGCAGATTTGATAAACAATAGAACAAAGAACAGTCTGTGTGACAGGAAGTAAGAAGAGACAGAATAGGAGTTATGAAGCAGAAACCCCACCTCTGAGTGCCTTGAATGCCATGCTAAGGAATATGGTTTATTAGCCTGCAGGACAGCCACTATCTGACCTGAGTTCACTAAGGGCACACAGGCCTATGAAAGGTACCATCCTGCTATAGCCATCCACTGAGTTCCCTTTGATTGCCCACAGACTGATAGGCCTTCTTCCCCTCCCTTCAGGTTCACCCCCATTTCTCTGAGCTATGTGTAATCATTCAATAACACAGGTGCCCCCAATGATAATTTGTCCAAATTACCCTAGCCCAATTTTACTAAAGAAAGTTGTAAACAGGGAAGCTGTCATTTAGGAAAAACAAGATCAGAGGGCCTGGATTCAAGTGTTGTTTAGCCGTGTAACAGTAGGTTACTTAGTCAATCTTTCTGAGTTTTAATAATCTCTATAAAATAAGAATAATACCTATCTCACAAGGTTGTAGAGAAGGTTGAGATAACACATTCAAAGGGCCTAGTTCAGTGTCTTTCAGATAGTGAGGGTCCAACATAGATTTATTAAAAAAAAAAAAAAATCCCACCTAGGGCACAGGGCTATTATTTCCTCCTAAATGCTAAGCACTTTCATTTGACCTGATACAGCACAGAGACCCACAAGGCCAGAGGTTACTCATACAGACTTGGGCCTGTCTTACCTCCTAAAAGGGGATGGGCAGAGTGCCCTGTTTCCATCCTCTGTCTAGCTATCTGAGCACTGAGGAAATTACCAGCAGGCAGGCTGCTGGGAGTGGGGAAGTGGGGGAAGAGCTGAGACTCTCCCAGAACTTCAGATCTATTAATAGCCTGGTCACGTGTCTACAGAGGCACAGGATTGTTGTCTGTAAACTTGGTAACCCATGGCCCAAGACAGGCAATTTAGGACTGGGCTGTGTTCCAGACCAAAGACTGCAGACTGGGATCCACTCTAAACAATGAAGCATGGTAGCAAACTAGAGCAACCAGAAGTAAGGTGTTGACTCTTCATAAGATGCAAGGAAGGAAACTACAGAATAAATCCCTCACCCTCCCCAGTCCTGCTAGCTTTATGTTGCAGGAGGCCTCAGATGGGGCTCAGTGTTTATAGGATTTCAGTTTGCCCTTGGAAATATATTTAGATACTCACTCTAGCCCTGACCAACTGCATCACCGTGGACAAGTCACTACCCTCTAGGCTTGTTTCTTTATCTGAAACTCAAGAAGGGAAGGCCAGATGACCCTACCTCTTGATGAGCTTGTTCACGAATCTTCATCTCAAAGTCCCAGCCCTGATTTATGAGAACACGAAGTCTAAAGCACTGTGTTCTAGAGATGGAGAGAGAGGGATCTCCGGTATACTGCCCTCTGCCCCCAGCCTCAGCCACTCCACCAGGAAGAGAGGCAAGGAACATAAGGAACTGGGAACAAGCCACCTCGACCTCTCAAATCCCAGCACCTCCAGCCTCAGAAGGCCATCATCCTATGGCACCCAGGAAGGGGCTCAGTAAATATAAGCAAATGACCAGAATATGGGTGTAAATTGCCAGTTCCCATATAGTTTCTTAAAGGGAAGACCTGGAACAGAGGAAAAAGAAAAGAGGAGATAAGGGGCCTGTATTTTCTGTCTTTCCCAATCTCAGCATCACCATCAGGGGAAAAGCAGGACATCTGTAGGAAACTTAACTACATAAAGTCATAAAGTTATTAGATTTCAATACAGTTCTCTGTGTGTGTGTGTGTGCATGCACATGCGTGTGCACGCGTGTATGGAACTGTCTGTGGGTGTATGGTCTTTTCTTTATTCCACCAACAAGCCTCATGAGGAAGACTCAAGAAGTGATGGCTTCCAGAATGCCAAGAAAGCTCTGACACCAGGAAGGGATTTAAGTCCTTGTCAGCACTCTGGGGCTCTGTGAAGTGCCCCTCTACACACACACACACACACACACACACACACACACACACACACACAAAATCACAGACAATCATACACCCCAGGGCTAAACTAAAACGCCCACAGAGCACAGATAAGCCAAATGAGTTTAAAAGACAAAACAGTTCCTAAACCAACAAAATGTAACTGTTATATAGGATTACGTATGTATTAACACACCTAAAGAAAAAAATCTGTACTTCATCCGGAAGTTTTGGACAGCCCCAGAAGCTGAGAAAAAGCAATCACAGATACACATATTGGCAGACAAACAATTGGGTTCATTGGCAGAATGAACCCATCACTCATTCATTCCACAGAGGTTTACTGAGCACCTACTATATACCAGGCACAATTCTAGGCCCTGGGAATACAGTGACCCTAACACTCTCAAAAGAGAGGGAGCCAATGAACTTCAAACATTCCAGCTGAATTCCCACGACCTTTCCATCCCTACTGTGAGACGAATGCATCAGGCTACTGTAGCGTCCGTATCAGCCAGAGTCCTTAGTCGCAAGAACAACTTAGTTTGTAAGTTCAGCAACTAAAACTGATTCTAGATAGTCTAAGCAGAAAAAAAAAAAAAAAAAAAACACCTTATTTTAAGAGCAGCTCAGACTCACCTGGAGAAGTGGAAAACCCAGGGATGGATGTCAAGAACAACACCTAAAATCTGGCAGTAGAACTAGTCTGGTCAGGACATCTCTGCTTCCACAGCCAACCTCCACTATCCCCAGCCACTGTGATCCAGCCACTGCAATACGACTACCACTGCTGCTCTGGACACTCAATGTTGCCACATGCACCACTACCACTGCAGCCCCTGCTTGCCTGCATCACCAGCTCTTCAAAGTCCGTGAAAGCGGATCAGACCAAAAGAACCTACGGCAAGCTGCAACAGAGGCTGAAAGTAGATGTCTGGCATTTTAAGTGGAGAAATTCTTAAATACAGGAAAAGGTAATAAATATTCAATTTAGCTACTTTGGTATTATACACAAAACACTGGATTCATCTAACTAATGGCCCTAATTCAAATTTCATGTTCACCATAACCTTTCTGATTAGGATTTGGTGTTCCACATTGCCACCCAAAGGCAAAAAAGCACTGGTCATACCAACACAGTACTCTTGAGGTTTTTATATATCAGCTTCGTGAACTTGGTTAAGAGATTCTGCTTGAAGAGATAAATATTCTCAGTGTACCAACAAAATCTGAACCTTCAAAAAGTGAAATGCTAACAAACATTCATTGAGCACTTCATATGTGCCAGATACTATCCTAAGCACTGTATATGGATTAACTAATTTTTCATAACAACCTTATAAATTGGATACCATTCTCCCCATTTAACATAAAAGGAAACTGTGACACAGAGAGTTTAAAGTAAACTTGCCTAAGAATACACAACTAATAAAACGAGAAGTCCAGAATTTGAACCCAGGTAGTGTGACTCCATATTTTTGTCAACTCCCCAAAGTAAGTCCCCACCTAATGAAGCTTATTAGGTAGTGTCTTGCTCATTGCCGTGTTTCTGGTGGCTTACAGAATGGCAGGAAGACACAGTCCTGTAACCTCCATTCTAAGGTTCTATTCTTGATTTAATTAGCTGCAGATACAAAATCTTATTGGAAGAGAGATGGCTATCCACAGAGGACAAGAACAGATGAAGCACCTAAGTGAGGCTTTGTTTGGCCTCCAGATTCTCTAACCATAGTTGCTGATAGTACTATTCACACAAGAGAGTCTTTGCCGGACTTCGAGCTCAATTCTTATTATGCTACAACCTTTTATTTATATTCAGGGATTATGCTTACATTCAGAAAGAATTTACACAAACAGTATATATTAAGAGAGTCATCTCCTAACTGGAATGCACAAGACTTTCCAATGAAAGTACAGAAACATTAAAACTCTTATTTTATCCTGTTTTTAATCTTAAAATATAAGAATTACACTTAACCAGTATTAAATGTACAGACTAACAATGATGCCCTCTCTGAATCTGTCAGATGTTTCCATGTCATTTATTACATATAAGGTGTCCTGAGAATAGAATGGAAGTTCCACAGTGTTCAAGGGAGAACAACAGTGTCTGTCTGCAGTTACTCATGTGCTTTCAGGATACCATGACATACTGTACTGCAATTAATACATGTCTGACTAAATAAACTTACAAATTATGGTTTCTATTTTTTTCCCCAACTAAACCAACCCCCACCACATAGATAAATGATTTTAAAGGATTCTTGCAAATAAGTAAACAAAAATAAAAAACAATCCCCATTGGTTGAAGATAATATTAAAATTACACACAAAAATAAATAACAAGAAAATGACAGAGCTGACCTTTCTATTCCTAATTCTATTCCTAAACTCTCTATCAGCTACATTACACGGTAAAAACAATCTAACTGGTTCAAATAATAAGTTGGCTAAAAAGTTTGAAAACTATCAAAAAAACTTCTGGAAAGATGGATTTACATTTCTCATTAACAGTGAACTTCATCCTTAGTGTATACTGTGTCTTGATACGTTACACTAAATCAGGGGTCAGCAAACATTTTCTATAAAGGGCCAGACAGCAAATATTTCAGGCTCACAGGCCAAACATCCTCTATTCTATTGTAACTAAATAACTCTGCCATTAGTGCAAAGGTAGCCACAGATAATATACAAAAAAAAATATGGATTTATTTGTAGAAGTAAGTGTAGTTTGCCAATCCTTGTATTTAATAATGATGAAATAAAGCTATCATGATTAAAAATACATCTAAAAATTGGGCTTCCCTGGTGGCGCAGTGGTTGAGAATCTGCCTGCCAATGCAGGGGACACGGGTTCGAGCCCTGGTCTGGGAAGATCCCACATGCCGTGGAGCAACTAGGCCTGTGAGTCACAACTACTGAGCCTGCACGTCTGGAGCCTGTGCTCCGCAACAAGAGAGGCCGTGATAGTGAGAGGCCCGTGCACCGCGATGAAGAGTGGCCCCCGCTTGCCGCAACTAGAGAAAGCCCTCGCACAGAAACGAAGACCCAGCACAGCCAAGGATAAATAAATAAATAAATAAATAAATAAAAAGTGTTCTCTGTGGAATGAAAGTCTTTATAAAAAAAAAAAAAAATACATCTAAAAATTAAATCTAAAGATAAAACTCTACAAATTTTCTGTGATGTTTAAAGTCTGAAGATATTCAATCTAGTTAAGAAGTCTCTTTATAGGTTTACTGCTTAATAGTGAAAAATAAAAGGCACATATCAATGGTGAAACACTATTTCCTTCTTGCTGCAGTGAAAACTGGGATTAAATAGGACATGAAAAGCAATATTTTGTAAATTGCATTCATTTGCCAGCAAACGTGATTTGAACAATATATACAAAATATTTCTTCAGATTAAAAAGAATAGGGCTTCTCTGGTGGCACAGTGGTTAAGAATCCGCCTGCCAGTGCAGGCGACACAGGTTCGAGTCCTGGTCCAGGAAGATCCCACATGCCGCGGAGCAACTAAGCCCGTGCGCCACAACTACTAAGCCTGCGCACTACAGCCCGTGAGCCACAACTACTGAAGCCCGCGTGCCACAACTACAGAAGCCCGCACGCCTAGAGCCCGTGCTCTGCAACGAGAGAAGCCACCGCAATGAGAAGCCCACGCACCGCAACGAAGAGTAGCCCCTGCTCACCGCAACTAGAGAAAGCCCACGTGCAGCAACAAAGACGCAATGCAGCCAAAAATTAATTAATTAATTAATTTTAAAATAATAATAATAAACTACAAAAAACGTAGATTTAAAACAAAAAATAAATAAATAAAAATTACAAACTATGGAGCTCGGGAGATTGCTAGACTGTAGAATGTAAGTTTCCCTTCATGTGCCAGTTAAATGTATTTGCTACATTCTGTTAAATACTGAAATACAAAATGAACTGCTTTTTAAGGGCCACTAAAGGAAAAATGTACAAAAAAAGAAATATCCCCTATATGGGGTGTGCTCAGAGCAGGGGGCCTGAAGAAATGGTTCCTCTGTTTACAACACACCCAACAGGAATCTGGGTACATTGTGACGAGGGACACAAAACTTGTGGCCTTCCTATGAACAAATACCTGACACATGTCCCCCTGCACCTCCACGTGGCTGCTGGGTCAGAGCTCAATACTGGTAGAAAAGCTACAGTATTTATGTGGGGAGTTGGCCACCCAGAGCCTGTCCAGTCCACACGTGGGTGGGCCATGAGTGGTCCTATAGACATAAAGGCTTTGAACCTCTCTTTTCAAGGAAAAAAAAGAAAAAGAAAAATGGATTCCAATTCTGGAAAAGGCAAAACTATGGAGACAATAAAAAGATCAACGGTTGCCACGTGTGTGGGGGGAGAGAGGAGATGAATACACAGAGTACAGAAGTTTTTATGAGCAGTGGAAATACTTTGAATGACATTATAACGATGGATATATGTCATCATACTTTTGTGCAAACCCATAGAATGTGCAGCACTCTTTACTTCATTAAAGTGAACCCTAAGGGTGAAATGAGAAGCCCACGCACCACAACGAAGAGTAGCCCCCACTCGCTGCAACTAGAGAAAGCCCGTGCGCAGCAACGAAGACCTAATGCAGCCAAAAATAAAAAAATTTATCCAAAAAAAACCCTATTGTAATAATAATTAAGACAGTGTGGTATCAATGCAAGGATACAAAAATAGCCAATAGAATAGAATGGAGTCCAGAAACACAGCCACACATAACAGTCACCTGACATAACAAAGGTGACACTACAGTACAGAAGGGAAAGAATGACCTTTTCAATAAATAGTATTAGATCAAATGGATATCCATATGGGGGGGAAATATACCTTGACTCACTACCTCACACCATCAAAAAAAAATTAATTTCAAATGGACAGCAGATCTAACATGAAAGGTAAAACAATAAAGCTTTTAAATGAGAAAATAGGAGAACATATTCATGATCTTGGAGTAGGCAAAGTTTTCTTGAACAGGACACCAAAAGGCCTAAACATGAAGGAAAAAGTTGATAAACTGAGAAAAGATATTCACAATACATATAAGACAAAGGACTTGGATCCAGAATACATGAACTCCTACAAACCAACTAGAAAATGGCAAGCAACCCAAGGAAAAGTTGGCAAAAAACTTGAACACTTTACAAAATAATAAATCCAGACTATGTGTGTGTGTGTATATGTATGTGTGTATGTATGTATGTATGTATATACAGACAGTATTTGTATATATCTATATACATGTATATAGATATATATGAATGAAAAGATGCTCTACTTCATAGTCATTGGGGAATCACAAATTAAAACCACAGTGTGAGAACACTATACACCAACCAGAATGGCTAAAATGACAAAAATAGGGAAATATTAGATGTTGAAAAGGATGTCAAAAAACTAGTACACACACACAGCTTGTGGGACTGTGTATTAGTATCGCTTGTTGTATAATAACTACCCTAAAACTAAGTTGCTTAAAACAATAAACATTTATTATCACACGCAGTTTCTGAGGGTCAGGGACAAAGAGTGGCTTAACTGGGGGGTTCTGGCTCAGATCTCGCATAAGGTTCATAAAGGGCTAGGGCCACTGGAGACCTGACTGGGGCTGGAGGATCTGCTTCCAAGATGGCTCACTCACACTCCTAGCAAGTCAGTGCTGGGTGGGTCAGGAAGCCTCAGTTCTTCTCCATGTGGGCTGTTCCATAGCCTGCTTGAGTGTCCTCACAGTATGTAGGCGGGCTTCCAACAGAGTGAGTGATCCAAGAGACAGTGAGACAGACAAACAGTAGTACCTTTTATGACCTAGTTGCTGAAGTCATATACCATCACTTTCATTTTATTCTATTTGTTAGAATTGAGTTACTAGGGTCTAGCTGAGTCAAAGTGAGGGGAATTAGGTTCCACCTCTTGATGGGAGGGGTATCAAATAATTTGTGGACATATTTAAAAACAAATACACTTACTTTGGCAAAGAATGTGGCAGTACCCACTGTGGAGCACATGTATCTTACCAAGGTCTCCATGTGCTAACCTCCTCTTGTTCATGCTGTCTGATTAGCATGATGTCATCAACGTAACAGATCAAAGTGATGTTCTATGAGATGGCCAGATGGTCCAAGTCTCTTCTGACTATATTATTCTGACTATTATATTATGACAAAGAGTAGAAGAGTGGAAGTGTTTATATAGCCCTCGGCAAAACTATGGAGGTGTAATGATACCTGTTCCACAAGAATGCAAACTGTTTTTGGCCTTTTTTTCTTATTGAGACAGAAAGAACACATTCACCAAACCAATGCCCACATACCATATTAATTTGCTCTAGCAGAGATACCATATCCATCACAGTATCCATAATTGGGGCTACTAAATTAAACTTGCTGAGGTCTACGTTCTCCAGAATCCATCCAGTTTTGCAGAAGAGGGCAGACTAGTGAATTAAATGTAGACATAATAGGGACCACCACCCCTGCATTCTTAAGATACTTAAGGATAGCACTATTTCCACCATCCCTCACAGAATATGATATTAGTTTTGATTCACTATCTTGGCCAGAGGAAAATGCAACAGTTTCAAAAGCTTCCACTTGGCCTTCTCCACTGTGATAGCTCTTATGTGACAGGTCAAGGATCTGATGTGGGTGCTACTCCAACTGTTGAGTATGTGCATCCCAATTATACATTTGAGGATAGGTCTGTGGGATAATTCTAAAAAGTATCATAAGAAAGTAATTAGATAAATACATGTTAACATTACACTAAGTTAAAGAAGCCAGACATGATTCCATTTATATGAAATGTCTAAAATAGGCAAATCCACACAGATGGAAAGTAGATTAGTGGTCGCCAGGGACTAAAGAATAGGGAGCGACTGCTTAATGGGTAACAAGGTTCCTTTTGGGGGTGATGAAAATTCTGCAATTAGATAGTGGAGATGTTGCACAAAATTGTTAGAAACCACTGAATTGTATATTTTTAAATGGCACATTTTATGTTACGTGAATTTTATCACATTAAAAAAACAAAAATAGAAAAATAAAGACAGCTGTTGGCTGCCTTATGCAGCTGGCTGATGTATGAGGGCTGCTTTCACCCTCACTCAATTTACAATACAGAATCCAGTTCATGGCGCTATACATTCTAGCATACTGAGCCCTTGCAAAATGCTTAGGATACAAATATATTTCATCATTCACATCAACCAGTACATTGTAAAGTCATTTCTTCCTGTTCTCTAGGAGTCCCTATTTAAATTTGAAAGGCTCATGGCTTTAAAAAAAAAAAAAGGCAGTTTGGTGTCCAGGCTAAGCAAGGTCCTTGGCATCTTCAACCCCAGGCAACAGCTGGCTCTGCTACTTACCTCACTGTCCCAGATTTGAAGGAAAATACAATCTCTTCTACATAAAGCCAGAAAGGCAGGAAGAAAGGATTCAGTGACTATCATATCTCAAACAAATATTTATTGGACAAACTGTCTAGCAGTTTTCAAATTATGCTCTGCAGATCTCTCCTCCCACTCAGGTTCCTTGGCAATATCTACTACTTCAAGCAGAGCAGCTCTACTTTGTTGAGTTTTAAATATTGGAAGCACACTTAAAAAAAAAAAAAAGAAATTAAAATGGCTCAATTATGTAGCAGACATCTATGAATTTTGCTGATTTAACAATCTCCCCACCTCCCAAGCCCTCTTTAAGTACATGTACCTTGATCTTCCCTGAGGGAACCATCCCTCCCCTGCTCTCGGTCCACATGATTCCAGGGTAGCTGACCATGATCCCTGGGTTCCACGAGTAGAATATAACTGTTGGCCAATGAAAGTCCAGCATTCTTCCATTCACAGTGATACTTTAGGGTGGGCAAATGATCCAAGCCAAAATCATACCCACGACTGCCAGCACCATCAGGAAAGAGGTATTATCTTTCCAATAGTGGTTGCTTAGCTGGTAGATTACACACCCAAAGCTGACAACTACCTTTGCCACTACATGGGTGGAGGCTGCCTAACACCAAAACAAAGAAAAGCGGAGCCAAGAGGAGAGAGATTAGGTCCAAATGACATGATTCAAGTCCCTGGATCTTGCTGTGTCTAAAGGTAAATCTCCTTCTAGGCTTTTTAGTTACTTCAGTCATAAGTGCCTCTCATAAGTCAGTCTGACCTGTATTTCTGTCACTTGCAAAAGAGTCACAACAAATGTAAAATTATTTGGAAAAAAAATTGAAAAACATCCATCTGGTCAATAAACCTCAAATCTTTACTGTAAATCACAGTTGGGGAAAGAATATTAAAAAAAAAAAAAAGAAAAAGAAAAAGAAAAAAGCTCCCAGGAGAATTAGTCTTCTCCTTGACTCCTCATTACATTCCCAAAAATTCATGGTATGGGCTTCCCTGGTGGCGCAGTGGTTAAGAATCCACCTGCCAGAGGGAGGAACACTCCCAAACTCATTCTACAAGACCACCATCACCCTGATACCAAAACCAGACAAAGATGTCACAAAGAAAGAAAACTACAGGCCAATATCACTGATGAACATAGACGCAAAAATCCTCAACAAAATACTAGCAAACAGAATCCAACAGCACATTAAAAGGATCATATACCATGATCAAGTGGGGTTTATCCCAGGAATGCAAGGATTCCTCAATATACGCAAATCAATCAATGGGATACACCACATTAACAAATTGAAGGATAAAAACCATACAATCATCTCAATAGATGCAGAAAAAGCTTTCAACAAAATTCAACACCCATTTATGATAAAAACCCTTCAGAAAGTATTCATAGAGGGAACTTACCTCAACATAATAAAGGCCATATATGACAAACCCACAGCCAACATCGTTCTCAATGGTGAAAAACTGAAACCATGTCCACTAAGATAGGAACAAGACAAGGTTGTCCACTCTCACCACTATTATTCAACATAGTTTTGGAAGTTTTAGCCACAGCAATCAGAGAAGAAAAAGAAATAAAAGGAATCCAAATCAGAAAAGAAGAAGTAAAGCTGTCACTGTTTGCAGATGGCATGATAGTACTATATAGAGAGAATCCTAAAGATGCTACCAGAAAACTACTAGAACTAATCAATGAATGTGGTAAAGTTGCAGGATAAAAAATTACTGAACAGATATCTCTTGCATTCCTACAAACTAATGATGAAAAACCTGAAAGAGAAATTAAGGAAACACTCCCATTTACCACTGCAACAAAAAGAATAAAATACCTAGGAATAAACCTACCTAAGGAGACAAAAGACCTGTATGTATGCAGAAGACTAGAAGACACTGAGGAAAGAAATTAAAGATGATACAAACAGATGGAGAGATATACCATGTTCTTGGATTGGAAGAATCAACACTGTGAAAATGACTGTACTACCCAAAGCAATCTACAGATTCAATGCAATCCCTATCAAACTACCAATGGCATTTTTCACAGAACTAGAACAAAAAATTTCACAATTTGTATGGGAACACAAAAGACCCCGAATAGCCAAAGCAATCTTGAGAAAGAAAAACGGAGCTGGAGGAATCAGGCTCCCTGACATCAGACTATACTACAAAGCTACAGTCATCAAGACAGTATGGTACTGGCACAAAAACAGAAATATAGATCAATGGAACAGGATAGAAAGCCCAGAGATAAACCTACCCACATATGGTCACCTTATTTTTGAGAAAGGAGGCAAGAATATATAATGGAGAAAAGACAGCCTCTTCACTAAGTGGTGCTGGGAAAACTGGACAGCTACATGTAAAAGAATGAAATTAGAACACTCCCTAACACCATACACAAAAATAAACTCAAAATGGATTAAAGACCTAAATGTAAGGCCAGACACTATCAAACTCTTAGAGGAAAACATAGGCAGAACACTCTACGACATAAATCACAGCAAGATCCTTTTTGACCCACCTCCTAGAGAAATAGAAATAAAAACAAAAATAAACAAGTGGGACCTAATGAAACGTAAAAGCTTTTGCACAGCAAAGGAAACCAAAAACAAGACGAAAAGACAACCCTCAGAATGGGAGAAAATATTAGCAAACGAAGCAACTGACAAAGGATTCATCTCCAAAATTTACAAGCAGCTCATTCAGCTCAATATCAAAAAAACAAACAACTCAATCCAAAAATGGGCAGAAGACCTAAATAGACATTTCTCCAAAGAAGATATACAGACTGCCAACAAACACATGAAAGGATGCTCAACATCACTAATCATTAGAGAAATGCAAATCAAAACTACAATGAGGTATCACCTCACACCACTCAGAATGACCATCATCAAAAAATCTACAAACAATAAATGCTGGAGAGGGTGTGGAGAAAAGGGAACCTTCCTACACTGTTGGTGGGAATGTAAATTGATACAGCCACTATGGAGAACAATATGGAGGTTCCTTAAAAAACTAAAAATAGAAGTACCATACGACCCAGCAATCCCACTACTGGGCATATACCCTGAGAAAACCATAATTCAAGAAGAGTCATGTACCACAATGTTCATTGCAGCTCTATTTACAATAGCCAGGATATGGAACCAACCTAAGTGTCCAACGACAGATGAATGGTTAAAGAAGATGTAGCACATTTATACAGTGGAATATTACTCAGCCATAAAAAGAAACGAAATTGAGTTATTTATAGTGAGGTGGATGGACCTAGAGTCTGTCATACAGAGTGAAGTAAGTCAGAAAGAGAAAAACAAATACCGTATGCTAACACATATATATGGAATCTAAAAAAAAAAAAAACATGGTTCTGAAGAACCTAGGGGCAGGACAGGAATAAAGACGCAGACGTAGAGAATGGACTTGAGGATAGTGGGAGTGGGAAGGGTAAGCTGGGACAAAGTGAGAGAGTGGCATGGACTTATATATACTACCAAATGTAAAACAGATAGCTAGTGGGAAGCAGCCGCATAGCACAGGGAGATCAACTCAGTGCTTTGTCACCACCTAGAGGGGTGGATTAGGGAGGGTGGGAGGAAGACACAAGAGGGAGGCGATATGGGGATATATGTATATGTATAGCTGACTCACTTTGTTATAAAGCAGAAACTGACACACCATTGTAAAGCAATTATACTCCAATAAAGTTGTTTAAAAAATAAATAAATAAATAATTTTTAAAATTAAAAACAATTAATTAATTAATTTTTTTAAAAAAGAATCTGCCTGCCAATGCAGGGGACACGGGTTCGAGCCCTGGTCCGGGAAGATCCCACATGCCGTGGAGCGACTAAGCCCATGCGCCACAACTACTGAGCTTGCGCTCTAGAGCCCACAAGCCATAACTACTGAGCCCGTGCTCTGCAACAAGAGAAGCCGCCACAATGAGAAGCCCGCATGCCACAACGAAGAGTAGCCCCCGCTCACCACAACTAGAGAAAGCCCACGCACAGCAACGAAGACCCAACGCAGCCAAAAATAAATTAAATAAAATAAATAATTTTTTTTAAAAAAAGAAAGAAAATGCATGGTATTTTACAGTTTCCATTGATAATCTCTCCTGATCTCCAAAAACAAAACAACCCTGTGAGGTCAGCATTCATACTGTATATTTGAAGACATTGAGGCTCAGAGAGAAGTGACTAACCTGAAGTCATCCAATTTGAAATCAAGGTTTCTGTCTCCAAATTATACCTTTTTACTACTCATTACTGCTTTGCACAGTTCTCAGCAAGCCATGCACAAGTCTGGGAACCTGCCTGGGCTCAGTACAGACTTGCTACCTGACAGCATTGTTCCCCTGACCCCTGGCAGCTTTGCCTTGTTTCAAACAGGCCTCGCCCTGCTCGCTTTCCACATAGCTGGAGATAAAGACAAGCTCATAGCACAGCATCCCACTGCCTGCACATAAGGGTGTGTCACTCAACTGACTGGCAACACTGAAAGTCAGTAGCCTTACTCTCAAAGAAGCCCTAGAACTATCAAATGCACATCAATAGATAGGATCTGAGGAGGAAGAAATGACTTCTAAGATGCACCTATGATGAGAAGCTGCAAGTCAGCTAACAGAAACTAATACAACTTCTGTAACTATTGGAATCTGAAGATCCAAAAATCATTACTGACTGGAAAAACTCCAACAGCATACATTCAAGGGTTTAAAAATACATTAGGCTCATGCTATATACAAAAATTAACTGAAAATGGATCAACAACCCAAGAGCTAAAACCATAAAACTCTTAGAAGAAAACAAAGGGATAATCTTAACTACCTTAGATTTGGCAGTGGATTCTTAGATATGACACAAAAGGCATGAGTAACAAAAGAAAAAATAGATAAATGTGACTCCATAAAAATTAAAAACTACTGTGCATCAAAGAACATTATCAAGAAAGTGAAAAATCACCCTACAGAATGGGAAGGAATATTTGCAAACCATATATCTGATAAGGATCTGGTATCCAAAATATATAAAGAATTCTAACAATTCAACAACAAAAAGACAAACAACCTAATTTTAAACAAAAAAAGGACCTGAACAGATATTGCTCCAAAGAAGAAATATACATGGCCAACAAGTACATGGAAAGATACTCAACATCATTAGCATTAGGGAAATGCAAATCAAAACCACAATAAGATGTCACTTCACACCCACGAGGATAGCTGTAATTAAAACAAACAAACCAAAAAATAACAAGTGTTGGCAAAGATGTAGAGAAATGGAACCCTTACATATTGCTGATGGGAATGTAAAATGGTGCAGCTGCTGTGGAAAACAGTTTGGCAGTCCCTCAAAAAGTTAAACACAGAATTACCATATAACCCCACAATTCCACTCCTAGGTATACAGCCAAAAGAATTGAAAACTGGTACTCAAACAAGTACATGTACACGCATGTCCATAGCAGCACTATTCACAATAGTCACAAAGTAGAAACAGCCAAAGCGTCTATAACCAGAAAACGGATAAACAAATAGTGGTATTTTCCAGCCATAAAAAGGAACGAAGTTTTCTGGTACATACTACAACATGGATGAACCTTATAAACATTATGCTTAGTGAAATAAGCCAGACTCAAAAGGACAAATATTGTATGACTCCACTTACATGAAATATCTAGAATAGACAAATTCATGGAGACAGAACAGATTAGAGTTTAACAGGATCTAGGAGGAAGGGGAAATGGGGAGTTATTGCTTAATGGGTAGAGAGTTTCTGTCAGGGATGATGAAAAAGTTTTGGAAATAGATAGTGGTAATGGTTGCACAATGGTGTGAATGTAATTATTGCCACAGAATTATACACTTAAAAATGGTTAAAATGGCTAATTTTATGCTATACATTTTACCACAACAACAACTTAAAAAAAAAACAGAATGATGTACTGACACATGCTACAAAATATTATGCTAAGTTAAAGAAGCCAGACACAAAAGGTCACATATTGTATGACTCCATTTATATAAAATATCCAGAACAGGTAAATCCACAGAGACAGAATGCAGATTGATGGCTGCCAGTGGGAGGGAGAAACGAGGAGAAACTGCTTAATCGGTAAATCGAAACTGTGGAGTAATGAAAATGTTTTGGAACTAGAGAGAGGTGATGGTTGTACAACATTGTAAATGTTTCAAATGCCACTGAATTGTTCAATTTAAAATGGTTGATTTTATGTTATGTGACTTTCACATTAATAAATGCTTTAAAAGTACATGAGAGAACTCAAGCAATCATCTGGGAAGCAGGAATTAGGGCTAAGTGGCAAGGCAAGGCAAAAATTGTCAGGAACCCAGTAAATAGTCTGACGTAAGAGATGTCTGGGAACAGCAGCAAGAAGCCACTTGATGCTGCAGCACCTGGAAGCCTCCCTACATTGGTGAGGGTACAGGCAAACCTGCTAAAACTAAGAGACCCCTGAACAGAGTAGATTAAACCAAAGAGAAGTTTCTTTCTCTCTCGTATAATAGTTTGGTAGGGAGCAGTCTGGGGCTGAGTGGAAATTTGCCATCCTCACTCAACATGACGCTTCCATCTCTGGGACCAAAAAGAGTGCTGTACTCTCACAATCTCCCAGCTAGCAGGAAGGAGAAAGGGGGCAAGAGAAGTACTTACCCACTCTGTTCAAGCACCTGGCCCCAGAAGTGGTAGATGCACCACTTCCACTTTAGATCCCACTGGTTAGAACTTAGACATGTGGCCACACATGGTTGCAAAAGAGGGTGGGGGACTATGTGCCTTGTTAAAACTCAGGCATTCTATCATTAAAAAAAGAATGAGAGGGAATTCCCTGGCAGTCCAGTGGTTAGGACTCCGAACTTCCACTGCAGGGGGCACGGGTTCAATCCCTGGTCGAGGAACTAATATCCTGCATGTCGAGCGGAGCAGCCAAAAAAAAAAAACGAATGAGAGAGTCAATATTGGCAAAGACAATTAACAGTCTCTGCCATACTCACTTCAAATACTCTTTATTTTTTTATTATTTGTCTGATTAAACAAAGAACTTATTCCAAAGCCCAGCTACCCGGAGGTCTGCAGTTATTATTCAGTGGAACCTCCTGGCTAGGGTGGAAAGACAAGAAAAGGAGTGCAAGGCAGTTATGGACTGATGTCCCCTGTTAGCCTCACTGCAATGACCAAAGCCAACATAGCCTATTATTTGCCTTTTGTCACTGGAAACTTACAGTGTAGAAATAAACGCTTCTTAAAAAAAAAAAAAAAAGAAAGAAACAGTAAGAGCTGTCTATGTGCAATACTGGGGCAGGGGTACAGAAAAAAACCTGTAGGGCACCTGTCTTTGAAAAACTCCCAATCTGTGTGGCAACCACACACAAAGCGATCACAATGCAGTGAGTTAATTAACAGAGAGACATATAGAATTGAATGGAAGAATAACATTGGAATGGACTGTCTGCCTATGGGCAGGGAGAACCAAGAAAGCTTCAAAAAAGTGGTAACACTGGAGCTGAGTATAGAAGGATGAGTTTACCAGATAGAAAAGGTAGGAAGATATTCAAGCAAGATGTAAAGCATGAATAAAAACATGCAAGATGTTTACTGAAAAGACAATATGCAGGAGCCAGATCATGGAATGCCATGAAACCAGATTCAATCAAAAGCTTGGATTTTACAATGTAGGGAATGGGAAAGCAACAGAGACTTCTTAGCAGGGAAGGGCCATGGTTAGATTGACCTGTTAGAAAGATGACTATGGCAGCCTATAGGAAGGATGGACAAAAAGAGAACGTGCATTGGGCTCACATCCCTGCTGCTACGCCTAGTCCCGTCCTTGACTCCCCAGTACCGCCACCGATAAGCCAAGTCCTTGCAGAAGAAAAGCAGTAACAGAACCCCAGGCCAAGTCCTACAGAGACCGAGGCAGGATGAGGTTCTTAGTTTTGTTTGCTTTGAAGCTTTTCTATTGAGGTGAAATTCACATAACACAGTATTAATCATTTTTAAATGAACAGTTCAGTGGCATTTAGTATATTCCCAATGTTGTGCAACCACCAAAGTTCTTAGTTTTTGACAAGGTCCAGGAAACCTCTGTGATTTCACTGAGGTCAGGCTCCACCCACTCCTCAGGTGTCTCTGCTCAGACAGATATGCCAGATGACTGTGGCTTTCAGCAAACATCTGTCTACAGTCCTGCGGCTGCCATCCTCTCTCCTAGCCTTTCCTGACCTCACCTCCCCTGGGAACACAGGGCATAGTGACCAGAAGCAAATTTGACCATGTCTATCTCTTATTTAAAATTTTTCAGTGGCTCTGCTTTGCCCAAAGAATGAAGTTTCAAATTCTTAACATGACATACAAGACTCTCTGCAACCTGGCATCTGCTTGTTCCCTACCCTCATCTCCTAAACATGTTGCCCTAAAATTCTTTCCTCTCATTATGTTTCCCTTGCTACTTGAGACTGCTCCAACATCTATTTTCTTTCTCTCACCCTGGGAATGGTGTTGTCACCCCCATACACTTTTCCCCCAGGCTTATCTTACCCTGGGGAAAGTTCTCATCCTATTTTCATTATTCCCTGGGAACAGCTCTGATCCCAGTCTCATTTTACCCTGGAGACCACTCTGATCCACGCTTCACTATTCACTGTTCTCTGGATACGTCACTGACCACATCATACCATAGAATGACTTTTTTCCACCTCCTCCTCTTCTACTTCTGTCATGTTACTGAGAAGAGCTTTACCCTGAATAATCAGCTTCTGCTCCCTCCTCTCTGGGCCTCCTATAAGCCCAGGGCTTCACCAGGTCTCCCAACCCAAAGTTGGTATGTGGGTTTTAGAGTACATAGTCAAAATCGTAGAGACAGAAAGCAGAATGGTGGCTGCCGGGGGCTGGGGAGAAGCGGGAATGGGGAGTTACTGTTTAAATGCGTACAGAGTTTCTGTTTTACAAGATGAAAAGAGTATGGAGATGGATGACGGCGGTGACTGCACATTATGAATGTATTTAATACCTCTAAACTATACACTTTAAAAATGATTAAAATGGTAAATTTCATGTTATGTGTTGTATTACCACAATTTTTTTTAATTTGGGAAAAAATTTATGGGTACCTGAGACCTAGGAGAGAGATATAACTATATCCCAGCCAGCTGAGGGACTGGCTCCTGGTCTCATTCTCCCTGACCTTCGTTTCTGAAAGATACACCTTTTTTCTCTAAAAAATTTATTTATTTTATTTTATTATTTATTTTTGGCTGCGTTGGGTCTTCGTTGCTGTGCGCGGGCTTTCTCTAGTTGTGACAAGCGGGGGCTACTCTTCGTTTCAGTGAGCGGGTTTCTCATTGCAGTGGCTTCTCTTGTTGCAGAGCACGGGCTCTAGGTGCACGGGCTTCAGTAGTTGTGGCACATGGACTCAGTAGTTGTGGCTCTCGGGCTCTAGAGCATAGGCTCAGTAGTTGTGGCGCATGGGCTTAGTTGCTCCACGGCATGTTGGATCTTCCCGGACCAGGGCTCGAACCCGTGTCCCCTGCATTGGCAGGCGGATTCTTAACCACTGTGCCACCAGGGAAGCCCAAGAATGATGTACCTTTATTTGGATGGCATTTGAACCCAGCCCCATTTTACCCTGGAGATATCTCTGACTCCAGCCTCATCTTACTCTGGGAATAGCTCTGATCTAGGCCTTCCCAATCACCGCACCATAAAGAAAGTCATGCTACAGAATACTCTGAAGATGGTTTGCACTCTGACCTTGGGTGACATTAAACCTCAGGAAAGGAAAGAGATGTGAAGCAATTGGCCCAAAGTAACCTTAATGTTATTCCAAAGTAGGGAAAGAAGGTTTTTCCTGGGGAGTGGGGGAGAAAATTTTTTCAAATTATCACAAAACTCTTCTGACTTTCTGTATATACAAGCCAAAGTTGTGTCAAATGGTGCACAGGAAGATCTCACGCAAAGGCCTTTTTCCAGGTATCTTAGGCTTCTAACTGCAGCAGCGTCACAAATATCAGTGTGTTTCCATGCGAGTGAATGAACAATGCCCAATTTGGGCATTCGGACTTTGCCTTTCTTCTGGTTTCTAGGCCTGTGGTTTAAACACTCCATTCAGAAACAAAGAAATAATATTTAGACTCCATCCTTCTAAAATATTTTATTTGACTTTGGTAATGTTTTAAGTAGAACAGACCTAGGCTTTACAAATTTCTAGTCAAGCAATCCTAGGCACATAACTTTCCTCATTTGTAAAATGGGAATATCTTGCAGGGTTGTTGTGAAGAAAACTAAACAGATATATATATAAGGCATCTACCAGTGTACCTGGCCCAAAATATTTCACTCAACAAATATCTACTAAGCATATGTTATGTGCCAGTCAGTGTTCTAGGCACTGAGGATTCAGCAATGAACAAAAATCACTGCTCTTATAGAACTAACAGGGAGTAGGGGGCAAAGTAAAGGGCCTGACAAATAAATATGTCAGAGGATGATAAATGCTATGGAGAAAAATTAAGTAGAGAACATGCTACAGGGGAGGGTTTGTTATTTTTAAATAGAATGATTGAAGAAGGCCTCACTGAGAATATGACATTTGAACAAAGGATCTGAAGGAAATGAGATAATAAGCCATGCAGAGGAGAAAGAGGGAAGAACAAATGCAAAGGAGGCAAGAGCATATTTACCTTGTTCAAAGGAGAGTGAGGAAGCCAATGGGGCAGGGTGAGCAGGTGGAGAGGAGATAAGGATAAGCCAGGTAGCTGGGAGCCAAGTCACTCTAAGGACTTTGCCTTGTTCTCTGAGGGATATGGGAAGCCACTAAAGGATTGTGATCTATATGACTGGATTAACGTTTTGAAAGGATTGCTCTGGCAGCTCTGTTTAGAACAATGGTAGGCAGGCAAGGGCAGAAGCAGGGAAACCAATCAAGAGGCTATTATTTCTCCAGGCAAGAAACAATGGTAGCTGGATCAAGGTGGTAGGAGCAGAGGCAATGAAAAGTGTCTAAATTGTTGATGTGTTTTAAAGGTAGAACCAATAGGATCTGCTGACAGAGTGAATGGTAACTGTGAACTTGTTTAAATTAAAATGCCAGTTAGACATCCAAAATGTCAATTAAGGGGTTGGATATACAAGGCTAAAGTTCAGAGGAGCGTCTGAGCTAGACACACAGATTGGAGAGTTGTCAATTAACAGATGATAATTAAAACCATTAAAGCGGCTTTTAAATGCCATTTATTTATTACTCAATAAATGAATTACCCAGTGAATAGTAACTGCTATTATAACCCCTTTGTTTTTGTTTTTTGGGTTTTTTAAAATTTATTTTTGGCCGTGTTGGGTCTTTGTTGCTGCGCACAAGCTTTCTCTAGTTGCAGTGAGCGAGGGCTACTCTTTGTTGCGGTGCACGGGCTTCTCATTGCGGTGGCTTCTCTTGTTGCGGAGCATGGGCTCTAGGCGCACGGGCTTCAGTAGTTGTGGCACACTGGTTCAGTAGTTGTGGCTCACGGGCTCTAGAGTGCAGGCTCAGTAGTTGTGGCTCACGGACTTAGTTGCTCCGCGGCATGTGGGATCTTCCCGGACCAGGGCTCGAACCCATGTCCCCTGCATTGGCAGGCGTTTTCTTAACCACTGCGCCACCAGGAAAGCCCCCCTTTGTTTTCTTAAGGTGCTAGAAATACTTGCCAACTCTTACCATGAATACTTAAACTTCAGTGCCCAACTTCCAACCCCATCCCCAATCCCTCAACTCCCTTCCTTCCTTTCAAATTTTCAATTAAAACACTAGATAAGTGGAGGCATTGTGGTGTTAAGTGGTAAAGGCACCAATTTTAGAGTTAGACAGAATTGGGTTTGAATCCTCCATCTTAGCCACTTATTAGTTCTATGACCTTTGAACCTCAATTTTCTTATCTGTAAGATGGGGCTAATAGTACCTATGTTATAGGATTGTTGTAACAATAAGGTATCTATTCATTCATTTGTTCAATAAATATTTACTGAGTATTCATCACATGCCCAGGACTGTGTTTAGCACTAGAGTTACAGTAGTAAACAGGCACAGATACCGTCCTCACGGAGCTTATTGCCCAAGGGACCATAATACTTCTAAAGGACCAGACAAAAGTTTCAACTTAAAAAAATCATCTAAATAAAATAAATATGTAGGGCTTCCCTGGTGGCGCAGTGGTTGAGAATCTGCCTGCCAATGCAGGGGACACGGGTTCGAGCCCTGGTCTGGGAAGATCCCACATGCCACGGACCAACTGGGCCCGTGAGCCACAATTACTGAGCCTGCGCGTCTGGAGCCTGTGCTCCACAACGAGAGAGGCCGCGATGGTGAGGGGCCCGCGCACTGCGATGAAGAGTGGTCCCCACTTGCCGCAACTAGAGAAAGCCCTCACACAGAAACGAAGACTCAACACAGTCATAAATAAATAAATAAAAGAACGTGAATTTCTTTAAAAAAAAAAAAAAGCAAACTGGGCTATTCATTTAAAAAAATAAAATAAAATAAAATAAAATAAAATAAAATAAAATAAATAAATATGTAAAGAGCCTCACACAGTGCCTGGGCAAAAAGTAGGTGCTAAATAAATGACAGTACTTATTATTTTATAACTAAAGCATATAAATCTTCATAGAACAATACGCTTAAAATTGGAATGACTTTTAGAAATCAAAAGGTCCAATTCCCTCATTTAACAGATAAGCAAATTAACTTACTCCATAATAAACTTACTCAGGACACCTCTTCAGTCAGGCCATGTGCCAGGTAGGTGGGATACAGGGATGAGTAAAACAGTCCCTACCTTAATGTCAAGTAAATACACAAGGGGGAAGTGACTTGCCCAAGGTAACCTGAGCAATCACTTAGGCTGGAAATCATATCTTCTAATTTTCAGTGTTTTGCTCCTTCCACGGATCCAAAATTATTCATTTCAAATAGAAATACTTATCAGGAAGAAGCCTACCATATGGCCTGTGCCAAAAAGAGTGCCATCCTACAGCTCAGCAATTCCTTGCAGGTAGCTTGTCAGAAGGGGTAAGCTCTTTGGGCTTAGAGGTGGATCCTTTTTTCTCTATAGGCCATCAATAACAGGCAGCAGCTAGGACCTCAGAGGCCCTGGTCAGAAGCTACAGAAAGATGGAGAAAAACAAAGTGAAAGCCTGCAGTCACCAAAGCCACTGGCTAAGCAGAGAGAAGGCTGGGCAAGGCCAGACCAAGACCTTTCTCCTTCATCCCAAAGATTAAGTCATGTTCCCTCCAGGCTAGGACCATCTTCAGAGCTCTACCATTGTCCCTCTGGCCCATCCATCCCTACTCTCCCTTCCAGACCTCTTTAGAGTCTCAAAATTGAGCTCCGAATGGAAAAGACAGCACGGTGGAGTAGAAAGAGCACACCTTGCAGTTTCACGGACCTGGGCTGAAACTTTGGCTCCACCACTAACTAGCTGTATGCTTCTTAACTTGTCTGTTTCCACATCCGGAAAATGGTGACAATACTTATTTCTGGGAGTTGTGGTGAGTGTTAGAATTGCATCTAACGTTTAGATGTATCTAGAAAAGTTCCTGGCATACAGAGGTTACTCAATACATGGTGCTGTCATTAATTATTATGAATGTCAAGGTCTCTCTTGTCTACCCCACACTCTTTCTAGTGACTGCAGGCTTCAGCACAGCACCACGGTTTAGGGCCCCCACATTAATATGGAGTATTCAGAAAGCCATGGCGCCTTTACTTGGCCACCTTTCTCTATCTCTTGTCCCTCAACCTATACCAGCTCAGGTCTCCATTCCATTCCCCAACGTTGAAAAAACAAAATCTTTGAACCTGCATCCCCTGGTTCCTCTTCAAAATATTACCCTCTTTCCTTCCTTCCCGTAACACCATATTTCTCAAAAGAGAAGTCTGTACTTGCTGCCTCTAGGCCCTCACCTCACACTCACTCCCTAAGCCACAGCAGTCTAGCTTCTGTCTCCACCCCTCCACTGAAACTGCCTTCACCACGTCACCAATGACTCAGTAGCCCCACTTCAGGGCTCACCCTACTTGTTCTCAGCTCCAACAAACATTTGCCTCCTTTTACAAACTCTTCTCATTCCTGACTTCCCAGACAGTACTTTCTCCTGCCTCTCCGATTGCTCCTCCTCAGATGCCTTCCCTAACTTTTCTGGCTACACATATCAGAGTTCCTCTGAGCTCTATCCTCAGCCTCCTTCCGTTCCCCATTTTTTGGATTTTACTCAGGCAATTTCATCTATTCCTATGGTTTCCACTCTCACTTAGAAGTCATCATTCCTACATCTATGATCAATCCAACCTCTCTCAGGACTCCAAAACTCATATCTTCTCCCCCAAGTACCAGATATTTTCTCCTGAATGTCACCCATAGGCATCTCAAAACCAATATTAACTTCCCCAAACCAGCCTTTCCAGCCTGTATTCCATGTGTTAACAGCATCATAGTAATAGCCAGACACCTAACATTTCTTCCCTCTTCCTTTAGTCACACAATTTAAATCAACAACCATGATCACTGCCCTGGATCCAGCCTCATCATTTGCTACTGCAACAGTCTTCTGGCTGGCTTCCCTGCCTCTAGTTTACTCAATCCATTCCAATCCTCCTAAGCACAGGCATCAAAGAGATCTTCTAAAACACCACTCTGATAGGATTTAAGGTCTTCACCATTCAGAATCCCTCCCAAGCAGCCCAACAGTCCAGCACGATGAACAGCTCACCATCCCCTGAATATGCCATGCACTCCACACTCACAATGCCTGGAATGCATCCCAGGGCCCTCTCTGCCTGGCATACTTCTGGGCATCCTTAAAGATCCAGCTTGAACATCTCTGAAGCCTTCCCTGACTCTCTCTTGCTAAGCATTTAGACCCTCCTTCCTTTCTCTCTCAGTCTATTTTTCTATGTTCCTCTACTGTAGCACTTGTGACATTATATTGAGTGTACTTGCTTATGTGCTTATCTTCTCAGTAATTTGTGGATTGCTCAAAGACAAGGATCATATCACATCTCTATACCCCAGCCCACTTGCCCAGTCTCTCAAAGTGAGCAACCAGGTTCACTATCAGTTATGACAAGGGATACTCCCCCATATCAGGAGAGCAAACTCTAATGGCAACAGGAAGTCTTAATAGGTTCAGCTTCCCCTCTTGCAAATGCTTCCAGATGCTGCTTGGACTCTGACCCCACAGGAGGTATTCCTGACCTGATTCCTGGGGCCCCTCTGCCTAGAACAGGCAGGGGATAGGAGAGTTTCCTATAGATTAAAATTCTTTGGAAAATGATTTCTAAAATGGGCCAAGAATACAGGTACGACTGGCAACTACCAGGGCCACCTCAGGAAGTCATTTGTGAAATAACTTCAAGATCTTTCTACACCTTCAAAAGCAACTGAGATGATTACTATGACAATCTGTGGCGAGTCTTCTTGCCTTCAATTCCACCACCCCGCCTTGGGAAATTGCCCTGTACCATGCTACTTGCGATAAGTTGCTTCACTGGCCAGAAATCTATGGTGGCTTCTCACTGTATGATGTATGATGGCCTAAAACTACATAACATGGTGATTTAGAGCAAGGATTCTGGAAAAATATCACCCAGGCATGAATCCTGACTTCAACATTTATTAACCATACAAGTTTGAGCAAGTCTCTGTGCTTCAATTCTCTCACCTTTAAAATAGGAAAATAATAGTACCTACCCTCTTAGACCTGGTATAAAGATTAAATATACTAATAATAAGAAGTAAATAATGAAAAAAGAATTAAATAAGCTTAGCATTAAAAATGCTAACAACAGTGCCTAGCACATGGAAAGAACTTCGTATATTATACAAAACACATTCAGGTTTCAAGTCCTCTATCTTCATAGCCTGAGACATGAACTGTTACCTTGACCCATTTCACATTCTTCAACTCACCAGTTCCCCAATCCTTTTAACTTCTGACTTCATCACTTATGATTCTTTCCCCCTACCCATAATACCAATCCCCATCTGCCCAGCCCCTCCCTCTGTCCTTAGCTGCAAATTCTCTCTGGCAGTGCAACCTTCAACTGCCCTGGAAATAAGCCCCCTCAGCAGAGTGCCCATAGGAGATGCCATGGCTAAGAGCAATACAGGATACCACCTTCTTCTGAGCATTTGATATTCACTCCTACCTGCACTACAGTCATCTGCATAATCCAAATGCTTCCCTGAACTTCTGAAGTATAAAAACCTTACAGTTTTAGAGACTAAGTCACACCATCTCCAGGAAGCCTGCCAGACTACAGCGACTCATACAAATGTCTGCCTTCCCTCAACTACTAAAATCTTAATCTATAACACACACTTCCATACTCACATAATCTAATCATCTCTACTAGATTAAGTTCCTGAGGCAGTGTCTGGTTTTCCATCACTACATTCCCGTTACCCTAGAACAGTGACTGGATCATAGTAAATGTTTAATAAATATTTATTGAATGTAATCAATCTAACACAACTTCTGCATCTTTAAATAAGAAAATCAAGGTTGAGAAAGTAGAAGTACCTAACTTAACGCAAAGTGAGACTGGAACCCAGAACTCCCTAAGACTGAAATATTGAATGCAATCCCCCCTACCCAACCCACTTCTTGGCCAGCTGCAAATAACAAGGGAGCAAATAGATAGTTCTCTGACTGAACTGAGTATTATTCCCTCAAAGCCAAACATTTACCTCCCCTTCCAGAAGTAGCAAACAAGGCCAACTATAGAGGCTCGATTAGCTAAATCTCCTACCATTGAGTCTGGGACATAACCGGGGACTGGTGGATTAACCAAGATCTCTACCTTTCTATAACAACCCCCCAGTCTGTGAAAAGAAGGGGAGTCCTGGAGGTACTCTGCCAACCAAAGGACAGTTTGCCATTCTACTTCTTCAAATCCAACTAACAGAAAATCAGGAGCCACTTTATGCTCATTTTACCTAATTGTGTCTCATGGAACACTGGTATTTTATGAAATATCAGTAGATGGGTTGTTGGTTTTTTGTTTTTTTTGGAGGGGGGGGCAGAATTCCATGATCAAAATATGTAGAATCATCTATACTTCAATTTTTTAAAAAATGTAGGGACTTCCCTGGCAGTCCAGTGGCTAAGACTCCATGCTTCCAAGGCAGGGAGAGTGGGTTCGATCCCTGGTCAGGGAACTAAGATCCCACATGCCGTGCAGCGCAGCCAAAAAAATTTTTTAAATAATAATAATAAATTTTAAAAAAATTTTTTTAATGTAGAAAACCCTGCATATTTTTCCTTACCATATTAAAGACTCACAGCTTTTCCAAACTTGATCTCAAAGGTCTTTTACAGACTAATACCTATTGTCTTTTCATATGATAGTGATGTTCTAAAGAACACTTATTTTAAAAGAGTGCACTGTAAAATATATAAAGGTACTGTTACTCCACGGTTACACAAAATGGACAGGACGCTAAAGTAGGAGAGAATGCCTGGACCACTTGGACTACTAAAATTACATTACTTTCTCCAACACAATAAACTTGTGGGAAGGTTAACCTAAATTCAGATCTAAGTCTGTTTGACTTTAAAGCCTGTGTCGTTCCATCATTATATTATATTCCTTGACAGTTGTTCATTCTAAAAAATCTTTATTGAGCTGCAGATGAAATACAGCAAGGGATACGAGGAAGCAGAAGATTTAGTAATCTCTGCCTTCATGGAACTCATAATTTGCTGATGCTCACAGCTGTGATAGAGGGAATAGGGAAATAGGGATAGAGAGAGGGATGGGGGCAATGGGAGCTCAGGGGGGCCCCTAATCACTGTGGCAGGGGAAGTTGTTAGGAAAGGCTTCCCAGAGAAGTTGGTACCTCAGCTAGTCTAGTGATGAAGAACATCAGCTCTAAGGGAAAAGACCAGTTTCTACAGGAAGCCAGCTTCCAGACTATCCAGTGAAGAGATAGCAAAGAAAAGAGGGGTCTTTATCAGATATAGCATTTCTGGGGTCCAACCAGAGATGGCTTTAGGGAGCACAAACAGGTTGGGTTGCTGCCAGACACAAAGTTACTTGCCAGTTGCCCTCCTGGAAACAACCTGGCAGTTTTTACTTTGACAGAATCTTGGGCCTGAAAGGAATACTTTGAAATCACTTAAAGAAACCCCCACTTCACTTAAAGAAACCCCCACTTCACTGATGATAAGAGGTCCTAAGACAGCCTGGCTTCATTTGTCCCCAGGAGCTGAATATGGGAGAACCACACATTAGACAATGATAATTATAATGGTTGACAATTAATGAGAGTTTATTATGTGTCAGGCAATCTGCTAAGTGCTCAAAATGGATTATCTCATCTTAATCTTCATAACAGCCCTATCAGGTGGATAAGATGATTATCTCCCTGTTAGAGATCAGGAAGTAGGCTCAGAGAGGTTAAGTAACTTGCCCAAAGTATTACTAGCAAGTGATGGCACCCAGGCAGGCCAACCCCAGGGCTCATGTCCTTCATCCTTAAACTAGCTAAGGTACCAACTTCTCCAGGAACCCTCCCTTGACAACTTCCTCTCCTACCAAAAATTAGGGGGCCCCTGGCTCCCATCGCCGCCCCCATTCCTCTCTCTACCCCTTTGTCCCCATTCCCTCTATCACAGCAGTGAGCATCACCAAATTATGAATTCCATGAAGGCAGAGATTACTAAACCTTATGCTTCCTTATATCCCTCATACCTAGCATTGCATTTGCAGCTCAGTAACGATTTTTTAGAATAAACAACTGTCAAGGAATATAGTTTAATGATAGAAATACACAGACTTCAAGGTCAAACAGACTGAGATCCGTCCAGGCACAGCCCTTCTTAGCTATATGATCTTAGCTGTCACTTAATCACTCTGGGACTCAGAGTGGTAACACTTTTTACCATATAACTTTCTGAGAAAACTAAGCCAAGCACCTTATATAGCTCCTCGCACATAAAAGTCAGTCAATTTCATTTACCATCCTCCTCCTTTCCCCTTGTCCTACATATATTGGTAGAAAGAACACTAGTCTGGGAATCCAGAATCTAATTAGCTATAATCTTAGTTACTTCTCCTTTCTGGGCTTCAATTTCCTCATCCACAAAACACAGAACTGTTGGTTTGGAACAAATGAAATAAAATGTGCTTCAATGGTTAAAAAGCACTGCACAGATGGAAGGAATTTTTGTCATACCACCTATCTGGCTTTTAATCAGCCTTGAACCACACTGCATACGAGTGTCTTGAAGCTCACAGAAGAGTGATCTCTCAGAGACCAAAAACTAAAAAAGGAGGGTGTATTTGCACTGTCACTAGAGGAAGGAGCCCGTCCCACTGAGGAGCTGAGGTAAGACACTGCCAAATGGCTTTGCCCCAGCAGTCCCTAACTAATTAAGGCTTCACTCCCCTGCCCTGTCTGCCTGTGACCTCTGCAAAGGCTACAGAACACCAAGTGCTCCACAGAAGCTCTTCTTTTGGCCAGAGTGACAAGGTATTGCTGGCTAAGGATTAGCCAAAGCTTTTGCTAAGAGGTTCTTGCCCTTGGCCTTCCTCAGAACAGAGCCAAAACAAGGAGCCCTCGGGCTGTCCTGAGGTTATCAGTTTAGGATTCCCAAGAGTCAGCCCTAAACACAGCTACCAGGACCCTGGGTCTGGAACATGTCAGATGTGACACAACTGAAGCCCGACCAGCCAGGCCCTCTGGACAGACTAGGGAGTCCCCTTAAGGGGTAAGGATAAGGGCCTGGTCTTCCCATTCTCAGCTAGTAGTATTTTGTCTTAGATGCTCCCAAGGCCATTTTTCAAGCTAGTCAGGCTGCATAGTCCCCAGGGACTTAACCACTTCCTTTGCTCGTTAAATCAGAACAGAACTCTCACTCTGCCCCTTAGGGCTCCCTCCCCCAAACCTAGATCTAGGGTTAAACTGTCAGTCCGTTCATCTCACCCTTCAAAAGTTAAAACGTATGGGCCCTTTTTGTTATAAGGGTTTAACTGTTGGGTTGGGAAAGACTATAGGCCAAAACAACACCCATGAGGAAGTAACGAAGTTTAAAAAGTCTTGCAAGTTAGCTACAGCCACTGTCCCCACTTCACAGTTCCTGGTTCCTGTCATAACCGGTGCTCTTAGAGAACAGCTACAATCCAATAGTTTTCAAAGTTTATTTTTAAACAATGTAACCCTCTTTTTCAAACGCAGTTCAAATTAAACCTAATTAGTAGTCTCAATATCTAATTAGGTCTCTAATGAAATAATGGATCTAGGCAGTAAACATCAGTGGCTCCTAAAATCATTAGACAAAAAGCTGATGGGAAATATTTTAATGAATAGATCAAGTTAACAACATCTGAACCCATTCCTCGATGTTAACATTACAAAAAGACAGAAAGTCAGATGTGGTTAAACATATTTTCAAAAAAATGAAAGAGAGAGGAAGGAAGGGAGGAAGGGAGGAAGGAAAGGAAATGATTCTGTATCTGATTCTGTATCTGATCAAGCCTTAAGATCCAACTACCAATTTATAGAAAATACAGAGGACGTAGGAACATGTTAAATGCCATCACAGGGAGATAATCAGCAAAACCCAGGAATTGGGAAACTCTTCAGGACAAATGACCCAGCTTCTTCAATATAAAATTTCAAGGAAAAGAAAAGAAAGAAGGGGGAAGCTATGGATTAGATGAGACTCAAGATTTAGATCAATGAATGTGTAGACCTTCTTCGGATACTGATATGAATAAAGCAACTTAAAAAAATTTTTTGAGTCATTATGAGAAATTAAACACTAACTGTTGATGATATTAAGGGATTATTGTTATATTTTTAAGCATGATAATGATATTTTGGTTATGTTTTCAAATACAGTTCTTTTAGAAATATACACCAGGGGCTTCCCTGGTGGCGCAGTGGTTGAGAACCCGCCTGCCAACGAAGGGGACACGGATTCGATCCCTGGTCTGGGAAGATCCCACATGCCGCGGAGCAACTAAGCCCGTGCACCACAACTACTGAGCCCGCGTGCTGCAACTACTGAAGCCAGTGCGCATAGAGCCCATGCTCCACTATGAGAGAAGCCACGGCAATGAGAAGCCCATGCACTGCAACGAAGAGTAGCCCCCGCTCGCCACAACTAGAGAAAGCCCACGCGCAGCAACGAAGACCCAACACAGCCAAAAATAAATAAATAAAATAAATAAATTTATTTTTTAAAAAAAGAAATATATACTAAAATGTTTGTGAATGAAATGATATGTCTGGAATTTGCTTCAAAATAATCCAAGGGGGTGGGAGGATAAAGATGAAACAAGATTGATAAAATTAGCCATGAGTATGTAATTGTATATGGGGAGTAATGGGCACATAGGGGTTCATTATACTGCCCTCTCTAGTTTTAAATATGTTTAAAATTTTCCATAATAGAAAAGGTTTTTTTGTGGCATGGGCATATATACACTACCAAATGTAAAATAGATAGCTAGTGGGAAGCAGCCGCATAGCACAGAGAGATCAGCTCGGTGCTCTGTGTCCACCTAGAGGGGTGGGATAGGGAGGGGGGAGGGAGACGCAGGAGGGAGGAGATATGGGAACATATGTATATGTATAGCTGATTCACTTTGTTATACAGCAGAAACTAACACACCATTGTAAAGGAATTATACTCCAATAAAGATGCTAAAAATAATAATAATAAGCTGAGTGTACAGGAGTTACGGTTGTGACATATGAGAAAAGTCTAGAGCTCTTCCCATGACTCACCTCTCCCACGGCGATTCCTGAGGCACTCTGAGAAGCCCTAGGACACCTAGAAACAGTTTGAAAACCACTCCTGCATTACAAGGAACACAGATACCTGAGTAAGAGAACCTGGTTTCAAATCTTGGCTCTGCTGCCTTAATAGCAGTGTGACACCTTAAAGAAGGTACCCTCTGAGCTTCGTCTTACTCTTGTGCAAATAGGACTATCTCCCAGGATAGCAATGAGGGTCAAAGAAAATAAGGGATTGAAATCGTTATATTCTCTTTTTTAAAAAAAAATATTCACTTATCTATTATTTGGCTGCATCAGGTCTTAGCTGCGGCACACGGGATCTTTCGTTCCGGTGCATGGGCTTCTCTCTAGCTGTGGCGCGGACCCCAGAGTGCATGGGCTCATTAGTTGCAGCACGCAGGCTCTCCAGTTGCAGCCTGCAGGCTCAGTAATTGCGGCGCACAGGCTTAGTTGCCCTGTGGCATGTGGGATCTTAGTTCCCCGACCAGGGATCAAACCGGCATCCCCTGCATTGCAAGACCGATTCTTAACCACTGGACCACCAGGGAAGTCCCCCCTTTTTTTAAAAAAAGAGGCACCGCTGTAGGTTTTTTTTTTTTTAATATTTATTTATCTATTTATTTATTTGGCTGCATCAGGTCTTAGTTGCAGCATGCAGGCTCTTCATTGCAGCGCGTGGGTTTCTCTCTAGTTGCGGCGCACGGGCTTAGCTGCCCCACGGCACGTGCGATCTTAGTTCCCTGACCAGGGATCAAACTCACGTCCGCTGCATTGGAAGGTGGAAAATCCTTTATATTCTTATCTATATGTTCATTATTATTAGGACCATTAGGGAGAGAATTTGCCTTTTTTTCTTGACAGTAAAGTTACTCAACCCCCACCCCACCCTAATCTTCATGCCAATCCCTTCCAATCCTCAGCAAATATATGTAAATTCTGTTAAGACATGAGAGGAAGCAGGAAATAAGAGTCACTCAGTGGGCAACCCCTGTGTGCCTGGCCAGCTTTAGTGTGTATGTGTTTGGGGGGTGGGGGGAGGAGACGTAGTGGGAAAGTGCCCTAGAGATTACTGAAAATTTACCCTCAGACTAGGATCTAGGTCTCTAAACTACAAGTCCCAAATGAAAAAAATAAGTAAAAAGTACTTGTGATGAAGGCCAACCATTAGGGGAAAAATTTTAGTGTTAATGACAGAGTTTAGCTGCCTATTCCTGACTCAGAAATAATAGGACCTATCCTTTTTATCAACTCTTTGATTATTTTCCTTTCACAGCTCCTCACTGTTTGAATGATTTTGTCTATAAACAAAGTACATTTATTGAGAAATAATTCAACATTCTCAGCTGTGTTTATTATCACGACTTTTTCTTTTCAAAATGCTGGTCCAGATTTTAACCAACCATATACAGTTATCAGAACTCCATAACCATATTGTGAAATCACACCTCTCCATCCTGGCTTTGACGCTAAATGAGCGAGAAAGTGAAAGTAAACATGTAGACATTCAAGCACTGGGCCCTGCTACCAGTTGCTTATTTTGGCTCTGTACTTGTGTCCAAGGTCATTCACTCACTGGACAGGTTTATGTCCTATGATGCCATCAACTGCCAGTCAAATCACCAATCAGCATGAGCAAACTAGTATTACCACACAGCACTGGCATAACTGAAACCAGAAGCAAAGACACTTGAATTGTATGTAAATATACAATTTTCATTAGGCTTACTGAAATACTGAAAGCAACTTAAATTAATTTATTCATTCAAAAACAAATATTTACTAAGCATCTCTGTCTAAGACCTTAGGCTAGCTAGGCGCTAAGCACAAAATGAGTAAGACATAGTCCACGGCCTCAAGGGACTATGAGGGATTCACACAAATAAATTCCTTTAATCTCTAAATTTCCACAGACCATAGGGCACCAAAATTGTGCTGGAAGGAATGACATTTTTATTCCCTTATAAATATGAACAACCTGTGAAAAGGCAACCTGCTTCAAGAAGTACCTCTCAAAAACACAGCCCTGCTCTGGAGATACAAGCTGGTCCACTACCGGAAAATCAAGAAAAGGGTTTCTGAGAGCAAGGTCTTTGTCTACAATTCAACAGATTTGTGCTAGATAAGAGATCAGCAGTTTGGCCCTCAGGCCAAATCCAGCCCAACACCTGTTTTTGCAAATAAAATTGTACTGGAACACAGCCATGCATGATCATTTGCATATTGTCTATGACTGCTTTCCTGCAACAACTTGCCACTTCAACAAAAACCATATGGCCCTAAAATATTTGCTATCTGCTACTTTACAGAAAATGTTTGCCAACCTCTATGCTAAACTCTGAAGATGCAGAAGCGTATCTGTATCTTGATCTGGGTGGTAGTTACACGGGTATACACATATGTAAAAATTCATTTTATTGTATGTATGCCATAACTCACTTTTTTTAATGAAATAAAGAATACTTGGTCCCTGCCCTCTAGCAACTCAAAATCTGGTATAGGCCATAAAAGTAAACAACTGCAGTACAATGGTGATAAGAATCATAACGAAGAACTATACTAATTACAGTAATGGTACAAAAGAGAAAATGAAAACCTAGCCAGGAATGCAAGGCCAAGTCTTCGTAGGGAAGATAACTGAAGTATATCTTGAAGAATGAGTAGGTATATACCAGGAGGGCAGTGGTAGAGAAAGAAAAATGGAGGTGAAAGGGAGAGGTCATTCCAGGCAGAGGGGACAGCATATGCAAAGGCTCAGAACTGAAGAAAAAGGAAAAAAAAAAAAAAAAAGGCATGCCTTTCATAAATGACAAGTAACTCACAGAAACATTTAGATAAGGTGCTAGCAGAGCAATGTCAAAAGATGAGACTGGAGCAATATGAAGGGGTCAGATCATGGAAAGCCTCATATGAGGGGTGGCCACATAATTTATAGTCTAAACAGGGTCACTTCTGAGAGTAAAAGAGAGTCAGCAAAATAGTTGTAAACAAAGACTATCCCAGGAAAATATCATCACCCTATAATGTGCCATATTAAAGAACTTGGACTTTGACCTACAAGATAGGACAAGTTAATAAAGGGTTTTTTACAAAAGAATACCAAGATTTATGCTTTAAAAAGGATAAGTGCATAAAAGCATCTATTTATTTAATATATACACAGAGTACTTATGTGCCAAGCACTGCCCTAAGCACTTTGCAAATATTACTTATTAATCCTCATAACTACCTTGTGAGATAGATACTATTATTTTCCTCATTATTCAGGTAAAAGGCATAGGCTTATTAAGCAACTTGCCCAAAGTAGCACAGCTAATAAATGGCAGAGCCCGCATTTGAACGCAGGCAGTTAAGCCCCAGAGTTTGTGCCATTCCCCTACCTATGACTCAGAGAATCCTAAGCCCCAGGTCGTTGTTAAGACCCTCTATACAGAAACCCACCACACTCTACATTTCTCCATAGCACGCAGCATATTTCTAATCATTAGTTTAAAAATCTATCTTCCTCACTAGATTATAAACTCTTTAAGGACAGGGTTGAGATTATCTTGTTTACCACTGTATTCCCACAGCCTGATACATTTATTAGCCCTCAATTTAGAAATCATATTAATAATAGCTAACATTTGGGCTTCCCTGGTGGCGCAGTGGTTGAGAATCTGCCTGCTAATGCAGGGGACACGGGTTCGAGCCCTGGTCTGGGAAGATCCCACATGCCACGGAGCAACTAAGCCCGTGAGCCACAACAACTGAGCCTGTGCGTCTGGAGCCTGTGCTCCGCAACAAGAGAGGCCGCGATAGTGAGAGGCCCGCGCACCGCGATGAAGAGTGGCCCCCGCTGGCCACAACTAGAGAAAGCCCTCGCACAGAAACGAAGACCCAACACAGCCAAAAATAAATTAATTAATTTTAAAAAATAAATAATAATAATAATAGCTAACATTTATTGACCACTTACTCTGTGCCAGGCACTGTTTGAAGAGCTTTAAACATACTAATCAATTTAAAATAAGTTGAATAACTTGTCCAAGGTCACAAAGTTAGTAAGAAGTGGAGCCAGGATTCTGGATCTAGCTCAGTGCTCTTAACTTTATGCTATTATTACCTTTTTATTGAAAAAATATATGAATTAATAAACTTAGTACCCCTGGTATACAAACAGTGCCTGCCACTCAGCAGGCATTCCAAAAATAAATGACTCAGGTGCTAAGGAAGAGACAGCCTGTAACTACATCTCCTTCCTCCCAAAGAGGCAGCCTAGCCCATATTAGGTCGAGTCCCACTTCCACCAATTACTAGATATGTGACCTTAGACTCCTCATTTATAAAATGAGAATGACAATATCTATCTCATTGGCTGTTGTGTGGATTAAATAAGGTAAATGCAGAATTGTACCTAACACATACATACTCAATATACCTTTGTCTTTTATCATAACAATTAACAGTATTATTTTTATTATTATTATTTTATTTTATTTTTATTTTTACTAACTGTTTGATTAGTGGTGGGTGGACTTAGCTATCACTCAGAGTTCCTGTGACTTCTCCCTAAGTCCCTTGAGACCCCCTCCATGACCCTCCCCAAGTCTTACCAAAGTTGAGTATTTTACAAGCTTAGAGCTCACGTGGGTATTGTACACAGACAGAGTGTTTCAAGGAGCTTTAGACTTCTGGCCCTAAGCCTGGAGAGGTGAAAGTCCTAAGGGTGGGGTCCCAATCCCCATTGCCTAAGCCATGACTTCCAGAAGCAAAATCAGAAAACCACTACCTCTAGCTGACCTAGATGATAATGAAGGAAACCACACTAGAAAACACATTTAAATACAATATCCCCTTGAGCTTAAAACCTAAGTCAAATCTTAACTGCCAGGCTAGAAAGGTTGACTCAGTCCAAAAGAGAAGCCAAGAGCTTCTGCCAGTGCTGCTGAGTCTAACAGGAGAAAAGCTTTAGACTTTTGAGGTGCCATAAAACATTCTCAGCAATCTCTGTGACAAACTTAACTCAAAGCCTGCTGGATGCCCAGTCCTATATCAGGATCAGAAGGGTAAGATCACAGAAATCATAGAATTGGGAGAAGTAGGTGGATCTCCAGAGATTACCACCTGGATTGGCCCCTGCTTTCAGACTGTAATATACCTATCTATCATTAGCCTCGTTTTACAGAGAAGCAACTGAGGTCCAGAGACGGTAAGTGAGATACCCCAAGTCAGATATCTAAGAAGCGGCAAGAAAAAAAAAAAAAAAGCACCTAGTCTCAAGGACTGACAATCTTGATGACAAGGTAAGACTCATAAAACTGTTAAAACACATTATCAGGTGGTAAGGGAGATTCCTATGAGGAGCTACAGGTATGAAAAGGAAGAACAAGAAACCAGGTACAGAAGGCCTCAGAGTAGAAGTCCCTGCTCACCACATCCCTCACAAAGTAAAAGGGTCCCTCCTTGCTTTTACGGCTCCTTTAATACCTACTACCCTGTAATATCTGTTTACCTATCTCCCCCATTAGATGGTAGTTCCTCAAGGTTATACACATTTTATTATCTTTACCTATATTATCAACACCCAGCCTAAGCATATAGCTGCACCTCCTGCTGACTTAGAAAAGACTCAGACTAGCCCCACTCACCCCCACAATACTAAAAACAAGGCACATGTATCCTATTAGGCATCTTTCAGGGCAAGAGGCCAGATCCTCAAGAAAGAGGCTAAGAGAAAGTTAGTTTGGCCTAGTAATTTAACCTCTTAACTGTTCATCTGTAAGATACTAATAACAATAGTCATCTCAGAAGACTGTATGGAAAAGTAAATGTCCGTGAAAGCACTTAACACAGTAGCTGAACATAGCAGTCACTCAATGACTGCTAGCTCCCTTAACACAGTACTCCTGAGGGTACTGTGTTAAGCCTCAGGAGTAAGACGATGATCTTATCTGAGGCTTCTCTGGTGGAACCTCAGCATCTAGCATAGTGCCCATCATAGCTGCCTGGACCCAGTAAGCACTCACTAAATAGGGAACTCCCGAGAAGACTACTGGACACGGACCACTGATGGGTCGCTTGCCAGTACAGCAAGACCAAGCCATCTGCTCTGCTAGCCCTGGAGACATGCAAACATGGAAGAGATCAAGTCCTTGGCCAGCAGCAGGTCTACACGTGTACAGAGCCCCTCCCATAGTAGAGCCTGGCCATTGAGGTGACCAGAAAAATATAAGAAGGATCCAGATGAGTTCCTCAAAACTGCCTGAGAGACCATATGGCAATGTTCCAAACTCCCTACATCTCCATTTAGGACCTGAGTTGGAATATTAAACTGCACACCCACCGTCACATTTCCTACACTCCCTACTGAGAAGGAAGGAAAGGCTCCTTCCTTTTAGCGCTGCTTGTTTAGAAAAGCTAATCTCCTGGGAAATGGCTGGGCCCATATCCTGGCAAATAGGATCTGGCAAAAGCTTGAACCCCACAAAAGCATCTCAGTCATTCCACCTTGCTGGGCTCCAGGGCTGAAAATAGCCCCAGATGAAAAACAAGTTGTGTGGACTACTTATCCAGTTTCATTGCAAAGGCAGGCCTTAAGCTGGCTGGAGAGGACAAGCCCCTTACTCCTGAGCTCAGGCAGGGCTGGAAGCCTCACCTGTTTCCGGCCCTATAGCAACTGGCATAGCTCTGGCACCTCTCAGGCTTCATGTTTCCAAAACAGCAATGGAACAAGTGCAGAACAGACAAGGGTCTTCTGCAGTCAGCCCAGCACTGCTTGAAGGGGTGGCAGGGAGAGAGAGAGCTATTCCCGGACACAGATCCGCTATTCTTTCATCAAATCTAAGGGCAAAAAGAAAGACACCCAAAGCAGCCCACACCCAAAAAAAAGAACCATTCTGTAACTCTGCTTCATCTTTTTGGCAATGACCGTAAGAGGCTTCTCTATCAAGGCCCTAACTCAATGCCTATTTAAGGGCAGATTTACCTAATCCCAAATGAGAGTCAATCAGTCTTCAGTCTTACACACCAAGTCCATCCCTGTCTATTACACACCCTGATCCACGCCATTAGAGTCAACTGTTTCCAGGTCTGTCTCCTCCAACACCTTAAGCACTTCTAGAGACAGGGCCCAGGTCTCATAATGTCTGTGTCTCCAGTTTTGCCCAGCACAGGGGCATGCTTAGATTAGGAGCACAAAGGCCTGTTTGTTGTAGAGCGAAAGTGAGCAGGTACAGAAACAGGACAGGAAGTGTAAGGACAAGAACGTATCTTACCTTACTCCCCCTGGAGTCCCCACCCAATACATGCTGCCCGCTGGCCCTAGGCTCAGGCTCCCTCTCATCACCAAGCTCACAGCCATCTCTCCCTCCTTTGGCTGTGCACAATCCTATCTGAAGCATTCCCTAGATGGTTCTTGACATATCAGATGTCTGTTTCATCTCCTGGGTGTGTTTGGGAACTCCTTGAGCACAAGGCCCATGGACCAGCCACAGGGTAAACCACCAATAATTGTTTACAGAGGAAGAAAAAGAAAATCAACTGCCCTTGAGCTTTCAATTGCTCATCTGTGAAAAGGTGAAAAGAATATCTGCACCAGCATCCCTCACCTGGTTTTACCTGGTCGCTCCCATAGGCTTAGATTATCTCTCTTTCTCCATGTCCTCAGCTGGTTCCCAGGGAATTCTCCATAAAGAATTCAGGCCAAATGGTTCAGCACCTATATTTGTCCTACAATTGTGTGATACTCAAGATGTCATCAGAACACAGATGACAGCTCATTCTCCACATCCCACATCCCTCACACTACAGGGGGTGACTCATCTATGCCGATCCCAGCCAAAGGCAGGAAAAGTTCCCTTGAACCAAAGCAGGACAATGCTGCATCCTCCACCTACCCACTAGTGAGCCCGTGCCAAAGATCATGTTCAGGCTCACGTCTCTAACTGGGAATGGGCCCCTAAGTCCTCACCTTTGTGGGCTGAAGTCCTGGGGGAAGACTTCCAATCAGAAAAGAAAATAAATTATAACTTCCTACAGCTGTGTTAAAACCAATAGTTTTTTGGGGGTTTTCTAATAAATTTATTTATTTATTTATTTATTTTTGGCTGTGTTGGGTCTTCGTTGCTGTGCGTGGGCTTTCTCTAGTTGCAGTGAGCGGGGGCTACTCTTCGTTGCGGTGCGCGGGCTTCTCATTGTCGTGGCTTCTCTTGTTGCGGAGCACGGGCTCTAGGCACACAGGCTTCAGTAGTTGTGGCATGTGGGCTCAGTAGTTGTGGCTTGCGGGCTCTAGAGCTCAGGCTCAGTAGTTGTGGTGCAGAGGCTTAGTTGCTCCGGGGCATGTGGGATCTTCGCAGACCAGGTATCAAACCCGTGTCCCCTGCATTGGCAAGCGGATCCTTAACCACTGCGCCACCAGGGAAGCCCAAAACCAATAGTTTTTAGCAAACCCAAATTATCTTTGTTTTTATTTAGATACAATTCACCCATTTAAAGTACATAATTCAATAGTTTTCAGTATACTCACGAAGTTGTGCAGCCATCACCACAATCTAATTTCAGAACATTTTTATCACCCCAAAAAGAAACCCCATAACCATTAGCAGTCACTCCCCATTATGCCCACCCTCTAGCCCATGACAACCACTAATCTGCTTTCTTTCTCTATAGATTTGCCTATTCTGGGCATTTCATGTAAATGGAATCATATAATATGTGGCCTTTCCACCTAGAGTAATGTTTTCAAGGTTCATCCACGTTGTAGCATGTATCTGTACTTCATTCCATTTTATGGCTGAAAAATATTCAATTATATGGGTATATCACATTTTGTTTATTTATTCCTCAGTTGATGAACATCTGGGTTGTCTCCACTTTTTAGCTATTACGAATAACGCTACTGTGAACACTCGTGTACAAGTTTTTGTATGAAAGTGTTTTCAATTCTCATGAGTATATACCTATAAGGGGAATTGCTAGGTCACATGGTAACTCTATGTTTAACTTAGAGGTGAAATTACCTTTTAAAACACTTTAACTCACTCCTCTGCCTTCCTCTCTGTCAAGACTTTCCATGGTCAGCCCCACTCTCCAACACACCTAAAGAAGCCCAGTGGCGACCATATTAGCTAGTGGCTACTATATTGGACAGCACAGATATAGAACATTCCCATCATTAAAGAAAGTTCTATTGGACTGTGCTGATCTAGAAGGATAAGATAATTAGAACACTTATAGCTAACATTTAATGGATGTTTACAATGGGTCAGACACTGCACCAAGACCTGTACAGGGATTCTCTCTTTTAATCATCATAACAACCTCATGTAAGTATCATTCCCATTTTATAGATGGGAAAATCAAGGCTTTTAGGAGTTAAGTAACTTGCCTAAAGTCACACAGCTAGTAAATAGAGCCGTGATTTAAACCCACAAAGTCTGACTCCAAAGTCTGTCTTTTTAACCACTATATTACACACAAATGATTATAATAAGGCAAGATGTGCTAATGGCACAAATGAAGTCCAGATAAAGAGCTAAGGGACTTCAAAAGAGTAGAAGTCATATCAGGATATTAAAAAAAAAAAAAAGACTTCATTAAAGAAGCATGAAAAAGAACCACTAATCTAATCTATTCATCCTATACTCAAGGCCCCTTCAAGCACCATCTCCTTCAGAAAGTCTTCTTGGATTACTCCAGTCCACACTATTCTCTCCTTCTATGTTTTACATTTATTTAACCGCTCTCTAACTAGTTAAGAAATTATCTGATTTGTAAGTTCCCCAAAGACAAGAATAGAGACCATGTTTTAGTCTCTTCTACGGCCCACAGTGCAGCAAAAGCAGAACTCAGAGCAAGAGGTTAATCTAAATGTTTCCGGAGGATGGCTGACTATTATTACTCCCTTTTGTTGGATTCAGACATAGCAGGAAACAAGGCCAAAATGAGAGAGAGCAAGAGCAAGAGAGAGAGACAGATAGAGAGAGAGAACGCGAGCACCGTACAGGAGAGTATAGTAATCACATTCTTCCTCCTGGAGGCTGAGCTAAATAGGCTCCAAATTCCCCAGGCTATTCCCTTTGGCCAATTTACATAGAGCCTCACTTGGAGCATGGGTTTCGCTCCCAGTCCCTGAATCAGGGCTGCATCAGTCAGTGTTCTGAATAAGGTGCCACAGCAGTTTATTCCCTTTTGCCAATTAACATAGAGCCCCACTTGGAGCATGGGTTTCACTCTTAGCTCCTGAATCAGGGCTGCATCAGTCAGTGTTCTGAATAAGGTGTCACGCAGTTTCTAGTGTAAACCAGTTCCTTGGTCTTCAAGGTGCTGAAAACATCTGGCTGGCTCCCACACTACTCACTCATCCTCTTGACTTCAGAAAGGAAGAGCCAAGCATCATGCTATCACCATTTAAGAAAGCACTTTCAATGTCCATTAACTCACTGAATCTTTACAATACTCCCTAGAATCTCAAGGCAAGGATTCCTGCCCACATTTTACACACAAAGAAACTCCAACCTTGAATTTAAGTAGCTTTGCTAAGTCACAAAGGTATAGAGACAGATGAAGATCTGTCTTCTGATTCTTGGTCAGGACCCTGGTGAGTTGACTTAAAGAGCCATCCAATGACAGGCTTTCTCTGACCACCCTAAAACAGTACCCTCATCACTCTAACCCTCTGTCCTGATTTATTTTGTTTTCTAGAACTTATTACTACCTGAATTTATATTGTATGTCTACTTGTTTATTGCCTATCTTCCTACTTGAATATAAGACAACAGGGGCTATTATTATCTTATTATCTATTGTATATCAAGTGCCTAGCAGAGTTCCTGGCACACAGTAAGGCCTTAATATTTATTATATGAATGAATAAATCTCAAGCAGCCCCAAATGATCACCTCTACACCATTTCTGCCAAGTAAGCCTACAGTCTACACTCAAAATTCCAGTCTATGTTCATTTTGTTCAGCATTTATTATCATCCACTATATGCCAGGACATATGCTAGATGATAAGGACAGAAAGGAATAAGAATACAATCCCTGACTCTAGAAATACAACCTAATGGTTTGAGGCAGACAATGAAAAAGTGTAGCATTATAGCGATGTTCATAGAATGGGGCATCTAACTACTGGAAGAAGGAGAAAGGGGCTGAGAGAGCTTCGCAGGAGAGGTGACATTTGACCTGAGCCTGGAAGAACAAATCATTTCAGCCACCAGAGAAGAAGAGGGATATTCCAGGAAAAACACAAGTATAGGATGAAAGACATGAAAGATCAAGGAATACTGAAAGATCAGTGAGTGTTTTTGTTTTTTTTTTACTGAAGTATAGTTGATTTACAATGTTTCAGGTGTACAACAAATTGATTCAGTTCCATATATATATATATATTCTTTTTCAGATTCTTCTTCATTATAGGTTATTACAAGATACTGAATGTAGTTCCCTGTGCTATACAGTAGGTCCTTGTTATTTATCTCTTTTATGTATAGTAGTGTGTATCTGTTAATCCCAAATTCCCAATTTAACTTTCCCCCCCGCCTTTCCCCTTTGGTAACTATAAGTTTGTTTTCTATGTCTGTGATTAGTGAGTGATTTTTAAGTCAAGGAAGGTTTGCCCCAAAATTATGTTTTTATAAAAGATCTAGTAGGAAAATATATAAAGAACACTTAAAATTTTGTATTAGAGTTCTCCAGAGAAACAGAACCAATAGGATATGTATATAAGTAGATATATATAAAAGAGGAAATTTATTATGGGAATTAGCTCACACAATTATGGAGGCCAAAAAGTCCCACGATCTGCCATCTGCATGCAATCTTGAGAACCAGGAAAGCTGGTAGTGTAATTCAGACCAAGTCTAAAGGCCTGAGAGTGGGGGTGGGGCTGCGGGAGTGTGAGCAGTGATGGTATAAGTCCCAGTCTGAGTCCAAAAGCCCAAGAACCAGGGGCTCTGACGTATGAGCGCAGGAGAATATGGATGTCTCAGCTCAAACAGTGAGAACAAATTTGCCCTCCTCCCCTCTTTGTTCTATTCAGGACGGGATGATGCCCACCAGCATTGGTGAGGATGATCTTCTTTAATCAGTCTACTGATTCAAGTGCTCATATCTTCCAAAGATACCCTCACAGATATACCCAGAAATAATGTTTTATCAGTTATCTAGGCATCCCTTAGCCCAATCAAGCTGACACATAAAATTAACCATCACACAATTCAATAACAAAACGACAAAACCCATTTTAAAAATGGACAAAAGACTTGAATAGATATTTATCCATAGATGATATACAAATGGACAAAAAATACTGGAAAAGATGCTCATCATCATTAGTCATCAGGGAAATGCAAATCAAACTCACAATGAGATAACATTTCATACCCACTAGGATGGCTATAATCAAAAAACCAGAAAATAACAAATGTCGGTGAGAATGCAGAGAAATCAGACCCCATGTATTTTGCTGATAGGAGTATAAAGTGGTTCAGCCACAATGGAAAATAGTTTGGCAGTTCCTCAAAAACTTAAACACAGAATTACCATATTACCATACCAGCAATTCTACTCCTAGTGTATACCCAAAAGAATTGAAAACAGGTACTCAAACAAGTACATGTACACACATGTTCACAGCAGCACTACTGCCAATAGTCGAAAGGCGGAAACAGCCCAAATGTCCATCAACGGATGAGTGAATAAATAAATGAAAAAAAATGAAATGAAAAAATGAAGCTATGAATATTAGCTTCATTCTACATGCTAGATGCTACAACATGGATGGACCTCCAAGATATTAGTGTAAGTAAAGGAAGCCAAACACAAAAAGTCACAAATATGATTCCATTCATATGAAATATCTAGAATAGGTAAATCCATAGAGACAGAATGCAGACTGGTGGCTGCAAGGGAAGGGGAGAGGGGGAAATGGGAGCAACTGCTTAATGGGTATGGGTTTCCTTTGGGGTAATGAACATGGTTCGGAACCAGATAGAGAGGGTGGTTATAAAACACTGTGAATGTACTAAATACCACTGAATTATGTATGTGAATGGTTAATTTTGTTACGTTATGTGAATTTCACCTCAATTTTAAGAAAACGATGAATGGCTCATGGCATCATATTCTAAAAGGAAAAACTCAGAAGCAACTGTTTCCGTATCCAACTGCTCCTTCCTGCCGTTTCAGGATGTTTGCCCTCCCATCCTACAGACATCCAAACCTGCCATTTTAGCAATGAGTTATGTTTCCCTTGTTCTCATTTTCTAGTCATTCCCTGTGTCAAGCCGTCTAAAGTCCCCAGTGAGAAAGCAAGCTTCCTTTTTTTTTTTTAATATAAATTTAATTTTTAACTGTGTTGGGTCTTTGTTGCTGCGCATGGGCTTTCTCTAGTTGCGGCGAGCGGGGGCTACTCTTCGTTGTCGTGCGCGGGCTTCTCATTGCGGAGGCTTCGCCTGTTGCGGAGCACAGGCTCTAGGCGCACGGGCTTCAGTAGCTGTGGCGCACGGGCTCAGTAGTGTGGCTCGCGGGCTCTAGAGGACAGGCTCAGTAGTTGTGGTGCACTGGCTTAGTTGCTCCGCAGCATGTGAGATCTTCCCGGACCAGGGATCAAACCCCTGTCCCCTGCATTGGCAGGTGGATTCTTAACCACTGCGCCACCAGGGAGGTCCCAAGCTTCCTTTTAAATAGGGTCCACGTGTACCTGTTCTGTTTCCCCTACAGCACAGACCAGGTCATGGGTGGAGAGCAGGGGAAAAGGGTCTGAGTGACCTCTCTTGAAGCAGCAGTTTGGAGTGGTGCTATCTCTGAGAAGGGAGCTAGAGGCTGGGTGGCCAGGGAGACCAAAGATACAATCATCACACAACGGCATGAATTTGGTTTATTTTCTTTGGCGTGGGGCAGGGTTCAAGAAGAATTGAGAAGTATTTAACAAACAACTTTGTAGCAATATCTGGTTTCAGAAATAACAAAAATCTCTCAGTTACAACTGGGTTCTTGACTCTTCCAAAGCAACAATTCTAATGCCAAAGTCTTTCAAAAAAGCAACAAAGATTTTACTCCCAAAGTTTGACCCTGAAGCCATCTCCCAGCTGTCCACAAGCTGTTTTCATTGCCCTCAGGAGGCATTGGAGACCCAGAGGCTGGAGACTTTGGGCACAGCATTCAAGCTCAGCCCTATCAGCCAAAAGGCTCCAGCGTAGCAGGCATGTCATCACTGAAGCCTGGAACTCAAGCCATAACGAGTAACCTACAAGGGTCACAGGCACATCTTCCCCAGGCTCCTCATGCTTTATATTTACAGTAATATTGACAATAAAAACCACCAACAAATACTTCCTTTTTTAAGGGCCATTATGTGGCCTTTAAATACATTCTCACAACAGCCCTAAGGCTCATACAGCTTAATGATTTGCCCAGGGTCATGAGGCTAATAAACAATGGCAAAGTCAGATTTTAAACTCTGGTCTGCATGCTTCCAAAGTTCATGCCATTGCCACAACACAAAACTGGCCAGCACCACACATCCTGCCCCAACTATTTCCTGGTTGTCCATGAGAAAGTGCTCTGACCACTCAAAATAAAAATGCTTCTCAGTTTAACATAATCCTAGTAGCTCAAGGACAGAACCTCTCTCAGGCAGTAGCAACCCAGAGCACTGACACCACTGAGAAGTACCTGAGATTGCTATCCGGGCTACTCCACCATTCCCCAGGTCACCAATCAAGCCTCCTGAAAACCCAAACACAGATGTTCTGCCTTGAAGGTAGGAGGAGAAATGCCAGAGAGAAACACAAATGTGGAAGGCATGGCAAAGAAAACACCAAGCCAGAAATCAGGAGACCTGAGACCTAGTCTCAGTTCTGCCCCTAATTAGTTATATGACTTTGGGAAGTCACCTGCCTTCTTTGCACTTGTTTTTTCTGCTATAATATGGAAGTAACAGTTCCCTCCCATCATATTTCACAGGTTTACTATGGACATGACAAGCAAAAAGACAGGTCTTGAATAGAAGAGTGCTTTGAAAAGTGTGAAGCACAAATTAATCTGAGGGGTCATTATGATATGCCTACCACAAGCTGGCTGGAGAGAAGATTAATGCCCATGAAACAATTAGAAGGTGAAACAGTAGTTAACTAGGTGCCAAATTATATGGCACAGACTGAGAAGATTATACTCTGGATAGGGGTATTCTCAGGGATTAGTCAGAGAAACTGCATAGAAAAGAACAGACAGGATTGAAGAGGGATGGAGAGCAATAGTGGCAGCAAAAGTATGTAGGCAGGGAAAAGAGTGGTGAAGAAGCAAGAGAGGAACAGAGCTGGATCATACGCTGTGTGTTGGGAGCTCTGGGAGGCCACAATGGGAGGTAGGGTAAGGCCAGACTGTGGAGAGAAGACAGTCAGGCCAAGGAGCTGGGGCAGGATGCAGTCAGCAACAGGGGACAATGGGGGAGAGCAGAGCTGGATTTCACAGCAAACATTTATTGAGCACTAATAATGCGGTAGGCGCTATCTCAGATTATAAGGATACAGAGATGGAATAAGACATGAACCTTGCGCTCGTGACTCTGTGTCTGAATCCTACTCTTCTACCTTCAGTGACATGTACATCAAAGAACAAGCTTCACAATCACAGAATTCTGGATTCAAGTCCTTTTGCCACCATTGCTAGATGAGTGACCTTCATCAAGTAACCAAAGCTCTCTAATTCCCAGTTTCCTTATTTGCAATGCAGAAGTAATAATAATCTTTCATAGGATGGTGGTGAGTACTAGATATAAAGCACTTAAAAAAAGAAACTTGGTATGTGCCTTCTCGACATACAACAAATGATAACTATTATTATCATTCACTAGCTTTGTGACCTTGGGAAAGTTGCTTAACTTCTCTGCGCTTCAGTTTCATCATCTGTAAACTTCACGAGGTTGTTGTAAATATTAAAGGAAATAATTGGTCTAAAGCACCTAGCATAACAACAGCTCAGCAAAATTCCTTTTCTTCCCTCTGTCTCCTTTCCTCAAGCCCATATTTGAGATCTCCCTTGTAGCAATGCTCAGCTCCCAAAGGAGGGCACTGAGGACACAGCCAGAGCACCTACTGTCTCTACTTCTAGAAGACACCAGGTCCACTTAACCCTTAAACCAACCCTAATTTACCCAGTGCCTGACTACCCCCATCCAGGAACATGTTCTTTAGCTGCTTCTGACCAAGTGGCTTCAATTCAATTGTCTGATGGCCAGACAATTCCTCCCTGCTTACTCATCCTCCAAGAAACTAAACCAGAAGAGAAAGCTCTGAAGTCTAAATGTTGATAAAAGAAAGGAGAGTGGTATGTCCAGTGTCTTAAGACCACAGGATAGAAAGGAGAGGCACTGAGCACCCCTGCTGAAGGGCAAATAGATCCCACTGGTCTTGTGCACATATGACAAGGGCAGGCAAACCTGCTGCAACTTCCAACAGTTCCAGGAATGTCTCAGAAAAAGGCCCTCAGCCTGCTGGAGTCACCCAGGCATGAGGGAAAATTAGGTTTTCACTAGCAAAGGTCAACTCATAAATACCTGATTAACTCATGCAAACACGCTCTGCTCCATGTGCTGTGAGAATTTACAACTGATCCGGAACAGAAGTCAAGCTGAGGACACCTTTCAAAGCTATAACTAACAATAATTGGCGTAAGGAGGGGCAGTGATGCCTGGCTATGAAAGCCTAATCCAAATCAGGTGAGTCCAGACTCTCCAGGGGAAGCTGCTCTTTCTGGGAACAACCTCTGCACAAACCTGCAGGGCAAACATTACCTTGCCTTGAAAGACAAGAGCCAGACCCTCCCACCAAGACCACGGGAAACACAGAGGCAAAGCATATATATTCCAACACTCCTGCTCAATCCCAGGGACTTCTGTTTGTGAGGAAATAATACCAATAATTCTAATCTCACACATTAGAAAGACGTGGTCAGATCAAACCTGTGAAGCCATTGGCTAGGCTCCCCAAGCAGATCTGCTTCGTCCTCGGCGCTTCCATCCCACTTTGCAAACCAGGAAGGGAAAACAAAAGGAACCATCTTTCATTGAGCACTTACTAGGACTTGTACAAAAGTTTTAAAACCTTTACTTTTTAAAAAAATCCCCCCAATAATTCTCTGTAATAGCTAATCCTAGTCCCATTTTATAAATGACGTAACTGAGCATCAGAGAGATTAAGCAGCTTGCTCAGGAAAGGGGCTGGTGAAGGGCAGAGCCCAAATATGAACCCAGTCTGTCTGATTCCAAAACTTAGCCTTTCTTTCCACAAATATTTATCAAGAGCCTACCGTGTGCCAAGTACCACTCTTGGGTGAAAACACAGCAGTGTAAAAGACAGACAAAAACTCCTGTCTTTATGGAGCTTTCATTCCTAAACCAAGAATCCTCCATACTTCGCATACCATACATTTAATAGGTAGACATCTGTATTTCTTTCTCCTCCACCCGACAGGACTCAACAGATACGGAATGAAGGGATGAATGTGGCTCTTTCCCTCACCTCACAGGAATTCCTCTCAGCTGCTGCCCAAACAGCATTCAACGGTTTACTCATCAACTCAGCATTCTTCTTCCCACCCATGTCACAGGTTTAAGCCACATCTTTTTGTTGTTGCTGTTTTGGCTGCGCCAGGCAGCATGCAGGATCTTAGTTCCCCAACCGCCAGGGATCAAACCCATAACCCCTGCATTGGGAGTGCAGGGTCTTAACCACTGGACCACCAGGGAAGTCCCTAAGGCATATCTTAAACCAAAAGCCTCCTGCAGTGCTAGCAAATTGGCTCCAGTCACCCACTGAGTATGACAACAATAGTACTTCAGAGTTTACAAAACACTTTACATACATTGTCTTATTTAATCCTCATAAAATTAAACAGGGTAGGTATTGCTTTCATTTAACATGGAAACAGACACCCAGAAAGGTAGTTACTAGTTACTTGTGTCCTTAAACACAAATGAGTAGTTGGAACTACACAGTTCTAGTCCCAGAATGCATTCTTCTCCCCTTCGCCTAAGGACATCTCCTAATCTATTGCTAATACTGGAGAAATCAAAACGGTGTCATGGGGGCTTCCCTGGTGGCGCAGTGGTTGAGAATCTGCCTGCCAATGCAGGGGACACGGGTTCGAGCCCTGGTCTGGGAAGATCCCACATGCCACGGAGCAACTGGGCCCGTGAGCCACAACTACTGAGCCTGCGCATCTGGAGCCTGTGCTCCGCAACAAGAGAGGCCGCGATGGTGAGGGGCCCGCGCACCGCGATGAAGAGTGGTCCCCACTTGCCGCAACTAGAGAAAGCCCTCGCACAGAAACGAAGACTCAACACAGTCATAAATAAAATAAATAAATAAATAAAAGAACATGAATTTCTTAAAAAATAAAAATAAATAAAAAAAATAAACTCTTTCTCTTAAAAAAAAAAAAAAAAAAAACGGTGTCATGTCACTATCTAGATCATTCTGCTGATTATGCTATTCCAGATTTCCCATTGTATCGAAACAGAACAAACAAACAAAAAACACTGTGTTTCAGCCTACCTATTTTGGAATTTATTTTGATTGTCATTAATATTTTATTATTTTTCCTGTTAAAGGTGTTTTAACTGTATTTTGTTATGTTCTAATTTGCCATTTATTCCCAAAGGAACAAACTTTTGATGTTAAACACTAAGCATATATGCTATGCATAGAAAAAGGCATGAAAATACTTTTATAATTTTTTTCAAGTCAGTGAGAAAGATAATTCAACTTTTAAAAATGCCTTCACAGGCTTGCCTTCTTCAGGAAAGCCTTTATCCTGTGAAGTGAGGCACACCAGTAGGCAGAGGCTGCAGAAAACATAAGACCCAAATGCAGGGTTAATAACTTAGCATGCTCTTTGCAAAAATAACCCAAGTACCCACAGTCAGCAGGAATATTCCAGCAACCAAGGCCAGGCCGAGGGCTTTGTCATAGTACTTTACTCCAGGTGGCACTGATCTAACTCTTAATCAAAGGGAGACTACAAGAAAGAAACTGTAAAGCCAGATGCCAAGGAAAATGACCTGAGGGAAAAGATGCCTGCTCCTTGGGAACCCAAAAGGCATGCTGCCTAGAAGGCCCTACTGCCTCCAGAACAACACAGTACACTTCCACAAACCAAGAAGACCCAGGCCTGGCTTCGTGCAGGGAACTAGCCGAGACTATGCCCAAAACCTCTCTCCTAACCAGTCTGTCATGATGCCTGAAATTTCAACACTACAGCTTCCTTTGGGTCTTCGGTGAACTACATCCTGAGTACCACAGCTTGCAGGAGTGGGAGCAGTCAAATGAGGGAGGTAGATCCATGCCTCATTGGATATCAGCCAGAATAGAGAGAAGGGCAGAGTGCTCTGGAAAGGCAGGTCAAGAAAATAATTCTGGCTGTAGGAATCGGAGGCAGGAAATTTGCTCAGCTTAGAAAGATAAGAGGATACGAAATTGTTTGTGCTGCCTTAGGAAGGTAACCAGAGGCTTTGGGAGAGACCTGGATTTGAATTCTGGTTCAGTTGCTTACAGGCTATAATGACTATCAGGCAAATTATTTTCCTTTTATGAGTATTTTCTCATCTATAAATTGGGCATTATGAAAAGATGTGGCCATATCTCAAAAGACAGCTGTGTGAAACACTAGCCCTGACCTGGCACATGGCAGGACTTAATAAATATCCCTTTTTCTGGAACAGGAACACACATCAAGGAAGGATACCCCAGGGCAATGGAAATTACTTGCCAGCTGACAGAGCAAAGCCCTTTGGGAGCTAATAGAACAGACAATCGACCTGAAAGGGCACCTCGGGAGTCTGGAGAGTACCAAATCCAGGCATATCTGGATCCAGGGCTCAGCCTACATCTCTCTCCACCACGAAATGTGTAGCCGCCCATTCTGGACACAAATTATTACATCACCATGCATTTAGTTAGATGAGGAAATGGAAACCCACTCCTCAGTTCCCCGGGAGAGACAGCCCCATGCCAACTTCTGGTACTCCAGGAGTCTGGAGCAGGACCTAGTGCAAGGAAAGTATTGAGTCCAGCTGCCAACATTTTAATTAGTCCAACCTGAAAAGTCTATAACCACAGGAGATTACAAGGAGCCCCCAGGGAAAGCCTCTGCCCTTCACTCAGTTCAGCCAATTAGATCTGTTCAAGTGCCCTAATTTTTATCACTGAATTCCTGGGGGAATCAGGCTTCACCAAGCTCTGACTTCTGGCTGACAGTACAGGTACGTGCTCAGCTCAGGAAGAGAAGTTGGGTGTGGGCTACAAGAGAGGCAGCATCAAGTATGCCCTGAGGCCCTGACACCCTTCCTGCATCAGTAAACTAAGAATTGCCCTCTTGCCAGCCTCCATCCCCCACCCCAGTGTCCTACTGTGACCTATTCCCCCAGTGGCTATACCCTAACCTAATCCGCACTAGCAAAGGCTAGTTCTGATTCTCAGTTCAAGTGTGCCCTCAACCCAGTAATGCTTGTATTTCAAAGGAGATTCTCCAGAATGAAAATGACTTCAAGGCTCACAAGAATCAAGCTGCGTGGTACACCGGGGGCAAATGTGAAAATTGAAGTGCAGAGCGGTAAAGAGTCTCGTTCAAGTTAATGACAAGATATTACACTCAAAAGCTAACAAACATCACTTTTCCTAAGGCTCAGCCCTCTGCCTTACAACTGTACCAGGTGTGGCCACACTTTTCCAGTTGTCATCAAGAGTTAAAAAGGAAGGTTACAAGGAAAAGTGAGAACCTAGGAGACATAAAGTAGTAAAAAGAGGGGAAGAACCAGGGAACTGTATAGATGATCAGACAATTCAGAAAAGGAGAACTAATAACAAATTACTCACATCTGTATAAGACTAAATACTTGTCACATTATCTCATAAAATCTGCATGCATCAACCTTGTGAGATAGGTTCAAAATACCTGGCATGGGGAAGCTCAGGCCCAGAAAAGTCAGTAGTATCACAACCGCAGCTAATTCCTAGTCTACTGTTCTTTTTTATTAAACTAGATTTTTCATAAAGAAAGCTACGAAGACTCAAGAGAACTAGAGTCTCTTGACTCTAGCTAGAAAGAGGGAAGAAAAAGAAAAAAGGGTTCAAGAGAAACAGTGGAAAAAAACACGCTTTAAGACAGAAGCTACAGGGACTTCCCTGGTGGCGCAGTGGGTAAGACTCCATGCTCCCAGTGCAGGGGGCCCAGGTTTGATCCCTGGTCAGGGAACTAAATCCCACATGCATGCCACAACTAAGAGTCTGCATGCCACAACTAAGGGGCCCGCCTGCCACAACTAAGACCCAATGCAACTAAATAAATAAATAAATGAATAAATAAATAAGTAAATAAAAAAGAATCAGGCCCTCTTTAAAAAAAAAATGGCTACAAAACAGTAAACAGCTATTTTATTAATCAGAAAATCTTCTTGCAATCCCCTTTCCGCCCTCTCAGCGGGTGTGTGACAAGACATCAGACAAGATGGCCAGTTTCAGGCCTGCTCCCATGACAATGAGCTGACACAACCACAGACCTGCTACCTGACAATACCTGAGCAGCCTCCTCCCCCTCTCAAGACGACACAGGAACATGTGTGCTAAACCAAACAGATGACTACAAGAGGACTCCAGGTACTAGTTTTGATCAGCAGCTGCACCCTGGCACCTCTGTCCCCAGCCAGGCCTTACTCTAGTCCAGCAGGAGTTTCCCCTCAAAGCATAGCCTAAATTCAGCTAGCACTCTGCCCTCCAACCTTGAGCCGGCTGAAGGTTGGTAGAAGACCCTGGGGAAAAGGGATAGTAATCATCTTCTCTCAGGCCAAGAACTCCTGACAGGGTATGATGGCTTAGTGTTCCTTCTGCAACTCCATTTCACGCTATAAAATTAGAGATGTGTGACTGTGGAAAACTCAGCATGTTCCCATACCTGAAAGCCCCAACTGCAGGTGAGTGAGTAGCCTAGGAAGCCTAAAGTGAAAGAAGACCTTCCATGAGAAACTGTGAGTTTGTCTGCTCTCAGTGGGCCAAAATACTCACTGTATATATGGCTCCAACCCATGCCAAAATCCTGGAATAACACCCTCACATAGCACTTGAAGGTTTCACAAAGTGCCTTATCTTCCATTGCCTCCATGAGGTAGAGATTAATATTCCTTTTATTGCAAATTTGGAAACTAAGGCTCAGAGAAGAAAATCAACCTGTTCAAGATGTCACAAATGGAAAATGGCAAAGCCTGGAGTTGAACCAGGTATTCCTATCTGCAAGAGTCTCTGATTTTCCTGCAGTGAAGGCCCAGCTTTGTTAGGAAGCTTAATAGCTAAAAACAAGAGACCTGTATTCTCAGACCTGGAATCCACCAAGCAGTTCCTGTATGACTTTTGGCAAATCCCTTCACATCTTTGGGCATTAGAAAACTCATCTGTAAAATGAAGTGATATAAAACAAGCATAGAGAGAAGACAATTCTTTGGTTCCTAGAGTACTGTGAAGTGTAGTCCTTGCCTAGCACTTCAAAAAAAGTCAACTACCCCCCTAGTCATCACAGTCTAGCACTGGCCCCCTCCTTCAGACTGCCATATATTTTCTGTTACTGGCACCACCAGGCACCTCATTACCCACATGCAAAACATGGCTACACCTTTGCCTCATTCCTTCCCTCCCTACACTTAAACGCCGAGTCCTACTGATTCTACCTCCACAGTGCACACCCTGATCTCTGCTCATGAACAACTGCAAAGTCTCCTATCTAGACTCCCTGCCTCCAACCTCATCCCACCAATGCATTGTGCGTGTTCTGTGAGATTAATCTGCCTAAAGCAAAACTCAGGTCATGTCTCTCCGCTGCTCAAAACCTGCATGGACTACTTACTGCCTACACAGTAAAGTCTGAACTCTTTAGCCAAACATTGAGGTCCTCCATTATCTTTCCTCAATTAATCTTTTTTTGCCTTATTTTATAGTACTCTCCCCTTCATAGATGCCACTCTCCAGCCAACCTGGACTAACCAATGTCCCCTAAAGACTCTTTACTTTGTCTCACTCCATGCCTTTATTCATGACATTTCCTTTGGCTGGAATGCTTCCCAGCCAGAGGAAACCTTATATTTCTGCCTGAAGTACCTGAAGACCTACTAAGCTGCTACCTCCTCCATAAAGCTTCCCTGATCTCTCCAGGCAGAGGTGATCCCATTTTCCAATAGAATCATAGGTATTATTCATAGGGCACTGAAACTAGATTGCCTTGCACGATAAACTGTAAAATGGCAAACCCATTGTGAGGATTAAACAAGATTACGTATGTGAAAGTATCTAACCCAGTCCTGGTATAGAATACGTGCTCAATAAATAGGAGCTCTTATTATGATAAAGAAAAATGTTCGTACACGTCTTAACTTCCCTATTATACTCAATCCTTTTACCGGGCAAGGTATAACATACGTGTTGAATGTTAGCTGAAGAGGTAAACACTACATAGATACAGACCCTATCCCAAAGCTTATATCCACAAGAGCTCAACCATAATGCTGTTTTTGGAGGATACAAACTGAATACACAGCACTCTGTAGCTATACACTTCACCAGTGTGATACTCCCATTCAGAATTTATTAAGTGGATACACTTGCTCATTCCCTCCCCAATCCCCTACAAATTCTAATCCCAGTTTATTCCAGGCCACTTAGGTGATAGAACAAACTAATGCCACTAACAGTCTGATAAACTGTACACTTTTTAATCCAAACACACATCTCTACTTAAATTCATATAGCTGTTTCCTTCCCTTCCACAGTTATTAAACAAAAATAGAAACAGCACTGGCCTTTGGGTCAGAAAAACCTAAATTCAAATCCTGGCTTAGTCACCTTGGGAAAATTACTTAAATTCTCAGAGTTACAGTTTCCCCATCTATAAAATGAGAAAAATATCCACCTTTAAGGGTTGTTATACCGCTGTAAAGTACCTAGCCCAGTGCCTAGAAGACAACAGGTGCTCAATAAATAGTAGCTATCATCATCATTCTTATCATTGAAGTTATTTGAGTTGTCTCAATTACATACTTATCTCTTTAGCAATACACAATATGAGTTTCAGTGAACTTTGCCCTTGTCGGCAAAAGTGTCTTGAAATAAGACCTCCACAAGTCTGAGTACCCAGGTACACACACAGACACAAGCTGCTTTCTAACCTGTGTATGTGTTACGCCTGAAGGGCACCCAGCTCCCCTGGTCCCTACATTCTAGATGCTGGCTCTAGGAACTTGGAAAACACAAACACATTTGCTTTAATACACACACTGTAGTGATGAGAGTTCTGAGAGCTTCCTGAGAGCCCTGAGATAACCTAGAGAGGCCAATCAGGAGCAGAGCTACTGAATCTCACTGGAGAAAATTAGAGGCATATGAGACTTGGAAGCCTGCCTGCCTGCCTGCCTGCCAGTGAGATTTCTGGTCATTACTTAGGCCAGAATTCAACACAAGGCAGTCAGGAGCTCTGTAAAATGGCTAACAGGAAAAGGGACAGGTTTGGCCCAGCGGGGCCATGCTGACAGCACAGCTGACTCTCTTATGCCTTTGCCTCCTTTACCAAGTTTCCCTAAAGGCCCCTCCCCAATGCCTTGAAGGAAAGCTGGTGTGATGTCTGCTCAGGCTGGAGTCCTCTGAGGCCCAGGGAGTTCGCAGAATCAGAGATAAACCTTTTAAAACACCAGTGATCTTCACTGGACTATCCTACCTCCCTGCTGCACAAGCCCAGCATGAAAGAAGGCTCCCTTCTCCATCCCACCAGCCAGGCTAAGGAAAGTAGTTCTGTTCCTTCAGCTGCCTCACATTTGCCCTGTGGTAAACCCATGTGGGCCATGGAGCCAAAGACAGGGAGCAGCAGGAGCCAAGGAAGCCCTGCCCACAAGACTCACATCAGGCCTCCAGGAGCACAGGACCGCTCCACTCCTACCACAGCCACCTGCTCAGGGCAGCCAGCGCTGGGGCAAACGGAAAAGGCCAGCCAGAGTCAAGGGCCGAACCATCCCCCAGTGCGACTGATAACTGTCGCCGAGTGCAGCTTCAGGAGGTGCTCAGTAAATAGGGATGAAGTACCAGGAAGCAGAAAAATAGTGAGTGCCCACAGAACACCTCAGAAATCCCCCACGTGAACTCTACCCCTAATCTCAGGGCACTCTTGTCGAAGCCCTTCACTTGGCACTCTCCCTCCATGACTACTCAATCCACAGATCAACTCGTTATTACTTATCCATTTATTCAACAAATATCTATTGGGCACATACCCTATGACCTGTACTGTGATAGATACTAAGGATGGGTGCTGTGGTCAGAAAAAATAGACACGGCTCTTGCCCTCAAGAGAGAGGAAAATATGCAAAAAAAAAAAAAAAAAAAAAAGGCTTTAAAAGCTATACAACTACTTCATACAAATTTTAATCCCATTTTCAAGTGAGGAAACTGCAGTTTGGGTCATACTGTCAGTAAGGACTCAAGTCAGTGCCCAGTGCTCTTGATTCCCACATTGGGCTATCTCTTGCTTTAAGAGGCATAAGCAGGGTGTGAAGGGCACAGAGAGTACTGTAGATAGCAAGTGCTACCGGAGTTTGGAAATGAGAGGGAGTTTGTGGCTAGCATTAATGTCAGGGATCACTTCACAGAGGACTCAGAGGTTAGGTAGGAAGGAAGGAGGAGAGGGGAGGACATTCTGGGAGGCAGTAAAATGGCATACATAAGTAAAGGCAAAAGAGAAGCAGTAAAAGGTGTGCTCTGCAGACCAGGACAAAGAGAAAAGCCTGGCTGGGCCAAAATGTAGAGAGGGGAACAGAGGAACGTGAAGTGGGCAAAGTGGTCTGGGGCCAGAACCCTGGGTCAGGAAGGAAACTACCATCCATAGAGGGATTTTAGAGCTTACACCATCTTTATTCCAAGCTCCGCATTAGAAAACAAAAGTACAGTGCTGTTGGCTCATTTCAGGTTTTTCCTTGCAGGTCTCTCACTGAAATAAATCTGCTCCACTCTGATCAACATGACAGCGCCGTAGCCATCCCTACTCAAGTCTCGCCTGCCTTAGCAAGTTGTGCCAACACAGGCAAGGCTTTGTCAAATTCTCAGTGCCCAGAAAGCTCCCCCCTGGCACTTTCTAGGTGGCCACAAGTAAACCCACAGGGCTTTAGATACATTTACCCTGCCTGTGGAGGCCCCAAATCTATACATAAAGCAACCAGCTGAGCCAAACAATGGTGAGATATGCAGTACGACACTCTGACCCACCTCCTTCAGGAAATCTGCTCTGTACATCAAAACAAACAGATCTCTCCTTGCTTGAATTGAGATTGCCAGGGGAGTACAGAATGCAGATATTAGTCACCATATGCCACAGATAATACTGGGCTTCTTTTTCTGCGCATCATACAAAAGCTCCCTAGCTGGGCGGGGAAGCTCCTCAGAAGCAGCGCTGACCTTGCATGCCCCCAATTCTGCCCAGCACAATTTCTGTGAACACAATACAATATTGTGAACTGCTTTCTGGTTTTCCTCTGTGTAGGTCTCAGACCCCCTAACAACCCAAACTGGCTGCGTTAGGGTAAAGACGCTCCACAACAGAGTGGGAACAGCATGTGAATAATAATCAGACAAAATTAGATTCTGGCCCCAACTGAGACCTTGGGCAAATTTGTTCCTGTCATATGTAGACTGAGGAGTTTAGTTGAGATGGTACTTAAAAGCCCTTCCAACTCTGACACACTAGGATGTGAAGTCCTAGCACCCAACATCAACAGCCCTAAAGGTCAGAGTAAGTTTTTCAGCTGTCAGTGTGTAAGTCCTAGTTCAATGCCACTTATAAGTCTAGCTCTCAGAAGCCAAGTTGGGGCAGTAAAGCCTCAAAGGTCAGTGGCTGTACAATGGGCTCCAGAACTAAAGGTACCAAACAAGGAGTTGGGAGGCATGACTAGAACCTAGGATAAAAATCTAGTTTAGAATTGGGTTTAAAACAGGGGAGGAATACAGGTGGAAGGGCCATGTCAACTCTACATGTCAAAGCAATGAAGTCATGCATGAATCAAAAGGACATAATACCAAAGGGAGTATAGAAAGACTCCACAAGACTCTAGGAGGCAAGCAAAGGAAGTCAGAGAAAAACTAAGAGGACTCAGTACCCAGAAGCCACTGTTCCCAAGATCATGGCCCTAGAATGATGTCACAGGCATCCTCTATGATGGCCCCCAGTGATCCCTACCCTCCTGGTATTCATGCCATTGTATAACCCCTTCACCTTGACTTGTTTCTAACAAATAGAATATGGCAGGAGTTGTGGCACATCAATTGCAAGATGAGGCAATAAAAAGATTGCAGCTTCCATCCTGGGCGCTCCCTCTTGGATCACTTGTCCTGGGGGAAGCCAACTGTCAGGTCATGAGGCAGCCCAGTGCAGAGGCCCATGTGGCAAAGGACCAAGGCCTACCAACAACCACATAAATGAGGCTGAAAGTAAATACTCTCCCCCCAGTTGAGCCTTCAGGCCCAGTCCAACAGCTTGACTACAACCTTAAGAGAGACCTTGAACCAAGGCACCCAGCTAAGCAGCACCCAGATTCCTAACCCACAGAAACTGAAAATAATAAATGTTTACTATTTTAAGCCTCTGCATTTGAGGATAATTTGTTATGTACCAATACAGGTAGGGACTAGGCCGATCTGGTCAGCCATTTCAAGTCTGCAGGTAGGGCTAGGGAAGTGGTTACACCCAGTAAAAGGAAGGGGGTATAGGCCGGAAATAAAGTGAAATACTAGCACCCAGACTTTATCAACAGCTTCCCTATGCCCTAGAGTAAGCTTTGAGTAAAAGCCTAATTTGGCCACACCCAGGGTTCATATAAGTCTGGTGGGTACACCTGAAGTTAAACAATGGCACTACAGCAGGTTCAGAGAAGCAACTTCCATTAGGAGGCGCCACCATAAGAAGACACTCAGATTCTGACTCAGGCTTTTCCAGGCCCATAAAAGCAGAGGTTGCGAGGACCCAACTATCCCGAATTGTGTAGTACTTTAGAGTTTATAAAGCCCTTTCACCACATAAGCTATCTCATTTGATCCTCACTACAAATCTATTCATTAAGGTTATGCTCTTTCTACAAATGAAAAAACTAAGGCTGAGAGAGGTAAAGTGACTTACCCTCTACAAGGCCCACAGACAGTAAGAAAAAAAGCTGGAACTCTGAAGCTCCCCTAAATCCAGATATTTATGTCTGTTGGCTGTGGCCAACTCAGACCCTTTTGCCAAGCCAATCATCTCATCTGAGCTTCTACCCAGCCCCACCCACTCATTTCCCAACTCTCTCCTCCCCGCTACACATAGGTCCTTTGTGGAACTAGACAGTTTCCCAGCTACTCCCAACCGCATTCTCGTAGAAAGGCCTGCAACAATAAGAGTCTGGTTTCTTTAAAATCCTAGACAAACTTCTTCCACGCAAAATGAGGCCACTGGACTCAAACTGATCTGGATGACTTTTTTAACAAAAGCAAAAAACAAGAAATTCTGTTTTTTGTTTGTTTGTTTGTTTTGCCTCACCACATGGCTTGCAGGATCTTAGTTCCCCGACCAAGGATCGAACCCGGACCCCAGCAGTGAAAGCACAAGAGTCCTAATTACTGGACCACCAGGGAAGTCCCAAAAAATGAGAAATTCTAAAACAGTGAACTTTCTAAATAGGTGAAGCTTATTTCTTCGACTTTACCTAACCCTTTCAAAGTAAAACTTCTTCAACTTCCAACCTAGTAAACTACAGTTGAAACAGAACCAGACAATAAATCCCCTTCAATTCAGTTTTACAAACTCTACAGTATGTAAAGTATACCATGTGCCAAGGCTTGTGCTAGGAGCTTCCTGTCCTAACCCTTGAGGAGTTTTTATCAAGGAAGGCCGGCACATACACAGATAACTCCAACAGGGCAGCATTATTGATAAGATTATAGACTCCACCATCCTCCAGAGCAGCACTTTGTGATAGGTGACTAGACTATTCAAACACCTTTGTTAACACAGCTATGGCCAGACCATTGAGGCTAAGTCTCTGCATGCCAGATTTGCGAGGGACACACGGACAGGTAATGTGTTTTGATAAAAACAACAAGGGCTTGATACACAGATCCCCAGAGTTATGGTTCTGATCCTGCCACTTTTTAGTTATGTGACAAAGAACACAAATTTCTCAGCTATGAATTCTTCACCTTTAAAATGGGCATAATGGGAATTCCTGGTGGTCCAGTGGTTAGGACTCCATGCTTCCACTGCACGGCACAGGGGTTCAATCCCTGGTGGGGGAAGCAAGATCCTGCATGCCACGTGGCATGGCCAAAAAAAAATGGGCATAATAATAAAAACAGGTATACCTACTTCCAAAGTTGAGGATAAAATAAAATAATACATTGAAAAGGGATAAACAGATCTGAGCTTGGATGAAAATACAAAGTGCCCTGGGTGAGCAACACCATGAAGGGCTGCTGAAAAGCCCAGAATGTGTACCAAGATATATGAGAAGGTATGAAAGGAAGAGAGAAAATTTGATCCATTCAAACAGGCCCTGATTTCAGCTTTTCCAACAAACTTTAACAGAGGTTTTAGGCTGGGCACAATAAAAACAGAGATAAATAAAATACAACCCCTCCTCCTTTCTTCCACAAAGAGTTTACACTTGTAAGAGAGCAAATATATGTACAATGTGCTGTGTTAAATTAGAAATTTATACAAAGTATCCAGGGGGTAATAAAGAAAGCTCTGTACTGTTATTACTTGATTTCTTATCTTACACTGTGTTATGGGCACAGGAGTATTCAATGTATTATTCTTTATACTTAGTTGTATATCTTAATAGTTCATAATTTTTTTTTTTGATCAGCAGTAACAAAAAAAGAAAGCTCTGTTGGAGACCCAGTTTGGTATCTTTCTCTCTCCCAAAAAAATTTGATAGCCAGAACTGCTGGGTTTCCTGGAGAATCATTTCTCACAAAAAGCAGTATACCACAGCATGCCCATGAAGTCACTCAGCACTGTATCTCAAAGCCACTCAGCAGGAAATGAGGGGCCCCCTGGGGCTCAAACTCAAGTCCTGTGAAGACCTAGGAAACCCTCCCATCAAGACCTCATCCCTTCCTTGTCAGAGAACAGGAGTTCTTAGCATGAAGCCTCCACATTCCTAAGGAGCCCATGAGAAGAATTGGGGGGGGGGGGGTGAATTTGGATGGGAAAGAAATTACATCTTTATTTTCAACATTCTCTTATTGAAAGTTAGCATTTACTTCAATTATACGTAATAACCAACCATAATATTATTAGCACTACCTATGATTTTGTCACCAACAGGAAGTACAGACATTTTCATGTCACATTACATTGGTACAGATATCTCCAAATATTATTCATAATCATCATTACTTCAAAATTACAGTAGTTATCAGACCTGCCACAGACCACACGTGACTGCAATCTTCCTGTCTACCAGCCCTCGTGCGAGGTAGTTGGCCAACTATGAAGCAACTCTGCCCAGTTATTGTTCAGCCGCCAGTGAGACCCCATGTGCTCACACTGGTGATCCAGACCTTTACAATGTCCCCTTCCCTCCAACAATCCCCAAGTCAGACCACTCCCCACCCCATTCTCTTATGCCTCCACCCAACCCCTCCTTCCAGGAAGCCCTCCCCAGCCACCTTAGCCTAGCTCAGCCCACGCAGAGCTCTTGTAATCCTTAGCCTACACTGTCTACCCTGCTTGGTTTTGTGCTTCATTAAGCCTGTGCATTATGTTGTATTTAATACTCTCTAAATATATATCCCCACCCCCACCCCCAAACTAGACTTCTTTGGTGGCCCTAAGTTCCTTCCATAGTACAAAGCAAGCAGTAAGCACTCATTACAGACTTGTGGAGTGAATAACTGATTAAGCCAGGGTCCCTGACTCAAATGCCTTAGTCTAGTTCTACTAATAACCCATTGTGGAATTTCTATGTGACGCCGCTCTGGACATCAGTTTCCTCATATGTAAAAATAAATAAGTTGAACTAACTGATGTTTCCACCTCTTAACTTTTGAATTAGGCAACCACTTTTTATCTCCCCAAGATCTGAGAAAAATTATGGAGGAAACTGAGAAGCCTCCCCCAGCTCTCCCAGGCAGGGTTAGTCACTTGCTCCTCTGGGCTTCCCACAGCCTTTTGTATGTATATATCATACCTCTACTACAGCGCTTATCACAAAGTTCTGAAAGAGTGTATAACCTAGTGGCTGAGGCGGAGGTGGGGAGAAGAGTCAGACTGCCTGGGTTCAAATTCTGGCTCTATTCCCTACTATCTGTATAACCTTGAGTAAGTTACTTGACTTCTCTATGATTTCATTTCCTCACTTACAAAACAGGGATAATACCAAGCACACAGGATGGCTGTAAGAATTAAAAAGAATAAAATGTTTGGAATAGTGCCTGCCACACAGTAGGCACTAAAAAATGTCAGTTGCTATTATTGTTGATGTTACTGATGTTATTAATGTCTTGCTAGGCACTGGGTTCCTACTTCAGCTGGAGCTCTGTCCTCTTCCCGTTCTCCATCACAGCACTCTGTTTATGTTTTCTTCCACAAAAATTACCACAAGACACTATATTTATTTATGTATTTATTTTCTATCTCCCCACTAGACTGTAAACTCCATGAAGGCAGAGAACATGTCTGTTTTGTTCATCCTTAAATTCCCAACACCAAACACTGTGCCTGGCCCAGAGCAGGCACTCAAATATTAGCTGAATACACAGCACGTGAGCTGATACTGTTCAATGTTTGCTGAATAAATTAACCTGGTTAAGGATGATTGTCAGAGCTGAGGCGTGGGTGCAGATGATGTCCTAGCTGCCCCAGGATTAGTGTGACCCTCTGCCCATCCCCCAATATTAGCCTCAGCCAAGCCGCACCCACCTGCCCTTGGCTCCAATCCAGTTCCGGGAGCCACCCTCAGCTAAAATTAGCATAGCCACCAAGATGGCCAGGCCATTTATAGCCTTGGAGGCAGCAGCAACTAGCTGGGTGGGCAGGCAGGACTCTGGCCTCCCACTCCATTAGGGGCTGATTGAGACACCAACCTGCACTCCATAAACTGCCTAGATGCCTATCCTCCAAAGCCCAGTTCTAGTTATACTGAGTAGAACCACAGTTCCTGAGTAGAGGTCCTCAACCAACACTGGCAGTCACAACTCCAGACTCATGTGGGACCCCTCACACACATTCTGCAGGAAACATTTTGAGTTTCTGGAGGCAATGAGTCCAGAGTCTAAGGGAGGTTCCAAGCATCAATTCCAGGCAGTTTCAGAAGTGCAGGCTTCAGAGCAGCACAGTCAAGCACAGATCTTTAACTGAGAAAGTAACTTAGCACAAATGGGTATACAGGCATCAAAGAGCCAGAAGGTGACAGGAATGGCCTCTCCCAATGAGAAGGCCTTCTAGCAGAGCACCTGCCTTCCCTGGAGGGGCTGACCTTTAAGATAGCCATGTACATCCAACAAGAGAAAAAATGCAATTTTCTGGCCCTTGCAGAAGACCCTCCAGAGGAGAAAAAGACAGCCCTTTTTTGGATCTCTGCTACAGAGTCACTAGGGGCTGCCTAACTAACTCACCAAGAGGAAAGTAACATTCTCTTGGCCTTACCTAGTGCTCCTTTAAGAGGGCAGGGCCTGAGAAGACGGAAGAAGTCTAGGACTTAAGAATCAGAAAACTTGGGACTTCCCTGGTGGTCCAGTGGTTAAGACTTCGCCTTCCAATGCAGAGGGTGCGGGTTCAATCCCTGGTCGGGGAGCTAAGATCCCACATGCCTTGCAGCCAAAAAACCAAAACAGAAACAGAAGTAATATTGTAACAAATTCAATAAAGACTTTAAAAATGGTCCACATCAAAAAAAAATCTTTAAAAAAAAAATCAGAAAACTGAGCATAGGACTCAATTTCTTCAACAATAAAAATGGGGATAATACCACCTGCCCTGCATTCTAATAGAGCAATTGTGAGACTTTGTGGGAAAAACAGCTGTGTAAAATACAAACTTTAGAGAACATACAAATTGACTAGATATGTTGAATCTGATTTAGAAAAGTGGCAGCTTTAAGGGTAAGGAAAACTCCTGTGTTCTGAGGATACAGAGGGACTGGAAAGGCTACAAGAGCTCCTGGCTGTGTAGACAGCCCCGCACCAAATCCTTTAGAAGAGCCCAGTCCATGAGCCCAGTCCACCTCTTTGCAAAAATGATTTCCTATCTGAGTCAAAGTCCCAGACAGGCCCAAGGTGACAACCTACCAGAACAACAGTGCTGGGGCCTCCAGGTTACCACAAACCATAGCCATTCCCAGCACCTAGGGTCTCTGAGATTTCCTCCCTGGGCTTCAATATTACTGTGACAATAGAAACTGATTTCTGAACTGAGAGGAAGAAAAGACCAAAAGAGAAGCCTAAGTAGTATAATCAACACAGCCAAGCCTCTAAAATATGTTGTGTGGAGGGCTGTCTCCATAAGCTCAAGCCACGGGCTGGTTACGAGGGATGCTGGAATGCCTCTTACCTATGGCATGTACAAACACACAAATCTTCCTGACAGCTAGCTAATGCCTAAATTCAAAACTTCATCTCTTTTAGCACTGTGCCTAAAATAAAGAACACTTCCTTCGCCCCAAAAGAAAATTCATTTTATGTCAGGCACCCATATTTTAGGGTGAAAAAGGGACATATTATCAGTTACAAACAGGGATGTCACTGGGACAGCAGAGATGCTCCTCAGGTCTTCTGCACAGTTTGACCTACATCTGCCTTCATAGCCCAATGAGAACCAAGCTTTGAGCGAGGGTTCAGGGGCCAAGGAGACACTGTATGGAGAAACAGGATTAATATGCAAGAAGGACCTATCTTCAAAGCAACAGCCTAGGTGCCATGCTTGCACATAGGGCAACCCTGGCCTCACTTGGAAGCCAACCCTTGGGGTATCTGCAGTCACACCCAGCCCAGTCAAAGAATTTAAAAGGGGGTTTCCTAAGAAAGGGTCTAGCACCAAAGCCAGCCTCTGGATCCATCCATGAAACTTCCTGGCCACCATGACTTACGCTTCCTTTTCCTCCTTGTATCAACAGGTATTCACTGAGGCGTCCCCTCACTTGAGCTTGCCCCGCCATAGAAAGAACCCAGCTATAAACTCTCCTCACTCTGCATCTCACTGCTTTGGGCAGATCACAGTGACCGGGTGAGAGAAATGGGGATAAAAAACTGAATACCTTCTAAGCCTTGCGTAAAACAACTGAATTTTAAAAGTGCTCTTTCTTCTGCAACAATACCAGGGCTCCTACTGTTTGACAAGGCTCCATAAGTGCATAGGAAAAACCAGGACAGATCAAAAATATTGTAGAATTCCCACCCTCATCAGTCAGAAGAAATAGAATAAGTCAACAAGTGGTCCCAGGAATTATATCATGCCCATGTCAACAAAAGGCCATTTAACTCCCTGGTGGTAAATAGGATTCCATCTAAGGAACTGCCTTGATATTTCAAATGGGCACAGCTAGAAGACAGCAGATTACCTAAGGGAAGGGAGAGAATAGGGTCCCCACGCTCACTGGAATAGAAAGGCACACCTCAACACTAAGTTAGAGAGTAATAGAGTTGGCCCAGTCCTGACTTTCCCTACCCAACGCAAGTAGCCTCAGCCTCCCCTGTGCTGCCAAGTGCTGAAACTGGCCAAGAGCAACAGACTTATCATCTGCCCAGGGCATCAGTCCAGACAAGTAGTCATGAGAAGGGGTCTTGACTTGCGGATCTGAAAGGCCAAGGTGCCCCAAAAGCAAACCTCTTTTCACTGCCAACAAAAGACATCCTGAGGAGGGATGAGGAAAGTTGTTCAAGAGAGACAAAGACATTAGAAGGGAAAGAACTCTTTGGACTACTAAGAACAGGCAGTGCCATGTGTGGGTCTGCCATCAATCGCAGGTGTAGAAACCTAGGGTTCGACTTCCCCACTTGGGCAACTCAGTTCTTGCCCGTGGCCAAGGCCTTACCTGCTGCAGTGGACTCTTCAGAACTGGCCCCCGAGCCGGTTCCTGTCGTCTTCTCGCTGTGGCTTTGGCTGAGGCTCTGGCCATGATGCAGGAGAAGCCCCCAGAGGAGCCACAGGGCAAGACGGGCGCACACATCCATGACTCCAGGTCTCAGTCAACATGCGCCTGATGTAGACACCTCAGGATCCCAGAGGCAAAGCCGGGAGCCTGGGAGTGCAGCTGACGGTCCTGGAACCTCAGGCAAGATGCCCTCGAGGTGCCGCAGCTGTCCAGCCACCCGCGAGTCTGCCTCCTCCGTCAGCCAAAGGTCAAGTGCTCCAAGTTTGGGCGCGGGAGGAGGGCCGGCGCCTCGGGTCCAACAGTGGGTCCGCCGGAGTTGCGACGGCCTGAGTACCCGGTCGGCTCGGGCCGCTTCCGGAGAGTTTGGACAGGGTGGCCGCGGAGCCGGTGTCAGCTCCGCAGCCGGCTACACCCCTACCGGAGAGGGCGGGCCGGCGGGCCCTCCAGCGGGCACCGGAGTGGGGGAGGGAAAGAAGGGAGGGGAAGAGGGGGGCACCTGGCCTCGCACCGCCGAGGATCGGCGAGGGGCACAGGTTCGGGAAGGGCGTGCGACTTCCAGGCCCCCGCGGGCGCGGGCGGCTCGGGGATCCCAGGCCTCCTAGGCTGAGGTCAGAGCTCCCGCCCAGTCCCGTGCCCAGGCGGCCGGCGGTGCCCAGGTTCAGCAGGCGGACGCGCACGGGCCAGGCCCGGGACAGAGGCTCTCCGGCGAGCGGGCGGGAGGCGCGGGGCGGGCCCGGGGCGGGCGGGGGCGTGCTCTCCCGCAGGCCCGCCCCGCGCCGCCCGGCCCCTAGCGAAGCCCGCGCCCGCCCCAGCGCCCGGCTTACCCCGGAATAACCTGTTAGAGGCAGCCGCCCGGCACCCCCAGACCCCGGCGGGCTCTCCCGGCTCTCGGCCCGCTCTAGTCTCCGCCAGGACCCCTCTCCCCAGCCAAGGGTCGGGTCCCGGCCTCCCTTTCCCCCACGAGAGCCTCTCTCGCACTAACCGCCCGCGAAAGAGCGGGCGTGCCCCTGACACGCAGTCGCTCAGGTAACCCAGGCCTGCGCCGGCAGCGGCAGCGATGACAGTAGCTGCCCTGCCCGGATCTTCGGGCCTCGGTGCTGCTCCACTCGCCCAAGCTCTAGAGCCGGTCAGGGCAAAGACCCTCGGCACCACGACTGCCGCCCGGGGCTGCCTGAGGCGACAACGGCCCAGCCCGGTTCGGCCGGGGGGCCCGTTGCCAGCCCCCCACTCCAGGCCGGTATCCCAGGCTCCGCCCTCCCCGCCGCGCCTCGCAACCAATCCGCTTCCGCCTCTCTGCAGCTTAGGCACCCTCGCGCTTCGTCACCCGTGTGCAGCGGCCCCTGGCGGGCAAATCTGGGCGCTGCGAACAGGGCCCGAGCTCGTTGGGAAGCCCTGCCCCTTTGCAGAGGGTTGGGGAATAGAGCTAGGACCCGCCCCGGGGGAGGCCCATTAGGGCCTGCTAGTGGTTTCGGAGGAAATGATGCCAGGAAACACACGAAGCGTCCAAACCACTGTAGGTAAAATTGCCCTACACATACCGTAAGTCTTAGCTAAATGGCCCCATCTGCCTTCCTGACGCCGCCTCCCCGCCTCATCCAAGCTAAGTCGGATGCCCTCCCTTAACTCTCACCGCCCATTTTCCTACCCGCCCCCCTCCAAATCCCCTCCCCTCTGAGGTTTTTGCGGGTAGGGCCTGTGGCTGGTTCCTCCCTGCATCTCACTCTCCCAGCTCTCTGTGTGGCTTGGGGGTGTTAGCGACTTGAGAATGAGTGCCCCCATAAAGAGGGAGTTGCGCCTGGGCCTCCTTCAACAGAGCCTGCACTTCCTGTTCTCAAGTGTGCTGTCAGCAAATCTTTACAGAAACCTGCTCTGTGCCCTACCCTGTCCTTGGCACCGGAGGCAGGGGAAGGGATTAGGCCCCGTCCCCCCTCTGACAGTGCTAAGCCAGCTACCTGTTCTGAGCAAGGCTTCTGAAGACCGGGAACACGGATTTGCCCAATAGCTGCCTGGCTTAAGGGTTAGGCTGTCGATATAAAAACACACGTCTGACATCATCTACTACCACTCTTCCCACTCTCTTATTAAACTTCAGTCGCACTGGCCTTCTTTAAGTTCCTCAAACACATGGAACATCAGCCACCTCCCGGCCCTTGTATCTGCTGTTGCTTCTACCTGAAACACTCTCCCCTCCTGGCCTCCCCATCAACTCCCTCGTATGGCTGGCCTCTCATTCTTCCAGATACAGTTCAAGATCTTCTCAGAAACTCCTACTCTGACTGCCACCTCAGGTCCACAATTGGACCATACTCATATCTGCCTTCCCCCACCCCATAGGATTGTGGCTTTCTCAGAGGTCAGGGGCTGTGCCTTATTCATCTCTGGGAAATGGCCATCCGGCCATAGGCTCTGTACATAGTAAGTGCTCAATGAAAGCTGGTTGACATGAGTTAATTCATTTGATCATGCACATATTTATTGAGTAACAACTGTGTGCTGGGAAATTGGCCCTAACAGAAGATGAGCCTCTGATCTGGGTTCTACTAGACCTACACTCGGAACCAGGAGTCTTAAACTCAAACGGAAAATGGGAAAATAGCTAATATTATTGAGAGAAGTAGGTGCGAGTAATAGGGAGTGGTAGGGACTGGGGCACACTGGTGAGCAGGCAGGAAGGTAAACTCAGTATTGCTGGATCATCTTTAAGAGAAGATGGGAATCTGGACTTTTAAATGATGTAGCCCCTTTATCAACATGAACCTACTGTATAGCACAGGGAACTCAATATTCTATAATAACCTATATGGGGAAAGAATCTGAAAAATAATGGATATATGTATATGTATAACTGAACCACTTTGCTGTACACCTGAAACTAACACAACATTGTAAATCAGCTATACCCTAATATAAAATAAAAATTAAATTAAATTTAAAAAATAAAAAATAAATTTTAAAAAATCAAAAAGGCAGGAAAAAAATGATATCGCCCTTTGAAACCGATATAGCCCTACATCTGTAGCATAAATTGATCACTCAGACTACAAGTTTATAATTTCTGCCTAAGCCAACCCACCTGCCTGTGTACTCATTTGTCAAAGAGAACACACAAGAAAAAAGAAAAGTAAATCATGCTTAATACAACCTCCTTTAAACTCAAGTGCATCATTCTCTTAGCTACCACGTGAGTTCTTTGGGGGTATGGGTGCAAAACCCATGTGGTACAAAGAGCCGGGGTCTTGGAGGCAGGAAGCAAGGGTCTATTACCAATTCACACCAAGACCTTGAAACTCTCAGAGCCTGCTGCATTTCCTGTGAGGCTAAAATGGTGTCCAGGAATTAAAAACAGAATTACCATATGCTGCAACAATTCCACTTCTGGGCATATGCCCAAAAAAATTGAAAGCAGGGTCTCAAAGAGATATCTGTACACCCATGTTCAAAACAACACTATTCACAATAGCCAAAAGGGGGGAGCAACCCAATAAGTGTCCATGGATGGATGACTATATAAACAAACTGTGACATATATATATATATATATATGCAATGGAATATTATTCGGCCTTTGAAAGGAAGGAAATTCTACATGCTACACATGAATGAACCTTAAGGACATTATGCTAAGTGAAATAAGCTGGTCACAAAAGGACAAATACTATATGATTCCACTTATATAAAGTTCCTAGAGTAGTGAAATTCATAGAGACAGAAAGCAGGATAGTGGTCACCAGGGGCTGAGGGGAGAGGAGGATAGGGAATTGTTTAGTGGATATGGTTTCCATTTCGCAAGATGAAAAGAGTTCTGGAAACTGGTTGCAAAACAATGTGAATGTACTTAATACACTTAAAATGTAAATTTTATGTTATGTGTATTTTACCACAGTTAAAAATAAAAGTAAAAATAAATGGTGTCTGGGAGCAAAAGCCATGGCCTGGACAATAGGAGAAACATTCTTGTCTCTCCAAGATCATGATGTGACATCAGAAAAGCCAGTGCCCCTCTGGATCTCAGTCTCCCCAACTATAGGATGGGTAGGGACCAGATTATTGATCCAGTTCAGCTTTAATATTCTATAAGGTAGGAAAATCCTGAGACCTCGTAGATCTTCCTGGATCAGAAGCTGTGACTCTCACCTCAGTAGACCCTAGGTTGGGTCCTCATGTAAGTGTAGCCTCTGCAAGAAACCCTCACCACATTGTGTCTCAGGAGGAAGTCGAGAGCTTGGTTTTGTTTTGTTTTTTTCATCTCTGTGTCTTTTTGAAACCTATACACCAAGCCTTTACCGTGTGCCAGGAATATCTCCCTTGCATCACTCTTAGGGCCTTGCTCTTAATAGATATTCTGCAGATGTTGGTTAAATCAAACTGGATTAACAATTCTTATGCCTCTATTCTACTATTTGCAAGAGCTTTCACATCTATTATCTTATCTCTCCCTCACAAAACCTGCTAGATAAGTAGAGACTATACTCATTTTACAGATGAGGAAACTGAGCCTAAGAAGATGAAGTGGCAACCACATCAAGTTCTCTTTCTCCTCTGGGATTTCCTCCCTATCCTTCAAGTCTCAGTTCAAGTGATATAAAGCAGCCATGCCTTGATCACTGATGACAGCATAGCATGAACCAAAAGTTATGATTAGTCAAAAAAAAAAAAAAGAGCCAGCTCAAAAGTCACCTTCCTTCCTTTCCCACCTTCCCTGACTTACCCTGTCTCTCCAGTCTCCTGCTATACCTTAGAGTACTTATATAACTGAATTATGATTATCCAATAAGTATCTATCTTCCCCATTAGCTCCTGAGCTTATCAAGGACTTCATTTCTTTTTTTTCGGTTTTTTAAATTTTTTTTTATTTTTTGGCCCCATGGCACGGCATGTGGAATCTTAGTTCTCCAACCAGGGATCAAACCCACACCCCCTGCATTGGAAGCGTGGGGTCTTAACCGCTGGACCACCAGAGAAGTCCCAGGACTTCTTTTCATTTATCTTTGTATTCCCCCAAGCTAGGACTGTACCCAGTACAGAGCTGGTACTCAATAAAAGTAAACGAATGAACGATGTGTGTTCTGTACAGCAGTTTAGCTGTCCTTTCTCTACACCACAGGGTTTCTGATTACCAACAACTTTCATCTGGAAAGTGAGAGAATCTTCAAGAGAATCTTCAGTAGAAGTGTACTAAAAGAGTCCGAAATCTCCTGCCCAGAAAAGTTTAGGAATCTGTGAGTTTAGGCTGTGTTATCAGTGGTGCTCCCTGGTGTCCAAAAATGGCAAGTACAGCTATCACTAAGAGTCTGGCTGCGTACAGAATGAGGAGAGAAATCTTGGCTTGTAACAACTCTTTCCAGGCTAGCTTCACAAAGAGAATCATCTCCCTTTCCAGAATCAGTTCTAGAATCTTACTGCCAATGTTTGTTCATTCAACATCTACCAAGCCCCTGTTTGTAACAACCCAGTTCCTACCCTCAAAGAGCTCGGTTTTTCAGGGGAATATATAGATGAAGAGTAATTAGAACTTGTTGATAATGTCTTGAGAGAAATTGGTACAGGGACAAGTGAAGGAGCACAGAGGAGGAACAAGTAACTGCCTAAAGCAGTCAGAGAGGCTGTGCACACGGATTGGGGGAGGAGGAGGGGTTCTGGAATTATACTGCCTAGATTCACATCGTGGCTCTGCTGTGTGACTCTGGGCAAACCAAGTTGCTCCTGGAATGTACCAGGGCTGAAGAAAGAGGAATTTCCCAGAGGGGAGTATGCCAGATGACCTGGGTACCACCCAGTTTGGAGAAGCTCAAAGAGGCACAGGTGTCCTGGAGGCAAACAGGACAACTACTGTTCTGCCTGTCTGGGAGGAGGGACTCTCCAGAAGGATTGGGCATGTGCTTGGTCCCCCCTCCCCCCATTCCTCAGGGGGAATCAGGAACAATTGGTCTGAGGATGCGACTCTAGAACTTTGTTTCAGTTGTCACTTCCCCTGTTTGTTCTTTCTGCTATCTCCTGTATTACCCATCACCTCATTTCATGAAATGAGACATTGGGCTTATCTTTGGTGGTAGCAATAAGGGGAATAATGAGCAGGAGACTCGTATTTCCGCTCAGGCAGGCTGAAAGAGGGAAGACCAGGGAATCAAGAGGAGAACCAAGACGGCTGAGTCCCTGGAGCCACATGAGAGAAAAAGAAGAACTCAGATTTAGGGTTAGCTTGAAGAGGCTGGGACTGGGAGTGAGCAGAAAACCCTGTGGGCCACTGGTGAGCCATAGGAGCTGGAGCTCAGTGAGGACCAGGCTGGGAAGACCCGTTTGGAAAACACCAGGGCAGGGGTAAGATCAGTTCAGGGCCTTTCTCCTCCCCCTCTCTGTCTTCATCCTGCTGTTTTAGGGGAACTGAGTCAGCTTTAGCATTTGACTTTGAGAAAGAGGGAAGAATTATCAGGGAGAAAAACTTGAAAACAACATGAGTATATGCAGAAATTAATGTTTATTAATTGTACGCTGGGCAATCTGCTAGACACTCAGCTTGCTTACCTCACTGAATCCTCACAATCCCACAAAGCGCACAGTATTGTCATTCTGATTTTAAAATGAAACTAAATGCCTCTGTTGTATGCTCTTATAGTACTCTGTACTTTTGTATCATTACCTGTTTAAGACTTATCTCCCTTGCTAGTTACATCAGGATAGGGGCTTGTCTTTGTTTTCACCACTGCCTCATTGGCATGTGACACTATGCTTGGCCCAGAGGTTTTCGATAAATATGTGTTTAAGGAATGAATAAGAGAGGTCATGTGACTTGTCAAAAGCCACAATGTAAGTGGTAGGACCAGGATTTGAATCCTGGACCATCTGGCTCCAGAACCTGTCTCTGATCTCTCTATTTTACCCCCACCAAGTGCTTTCATATATTCTCTCATTTCTAAATATCCTAGCTCAGTGACCTTTTCTCTCAGCTGCTTGTGAACACAAATGTACACTGCCTACCAAGAACTCACCTATTTAGGGAAAGCAAGTGAGAGAAACAGTCCATCTGGAGTTGTGCCCTCTTCCTACCCTCTTCATCTCACCATCTTCTTCCTCCAAGAAGCCTTTGCAGACAGCCCCACCTGTCTACCTGTCTTCTTCTCCTCTGGCTTTATTGGCCCTTCCTATGTCTGTGCCATAAAAGTAGCTCCAAGTCACCTGGTCTCTGATGCTTCCATACATATTAGTGCTTTATTAAGGCAATTTTATTCTGCAAATATACTGAAGTCAAGTATATTCTGCAATATACTGAAGGCCTGCCTGTGCCAGGCCCAGTGGTTGGACACAGAGATGAATCAGACACAACCTCAAAGGACTTACACTTAGTGGAGAAGGCAGACATTAGGCACAGATACAATTAACTGGAGCACAAAGCAAGATGACCTAAATGGTATTAAAGAACTATGAGCAATATGTTACATGCATAAACCTTAATTACTTAATGATTATTTTAAAGTGTGTATCATAGAAGGTCACAGCTCAAAAGTATCATCTGGTTCAACTCCTTGCTTTCCGGTGGAGGAGTCTGAGACCCAGAGAAAGGCAAGGCCTCGACTAAAGTCTCACAAGCCAGTCTGGCTGAGCCAAGACTAGACTTCAGGTCTTCTGAATCCCAGCCCAGGGCCCTTTCCTCCTCTGCTAGTAGCTTCATATGCAGCAGTCCCATATCCCATCAGACCATGACATCCTCAAGGCCAAGTCAGGTTCTCCCACCTAAGCAAGCTGAACCAGGGTCAGGCATGCCCAAGACCAAGGCCTCAGGAAATGCAGTCACCCCAGGCTGCCAATCCAGCCTTTTGGTCTACTGCACCTATTTTTACCACTATGCTTCTAAAAATGATTTTCAAATATTTTTGCAGAAAACTTTTTTTTTTTTAATGAGCCCTTTACCCAGAACACTAGTATATAAATCAGATAAAAGTGAACCAATTCCAGTTGAAGGAAAGGAAGGCCAGAGCCCCACTATTTTCCCTGGGAAGGGAACTTTAGGAACACAGTTCAAAAACCTTTGTTCTGAGACACAATTTTTTTTTTTAACATCTTTATTGGAGTATAATTACTTTACAGTGGTGTGTTAGTTTCTGCTGTATAACAAAGTGAATCAGCTATACATATACATATATCCCCATATCTCCTCCCTCCTGCATCTCCCTCCCCCCTCCCTATCCCACCCCTCTAGGTGGTCACAAAGACTGAGCTGATCTCCCTGTGCCATGCGGCTGCTTCCCACTAGCTATCTATTTTACATTTGGTAGTGTATATATGTCCATGCCACTCTCTCACTTCGTGGGACACAATTTTTAATGGCTTCATAGAAGCCATTTTAGTATGTGGTCCTCCACTGAACCCTGTCTTTAATGGAAACTCACAATCCTTTCTTCATCATCAAATGGCAAACACCAGCCATGTGCTCCCACTAGAGTATGGAGGGGAATCAGATTTTCCCCTTGTCTTTCCTGGTTTCCTCTTCTCCACACAGAGGAGTATGTCCCAGGTGCTGTGGGGAGGGAGGAGAGAGACCCAGACTCTGCCTGGAGGATCTGGGGAAGCTTGAGCAGAAGGATCATGGAGAATGAATTCATCTACTCAATCATTTACCAGCCTGAATCTGACAGAGACTTTAATATTCTGTTCCATACCATACCCACTAGCTACATGAACCATCAAGCATTTGAAATGTGTCTAGTCAAAATTCAGATGTATTCTAAGTGTAAAACATACACCAGATTTCAGACTTAGTACAAAAAAAGAATGTAGACTATTCTATTCATTTTTATAATCAATAATTTTATACAGATTACATGCTGAAGTTGAATGATAATATTTTGCATATGTTGGGCTAAGTAAAATATATTATTAAAATTAAATTTTACCTGTTTCTTTTTATTTATTTATTTACTTATTTATTCGCTGCACGGCTGTGGGACCTTAGTTCCCCAACCAGTGATCGAACCCGTGCCCCCTGCAATGGAAGGGTGGAGTCCTAACCACTGGATCGCCAGGGAAATCCTTCGTTTTACTTAAAAAAAAAAAAGTCATCACTAGAAAAATTTTAAGTTGCATATGTGGCTTACATTATATTTCCACTAGACAGCACTAGGAGACTACCAAGTGCATGGCAGAGGTGGTGTGTGTGCATGCACGTGTGCGCGCGTGCGAGTGTCGTTGGAGGCAGTGGTCCATCACCGCCAGATTGTGAAAGACTGAGTCGATTTCGCCCGGCAGTCAATACAGGAAAGAGGCGGAAAGAATAGAATGCACAAAGACCCAAAAATGTGGGCTGGCACATTGTGTTTTGGGAACTCATTCTTATAGTAGTATGATTTTTAAAAAGAAGAGGAAAAGAAGCATTTGTTGAGTGTTTACTTTGAACCAGGCATTGGCAGCAGGCCTTTTACAGCCATTCTCATCTTCACAACTACAGGATGAAGGAGAAGTTATTCTATTTTGCCAGAGGCAGAATGGAGGCTCAGAAAGGTTGGACTATTTATTCTCGGAGTTGTTCTTCCTCTTTATCTGGAAAGCCTCTTGGAGACAGGCAGCCTTTCGTTAATGCCTGTTCTCCACAGCACCTAGCACGCAGCTCTACACGTGGTAGGCACTCAGAAAGTTTGTGATGAACGAAGGATATTCTTTCTCAAGTCAGAGCTCCACGCGCAAGGCCAGGGAGCAGAAGCACCAGAGGGCGCCCACGAGTCCGCCCACCCGCCGGTCCCCAGAGCCCCGGCAAGATTCAGGACTGGGTGCGGCCCTTCTGTCCCAAGCAGTTGAGCGCCCCAGCGAGAGGAGGGTGCGAGGGGAGCCCCACGCCCTGGCTCCGCCCCGCCCCCTCCCCAGAGCCCAGGCGCGCGGAGCCGCCGGGTGCGGAACGACGACACGACATCCTGTTTTTGGGGCCCGCGGCTCCGCCTGCGCCTCTGCTGATCTTGTCTTTCCCCGGGTGCTGACGCCAGCTCTCCTTCCCCCAGTCTCCGCACCCTTCCCAAGGGTCTGGGGCCTTCCCACTGCTGAATCACCACCACCCCGCACTCCCCCGGGGCTCAGGGCAGAGGTGGGGACTGCCCCAGCCGGACCTATTCTGGCCAACCCCCAGCCTGGGCCATCGCTCGATCCCTGGGCTTGACTGAAGGTACCAGGCCTAGGGGCGCCTGTTCACAGCATCTTACCTCGGGGGTTGGTGGGGGCGAGATACGGGGAGGGGGGACAAAAGCCAAGCGCCTAGGCTAGGGCCTCTGCTGGGGTGGAGGTGGCAAAAAGGGGACTGGGAGGACTGACCTTAAGGGCCTCAGAGGTAAAGGGCTGGGGTGGGGGAGCCCAGTACCCGCCGGGGACCCACCCGGTGGGGGCGACCGGGGCGGGGGGGGGGGAACCGGCCGGCGAACTTCCTTGTCGAGCCCCGCCCCGCCCCCGCGCCCCGCCCCGCCCCGCCGGCCGGCCCGCCCCCCCCACTTCCTCCGGCCTCCAGCTCTCACTTCCTTCTCCAGCCCCGAGCCGCTGCCGCCGCCCCCCAGCTCCCCCGCGGCGGGGAGGGCACCAGGTGAGGCCTGGCTACGGCCGGCAGGCTGGGGGTCTGTGGGAGGGGAGCCTGGCCAGCCCCGGACTGGACGCGGCCGCGGGCCCGGGAAGTTTGGCTGCGGGAGGCCGCGGCGGGAGGTGCTCGGCTCGCTTCAAGTTGGGCGGGCGCGGCCGGCCGGGCGGGGCGGGGACGGGCCACTACGAGCCGGCGGCGGTTCGGGGACGGTGGGTTCCTGTACCAAGGGCGGCGGTAGCGGCCCCCGAGAGCCGCGAGGGACTCCTGGGGTCGGAGGGTCTCCCGCTCCGAGAGAAAAGTCTCTGAGTGGAAGTGCTTAGGGCTGGGAGATGGGACTCAGAGGTGGGGTGCCCCCAGGAGTTGCAGGGGGCTGTTACGAAGTGTGTTGAGAGGAAGGGGCCTCTGGGCTAGAGAAGGCGCTCTCTCTGCTTTGGCAGTTGTGACACTTGTGAGGTAGAGAGAGAGGCTGTCTGTTGCCTCTGAAGCCCGAGGCTGCGGAGAAAGAGCTCCTTCCCTGGAAGATCGAGGCCGGTCCAGACCCACAGCCGCAGCCTGCAACCTAAGGGTCCTCTGCGCTCAGGCGGAGGGTGGGGGAGCCCCCCGACCCCAGTCCTTCTCTCTTTATGTCTGTTTTTCTGAGGCCCAACTTCTCCATCCCTGGAACAGAGCAACAGGTATTTTAGTGAGCAGACATCGGCTGTGCCTAGCTGCCTGGTGCCTGGCTTTGTCTTTGCGGGGTAAACTGAGGAAGGAAGGGACCTGGTCTTGCCCTGTGACTAGAGGTGAAAGGACTCTTATTCAGAGGTACTGGTAGTCCTTGAGGAGATGGCATCAGGAGAGCAGGACTTGAGGAGAGCAGGACTGGTTTCAGGAGATGGAGAGAACAGGGCTTCTGGGAGGCAGCACGAGGCTCTAGCCTTGGAAGATGATCAGGAGCCATCTCCTGGTCTTCCCCCCGTCCCCTTTATTAGTCCCTGAATTCTCCATGTTCTCATTCTGTCTTCCTCCATTCCTTCTTCAGATTCCGTCAGACTTCAGACACGAACCCTCCGTCACCCTCTTCTTGTGTCCTCTTCAGTCCCTTTTCCCCCCCACAGTCATGCCTGCGCCCTGACCTCTCACCTACCCTGCTTCTCTGTCCACCTCGGTCCTCTCGCAGTGGCCTTCCCCCTCCCTTCCGTGCCCAGTTTCTGGCTCCTGCACACATATCCACCCTCTGTTTTTTCTATCTCCCCTCATTCCTCTGGATCCCTCTCTGTCTCCTTTCCTTTCTGCCACTTATCTCCAGCTTTGGGGAGCCTTTTCAGACCTCCCTAGTTCAGAGAGGCAGGCTGCAGCCTCCCCTTGATAGAGGTGATGAAAAGGCTGGAAAACCTCTGTATATGTGTATGTGCATGCAAGTGTCTTCATGTCCACATCTTTATCTTTTGGAGACAAAATAACTGCCCTCAGCCTTGTGAGGGCTCAGAGCAGGGGAAGCCAGCAGAATGAAGGGAACCTGCAGTGGGTGAGGTTGTGGTTAGGTAGGAGGAAGCAGTCTGTAGCAGTCAGGGTATCAGGGTAGAGTGACACAGGAATAGGACTGGTGAGAGAGGCCGTGGGAAATCAAAATCCCCCAGACCCTTGGGTGCTTGATCAAGAGGCCAGGCCTGGAGGCTGGGGGACAGCCTAAAGGTCCCTGACTCCAGTGCTCACTGGTTCCAGCACCACCTGGCGGGGACAATGGGACCAGGTCAGCTAGGTGTGATGGAAGGAAAGGGAGGAGTAAAGGCAGGATTCTGGAGGGAAGACTATAGCTGGTCTAACTTCAGTCTTAACTGTGGTACTTCCAATGCAGGAAAAAAAGAAGGGTATGAGGCAAAGGTGTCTGCCCCCTCTTTCCTGTTGCCTTCCAAGGCCTGCCCAGGCCAGGTTCCCATGTGCCCAGGGCTGCATCAAGGCCTCGGTGACCAGCAAGCTCTCTGGAGTTCTGCTCACCCCTCTGCCTTCACGCATCCTTAATATTCCCCCCTCACCTAGGACCCTATTCCCTCTCTTTCGGGAATTTCTTCCAAGGCTAACTGCAGTCCAGACTGGCTCTATAAGCTCTTGCTGTTCCCATTCTAGAGCTCCTTCTTTAAGCCTTTGGGATGCATGCTGAGAGATCCTGCTTCTCTCTACCTCCTCAAGTCTACTCTATTCATTTCTGTCCACTAGAAGAAAAGAGAAGTGGAGGGGAGCAAGTGCTATTTTTTATGGGATTCCCAAGCACAGCTAGATTTAAGGACTATCCCTGTTCCCCATTCTGTCCTCTTCCCTTCTCACCGTTGTCCCTCTCCCATGGATTGTCCCTTCCTCCACACTCCTGTCTCTGCTACTCTGATTCTGGGAGGTACAGGGGGGTTTGGCCCCAGCAGGAAATCCCAGGGACCTACATAAAAATCCCAGCTCAGGGAAGGATATGTATGCAAGGCACTTTCCCAGCATCAGGGCTCAGTAAAAAACCACCCAGGAGTCCTGACTCCCCACCTGCCAAACCAGTACTTATTTTAGATAACTGAACAACCCACAGGACTCTAAGGGTGAAGACAGGATGGATGAGACAGGGGTTCTCCCAGGCAAGATCTGGCCCCACTGGAGGTTTGAGCTAATTGCATGAAATTCACTGCTGGAAAAATATAACCAGGGTGGGAGGAATCTAAGTGGGGAAATATTTTGTGGGGGGATGGGGGTGGGGGATATGTGCCTGCTCTATCCCTCAAGGGAGGCTGCCCTTGAGGTCTTGGCTAAAGAAATATGGTCAAGGTCTTGACATGAACAGAAGTGGCTGATACAAGATTGTCACAGATCCTGGTTGAGAATACGGAGAGTTGTTTCTGGCAAAATGTTAAGGCAGATGAGGTGGCTGGTGTGAGCTTTTAGGGGGTAGTAAGCAGGAAGATTTGAGAGGTTGTGGCTGTAGCGAGACAGTTGGGAAGATATAAGAATGAGGGTAGCTGGGCAACTGGGAAGAAGATGTGGTCCCAGACTGAAGACCTCTCTCCATACAGAGTATAGACCCATTAGTGGTGAGGCTTGTAGGGTTCTGTGAGGAGGGAAACCAAAGACAAAGCCTGGGCCGCCTCCCCAGAACAGATCGGTTTTCCTGTCCAGGGTCCAGCTTCCTCTTTTGTCCTCATGTCATGGGGGGAGGGCATCTCCCCAGGAGCTGAGCCTAGAGGAGGCTCTCCTCGGCTAGTTCAGGGTGGCTGTCTGTCCAGTAATGTCAGTTCTAAATCATGGATGCCCCGGCATGGGCTAGGCATGAGGCCCTGGAAGCAAAACGGGCTCAGACGCCAGCCTGGCCCCTTTGGCCCATTTCCTGAAGGGATAAACCATGGTAGGGTCATCCTGAATGAGGTCAGAGAGATGGGCCCATTCCCAGGCTGGAGGTCAGGAGACCCAGGTCCTTGTCCTGGATTTGCTTGCAACCCTCTGTATAACCCTAGTCAGCTTTGTCTCTTGTGGCTCAGCTTCAAGATGAAGAAGTTGCCTATCAATACTTCCAAAGAGCATACAGAATACCGATAGCTCTGACTCTCTTTCCCTCAAGAGGCTACTCATAGCTGTGCCTCTGACTCTGGGCCCAGCCTTGAACAGGTCTAAGTATCTGTCTGGGACAAGTACTGTGGCCCCTTTCCCCAAAGCACAAGAGAAGAGGGCAGAGAGTGTCAAGGATTTTGCCAGGGCGCAGCAATGTCGGGGGGTACCCGGTGCTCTGCTCCAGCTCTGCCCCAACTGACAGTGGAAAATAGATGCCGGAGTTTCCTCCCTGATGTTTTTTTCCCTTGTGGAAACCCCCTCAGATCTGGGGCGGGGTTGAAGGGACTGGGCAGCCCTGGGTCTCTCTGTGGGTATTTTCAGGTGGGGGAGGCAGGATTGGGAGGATGGCACTTCTGCACAGCCTCGTGTGAAATGAGCAAAGGCAAAGGAAGTGCCACTTCACGGGCCTTTCATGGGGCCCCAGGACTGCTGAGCTGCTGTTAGGTGGGGAGGAGGAAGGCAGGAGGAAGCAAGTGTTCAGCCTTCCTCTGTGCTGCCTGGTGGGGGAGGGGCAGCCTCCTTAGCTCCCCCAGCCAGAGCTGCCCTAACCTTGGGACTTACTGTGTGTGGAGCATCCCAGGTGCTGGGATACCGAGAGAAGAAGGAAGGGAACTGGGACTGATTGAAAGGGTCCCAGCCTCCCACAGCCCTCCCAGCTATAGCTGTCTTGTTTCCCCCTCCTCTCCAGTCCCTAGTGGGTAAAGTCAGCTCTCTCCGTCTCTTACCCTATCCGTGGAGTGCAGGATCCTCTGCAGGGGCTGAAGGGTGGAGAATGGCAAGAGGTGGAGAATTCTCCAGTGTGATTTTTTTTTTAAGGCTGGGAACTAGGCTGTCTTGGGTTCTGTCCCTGCTGATGGGAGAAGGGGAAGAAAAAGAGAGACTCAGCCCTTGGCCTGGTCCCAGCCCCACACTGACCTAATGTGTCCCCCAGCTTCCTCCTCCTAGCCCAGCTGCAGCCCCTTTGAGCCTCTTCGTACCATCTCTCCTCCACTCCTCCCTTCAAAACAAACAGACGGACTGGCAGAGCTTCTGCAGCTGTTTCTAACACTGACCATGACCATGACCATGACCCTGACCCTGGCCTCATCCTTGACCAATCCTGGTCTTCAGATATTCCCAATCCTTAGCCTCATCAGGACCACTTTTCCTACGCATCTTCCTCATCACCACTGGGCTAGAGCTATGCCTGCTCCACCCCTCTTACCCTTCCAGTTGAGGACAAGGTAATCTAGCATGTGTTCATTACTCTAAATTGTACTCCTCAGGGGGAGGAAGTTAGTTACCTTTGTCTGGTGTCTCCTGGGCATGGAGGCTCTTCCTTGTTCCCAGAATCAAAATCTGAATTGATGAGAGAGGAGATGTGTGTCAGTCTGCAGCTTTTGCTCAGCCCTCTGCTGGGCTTCTGGAAGTAAGCAGGACAGATTTCCCTCCTCATGAGGCATCCAGTTAAGTTCAGCACAGTGAACCATAATAACAGTGCTGGGGAAGGTAGGGCAGAAGAAGCGGTGGCTGTGGTGTCCTGGAGAAGCTGGGGTATGGAGCTGGGCCCTGAAGGACTGGGAGGCTGTGGGGTAGGGTGGGGGGTGCAGGAAGCAGAATTCCAGGAAGAGGAGCTCCCACGTGCAAAGACATGAAGGACAGATTGAGTTCATTCAGCTTTTTACTGACAGCCACTGTGTGCTGTGCTCAGCCTGGGGAGACAGATCAGCCAGGACCTTGCCCTCTAGGCCCTCCCAGTCTAGTGACAAGAGAGAAGATTCAGATCAGCTTCCACGTGACTAAGATAATGCACCTGTGAGAAAATGGGACCAGACCTTGGATGGGATAAGTCATTTGTGACTTGGGTGATTTACAAAACTTCCCTGAAGGAGGTGGCAATGGTGCTTGGCTCTGGAGGACCAATTGGGGGATCCTTTGAGGCAACTGGAGTCTTCTGAGCTGCTGGGTGGGGGGTTGAAGGAAGGAAATAGGGGAGAAATACTGGATTCCCACGGGGACAGTGAATATGGCTGCTTGATGTGCTTTGGGAAAGAGAATGTAGAGGCTGCTTGTAGAGAGGATCAGGGTGATGTGGCCAGAGCTTAGGATCAGAATACCCAGAGTGATGGATTATAGTCAGAATGAGTTTCAGGGAGGGCTGCAGAAGGGGATCCCCCATGTCAGGGAGGCAGATTAGAAGGCTGTAGTAAGTTCCCATTGCCTCCACACTCCCCTATCTCTTAGGGCCTATTCCTCCCCTCCTCCACTCCCAGTTGGGACACTTCCCCTGCTATTACGGCCACAGAGATCTGGCAATCAGGAGATCTGGCAATCAGGCAATCCGCTGCTTCCTTTTCCTCCCCCATTCTGGGCCTGCCTGGGCCACACCCCAAGACCAGGCCCCACTGGGTACAAGCTGGGCTCTGGGGACTACACTCAGACAGGGTGAGCCCCATGGGCTGTGCTCCCTGCGGGAGCCAGGTCCAGCTGCTACTGGGAGGAAAGATTTTCCTATCCCAGTCAAAGCTTTTGGCTGTCATTGCTGTGCAAAAAGATTCAGCATTGCAGTTTTGACTGGGGGGTATCAGTCCAGTTCTGGGCTTCTGACCTGTCTATCCACATCTCAGTAACACAGACAGAAGCAAGCAGGTCAGAAGCTCTCTACTCAGCTTTTCTGTGGGGGAGTCGAGAAGCTCAAGCTTCAGTATTGGTTGGGGGCGGGGGGAGCATCCACAAGCTAAGGAACTGATGTATGACTACTGGAGAAGGAGAGTCACACAGAGCCAAAGAAGTGTTTACACAAGGGTGGCCATACTGTGGAAGTTCAAAGAAAGGAGAATTCAGTAGCCTCGTGGGACCATGAGACTTAAGCTAGGCCTTGAGTCAGGAAGATTTGAGAGGGGAGAAGGAATGGCAGCAGAGAGAACAGCAAGAGTAAAAGTTCAGAGGCCAGAATGATCTGGCTTGTTTACATAGGACAATGTAGACCCCTCTGAAGCAGGGAACTCACATTGCCAAGTACCTGCTTTATATATATACATTGTGCATTAACGCACTTCATCCGTATAACAACCTCATAAGGTTGGTACTATTACCTAGCTTATCGTGGCAGAACTAGGATTTAAACCCAGGTCTGTCTGACTCCAAAACCCCTGCCAGATTATGAAGAATTCTGAATGCCAAGATGAAGGACCAGGTATGATCTGAATTAAGCTGGGAATAGAAAGCCAGAACAAGTCATTGTAATATGGTTAATACTATACTAATCTGCAAATATTATTTATTTACTAAACAAAAGTTCTTTTCTTTAAAAAAAAAAAAAAGTGACTTGGTGAATAAGCCACAGTCGATCCCCAACCCCAGACAAGCCACTCTCCTTGTGTGGCCTTCTGCAGCATTGACCGTCCCTTTTTCCTACGTGGTACAGGCTAGACCCTACCTTTTAGCATGTGCCCTCCTTAAATGAGCTGTGGGAACTTACTTGACCCAGTTCAGGCCATAGGATTTCAGAGAAAAGAGTTGTCCTGGGAGAGAGGATAAGGGTCTGAACTAGACCTGAAGAGGGAGAATTGGGCTGCCGCCACCACTCAGACACCTGCATACTCAATGATTCCTGCCTCTTGGTATGAAAGACTTTTCTTTTGCCACCTTCTCTGTGCACCCCGCTTCCGAATTTATAAAGCACATTCATTCCTGTGCCCAGGATCCTCACTGCTGTCCTTTGAGACAGGGAGGGCGAGTTTTATCATGCCTGTTGTACAGATGAAGAAACTGAGGTTCCAGGAAGGGAAGTGACTTACTTGCTTAAGGTCACAAAGTCAGCTGCTAAGGGGTAACTTGGAGGCTGTGTGACACATTGAGGAAAACATAGGACTTTGGATTGCAAAACTGGGGCCTGTGTTAAAAAACTGGCATCTGTGTTAGCTCCCGTGCTGACTAGCTGTGTGACGTTGGGTTATTTTAACTGCTCTGGGTTTGTTTCCTCACCTGTAAATAGGAATAGTACCAATGAGTTGTTACAAGGATCAAAAAAAAATGTAATATGATCTATATTGTGATCTATAAAGGATTGTACCATGTGAGGGCTTTTAATCAAGGGGCAGAGTGGGCAGGTGAACCCAGGAGGTCAGATTCAGATGCCGGCGCTCTTGGCCCTATACTATACTGCCTCTGCCCTGCTTGTTTCTGGACACTACCTCACTCGTGATCCTTTTCCGGTGTCAGTCCCTGTTCCCTTGCCAGCCCGGAAGCTTCCCTCTCCCTCCTTGCTCCTTTGAGGGCTGATTTACTGATTGCTGGTTGATAACCCCTCCCTAGAAAGCTGCCTGGAGCCAGCTGTACTTTTAGTCTCTTGGGCCTTGTGACTGCCGGCCAGAGTTCCCTCCTTGCCTTCCTGCCTGCACCAGCCCAATGCTGGGCTTGAGGGGGAAGAGTTCCCAGTCACACTGCCATGCCCACTCCCCTGCTTTGTGTGGAACTGAGGATTTACAGGCCTAGGAGTTGTGCTTTCGAGATGCTGGGGTCTCCTAGAAAATCCAGTGGACACAAGTAATGGCACCAACACCCACCACCCCAAGATGCTGTCTCTTCTCCCCCAAGGAAGAAGCCATAGAATCCTGAGATGAATATGCCCTGACTTGCCCCCATGCGCCGAGGTCTTACGCATTTGCTGACTGATCAGCCCTCCCACCCCCATCCCGTGCTCCTGGGGGCCTTTCCTATCCCCATCATCCTATCTCCTGCTCCCAGATTCCTTAATGTCTCATCTCATCCACTTAGTACCCTTGCACAGGCTTTTTTCTCTCCAGTTCATGGATTGGGAAACTGAGTCTCAGAGAGGGTAAGTGCCTCATGCTTGGTTACAGTGAGTCAGCAGCAGAGCAGAGCTGGGGCTAGGACTTAGGTTAGTTCTCTTGACTCCCAATCCCAAATTCTCTACTGCCCTAGAGGGTCCTTATTTTCTTCCTGGATCCATACCCCAAGGCTCTCTATCCTCTCTCCTGAGGTTGAACACACACACTTATTCATGCAAATGAGATGAAAGTATTTTTAATGTGAACCAGAGAGGCAACCTCATAGAATGAACTCATTTCCCTCCCAGCTGGTCCCAGGGGAAGCTGGGGCCTGGGAGGGAGCTGGGACCAAGCCCTGGATCCTATGCAGGTTCCACACCATGGAGTTTCTTTTCCACTTCCCAGTGGTGGATTCCCCCTCCCCCTCCCAATGTGATTTTTGAGGCTTTGGAACCAGTGGTTGAGAGGTCAGGCTCGGGGGTAAGGAGTTGTCAGACCAGGGTGCAGTCTTGCTGTGTATAAAGTGAAATGGAGAAAATGGGCCAGTGGTGAAGGTGCTTGGGTGGAGCGGGGGATACTTGAGAGATCTGGGTATGTCTAAAACAGGACTGTCCCCTCCCAGGGAGCAGGGGCCTGGTCGTGAGAGAGCAGCAGGGAAAGGAAGTCACATACTAGCTAGAAAAAGTCCCCCATGGCTGAGAGGAAGTAGCCAATTAGAGGAGGACCCTTGCCACAGCAGTATAAATAATCACAGGGTTTCCGGAAGCTCTGTTCTTTTCCAGAACTCAGAAGAGCAGTTCCTCACCTGAAGGCCCTGTGAGCTGCCCAGGTGACCAGGGTGATGGCTGGAGCTAGGATTCCTCTGAAACTCACCCCACTGATAATTACAGCAGCTTATTTATTTGGCACTTCCTGTGTGCCACGCCTCATGCCAAACACTTTCTACATGTTAGCTCATTTCATACTCTGACCAACTCTAACCCAATAGGCAAGATTATCCCCATCTTACAGATGAGAAAATTTGAGGCTCAAGAAACTTAAATATGTTGCCCGAGATCATACATGACTAGTTGGTGGAGCTGTGATTAGAATCCCTGACCAGTCTGATTCCAGCATGTCTTCTCAGTGATAGTGCTTTAATGGCACTGTGTTCTCTACCCAAGAGTCTGGAAGCCCCTCAAGTTCTTCAGAGGCACAGCCCATGGTCTCAGGAAAGGGACAGAAGATTAAGGGGAAAATCAAGTTTTTGTCTTACTCTTCTGTTCATCCCTTTTGGCCGGGCTTGGAGGATCTGCCTCACCCTACCTTGAGAGAAGATGCAGACGTCTGGGAGCCACAGCCTCTGCCTCATTCATCATTACACACACAGATTCCAGACCAAATTCCAGCCCTGGCTCGATCTCCAGTGTTCTCCTACACTGAGTTGCCAGCCTGTGTATGTGTGGCCAGATAGGGTTTCCCATGCTTCCAAGAATGATGGGGTAAGCTCTCCCTCCTTTTCCCCATCCCCAGGACACCCTGGATTGAGACAGGGCAACTGTCTAGAGAATTGTGCCCCTACTCAGCAGGTTTCTCATTGCACCTTTTGGTTTGCGTTCAGTAGCCAAGATGTCCGGTTTGGAGTTGAAGCATCAGTGCACTAGGAAGGGTGGGCCCTGAGTTGGGAGAGGCTCCGCCCATGGCTGCATCTCAGAGTGACCTGGGACAGCTGCCTTGTGCCAGAAGCCCTCTCCAGTCTACTCGGTGGGAGGGGTCCATATCTGAGAGAGGATCTGGTAGATCCCTACACATGCGCACTCTCCTTTTGTGTCTATACTTACTGGAGGAAAAATAAAAGTAGCTAATACTTATTGAATGCTTATTATGACCAGGCACTGTTCTAAATGCTTTACATGAGTTAACTCATATAATCCTCACAACAACCCAATGAAGTAGGTATTATTTTATCCCCATTTTACAGATTAGAAAAATGAGACGTAGAGAGGTTAAGTAATTTGTCCAGGGTCATACATCTAGGAGATAGCAGAACCAGATTTTGACCTTTGTCAGTCTGGCATCAGAACGTATGTGCTTCACATAATATATTACACATTAGTGCCAGCCTCTTTATCCCTGAGCACCTTTGCATGGTGTCAGGGCCTCTCTCCCATTTCGTGTCTGTCTCTCTGAGGTCTGTCTTGATGGGATTGCAGGATGGTGTTCAGGTTAAAAGAACTGGAGCTGGTTTCCCTCTGTATGCCCCCATCCTTTCTTCCCAGTGCATAGAGTCCTCCCTAACCAAGAGTATCCCTCTCATCTGTCCATAGGTCACTGCATCCAGAGGGGCCCAGAAGAGGAAGGAGGCATAGCCTCCACCGCAGCAGCTGCACCCGCCATGCAGAGCATCAAGTGTGTGGTGGTAGGCGATGGGGCTGTGGGCAAGACGTGCCTGCTCATCTGCTACACAACCAACGCCTTTCCCAAGGAGTACATCCCCACAGTGTTCGACAATTATAGCGCCCAGAGTGCAGTTGACGGGCGCACGGTGAACCTGAACCTGTGGGACACAGCGGGCCAGGAGGAGTACGACCGCCTCCGCACACTCTCCTACCCTCAGACCAACGTGTTTGTCATCTGTTTCTCCATTGCCAGTCCGCCCTCTTATGAGAATGTGCGGCACAAGTGGCATCCAGAGGTGTGCCACCACTGCCCCGACGTGCCCATCCTCCTGGTGGGCACCAAGAAGGACCTGAGAGCCCAGCCTGACACCCTACGGCGCCTGAAGGAGCAGGGCCAGGCACCCATCACACCGCAGCAGGGCCAGGCGCTGGCCAAGCAGATCCACGCTGTGCGCTACCTCGAGTGCTCAGCCCTGCAGCAGGACGGCGTCAAGGAAGTGTTTGCTGAGGCTGTCCGGGCCGTGCTCAACCCCACGCCCGTCAAACGTGGGCGGTCCTGCGTCCTCTTGTGACCCTGGCACTCAGCTTGGAGGCTGCCCCTGCCCCGCCACCAGTTGTGCCTTTGTGCCTTGGCGCCTTGTCTGCCCCCAGCTGTGCCTTAAGGACTAATTCTGGCACCCCTTGCCAAGGGGGCTCCCCGAATGCCTTTTTCTCCTTAAGGAGGCCCACGGGGAAAGGGGTTTTGGGCCCTGCCCCACTCTGCTTGGGAACACCAGGTATGCTCAAGAGCTCACCCAGGCCAAGGTTGGACCCCTCCCCAAGAAGCCAACCCAGTGCCTCCTCCCAACTTTCCCCTACTGACCAGTTGATCCAGCTTTCCACACAGATGTTGCTGCCTATTGTGGTGCCTTCTCTCAGGTTAGGAGCTCTCAGCCATCCCTAACCTCTCCCTCGCTGCTCTTCAAATTGCCCCCCTACCCCAAGATGCTCTCTCCCTTCCCCAGAGAAGGAGCCACAGACTCCTAAGAAGATGAATGTGCCCTAACCTACCCCCATGTGCCCAGGCCTTACGCATCCGCTGACTGACTCAGCCCCACCCCCACCCCCTCTGGGCTCCTGGGGGCCCCTCCTACCCCCATCAGCATCAATAAAACCTCCTGTCTCCAGTGGTGCTGGCTCCTCCCTGTGTGCTGGGCATGGGGGGTTGGGCCGGGCATGGGCTAGGGCTCCCCAGAGACTGGGAGCCTTTTGTTTCCTGTAAGAGGGGACAGGGGACAATAGGCTTCATTGTGGTCCCCCCACCCCCCAATTTCCCTAACAAAGCTCTGGGCTCCCTTGGAGGGGCCAGTCTTGTTCTGGGGCCCAGCCACATATTCTGTAGTAGACGGGATGCAAAGCATGAGGAAAAACTTCCTGATCTAGGACTCAGAAAGGGAGAGGTTGAGAGCCATCAGCCTGCAGGTAGGTGCTCTCACAGTCATGCATCTGAGAGCTGTCCCCTTATACGCTCAAGGGGACAAATCTTTACTGACAGAGTTGGGGCTGGAACTCAGGCCATCGCCTCAACCCAAGACTCTCCCAGGTAGCCCAGCTTCCAGACGTGGAGTCATTACAGGGATAACTCAGTCACTCCTGCTCGTCAAATCAAGGCTTGGACCAGCCTTAGGAGACTCCAGGCCTAAGGGGGTGGGGGGGAATGCCACATGGAATCATACCCTACCATGGACTTATTCCCTCCATCCTGGAGCCTGTCCCTCCCCTCAGTTCCATTAAAGAGACAAGCCCCCGAACAAGCAAGCCTAGCCCAGACTGTTCGCAAAAAAAAAAAAAAAAATTTATTTTCCTTTGAAATAAGATGTACAACCAAAAGAGCACAGGGCCTGAGGCAGTAGGGAGGATGCGGGGGACACCAGAGAGCCCGTTTTGGGGTAGGAATCTGTGCCTCTGTCCCCTCTACCTGGCACCTTTTGCCAAGGAGGAAGAGTCTAAACCAGAGATTCCAGAAGGGAAAGGAAATACATGCTGTGCCAGTGCTTTTTCTGTATCCTTTGGGTACAGGACACCACCTCCACAGGGAGAAGCACAGACTGGCAGAGCCCTCGGAAATCATATAGCCTCCCACCCCTCACCCCCATCATCCACACGGACACAAGGAGGCTCAGATAGGGAAGGTCACACACCAAATCAGAGGTGAAGTCAGGACTGGGACACCTGGGCAAACTCAGCAGGGGACTGTGGTCACAGGCCTAAATGTGCAGAGTAGATCATTAGACACATGAGTCAAGTGAATGACCCCATGGGGAGAAATGGCTGTGGTTTTCTGGTAGCAGCCACTGCTCAGTGGTCCCTGACCTCAGCGAGAGGTGGCTATGTAAAGGCCAAGAAGCAGATGGTGGTTATGAACCTCAGGACTTTTTTTAGCACCAGATGGTGGAGCTCTCCTGCCAGCTCAGCTTCTTGGGGCTTCTCAGGTACGGGTGGTGCTGCTTGAAGGAGCCTGTGCCTTCACGTGGGGTGGGGGAAAGGAGAAGCCAGTAGGGCTGGGTAAAGCCTTGTCCTGTGCCCTTCGTCCCTTCTTCCCCTCTAACCCAGCTTCAGTAGGACTCAGAGAGGACGCAGGGGGTGAGGGAAGGCCAGAGTGGTATCTTGTTCCTAGTTTCTGGGCAGTGGGCCCCCTCCCCAGCAGGAGAGAAGGGTTTAGAACCGTTTTTCCTCAGGCTGGGCGGTAATGAGCAGCTCCTTGTTCCCGAAGTCCCACCAGGCCGTCATGTGGAACGCCATGTTGGTTAGGACAACAGTATACTCCAGGATGGCAAAAATGGTGTATACTGTGGTAAGGACACAAGGAACAGGGCGTGATAAGCCTCCTTCACTACCCCCCAGGGGCCTCTTGATAGATCACCACCACTGCATCACTACGCAAAGAACACAATGGCAGGCAGTCCCCAAGACCACAGCCACTGCCATATTGCACATTACAGAAAACATCACAACTGTCCCATAGCCACTGTGACCACCTACGGATCCTCGCCTGGCCTCACCTCCAGCCTCACAATACATGTTGTGCCGAAAGTACGCAGCCAGCGCCGTGAAGAAGGAGACGAAGTTGATGATGAAGAGCCGCTGTTTCCAGTTGTAGGACTTGCGATCCTAGGGGATGGGCTGTCTGATCACTCTGCAGTTTGTTAGATATGTGCGGACAGCCTCCCCTCTTGGCCCCAACTCATAAGAGCTGAGTCTTACCTCCTTTGGTCGTGGAAGGGGGCAGAGGCAGGGGCAGCAGGAATGATGGGCATTTCATACCCCTGCACTTGGTGTAATGAGGCCAAGGCACAGTGGGGTCCCTGTCCCTCCCATTTCAGGGGGACAGAGTATGAAAGTTACTTGGAGTTACCCACCAACCCAACACCTCCAGATGCTGTGGGGAAAAGAAAAGTATGGGGGCCGGGGGGCAGGGCCGGGGGGAGGCACCAGAGTTATTACAGACCACAGACCCCTGACGCAGTGTTCCTGCTGCAGCCTGGGTGCTGCCCCTCATTCTACTCCCACTTGGAGGCACCACCTCTTCTATTCTCCATTTTCCCATGCTACCCAAACACAGCCCCAGATTCTGATCAATCACCCTCCACTTGTCCCCAAGCCCAGCCCCAGCCCCAGTTCGCAAAAAAATTCCATTTCCCACCTCACCGTTACCCGCATCCTGAGGACGAGTGTCCTTGATTTTCCTCTGGGCCACCTGGAGCCCCACTAGGCGTAGACCGTACCTCTTGACTTACTGTGTGCTTCTTGGTCAGCCGCCAGAGAATGCAGGTGAGGAGCATGTGACTGAGGGATGAGGCGATGAACACAATGAAAGCATTTTCATGGATGGCTGGAGGGAGACAGGAGGGTTGGGAGCATGCACCGCAGGGAGCACCCAAAGCCCTGCGCCATAAGTTCGGGGGGCGGGGGTGGGGGGCAGGGACATCCCCTCCCGGAACCCTTCCCCGCTCCTCCTTCCCTTGTCTGGGCACCCACTGAAGTCCTCGGAAGAGGAGACATAGGTGAGCACTAGCAGCGCAAGGTTCTCCACGATGTTGAGGCCGAAATTGAGGCGGCAAAGCTGGCGGTAGCCGGGACACGGGGAGGCACAGCTGAGGTAGTGGTTCCAGTAGGCGAAGGCCACCAAGAAGCGGGGTGCTGAGTGTAGGCCAATGCAGAAGCGCCATACGTAGCGCTGGGGCACCTCTCCGCCGATGGCCGAGCTCACTGACGGCAGGTAATTGGGCACCTAGAGAGTTGTGAACCATCTGGGCACCGGCCCCCTGCCGGCCCCACCCACCCTGAGATCTTTCTCTCTGTGTAATCACCTTGACACTCAGAAGGCTCTGCTCCAGTCCCCTCCCTCCAGGATGTCCTCCTTCAGAGCCCCAGAGCTCTCCAGGGAGACCTCCCCTTCCAGGTCCTGGGCCCCCAGTATGCCTGGTTCTCATTCCCTAGCCAGCCTGGGGTTTGTGCTGGGGCAGAGTGGGACCGCCTCCGTCTCCCTCCAGGTGGCTGGGAAAGCTATAGGCAGGTTCAGATGCTCTCTGAGCCCACAGCACAGGGCTGTGACCTGGATAAGGTCCTGTGGGAGGGTCCATGAGCCCAGCAACCCAGATTCAGTCCCGAGGACAGAAACGAGTCACAGAGCATCTGAGCTTCCTCGGCACAGCGCTGGATTCACCGCCCAGCTAAGCTGTTCCTGACTGCTCCCAGCCTCACTTGTTCTTCTGGTCAGGCGTACCAAGGTAGTAGAGGGTGCTGTGAGATCCTAGGGGAGCTGGGCCAGAAGATACCTTCACTCTGGTCATGTTTAAGAAAACGGGTGCTCCTAACCTGGGGTAGTCTAAGAAAATGACCCTGTTCTTATGCATCTCTCTCATCCGTCTTCCTCAAAGGCTGGAATTCCCTCATTCCTTAAGGAACTGGAGTGTCATTCTTTAAAGCTGAGGAAGGAGGAGATAATATCACACAGCTGCAAGGACTGGTGTGTTGCTTATTTTGGAGCGTGAGAGAATGGGGGATGGATGAACAGTAGTTTCGATGGGAACAGGAAGGCCAGGAATAGGAAGAGGATCTCTTAGACTCGGGGGCCTAGAGCAGTATGTCTCAAACTTTAATATGCATACGAGTCACCTGGAATTGTGTGGGAATGCAGAAGGTCTGGAATCTGAGAATCTGCATTTCTAAAAGATTCCATGACTGCGGAAGCTACCAGTCTGTTGCCCACACTTTCCGTGGACTTTTTCAGACCTTCAACAGGAGCCAGAGCAGTGCCAGAGCCCAGAAACCCAGAGAGGGAATGACCCTGCTGTGACTATGGCAGGACAAGTCTTCAGAGATGGAGTTCTGGAAGACCCCTTCCTTTCTCCCAGTGGGGATGCTGAATGGGTCTCCAGAGTGGCTGGGAAGGCAGGCAATGTTGGAGGCAGCTCACAGGGCAGGGGTGGGCCTGGGACAGGACCAGCCAGGGCCTTCACGAGCCTTCACAGAAACGGAGATGGATTCCCCCCAGCACTGTCAGAGGAAGCTAAGTGCAGAGCTCTCAGAGAGAGGGTGATGCTATCGAGGCCATGGCTTGAGATACCATAGCTTGAGACCAGGCTCAGATATTCACTCTGAGTAATCAGTGAAGGGCAACATGGAGGCTTTGGAGCCACACAAACCTGGGTCTACATCCCAGCTCTGCCTTTATTAGCTGGCTGACCTTGAGCAAGTCACTTCACCTCTCTGAGTTTTGACTTCCTCATTGGCAAAATAGGGATGACATCACCTACCTTGCAGGGGATGGTAAATACTAAATATAATGTATGCAAGGCATCTGCAGTGTCTGGCACACAGTGAGTACAAGCGATGGCTTTCAGAAGGCAAACTTTCCTGAAAAGCCTGCAAACTGGCTGTGATCTATGTGGCTACTGAACATGGGAAGGCCGACTTACGAGTGAAAGGTGGGAATCATATCTTGACTGGACACTTCTGAGACCTCCAAGCCTCCTTACTTGACTTTTCTGCCTCTCTGGGTAGATCCCCTGAGTAGGGTTAGTGGGAGTGTTGCCTCCACTTCCTAGAATATTCATTCTGAAAACTCCTGCCCCAATCTCAGCTACTTTAAGGGGAACAGTACCAACATCTAAGGCTTGGCTGGGAGAGCCCAGAGTATTCAAGGGCCCAGAGCCCTGACTGATGCTGGGAAAGAGGTAAAGGGTAGAGATGGCATGGAGTTAGAGGGATGCCTCAGGAGGAGGAGGATTAGAGCCCTGTGGCTGCTCGTCCCATCCTCACAAACTCCTCTCAAATTAAGGGTGGGGGCAGGATTCTAAGAGCAGGGATTGCCTCCCTCATCACACACACACACACACACACACACACACGCTTAATCAGGTATAGATACTCATATACTCCCCCGCCATTCCGAGTACACAAGTTCCCTACTCACCAACTATGCCAACAACAAGCAGCATGAGGAGCTATCAGAGCCCAGGTACACAGCTCACCACAAACCTCCCCAAAAGCCCAGAGCTAAGGGTACTGAGAAATGCAAACATAAGCTCTTTCTCCAAGAATAGAAACCCTTTGGCCTGGAAGATATGGCTCAGTGGATCTATGGCAGGGCAGTAGATCAGAAATTCACATGGTATAAAGGGAGAGGGTCCAAAAACTTCCTTATCATAGAACCTCATGTTTCACCATTAGAGGTTCATTCCTCTGGCCTCAGATAAAAGTCCCCTGAAATTATGGATGACTTTTCTTTATACCTTACCACCCCTCCCCCTCCCCACCAACTGGACAAAAACTCCCATTCCTGTCAATCCTACTTGCTACTCTTCTCTGGACTCCATCCCCTCTTCTCTAACCTCATAGTCCCCCATCTTAGCTCTGGAATCCCCTGTACCATGAGCTATTGCACTAGCTTCCTCACTGGTCTCCCTACTCTTGCCCCCTGCCCTTGAATCTGTTCTCCACTCAGGAGCCAGAATGGTCTTCTAAAGCTCAAATCTGATCGTGTCCCTTCCCTGCTTAAAATCTTTCCAAAGCTCCCCATTGCCCTCTGGATAAAATCAAAAGTTGTCCGCCTACCACTCACAAAGGTCCTTCTTCACCCCACAGCAACAATTCCCCCGCCTCCAGGAAGGAAGTCTCCAACGTCCAAGCCGGTTTAAGTGCTTCTCCTGGGCCCAGCATCCCTGTGCTCCCTTTTATCACAGAAGGGATCTCATCTCACAGTGTTGTGACTGTCTGTGCCTAGGTCTGTCTCTTGGAGGAATAAGATGCTAAGCGCAAGTCCATGTTCAATTCCATGCCCCTGACACAGAACCTCCACTCCTGGGCCCTCAAGAAAGGCTTGATGGACTGCTCTTGGAGGCAGGAACTCCTTCTAGGTTTCTAGCTGGCAAAGCTCTGAGTGGATATAGGTTGTGGGGCCTGAGACTGCCAGAGGAGAAACAAAGCTAGAAGAAGCCAGGACAGGGCTGGGCGTCTTCTCAGGTCAGGCCCCTAGTCTGGGCTAAAGCCACCTGTTACTTCTCCTGGCTCCTGGCCTCAACTTACCTCCTCAGTCCTGGCTTCCTTTCCAGTCTGGTCTTTCTTCAGCCCCCTTCTCCCTCTCACAATCTCTCCTGCCTATTCCCACTCTCTTCCCTTCCCCCAGGCCCCCTCTGCTCCCCTGTACCTGCTACAATCCTCTTCTACTCTTGGAGGACTGTGACTCTACTTTCCCTGAGTCTCTCTCCCCAAATTCCCCCCACCTCTGACTTTCCCCCCACCATCCTTTTATCCCTCTCCCCTCTCTCTGTCCCTCCGCCTTCTCTCCTACTGTCTGACTCCACCCTTATCACTATCTCCTGACCTGGCCCTGACCCAGGTGCTGGGGAGCCTGGCACTCACCCCACAGTCAGTGGCCACTGTGTACTCAAAGTGGAACACCAAGGACCAGATGATGCAGAAGAAGAAGCCAAACACGGGGAAAGTGATGACCCACCAGACCATGGCCGTGAAGCGGAGCCGGAACACGGTCCCATCGGGGTCCAAGGGCTGGGAGGCCGCAGAGAACATCCTGTAGGGAGTGGTGCCCAGGCAGGGCAAGGGATACAACTTGGGGCCTGGTGGGGTTACCTGGGCCTAGGAAGGTGGGGCCTTTTCCAGAGCTGGCTTTTCAGAGTATAGGGAAGAGCCAGAGTATAAAGAGTAGGAAGGGCATAAAGGAAAAAGGAAAGCAGTGCAGAAGAGGAGGTACAGACGGAGATGGGGCAGGAACAGCAGAGAGACAGGGTCAGCTCACAGGAATCCCCTTGGCACACTGGTCCTATACGTTCACCTCTTGAAGAGTATGGAGAATAGAGGCTCCCAGTGGCCTGGACATGGAAGCTCTGATGGCCCACCTCATTCCCATGACCCTCATACCCACTCAGGAGAAGGGTCAGAGGTGGAAGGGTTATTATTCCCATTCAACAGAAGGGAAGACCAAGGCCCAGAACTATGCTAGGATCAAACATTAGGACTAAGGCCTCTTGCCACTTGATAGCTTAAGGCTCCAAGTCAAGGTTTTCTTCAGGCCAAGTAACCTAGATAAAGGACCTTGGCTCAGACTGGCCCAAGCCCTCCCACTGACCCTGTCTGACCACATTCCTGCTCTTCACCCAAGTTCAACTAGGAACAGTGGGAGGGCCCCATAACCTATTTCAATGGGACCACAGGCTACCAGCCATCCCACCCCCAGGCTCAGAATGATCCAAGCGCAGGCCAGCAGCACCCTAACCCCGAGATACCAGAGTCCCTCCGGAGGCCCAGACCTCTATCTCCTTCCTCTCTGAGAAGACCATGTCACCCGATCCAAGATTTTCGGGAACTGAGGGTCATAGGAACCTTCTCTGCTCAGGTTGAGTCTCCTGTGCTGGGCCAGACCCAGGAAGGACAGACCCTGACTGAGGTGGCTGGGCTTCTTCTGCTCCCTCTCCCTCTGGGCAGAGAACTCCCTCCCCCACCCCCACTGCACCGACCACCATGACCCTTCACGCTGGGCTTCCTTCTGGAGGGCAGATTTGTATTAAAAGGCCTAGGACCAAATCTCCCCTGGGGACTCAGACCTCCCTCCATTAAGGGAACCCTAGTCTACTAGTCCAGCTCAGCATCAGGGAATCAGGGTGGGGGTAGGCGCACTAAGCAACACTCACACTGGGTGCTGAAGGATCCGGGGCTTGGGTTGAGGGCTCTAGCCAGACTGAGACTGCTCTAAGACTGGAGGGTCCCACCCCCAGTTCCCGAGGGCCTGCCTCCCGCCCACAGAGCCCGGATCTCCACGCCCTCCCCGGGCACACAGCCTTGCCACGACCAACAAGGCCATGTCATAAATCCCAGAACACTCTGCAAAGGTAAGAATGATAGTGGCCAAGGTTGGCCCACAGCAGATCCCTTTGCCAGACACGGGGGTGGGGACCTTTCTGAGGGTTGGGTCCAGGCATGTAGGCAGGTTTCTGGGAAGGGAAAGGGAGAAAGCAGAATAGGATTTAGCCCCTTTCTGTTGGAGCAGGACTGAATATGTTTGTTGGGCCCCATCAGAGAGCTAGCTAATCTTAAACAATAGATTCGCAGTCCAAAAGAGATCTAGACAGGCCTGAATATGAGGTATCAGTGTCCAGCCTGTACCTGTGCAGAAACAGCTAGTGGCAGCTCAGGCTGCATTAACAGAGGTCTAACAGCCAGTAATAGAAATAGAACAGTCCTGATTTGGGCTGTACTTCCCAGGCCATATGAAGTCCTATGCCCAGATCAGGGCCTAGGAGAGAACAGTGATCAACTGGGCCAAGTCCAGGGGCACATGCCTTGTAAGGATTGCCTGAAGGAACTGGAGCTATGCTACCTGAGAAGAGTAAACTCAGGGGACCCTCCTCCCCCGCCATTACTGCCTTCCCATCTCTGCAGGGCTGGCTGGAAGCCAGGTGGAAAAAGTAGCTCCAAGGGTCCCAAAGCAGAGCCAAAGCCAGGACAGAGATTCACCAGAAAGAGGGTGTATACTCACTATAAAAAAGAGCCTTCTAATTGTTAGTTACTAAGTCTCCTTGGAATCAGCTGCCTGGGAAGGAAAGAAGCTCCCCATCACTGGGGATGTGCAAGCAGAGGCAATGTCATCTATTGGTAATTATAGACTAAGGCTACTTCTTTCATTCCTCAGTTGGCCATTCCTGGGATACTCTGGGTGAGAAATTCAGAGTATACGTGAAAATTCCCAGGTGTATCCATCACAGTAGTCCCAGGGAGTAGGGACAAAATACCCCTGGGGTCACTAGGCCTAGTCTTGCCCCAGAGAGGCCAGGTACCCCTCCAGCGGCTACCTATGCCTTAGCTCCCTATCTAGTATGTTGAGAATGGGTTATAAGTATGCTGAGGTTATTGATCCCATTATCATTTGGAGCCAGCCACGAGGACCAGAGCAAACAGCCTACTCCGTCTAACTCCATATGCCATACAAATATTATAATTCTCTGTATGGACAATGACTGCATTATATCATGCCTTCCTTTTCCCAGGGCATTGAGCTGATGTGTGTGTGTGTGTGTGTGTGTGTGTGTGTGTGTGTGTGTGTGTGTGTGTGTGTGTGTCGGGGGGGTGTCCTATCCATTTATTCAACAAAAACTTTTTTTTTCCTGGCCGCGCTGCGTGGCATGCGGGATCTTAGTTCCCCGACCAGGGATCAAACCCGTGCCCCCTGCAGTGGAAGCACAAAGTCTTAACCACTGGACCACCAGGGAAGTCCCTCAACAAACACTTTCTGATTCAGATGCAGTGCCCATCTTCAAGGAGCTCCCAGCCTAGTAGGGAAGAGAGACACAAATATAATGTGATAGAACTATATCAGAGAGAACACCTGGAACTATGGGCACCCAGAGGAGGGAGTGATTAAGCTTGCCCCATGGAGCCTGCAGAAAGCTTTTTGGAGGAGGAGACACATGAGAAGGGTTTTGCAGGATGAAGAGGAGTTGGCCAGGGTAATAGAACATTTGATGCATTATCTAAGGTGAGAACTAGGTCAGGAGAAGCTGTTGGATGGATCCTTTCTGAGCTTCCCCCTCAGATCACCTGGTCACCCCCTTTTCTTCCAGTCCTGTTCTTTCTGATAGCTCCCAGCCCTGAGTCTCACCAGGCTGGTTGCCCACAACTCAAGGCCCACATCTACCCACTGACAAATCAAGAAGAGGGAAAACTTGAAGTCATATGAACAAAAGAAGTGGGCCCCAATGCCTGCCAGCCAGATCCCACTCCTGGTTGTACCCCTTTTTTCTCAAGAAAATGCTCTTTATAGGAAGGTGGAAGCTCAGCTGATTGGGGGCCTTCTGAGCTCTCTGTGAGGCTAGTTCAAGGGTCCATGTCCAGGCTCTGCCTCTTTCCCATCTAGAGACCCTTGGCTAACTTCCTCTCCTGCCCTGTCTTCCAACTTGACAATCTCCTTTCCCTTTTCCTCCTTCTGCTCCTCCCCCTTCACATTTCCCAAACCACTTTCCTATTTCCTCCACCTGGAGCTCTACACTAACCCTGAGAAGGAGGAGGACAGGAATTAGCAACCCTGATAGACATGGGGAAACTGAGGCTCAGTCTCTGAATTTCAGGTAATATACAGAGTCAGTGGATGAACTATGAGGATAACAAAGGTCCACACAGGTCTCACCCCAGTTACACCCATAACATACAGAGAAAGAACTCTCACAACTTTCTTCGTGGCCCAGCACCCTATATCCCTGTCCAAGAGAGTGTATGGCCACCTATGGAACCTCAGAGGTCATGGGACCTACCCCAGAAAACACATGTACACACAAATAATCAGGTCCCCAACCAGACAGACACAGATATAGTCTCTCTCACACACATACCCCACTCAAAGCCATTATAGTCATGTCCCTCACAGTTAACACATGCACATATACATAATCACATTCCCGTAGAGACAGGCACAGCCCACAGTGCCACACTAAAAAGCCCCAAATGCCCTCTAGCCCAGTTTTTTTTCTCTGTCCCCCAGAAAACCCTGGGGCTGCTGAATCTGCCCCTCTATGAAGTAAGGATTGGGTTCGGGGTTCTGGGGCTGCCCAACTTTAGGGACCCTGGCCCCCAACGACCTCCGTGGAAGGTGGAGGGAGACTAGTCCTTGGGACCTCAATTTGCAGGCATCCCCCCAGCAGCCCAGTATGTTTGATGGCTAATCCTGTTACAATAGAATCAGGATCCAAAATAGATCTGATTGGGCCTGAATGTGAGGTATCAGTGCCCCCCCCCCACAAGCCCTACCCCACAGTGTGTGGCCGTAGTCTCCTTGAAGTGGAAGAGCAGGGACCAGAGGACGCAGAAGAGGAAGGCGACAAGTGGACAGCAGACCGTGACCAGGGCCACCAGGGTGAAGCGGAGCCGGACCAGGGTCCCATCCCGGTCCAGCGGCAGTGGGACCTGGTACATCTTGTCAGACCTGGGGATGGAGTGGCGTGCTGTCAGGGCCCAAGGTAGTGAGGCTGGGACTCAGTGGTGAAGCTAGCCCTTGTGCTCAGTCCTCAGCTTAGCTATGCTATGGGGTAGAGAGTCTGAGAAGGAAGCCACCTAGCCCCTAAACTTGGACAGCTACTGCCCTGGATGAGGAAGATGGACTCAGAATCCCATGAGAACATTCAGCCTCAATTTCAGAGGAAAGACAATGAACCAAATCTGTGCTAAGATGAAGCCTGAATAGATTGGGAAAACTTCTCCTCATCCCTATGCCTGGCTTGACAGGCCTAGTACTACAGGAGCTGGTTGAACTAGTCTCTCTTGTTTCAGGAACCAATCCTAAAACCTCCCAGTGAACAGAATGGCCCAGCTCCTCCCTCAGGCCTTGGAACCTCCATGTTTCAGGGCTTCCTATCAGCTCTCACTGCTTCACCCACCGGCCCAGGGTGCTACTGGACTACCACCGCAGTCCACAGCAGCAAGGACTCCATGGAAGCCAGCAGAACCTCAACCCCCTGCCTGTCCCCACCCGCTGCCTCACGTGTTCTGAGGGTGAAAGGCTTTGCAGAATCAGGCCTGGTGCTAGCCTGGGCTTGCTGTTTGCTAGAGAGAGCTGCCTGGTCAGCTTCTGGAGGCTTCCCAGTGCCCAGGGGCCTATCCGCTCCCCTCTGGAGACTAGGTAAGGGCTCCTGAGGACTGGGCTCCTCCCCACCCCACTCCCCCACTCAGATGAGGATATCTAGGGTCATGCACTATACTACTAGCCAAGTATATACCAGCAATCCTAGCCCGGGCCCCCTCAGTGTATAGAAGGGGAAGTTGAGGCCAAGAGAGGGGCAGGACCCTGCTCAGGGTCACATAGCAAATAGAAGGAAGAGCCAGCAGTGGGGAGATGTGGGGCTCACAGTGTCACAAACTGTAGCTCTGGCCTTCCTTGACCCTTTGCTTTCTGGGCCAGAGCTCTGGGCAGAGAGGTCAGGTTAGGTCAGGTTAGGAGGGAAAAGTGAAGGGGTACCTGTACATAGGAGGAAAAAAACTAAAAAACCAAATCTTATATAGATGAGTCAGTCAGCCCTGTTCCCACATTAAAGACAGAGGAACCAAGACAGAGAGAGGAAGGTCTTTCCTCAAAGCCATATGCTGAACCTGAGGGAAAGCCATCCTCAGAATTTAGGCTTCTAGTTGCCAAACTAGGGTTGGCTCCAGATACATAAAGAACCTGCTCTTCTGGACTCCAGGACCTTGCCTGGAGATCAAGTCCTAGCTCTTCCTGGCCCCGCCCTCAGGACTCTCTCCTAGTCCCGCCCTCAGAAAGAACCCTGACCTCCAGGAGGCTGGCCTCATGGCATCCGGAACAAGCCAGGTGGATACGCCTCTCATCCATCTTCCTCCACCCACCTCTCTGCCAGGCTCCATCAGGCAGCCTGCCCCAACTGCTCAACCTCCTTTCTCCTTCTGCGGGCCGGGGGTTTCCCAGGAGCGGTGGAAGTGGCTCTGGTGGCCCTCCCAAATCAAGCACATTCCTACAGTCCTTGGATCATCCCCAAAGACCTTCCCCACCCAGCCCAAACCCAGATTCTGTGGTTGTAATGGTACTAGTCCCCCCTTCCAACATCCCTTCCTGAAGCCAGCTGCTCTGGATCCCTCAGGAATCACTGGGACCCCCAAACCAAAGACCAGATCCTCAGGGAATGACTAGGCAGTGCCCAAGGCAGGGGTTGATAAGAAGGTTTGAGGAACAGTCTGTTCCACTTGTTGGAGGTATGCCTAACCTCCCTTTTAGCTGTGTGACCTTGGGCAAGTCACCTAACCACTCTGGGCCTGTTTTCACAGTTGTACAACATGGGGATCATGTGGTTTGGATGACTAACAAGGCCATACCAACTAGGTTATACTACTCTCCCAGGCCTCAGGACAGGGAGCTCACTATCTGAAGGGCAGCTCTCCAGCCCCAGTCAACTCTAACTTCCACACAGGTACCACTTAACTGAAAACTGCTTTCTTAGGAGTATCCCTACCTTATTTCCAAAGATCCTTAAAGATCTTCTCAGCCTCCAGTTCAAATCCACACTTACTGGGTGCCTTCTGAATACTAGGCACCCTGCTTAGCACTAGATATACATTGTTTCTTTTAATCCTCACTACAACTCTATGAGGTAGGCGCTATAGCCTGTATATTTCCATTTTACAGAAGAGGCAAGTGAGGCTCAGGGAGGTTAACATTTGCTCAAGGTCACAGGCTAATAGCTGGCAGAGTTGGGATTTGAAACTAATCTAAAGGGTTGCAAAGTCTCCCGCACCTCTCTCCTGGGGCACCTAAGGAAGAATCTGGACCAGGAGTGCCTGAGGGGTGAAGAAGGGAGGGCTCACTCTGGAACATCGGGCCCCTGTCAGGGAGCAGAGGGGAAAGGGGTCAGCTACCCCAGCGGGCACAGCAGCAGTTCCTGGACAGACACCAGGATCCCCACAGCCTGGGGCCGGGCCCTGCGGAGGCCAGACCGTGGCCGAGCTCCCCCAAGTGGGGCTGCCCGGCAGTCCAGCACACCCATCTCCATACTCACCCAGGCATTGGCGGCGAGGAGGCCGCGCCGGCGCAGGCCGGGAGCAGGGAGCACCCGGGGGAAGCCCAGGCCGGGCCCGGGGGGCGAGCGGTGGGGGGCGGGTCGGAGCTGGAACGGCGGGGGCGGGGCCGGCGCGCTTGGGGCGGAACTTGGGGAGGAAACAGCACCCAGATCCTCTGCTGGCCCCTCCCCGCTTCTGCGGCCCGGGACCCCGGGCTGTCCCCCTTAATCTGGCGTCCCCTCATGCCATGCCGATCCAGCACTGGTCTGCCCCACTAATTCCGGCTGCATGGGGGCAGCCGGAAGAGCACTGGACACCTGGGTCTGACACGTTGGATCAGCCACCTTGTCACTTACCTCTCGGCTGCGTTCCATCACCTGTTGAAAGAACATAAAATTAACTCAACAGGACCTCGAATTCTCTCATTTCCTGACCCCAGTCTCTACTCACCTCCCACCCCAATCTAGACGAAATTATCCAGTTTCGCACTTCTGAAGCATTAAACCAGTTTGGCCCCAGCGTCGGCACCCCTTCCCCAAACTTTGCTCCCCAGAGCCCAATCGGGGCATTTCAGCAAAGGGAAGAGCGCCTCACAGGGAGCGAGATCCCGTGGGGCCCACCCGAGAAACTCTGGGCCACAGCTATTCCCACCTTTTATCAGGAGAGGGCGCCCTGTCCCGCCTGTCGAAATGCAGAGAGCGGATCTCCTGCCCCCCAACCCCACGCCAGTCCTGGTCTCTCTTCACCATGAGAGGGCTGATCCCCAGAAACCAGCCCCCAGCCAGGGTTCCTTCCCCACCCTGACTGACCCCCTACAGGAATCTGAGGGGGACTCTTGGCTACCTTTGTAAAGACCATCCTACCTCAACGGGGAAAAAGAATGAAGGGACCAGTAATCCCTCCTACAGTTACAATGTGGGATTGTCAGAGCACCTGCAGCAGGTGGAGGACATCTGACCTAGACACCGTTACCATCACATTTTTCCCATTTAAATCCCCACAGTAATAATTAGTGCACTTTGAGCACCCCCAGTGTCCCAGGCACTTTTCTACTTTTTTATGTTATCCCATTTAATCCTGATAAAAGCCCTATGAGGTAGATACTATTAATATCTCCATTTCACCAATGGAAAACAGAGAAGATAAGTTACCTACTCATACAGCTAGTAAGTGTCAGAAACCAGGATTCAAGTCTGGCACCTGAGGTCATTCCCTTAATCACTACATACTGTTAATTCCCGGAAACAAAGGCCCAAACTTGATTAACTTGCCAGAGCCCTTTTGCATGCATCCACTCTTGTTCATTTACTCAGCCTAGGCCCCTCTGTGACAGGCCCTGGGTTGGGCAATGGTGGGGGACCCAGAGATATCTTGCTCACTCCTGGGGGTCCAAGTCTACAGGGAAGGTGTCTTATTGTAAAAAAATAGTTTTCTTGACTTGAATTTTGCCACACCACCTCACCCCACCCCAGCTTTTAAAGTCCCAGGGCAAATGAACAATTAGTAAAATGTTACTGAAAGAACCACTCCCATTTAGTTTTGATAACTGGATTTAGGTTTTCTTCCTTGGGGCTTCACTCGATGCTCTTTGTCTAACTCCAGCCCACACATGCCTGCTCCTGGCCCTTGTTGCCGGTCTTAACCCCTTGTCTGTTCCTTTGGCTCTAAGTACCATTCCCTGAGGCTGGGTCTCTTCTCCCTGCCTCTAGGCTACGCCACAGTGCCTGAAACTTGAGGTGCTCTAACTGGCCTTTAATTCTCTGGTGATTTGGGCACTTCCCCACCATACAGTCCTGAGTCTGTTTCCTCATCTGTAAAATGGTTTTAGGAATATCCACATTATAGTGTTGTTGTGAGAATTAGATGAGGTAATAGAGCAGTGCGCCAGGTTGATGACAACTAGATGTGTCAGCAACAGTCTGAATTTGTCCTGATTGAGCCTTTTCTGAACTGTCTGACCTCAGCTGTCACTGACCCTCTCTGAATCTGTTTCCTCCACTGTCAGTTTGAAAGACTATCACCTACTTGATTTATATGAGGAAAAGTGGAAGAAAAAGATGAGTTCTTACTACGTGCCAGGGACTATATATGCATTCTCTTATTTGATCCTCTTAATAATCTGATGAGGTAGGTTTGATGAAAGCCATTTTACAGATAAAAAAATTGAACAAGCATCTAAGCATCTAGGCTCGACCTTATTCAGGACGCTCTCAGTGTTTGCTGAACTGGCATTTGTCCATTGTCCAAGTAGCTGCTGCTGCTATTGAAGCCTTTCAGTGTCTCCTCCCTCCTGGTTGGCTTGCCTGATGCCTGGACATACCCTAGAGAGGCCTGTGCCTGAAACAGCACCACCATCTTCAAGCTTTAGCCACGATCACTGCTCCACTTCCCTTTCCACATACACATACCAGATATCCCAAGCTGACTGAGCATTTGTTTTCAGGGATGTTCCAGCCCCCAGGAGCATAGGGCGGTATAGAAATGGGGGGCAGAAGAGGGGAAGTGAATGTGGGATATAGTTGTCAAGGAAAGCTTCCAGTAGATCTCCTTCACTCCTTCACTGCCCTCCTATCTCTCCATCATTCTCCCCATTAGCCACATTGGCTCTTCTTACGGACACAGATCTGATCATGTCCCGCCCTTGTGGCAAAGTAGTAAATCTTCATGGCTTTTAGCATCAAGGGCAAATTCCTTAGTGTGGTGTTCAATATCTTTCATAATGTGGCCATCCTCCACTCCAGCAACCACTTGTTTTACTTCTAACTACACTCATCTCTTCCACGGAGCTTTGTTTAACTTCCTCCTTATCTCTCCCTACCCGCCATGATCTGCCCACCTCCCCACTCCGCAGGCAGCCTTGGATGGCCTTCCATCACACCCTTATTAGGGCTCTAACCACAATGAAGCAAAATAACCTGTTGCCTGTTTCCCCGACCTTCCTGGGAGCTCATTTAAGGACAGAACCTCCACCTGTTCCGTTTATTTCTCAATCTCTCAGCTTAGCCCAGGCATGGGCATACAGTAAGAGTCCAGAAAATATTTGCTAGATTGATTTAATTGAATTGGATTTTGAAGGATGGGTAGGATTTAGATATATCAAGAAGAGATTTAGGAACTGCAAGAAAGGCCTTTGAAGAATGACTGCTGGGAATAGAGGGTGGAGGCAGAGGGTGCATGGCTCGGGGTGGGGGTGGGAGGTAGGTAAAGTGACAGAGACAGAAACAGTGCTAAAAGCATCCAACTTCAGGCCAAACGCTGCCCTGCCTCCTGGGCAGCCTTAGGAAAGTCTTCCTGGGTTGAGGAGGAATGTTCTTTTTTTCTTCCCAGAGATCTTTTTCATGGCAAAGACATCCTTCTTGGATGGCTTTAAACTACTTACCCTAGGCTCGCCCATCTAGCTCTAGCTCCATTCTGCCTCAAATAGTAATTACATCTTCATTGTTCTATAGAACATTCTTTAGCTTCCCTATCACTTCTTTTATTTATTTATTTATTTATTTTTGCTGAGAGTGGGCTTTCTCTAGTTGCAGAGACTGGGCTTCTCAGTGCAGTGGCTTCTCTTGTTGCGGAGAACGGGCTCTAGGCGCGCGGGCTTCAGTAGTTGTGGCTCACGGGCTCTAGAGCGCAGGCTCGGTAGTGGTGGCACACGGGCTTAGTTGCTCTGTGGCACATGGGATCTTCCCGGACCAGGACTCGAACCCGTGTCCCCTGCATTGGCAGGCGGATTCTTAACTACTGCGCCACCAGTAAAGCCCCTCCCCTATCACTTCTAGGATGAAGTCCCAGTTTGCACCCATGGATACACTGAGTTCTTTCCTGGTCCCACATCTCTGTTCTGCCTGTTCATCTGGCATGGAATGCACCTTTTCCTTGTCTCAGCAAACTCTACCCTTCCTATAAAGGTATAGATTAGCATGACACTTTAGTAAGTTAGGCATGCATGTAGTAATTTCTACTAGGGCTATCACTAAAATAATAGAAAAAGAATTGAATTTCCAAACTGATGCAGGAATAAAAATGAAATAATCCAAAAGAATGCAAGAAAGGAGATTTAAATGGCCAATAAACATGTGAAAAGATGGTCAACATCATTAGTCACCGGGGAAACGTATAAAAAAAACCACAGTGAGATGCCACTTCACACCCCGTAGCATGGCTATAATTAAAAAAGAAAGAAAAAAGAAAATAACAAGTGTTGGCAAAGATGTGGCTGGCAGGAATGTAAAATGGTACAGGCACTTTGGAAAACAGTTTGGCAGTTCCTCAAGAAGTTAAATATAGAGTTACTATATGACCCTGCAAATCCACTCCTAGGTATAAACACAAGAGAACTGAAAACACATGTCCACAAAAAACTTATACATGAATGTCCATAGCAGTACTATTCATAGTGGAATAATGGAATAATCATTATTCATGACAAAACAACTCAAATGCCATCCAACTCATGACCGTATAAACAAAATGTGGTATATTCATAAAATGGAATATTATTCTCCTATAAAAATGGGTGAAACTGAAACATTATGCTAAGTGAAAGAAGTCAGACACAAAGGCCACGTATTTTATGATTCCATTTATATGAAATGTCCAGAATAGGCAAAGCCGTTGAGACAGAAAGTGTAGTAGTAAATTGCCAGGAGCTGGGGGGAAGGGGGAGATGCGGAATGATTGCTAATGGGTCTGGGGTTTCTTTTGGGATTATGAAAATGTTCTGGAATTATATAGTGGTGGTAGTTGCACAACCTTGTGAATATACTAAAAATCTCTGAATTGTACACTTCAAATGGGTGAATGTTATATTATGCAAATTATATCTCAATTTTTAAAAAAAAATCTGGCAAAGAGCTGGGCCTCAGTAAATGGCAGTTACTTTTACCAAAAAAAACAAAAATTTTTTTAAAAAGCACAGAAACAGAACATCTGGGGCAAATAGAAAGTCTAAAATGTTAGATAAAATCCTAAATATACCAGTAAATTCGTTAAATGCAATTGACTAAACGCTCTAGTTAAAAGTCAGATATTCACACAAGATTTATATAAATCTAATTATATGCCATTTATAAACATCACCCTTCCTTATCAAGTTATAGGAAAAAAAGAAGGAAATCAACATTTACTGCATGCTTATCATGTGCCAAACAGGGGCCCAGTCCTTTGCAAATTCCATGATCTTATTTGACCTTCACAAGCACCTTATGAAACAGAAATTATTGTGCCCACTTTATAGACAATGAAACTGGGGCACAGAACAATTAAATAATTTGTGCAAGGTCTAAAAAGTAGCAGATCTAGGACTTGAACTTAGATCTGTTTGAATCTAACTCTGCTGCTCTTTCCAATGTACCATATAAGAAATTTAGAATCATCTCTCTGTTATCTCTCATAATGTGGCCATCCTCCACTCCAGCAACCACTGGAGAGTCTTCCAATAAGTATACACTACTTAAGGGACCCAGCTCCTGCACACCTGCTAGTACTCTGGACTGAATACACTCACTCACACAAGACATATTTCTGAGCTCCTTTTCTGTGTCAGAATCCATGTCTTAGAATATTTAGAATGGAATTCCTTAACATTTTTAAAGAATACAAATAATATCTATCATTTATTGAGGGTACCTGTGTAACAGTTACCATATGCCTCAGCTCACTTAATTCTCACAACTCTGTGAGGCAAGTACAATTATTATCTCCATTTTAAAGACAAGGAAACTCAGGTTCAGGGGTTAAGAAATTTGCCCAAAGTTCATACAGTTAATACATGGTTGGGCTCAGATTTAATCCCAGGGTTCTCTGACTCAAAACTCCCATACTTCTTTTCTATTTAAGAAAATAATTCACTCATTCATGCATCAAACATTTAATGTACACCTGTGCTGTGTGCCTGGCCTTAGGGACATCAGAATAAATAAGCAGAGGAGAGGCTTAAACAGAGCTGGGTTTGAGGATTGGAAGGTGAGAAATCAAAGGTTCAGGAGGGCAGTGAGGAAGCTACTGTAAGTCTCCAGGGAGACCTAATGACTTTCTGATGCTGAGCATAGGCAAGGGAGGGTGGAGGGAAAGGAGTGATGTTTGGATGGAGGAGTTGGGGAAAGGTGTCTGGAGTCAGATGTTTAGCTTTACTATTTGACCATCCATATATCTATTTTTTTCTTCCTTCAAGCATCTACTGAACATCTACAATGCACTAGGTTTCTTCCATCCATTATCTTATTTTACCTTTACTACCAGATCACTCCACTTTTTGACTAAGTATCTCTAATCCCTTGCCACCACTGAAAACCCAGAGCGATTTAAGTTTATCTATGTTTTGGGCAGGGCCCATTTCAATTTTGTAGATATGTCCCAGGAGGAGGGGGTGGTGGAGCGGTAATCCTAATAGGTTTTGCTTTCTGAACACAGTCCCTGCTATTTTGTGTGGGACCCACAGTCACTAGACCTAGTTTCTAGAACATGCTCAACCCACCCCCTTGAGATATCAGGCTTCTGCTCTGGGCTAGGCCTTGAGGGAAAGGAACACCAACTTGAAAATGAAGCTCTGGCCTCCAAGAGCCCGGCACAGAAGATAGGAAAGTAAATAACAGAATACAAAGTAACAAGGCTGTAACAGAGGCCTGCCCAAGCATTACTCCAACTAGCTGTGAGAGATCCCAGAGAAGCGGGAACATTTCAACTAGACTTTAAGAATAAGTAGGGGTTCCTAAAGTGCAGGTGGGAAAGAAGTTCCAAGAATTGTCATTTGTACCAAACACTAAGCTGAGCCATTCCCTTAAGGCACCTCTAATGTTCCTAACGTCCATTCTAGGGATTCAGAGAGGGAAAGGTTGTGTCGGGGCTGGCATGGGTCAGGAGACAAGGAGGCCAGGTTTTGGGGCCTCGGAGCAGCTGCAGGCGAGCTACGCAGATAGACCTCCTAGGAGGTCCCTCCAGCTCCGCACGTGGTCTGGCCAGGAAGTAAGGGCAAGACGACGGGGGAGCTTTCCCATCACAGCCCGCGGACTGGGGCAAAGGAAGGGTAGAATAGTTACCATGCCATCCTGGAGCCTTCACTCTGATTGGCCCGAGCATCAGCAACCCGAGTCTCTCTGCTCCAAAGAAGGGGGCGGAGCCTCAGCAAAGCGTCATCACTCTTCTCCCACCCCCGACCGATGTAGCCACTCACCAGCCTACCTCTAGGGGACCTTGTGACGTCACGACTCTCTCCCAGCCAACCGCGGCGGCGAGGGGCGGTACTTCATGTCCCTCCCACTGCCCCTCCCGCTTCCTCCCCCTAATTCCTTCCGTCCCTCTTCTTCCCCCTCTCCCGTCTCCCAAAGACAGCCTTCACATTCGGTTTCAGAAGACTCTAGGTCCAATGAATAACAGGGCGGGCCTAGAGTGGCGGCAGTGTCTGCCAATGCGCAGACAGCGAGGGCGGAGCTCCCGCAGCGAGCCTCTGACTGCAGGCGGCGTGTGACGCAGTCGGGCCCTCTGCGCGCTGCGCCCGAAGCGGCGGTCGGTAGCGGTGGTGGTGGAGGCGGCGACGGTTTCGTGGCGGCCGCGCGCTGCTCTCTGAGCGGCGGGTGGCAGACGGGCCTAGGCCCTCACTCTTGACACTTTCCGTCCCCCACCGCATCGCGGTAAGTCGGGAGCCGGGGTGGTGGCGGCCGGGGACCGGCAGGCTCCTCCTCCCCTCAGGGCGGGCGGGTGCGCGGGGAGTCCCAGGCCCTTTCCGCGCCCGAGTCTCGCGCCGGGGCGCGCACCTTCTGCCCTGGGGGAGGGGGCGGGGCCCGCGACCCTGCGGCCCCGAGGCCCAGCTCTTCGGGCTCTGGGAAGGAGTCGCTATCGGTGGGATCAGGGCCCGGGGGTCTTGCGTTGCAGCCTACGTTGAGGGGCGTCCCTCTCGCTGGTTGTACTCATTCATTTGCCCGGCGGTAGTTAGGTGGGCCGGCCCTTTGCGGGGGCAGCGCCGTGAGACCCTGAGTACGGTTTTCTCAGCACTTCTCTGACCGTCGTGCGGGATGGGCTTTATTTGCCTTCGTTTCTCCAAGGTGGAATTTGCAGCCCCAGAGGAGGGTGAGTGGGTCGGGAGTTTCTTACCTTTTTAAAACAGTATCTGAGAATTAAGGTCGGTTTAATGGAGTGAAAGCTTATTTTCTGTTCTCCGACGTGTTCCACGTAAAGCTAGACGAGGTGAGGTTTTTGGATTACTATCGCCATAAGGACCTTAGAAATTAAGCCAATCCTCCTACTCTACATTAAATGCAAGTTTTATAGGTGGAGAACCCGAGGCCCAGAGAAGAAACAGGATTAGCCAATGCTACATCTGACTCAGTGTAGAAATTTTTCTACTACACTGCCCTCCCTGGGTGTTCCAGCCTCCCATTACTGAGGATTCCCTTTAGAAGAGTGGAGGGGTTAAGGTAGGGACATTGGATAGTTAGGAGCAGACCTAGTCTTCAGTAGTGTTTCCGATTTAGTTACTACCAGCTCTGTTCGTGGTAAGGCAGACGCTTCATTAGTTCACCTAGACCTTGAGGACTAAACTTACAAGTTGGTTAAAGAATGTTAGTTATGTATTGGAAATGAATCGATAAAACTACATGTCATTGGCTAGTTTCCTGTCCCAGGTCTGAAATTTTTATTTGTGGCAGCTGCTGGGGACTCAGAAGAAAGAGTCCAGTTAATGAACTACAGCAATATTGGAATAGAAAACCAGAAATATGGACAAGACTTAGAAAGGTACACAGCAGTCATTTTGTATTTCTTGTACCTCGGAACTCATAGCTCCTCTCTTACTGAATTCGAACATTGTAGTAGAATGAAATGAGAAAATTAAACTATTTTGGGAGAAGACGCTAACTGGAAGAAAGAAAGAAAAGAGCAGTGATCATCCCCTGTGACACTCTTATAAATTCAGAAGGAAACACTTGTTGACTGAGTGACAGATGGTGTGTTTGGAACTTGGTCGAAGAAGTTAGGATATTTAAAAAACAAACCAGAAGTTGGACAGGAAGGAGGTACTGGGAAATACTTTGATAAGGTTATTTTTTGACTCTTCATTGAGATTTGATGAAGGCCACTTTGGTCTGTTCACATAAGTCAGATTGTCACTTTCCTCTTGTTTAGATGACGGAGCAAAAACTGAAAAATGTAGTGTGTAAGAGCAGAAGAGAACTGTAGTCTTAATACTAAGAGGTGAACAGGGTATGTTTTCTGTGACATGTTCTCTTCTGGGAAGCCTTTCCTGGCATTCTTTCCCCTGCAAGCTTCTATAACACTTATTTGATACTTCTATTTATAGCACAAATTATTTTGTATTTTAGCTGTGTCTTTTTATTAGACTGGTAAAAAAAATTTTGACTTTGTATTCAGTTTGCTTGGCACAGAGTAGGCCCGCAGTAAGTGTGCTTGCCTGAATGGATAAACAAATATGGAGGAGTTAAACCTAAAAATAGTCTATAAAGAGGCTGGGTATTTGTGTACTCCTGAAATACGGGGCCCAGATAAGAGGACCCATACCATTCGTGTGATACAGGGTACTTTGGTACCTGACTATTCATGTCTACTTGCTCCTGGATAGCTAAGAACAAGCACAACTTTTAGGGAACCAAGTTCATAGCTTGGAAAAAATCAGTAATATTACTTTATTGTGATTTTTTATAGTAGCAATTAACCTTAGGAAGAAAGGGGTGGTAGTACTGATATTTAATTTCCAGTAAATAAAGAGCACATCTGTAATTATGCAATTTGTCCAAAGCTTAGGAGATTAAGAAATTTAGAGATTTAACAGTAGGTATTAGAGAGAGAGTATGTAAACAATGTTTCTTAAGAACTTGGTGCATTCTGTGTGTTTGGAATTGAACCTAAGTATTTGGCATTTGTGTATTGTAGTATTTTACCCATAAGGTACTCATAACACCCCCTCCCTAAGTTGTAACAACCAAGAATGTCTCCAAACATTGTCACATGTTACCTGGGAGGCAAAACTGCCCCTGAGTGAGACCACTGCTCTAGAGAAAACGTTCCCAGTATTTCAGTAAAAAAAATCTTACCTTTATCGTGTCTGGTCTATGCTTGTAGAGTCAGCTAATAAATTGCATCTGGTTAAAATTGTTCTCAAAAATGCTTAAAATGTCAGAATCTGGTATGGGAAGCTGAAAAGCTAAGAGTCCTAGAGTCACTTTCTTTAGTTTCTCCTTTCATTTCTGTGGTAACTTCCTTTTCTCTGGGATAGGAGAAATCAAAGTCCTGTTTGAAAGGAGATAGGTCGTTGGGTAAATAGAGCAATATTTATTGGTTTTTGTGGAAGAGGGCAAAAAAGAACTTGTAGTTGAATTGATATAATTAAATGTGATGCTCTGTGATTCCATTATCTTTCCATTTCACTGATACACGACATGCCACATGAATCGGAGGTCTTGTCCCATTGTACTGACTCTGAGAATTTAATAAACACTGAGAATTATTTGCCACATTTTAAGAGTTTATACTTAATTCAGCGTAATGCGAAACAATTGTAATTTTTTAGTAGAGAAATAAAAATGATTTCTTAAAGTATAGGTCTGATTAGCTAAGTCTGGTACTAAGAGTTTAAGCTGGGAGGTAGTAGGGTAGATTGGAAGGTGTGAAACTGGAGTCAGACGATTAGAAGGAGGCTCTAGCAATGGTCTAGCAGTTCTCAAAGTTTGAGGTCTTGGGACTCCTTTATGCTTTTAAGAATCATTGCAGACTCCGAACAGCTAGAAACTGAAACTAATATTTAAAAGATTTATTGATTTAAAAAATACTCTTATGAAAAGTTACTAAAAAATTTAGTGACAACAGTGGCATTGTTTTACATTTTTGCAAATCTTTTTAATGTCTAGCTTAATAGAAGACCACTGAATTTGCGGATCTTTTGCATTCAGATGGTTGGTATGTTGTTTTAGTTGAAGTATGTGAAGAAAATCCAGCCTCATACAGATATATAGTATTTGGAAAAAGGAGTGTTTTAGTAACCTCTTCAAATAATTGTAGATTTCTGCTTTGACAGTACACTCAAACCTTTTTAAAGGTTTGTTGCAACATGGAATCTGAAACCATATCATTGAACTTTTGTACAATGTTACATTAAAATTCATTGGTCTGTCTTGCACTTTGAATGGGTGTTTGTTTACCTTCGCATGATTTTATGACATTATATACTGGTCATTAGGAATCATTGGTGCACTGAGTTACACAGCTCTTCCAAATGTTGACAAATTTACAGTTGCTAATATTTCCACCCATTTCATCAGATAAATCTTTTAAGAATTGGGAAGTTGACAAGCTCATAGTGGTGTACACAAGTTTTCAAGATTCCAATTTTTGCTTCAAATCTAAGTAACCATAGTTTGTCATTTATTCTTTGAAATAAAAATGGTGTTCCATTAAAAAAAACAGTTGGTTCAGCTTTCTACCTCAAAAGTAATCACCCAAGTGTTTTTCCTTGGGACAGCCATTGTACTTCAATATGTAGAAGTGCTTTTGAGTACTTCCCACTTCATCCCCCAAAATAATCACACAGAGTATTGAAAAGATGTGTACTGAAATGTCGAGAGTTAATACAGTCAATAATTTTTACTGCTCCATCAAGGACATTTAAGTGAAAATGGATTTTTGTGTGTGCTATAAGTGGGTGGCAGTGAAGAATCCAGTGACTATACAGTTTGGGGCCATTGTCTTGTTTCATGCTCAGGTTCTAGGTGTAGAGGTCAGCACTGTTTTTTTTTAAAAAGGCAAATAATGTCTTAGGATTATTATGAAAATAGTTTTGACTTCTTGGGCCTTTGGACCACACTTTGAGAACCACTAATCTAGGGCAATGATTTTTCACACTGGTTCATACAGCTGTAAGCTTCTTTGAAAGGATCAGCTGATGGGGTTCTACTGTGCCCCCACCCCTCTTTACTTCAGCCAGGGCAGCTTTTGTGCTTATGTCTGTTTTATGGACTGGGTTCCATAGCTAACAATATTTGAAAACCGCTGATCAAGGGAAAAATAATAGAATGCCTGAATTAATCTGTTCAGGAAGGGAACAGTTCATCCTCCTTGAATACGTGTTGGAGTCACTCATCATCACACCTTTGTTTAGACTTCCATGTGCTTCTTTTACACAAAGATTACTAGTATCTGCCCACCTAACCCTTCTTGCTGGAATAAGCTTCTTAAGAAATAGGCATATGGTTTTGTAAATTAAAAAGGTGAGTAGTTGGGAATGAGGCTAGAGATGTGAAATGAGCAGAAGTGAATGAATGATCCAGAGTGACAGTATATTGGGAAGGTAACTGTTTTCATTGTTTGCAGTGGTGCTTTACAGTTGTGTTAAGTGGTCAGTAGATGACACTGAAGTATTGGGAAATAAATCATATTATGTATGGAGTTCTAGCTAGGCATTGATCAATCAAGGTTTAGAGTGGGGGAAATTATTACATTTTTCTAATTAAAAATATTGTAAAACTAAACACAAACCTGCTTTTGAGGAACTCTAGTTTGAGGCAACTTTGTCCTCCTAACAGTCCTTTGGTGTAGGCTGTATAATCCCTATTGTTCAGATGTATCAACAGAAATTGAGGTCTGAGGTTGCATATCATGACTTAACTACAATTACACAGTAGCAAGTAGCAGCGGTTTTTTATTCCTCTTTTACCTTTTTATTTTGAATTTTAGATTTACAGAGAACTGCAAACATACTAAGTGGCAGAGAGTTTTTAATATAGATTTGTCTCTAAAGCTAATGTATTCTTCACTACTTCAGTTTGTAAAATGAGTGTTATGTTAAGGGGATGAAAAAATGCTACTCAGCACTATGAGGAAGGAGCTGTATTAGACACTGCGGATTATTTCAAGTTAATTTTACACACGAATGGGAGAAATGAAGCAAAATCAAGATGCTTTTTACCAGGGCAGCAAACAACTCATACACGCAAGTGGCAGGTATAACAACAAATATATTGCATAACTAAAAACAGCTGGGAGGCATTAGTTTATGTAATAGAGGTTGGGGAGGGGGAGGGGGAGGGGAAGGGGAAGTATTTTTATACTGATAAGAGTCTGAAGGGTCTAATCTGGGACAGTCATGTGAAGCAGGTGAGGCTTGAGCAGCAATTTTTAGAAAGAAAAGGGAACATAGTATTTAGAGAGAAGAACGAATGTTCTAACAAAGGGAATAGCTTGATCTGGGGATCAATCATAGGAAGGATATTGTAAAAACAAGTGGATAGTTTTGCTGGGCTATATTATTAGGTGATTAAGATTAGGCCAATCTCTTTTACCTGGAATTCTCCCTCCTCCCATCCCTCCTCTCTCATCCAAGGCAAAAATTAGTATTTTTCTATTCAGTTTATCTGTGATGATAATTCCTGTCTTTTTAAGTACTTTTGTGACGATTAGATGAGAGACTATATGAAAAAGTACTTTGTAAACTGGAAAGTACTATACTAGTCCATTTGTCTAACAGATATTTAGTGTTTTTGCTCTTTACTGAGTTTGATACAAAGGAAGTCAGTGAAGTGGAAAGAAAAAATTACTGCCCATTTGTGTAACCTTCTGTTGTCAGAGAGCAGCACGCTTGCTTAGTCATTCAGATAGCACTTAAAGTTGGCAATTGACTGGGTGTTACCATGTTTCAGTTTGTCCACCACTTTTCTGGAAGAAAACAGTTTTGTCATTGTGCCCAGAGTTCACAAAGCTCACGAAAATTGGACATCAGTTTATTGAGCTTTAGTTGGGACAGTGGGAGAATACTGGACTACTGTTAACCTGTTATTAAGGCTACCTCTTTCTTATATCTGACAGTCTGAATTATTAATTAGAAGATTGAGCATAGAGAACAGTAAATTTAAGGACATTGTCTCTTTCTGTATAGCACTATTTCATTCTTATTTTTTCTTTCTAAATATGTCTTTTTTTAATTTTAAGGGGAAATTGAATAAATTGAAATGGTTGAAAGACACTTTTTTGGGGCTGCATTGGGTCTTTGTTGCTGTGCGTGGGCTTTCTCTAGTTGCGGCGAGCGGGGGCTGCTCTTCGTTAAGGTGCACGGGCTTCTCATTGAGGTGGCTTCTCTTGTTGCAAAGCACGGGCTCTAGGTGTGTGGGCTTCAGTAGTTGTGGTGCGCAGGCTCAGTAGTTGTGGTACATGGGCTTAGTTGCTCCGCGGCATGCGGGATCTTCCCAGACCAGGGCTCGAACCCGTGTCCCCTGCATTGGCAGGTGGATTCTTAACTACTGCGCCACCAGGGACGTCCCTCTAAATATGTCTTATACCAAAAAAAAAATGGCAACGAGTGTAAGTCAGTCCATCCGTAGAGGAAGTGGTTAATCTTTGTAGGAAAGTTCATAGAGGCCATGGTGATACCTTATAAATTGTCAGTCCATAAGAGAGATTACCTTCCTGGTGACTAGAACTCCCATGTTTGCCAGAGAAGTGTCTCTTTCTCCTGATAGTGCTAGATCAATACTGCCAAATTTTGGTCTTATAGGTTTCCTATTTGTAATGAATGTAAAGTCATTTCCCTTTAGTTGTCAGTGTTCTTTCTTAAGGAGGACTGGACTCTAGACTCTAGGAGCATAGCTTCTGGAGTAAATAATAGCTCTGTGATCTTGGGCAAGTTATTTCTGTCTCAATTTCCCCATTTTTAAAATAGGGATAAGAATAACTACACTGGATTTTTGGGAGGTTTATAAGAGAATTCATTAAAAAGCACTTAGGACTTCCCTGGTGGCGCAGTGATTAAGAATCCGCCTGCCAGAATAAAGACGCAGACATAATGAACTTGAGGACACTGGGAGGGGGAAGGGTAAGCTGGGACGAAGTGAGAGAGTGGCATGAACATATATACACTACCAAATGTAAAATAGATAGCTAGTGGGAAGCAGCCGCATAGCACAGGGAGATCAGCTTGGTGCTTTGTGTCCACCTAGAAGGGTGGGATAGGGAGGGTGGGAGGGAGACGAAAGAGGGAGGAGATATGGGGATATATGTATACGTATAGCTGATTCACTTTGTTATACAGCAGAAACTAACACACCATTGTAAAGCAGTTATATTCCAATAAAGATGTTAATTTAAAAAAGGGAAAAAAAGAATCTGCCTGCCAATGCAGGGGGCAGGGGTTTAAGCCCTGGTCTGGGAAGATCCCACATGCCGCAGAGCAACTGAGCCCGTGCACACAACTACTGAGCCTGCACTCTAGAGCCTGCGAGCCCCAAGTACTGAGTCCGCGTGCCTAGAGCCTGTGCTCTGCAACAAGAGAAGCCACTGCAATGAGAAGCCCGCGCACCTCAACGAAGAGTAGCCCCTGCTCGCCACAGCTAGAGGAAGCCCGCACGCAGCAACGAAGACCCAACGCAGCCAAAAATAAATGAATAAAATTTTTTTAAAAAAGCACTTAGAACAGCGCTTGGGACACAGTAGGAACTCAAATGTTAGCTAGTATTATTTACTCTAGGAGGGTTTCAGTTTGGGCCAGGTTAATGTATTTGAAAGGATAAAGACTTGAATATGTGCTATTCCTTTAAACTTGAATGAATTTAGAAGTTCCACACATTTCAGTCTCTAGGATTAATTTTTTCTCTGTTTTGAATAGATTTTTTAATGGAAATAGAGAGTTAGTGCAAGGATCTGCATCCTCTAGATGTTTTGTTATTGTTAATAGAGAAAGTAAACATTACAGAAAAGTTTGGATCCTCTGAATCTCTGCCCTATGCCTCATTTCCCTTTGTCTCTCCAGAGTCAACCACCTTCATCTATTTTACTAACTAGTCTCCCTCTTTTACTTTTACTATGTATATATGTATCCATAAATAACAGTGTATTATCTTTTCTATTTTACAGAAAGAATCTGCCAAATGTATCTTTTTCAACTTCCTTTTTTTCATTAAACATCTTTTACTTGAAATAATTCTCATAGGGTAACTTTGTTCAAATGTTCTGGTGGTGCCTTACTCTTGATACACCGTATTCTGGGTACATACTTAGCAGAATGCTCTGATTCACTCCTTTAATTGGGTAATTTAATGTTGATGACATCAGTACATAATAAACTGTTAAGTACAATTATTATATGTTTATCATATGAGGGAAACTGGGTTTAGTGTTGAGATACAAGGTCAGATAGGAGAGGTACACAAATAACCCATTCTTATCTGTGTACCTTTCTTATGCTTTCCTTTCTTCTCTTTCTAATCCCTTAAGGCCTAGTTCACATTCTAAATCCTTAGGAATTTTTCCTCACATTTCTCGCCCGTTTTCCGACCTAATTTTGACTTCTTATTTCTTGGCACTTACACGCTCTTTGAGTTCTTAATTTTTATTTATTTGTTTATTTATTTATGTTTTGTGTTGGGTCTTCGTTTCTGTGCGAGGGCTTTCTCTAGTTGCGGCAAGCGGGGGCCACTCTTCATCACGGTGCGCGGGCCTCTCACTATCGTGGCCTCTCTTGTTGCGGAGCACAGGCTCCAGACGCGCAGGCTCAGTAATTGTGGCTCATGGGCCTAGCTGCTCCGCGGCATGTGGGATCTTCCCAGACCAGGGCTCGAACACGTGTCCCCTGCATTGGTAGGCAGATTCTCAACCACTGCGCCACCAGGGAAGCCCGCTCTTTGAGTTCTTAATGTGTGGGTTCTTTCTCTGATTATATCAGAAGTTACAAACTCAAAACCTGTTGGGGCCAGGCAGCTGATGGAGATGAATGATACTGGGTGGGTATTGTGGCACATTGGAGAGTATGGCTATGACCAAAAGAGACAGTTCCTACTAAGCTCCAGACTCTTACTGCCATGAAGTGATTATAGTCCTAGTCTGCTTAATCATTTTTCCGACATATCCCTATTTTAAATGTTATCAGCTAGACTGACAATATATATATACATAAACATTTCAAAGTACATATGTATGTGTATAGTATACCATATATGTGTGTGTGTGTTTGTATGTATATATAACAGGCCAAAGAAGCGTCTGCTGGTTGTATCCAGCCATTTTGTGATCTCTTCCCTTTAGCAACCTCTGAATTAAATGATAAATTCTACCAAGAATCTTTCCTTTCATGGCTTCCTTTTGTTGTGAGAATTAATCTAGCATAATTTTAAGTTAGAAGGTACTTCTAAAGTAACTTGATCATGGGACTTCCCTGGTGGTCCAGCAGTTAAGACTCCACGCTCCCAGTGCAGGAGGTCTCCAGTTCGATCCCTAGTCAAAGAACTAGATCCTGCATGCTGCAACTAAGACCCGGTGCAGCCAAATAAATAAATATTTTTTTAAAAAAATAAAGTAACTTGATCATTTAGACTGTGTTTTAAAGGCACATTCGTGATGATTATCATTAATTTAGAAAATGAGTATATCTATGTTTCAGACCCATTGTTAGGTTTGGGGATAGTAAACAAATGGTACTATTCCTATCTTAGAGGAGTTCATTACGTATTGAGGGGATCGTTGGGGGAGGTTGAGAGGTTGACTTCCTTGGGAAGCAGACACTGACTTGGAGATATCCTTCATGAGTTTTATTAGAGAGTGAGCTTGGGATCACCACCTGTAGGAGAAAAGGAAGCAGAAATGAGCTGAGGAAGAAATTGAATTGTGATAGTATCTTAATGAAGGCCTCAGCCAGTCCATGGAGAGTATGAAGCTAGGATCACCCTTCAGAGTTACCCTAAGGTGGAGCAAAGGTGCCTGGCTTTTGGATATGGTCTATCCTCCGGAGATGATCTGACCTTGGGTGAGGCAGCTCTCAGCAGGGACAGTTCTGAAGAGGGCCGACAGCTGAGGGCAATCTTTTGGTAGTACTTCTCAGCAGCTGGGACAACAAATCCTTGAGTCCCAAAGGGAGATCTGTGTAGTTGGTGTTATCACGGGTCCACTATAGAGTCAAGATAGATATGTGTAAACAAATCATAATGTGCCATGTAAGCCCAAAGGAATGACTAATTGCTAAAGGGAGTTTGAGAAGGCTTATAGAAGAGATGTCATTTGAACTAGGTTTTGAAGAATGAATTAGAACGTTGTTTGGCTGGGGCGGGGGGAGGCATTTTTCATGAGTCACTGACATTTCATAGCATATTCAGGAAATTGATTTGTTTGAAGAGCAAAGGGTTTAATGTATTAGCCATTCTTTAATTTCTAACAATCATGATAAAAATAATGAGGCTGTTTCCAAATTCTTGGTTTGCTTCCATGGTGATAGTTTTTTAAAAAACACTTAGAATCCCAGTGTGATCAGGCTTGAGGCTAAACCAGGCTCATCCTTGCCAGAACCAAAAAGATAGGCTGAGCTTGAGTGAGAAGCTTTTTTTCCAGGAGTCTAAATTAGATTTGGTCCCTGTATTGTCCTTGTTCTTGGGTCTGGAACAGATGAATTTCCTTAATATACGGAACATGTTCTTGCTTGTTTCTTAGTATCTTCCATCCTAGGATTGAGGGTGTCCATGGGAGGTCAGAGGTTAAACTGGGGATCTACCACTTACCACTTCTTTGACCTTGGGGAAACTTGCTGGACACCTGATCCTGTTTCCTCAACTGTAAAATACAGGTGGTGATGCATAATACCATACTTTTAGGGTTGTTGAGATAAATAAGGGCTTGTAAACTGTGAAGTGTTTCTCAGGATATTTTATTACTACTTAAAATCCTGTGCGGAATATATGTGTGATACTAGGTTTTTATGTTAGGATAAGACTATTTAAAATCAAATTTTGATTGTTAGAAGTTGTGGATTTGGTCTGTAGAACCTAGTGCCACTGAAACCCTAATTAACACTAAAATCTTCTATATGAGGACAAATTCATAGAGAAAAACTATTAACTAGGCTTTTGAATCCTGACATGTCAGCTGTATGGAAGATGTCAGATTTACACGAATAGATTGCTATTTGTGGGGTCGAATAAGAAAACAAATGGCAGATTTAGCATAACAATATTACAACTCAGTTTTTACCTTACTGGTGACGGGTCAAAAAATTTAGTCAGCAGATAAAGTGGACTTAGTAGGGGCTGTGACCCAAGACTGCAGTGTGAGAGAGAGTGCAATCAAAATGAGTTGGTCCAGACATCTGACCCCTAGCATAACTGTCAATTCTGAATGAACTGTTGAAAAGCAAAACTGTAGTACTTCCAAGAATATTTCCCCTGGAAGGGAGAGTCACCAGTTAATATGGTAAAGGTCCAGTCTGTGACTTTTTGACACCTGATAAATTGGGAAGGCAGGAAACTTCAAGCAGATCTCATTACTGAAAGAGAAATGATGATTACCTGAAATATAACCTCCAGTTCCAAGGGAATGCATTAGAGTCACTTGAGGAGTCTTTCAAAATGCAAATGTCTACATCCCAATCCTGGACATTTTGTTTTCTGACTTCTGGAATGGGGCCTAGAGGCTTGTACTTTGAAAAGCTTGCCATCTAATTCTGATGTGGCCCTCTTGAACCACTGGTTTCAGTGAGCTTTGTTTAATTGAAGGAGTTATTAAATTCCTGGATGTTAGGATAAAGAACTAAGTGCTGGAATTTTTTTTCTAGGGGAACACAGGGGGCAGAATGTTGCTTTCTATAAAAAGCATTTCTTATTTCATCTTTTTCCCAGTGTTGCACAAAATGTTTTGGGTGTTAGAATACCAAAGTGCTAATGGGACACTGGAACATTGTGGGGCACACCTCAACATGTTATTGATATGTTTAATTCTATTATATGAATGAGGCATCTGATTTTACTAGAAGAAAAAAACTACTTCATTATGTGTAAATAATAAAAAAGCTATCATGCCTGTTGTAAAATCCAAACAAGCATGATTGACTATTTTCTGAGTTTTCATATTTAAAGTAGTTTACTCATTATTTTCTTGTCTGCTGGCAGGTAAGTGGTAGCAGATGTCCTAAGTTTAAGGAAAATTTATAGAGGGGGAAAGTGTTTACTTTTTTAGTAAACTATACCTTTGCCTTGTTTTCATTCAGATCTAGGCGGGGGAAATCAAACTTCATTTTTGTACTTGTTGGAACTTTGGTCCAATTCATTAAGTGTGACTGGGTGTATAGTTTGGATACTGGAGGGGACTCATTCATATGCAGTGGGGGTTTTGACCAAAGGTTTTCTGTAATATTCCCAGAAGAAGTAGAAGATAGATAAGCAGGGGGCCATAGAGAGTACTGTTAAGAAGTAATCTCAAAAAGAATGTCAGGGCACCAGAATCTCTGGGATTTAGAGATGGGAGGAGGAGGTGTGTATAGTTTGAAGAACAATATTACATCATTTTATATACAAACAAATGGGGGAAAAACTTTTTACAATGCAAACTGTTGAAACTAAAGCCTGGCAAAAATATTAGCTTCTCAGGTGGTTGGGATAAGAGAATATCCTTGTACTTTTTAATGGGTATTCTGCATAACTTACTACGTGGGACATACCAAAATCTGGTACAGTAGACCTGAAATCTTTATTAAAGGGGGGCTTAGGTTTTTTAAAAAGGTCGAAAAACATTGTTTTAAAGGGATGGTTGTTGGTGGGATATGAAGTTTAACTTCACATTATGGTACTAATTCAATTCAGCTCAATTTTACGAAGTCTGTTTTATCATATAGAGTTTTAGGATATTGAATGAGAGTGAACGTTATGCTATAGTTTGAATAGGCCTAATAAATTTGTAGAATGATACATTTTTCTGAAGAAAATTCCATTGCACTCTGTGGTCTTTAAAAAGTGATAATTTTTTTCTTCTTTCCAGCTTTCTGAAGATTTCGAAGATGTTTAATAAGTCATTTGGAACACCCTTTGGGGGTGGCACCAGTGGCTTTGGCACAGCTTCAACATTTGGGCAGAGTAAGTTTTAAAAAATAACAAATGAGGGAGAAAAATCTTAAGCTATTATTAAGAATAAATCCACTGCAGTAGTTTTAGATAGGAATTAATTTATGCTTTGGTCTTTATAATAACTTTGAAAAATGACCAGGATACGATCTTGTTAAAATTTTCCAAAAAGAAAATAAGTTCTGAGTTTTCATGGTTTTCTGATCATCAGTAGAAGGTATTTAAAGTATTGTTATTAATTGGCTTTGGCAGAAATTTATAATTTGTTACTAATTTTCAGACCAGGAAATCCTTTTTTAAATTTTGAAGTCTAAAATGCAATTATTGGGACATCCCTGGTGGCCCAGTGGTAAAGAATCCGCCTTACAATGCAGGGAACTCGGGTTCGATCCCTGGTCAGGGAACAAAGATCCCACATGCCGCGGGGCAACTAAGCCCGCGTGCCACAACTACTGAGCTTGCACGCCTCAACTAGAGAGACTGTGTGCCACAAGCTACAGAGCCCACATGCTCTGGAACCCACACGCCACAACTAGAGAGAAGCCCGTGCGCCGCAATGAAGAGCCCACGAGCTGCAGCGATGATCCCGCGTGCCGCAACTAAGACCCAACACAGCCATAAATAAATAAATAAATAAATAAATAAATAAATAAATAAATCTTTAAAAAAATAAAATGCAACCATTGAGGGACGTCCCTGGCAGTCCAGTGGTTAAGATGCCCTGCTTCCACTGCAAGGGGCCCGGGTTGGATCCCTGGTCGGGGAACTAAGATCCCTCATGCTGCGTGGCCAAAAAAATAAAATAAAATAAAATGCAGTTACTGAATAACTGCTCTGAGATTTGCTCTGTGAATAAGAAACAACAGTTAAAATGTCAAAGTCCCTAATTCCCACCAGCCCTCCTGAGATCCATTTCCCCTTCCACCCCACATGGCACTAGTTGCCTATAGCAACCCTTATTCACTCACTTATAAACTTTTTGTTAAAAATTTATACTTAAACACAAAAACAGAAGGAATGGTATAACGAACTCTCATGTACTTATTTCCCAGCTTCAGCTATCAGCATTTTCCCAATCTTGTTTTTATCCCTCTCTTTTTAAGTGGAGCATCTGAACAGTTTTTTAATGTAAATCCCAGGAACTTTAATTCATGAAGGTTTTTAAAAAGCATAACTACCAAACCTCAATCATTCCTAACAAAAATATTAGAGAAAATTTTTACAAGTGTCTCCTGACCTTTTCTTAAACTATTTTATATATCTAGGTCCTTGATTTTTAACCAAGAGTGCCCACTAGGTGGATTCTTAACCACTGGACCACCAGGGAAGTCCAGAGTCACTTTTTTTTTTTTATAATTTATTTATTTTATTTATTTATTTTTGGCTGAGTTGGGTCTTCGTAGCTGCGCGTGGGCTTTCTCTAGTAGCGGTGAGCGGGGGCTACTCTTCGTTGCCGTGTGCGGGCTTCTCAATGCGGTGGCTTCTCTTGTTGCGGAGCACGGGCTCTAGGCGCACAGGCTTCAGTAGTTGCGGCACACAGGCTCAGTAGTTGTGGCTCATGGGCTCTAGAGCGCAGCCTCCATAGTTGTGGCGCATGGGCTTAGTTGCTCTGCGGCATGTGGGATCTTCCCAGACCAGGGATCGAACCCGTGTCTCCTGAATTGGCAGGCGGATTCTCAACCATTGTGCCACCAGGGAATCCCCCAGAGTCACTTTAAAAAAAATTTTTTTTTTTATTGAAATATACTTGATTTACAATGTTGTGTTAGTTTCTGGTGTACAGCAGCGTGATTCAGTTATACATACATATATTTTTTCAGATCCTTTTCCATTATAGTTTATTTTATAAGATATTGACTAAATTAATAGTTCCCTGTGCTATACAGTAGGACCTTGTTGTTTATCTCAGGGTCACTTTTGGAGGTTTTTTCCCGAAATACATATATCCCATCATAGAACTATGGAATTAGAATCTCTGGGATTGGAAGTTGAACATGTGTATTTTGAAAACTTCCCAGGTCATTCTGATGTGCTCCTCTAATAAAGGACCATTCATCCCAGAGACTGTGGAGTGTACGGTGTCTGGAGAAAATTTTAACAATTTTTTGTTTCTTTTGTTTTTCTTCTGTTTTTTGGCTGCGTTGGGTCTTCGTTGCTGTGCGTGGGCTTTCTCTAGTTGCGGTGAGCGGGAGCTACTCTCTGTTGCAGTGCGCAGGCTTCTCATTGCGGTGGCTTCTCTTGTTGCAGATCATGGGCTCTAGGCACATGGGCTTCCGTAGTTGTGACTCGCGGGCTCTAGAGTGCAGGCTCAGTAGTTGTAGCGCATGGGTTTAGTTGCTCGGCAGCATGTGGGATCTTCCTGGACCAGGGCTCGAACCCGTGTCCCCTGCATTGGCAGGCGGATTCTTAACCACTGTGCCACCAGGAAACCCAAATTTTGATTATTTTTGTCTGTAGTTCATAGTAGCTTGGCACTCTTTTTTTTTAAACCTATCAACATCTTTAACTTATTGAAAAGTTATAACCTTTTTAAGTTTCCTTACTTTACCCAGGACAATGAATAAAGTGTAGCTTAATATCAGCTCTGTTATAAGTAGTCTGATGGAATTTTGAAAAAATAGTTTTGGGATTAGACCAGTGGTCCTGTTCAAATGCAGAATGTTAAGAAATATTGAAATCCTCTTTCATTGGGCCACCTGGTTTAGATTTTATTCTGACCCTGGATTTTGCTTTATCAGATACTGGTTTTGGCACTACTAGTGGAGGGGCATTTGGAACATCTGCATTTGGTTCTAGCACCAATACCGGAGGCCTGTTTGGAAATTCACAGACCAAACCAGGTAGGGGCTTTATTTGGAATACAGTTGGTTTATTCATAGCTGGTATAGGGCTTCACTTAGTGACTCCAGTCTATTTAACCCTTTTTTTCCCCTCTCTATCTCTCCAGGAGGCTTATTTGGTACCAATTCATTTAGCCAGCCAGCTACCTCCACAAGCAGTGGCTTTGGGTTTGGCACATCGACAGGTACATCAAACAGCTTGTTTGGAACTGCAAGCACAGGGACCAGTCTCTTCTCATCCCAAAACAATGCCTTTGCACAAAATAAACCAACAGGCTTTGGGAGTAAGTAGTAAATCATTGGATTTCTGCATCTAACAATTTGATTTGCTTATTGAATGTGTTCTCTCTTCTCCTTTTCCCTGTGTTCACCCACCTCCTTTTCTCACCACATAGCAAAAACATGGGGAGAGGAAAACTTCAAAATGGTATTGAAAAGTTTAATAGGCTGGAAAGGAAGGGGTACATCTCTTCAAGAATGGAAGTCTGAGGGGCACTGGTATTTAAGGAATATGCAGAGGAAGAGGTACCTGATATAGAATGGCCAGAGAATAAGATGAAAAGCCAGGTCAGAGTACTGTCATAGGAGTCAAGAAGGGAGAATTTCAAGGAGAAATATGTATAGTTAACTGTAGTATACTGCAGGGGCACCTTCCTGCCTTTGTTTCGCTTTTGGTTTGAAGAGACTAAAGCAGGAATGGTAAGTACTGGATGTGACATGGTTACTCCTCCATTCCTTCGCTATAGCAGGTGTTTTTAATTGATGGCTTCTTTCTCTTTAAGTCTAAATGTGGCCCAGGGATACTTCACCACACAGTTTTTTGAGGCAGAAACACTGCTAGTTGCACAGGTGTGCCCTGTGAGTTGATGCCATTCCCAGCACTAGTATGGTAGAATAAGTAAGTTAGCCAGCTATCAGTATTTTACAAAGGGAAAGTTGTTTGAGGGGATGTTGAAATATTTAACCATGACAATATAAAATGCAATCTAAAATACTAATTCAAAAGAGATATGCCTATTTACTTTATATATTAGGACATGTTTTTAGAAAAGAAATAGTTTGACTGCCAGTGAGAAATCACATTCCTCTTAACTTGATATTAGGACGTCACTTAATATTAAATATTGGCAAATAACTTTGTATTGCTTACTGCTATTTCTGGTACCATATGTGTAATTTCTTTAGAAGTATCTTGTATTTTGAAAAATACATACCTTAGATAACAGTTAAATTCTGTTATGTAATCTTTTTAAACTCAGCTATTTGGAAAAGTAGATTTATTTCTATAAATGACCAACATGCCTACTAATTTTTCTAAATTATTTTTCTGGGTGAAATTTTATATTAACCTATGTATGGTTACCCTAATGGGACCATTTGTTTGTTTTAAACTTTTTGGTTATATGTGGGTGTTTGTAATAATATATATAAATAAAATATACTGTGACTCTTGTTCAGGTCTGTTGTGGTAAGGCATTGTTAGAAAGACAAGTTCATTGAGCATCTGGTCTTACCGAGAGAAATAAGATAAAATATTTAATGAAACAGAATACTGTTTCTTCTAACTTGTTGTCTAAGTATGCCCAAGGACTTTACAGACACTTAGCTGACTAAAGATTCAGATTTTGTTTCACTTCAGAGTTGTGAGCCTAGAACTGTGTGTGTCTGTATGAAATATCTGTTTCAAGGTACTTGCTAAGGAGATTTGAAAGATAGAAAACTTGAGGATTTGGAAATAATGCTGCTCTAATGCCACAGGCCAATTCCAAGATAGCTTACAGATTCTTAAATTCCTTACTGTTACCATCCCATTTTTCTTTCTAATTTATAGATTTTGGAACAAGTACCAGCAGCGGGGGACTTTTTGGAACTACAAATACCACCTCTAATCCTTTTGGTAGCACATCTGGCTCCCTCTTTGGGCCAAGTAGTTTTACAGCTGCTCCTACTGGGACTACTATTAAGTTTAACGTAAGTATTGTCTTTCGATCTTTGTGGAATATTTTTGTCTCCTGTATGTTTTTTTGCAGGAGGAATCATAAAATTTCCTCTCTTTCCAGTTATGCATAGCTTAGTCTCACTCTTCCTGAAATATGTGTTAAGAACAATATCTGGGAATAGTTGTATAGTAGACAGGAAGAGTCATGAAACATAAATCTAGATTATAATTTATGTTTGAATTATGCTCAAACCAATTAAATTTGTATTCACAAGGTTGATTACAGTAGTAGTTGATTACAGTTCCCTTATGGCTTAGTGGTTAGGATTCCAGGCTTTCACTGTCGTGGCCCGCGTTCAATCCCTGGTCAGGGAACTGAGATTCCACAAGCCTTGCGGTGCAGCCAGAAAAAAAGAAGTATTGGGTTGAGCTTGTATTTACTGTGTTCATAATTGGCCTCTGAATCGTCGACCATTCTTTACAGAAGTAAAGAAGGAATGATGGGGCAAACTGTAAAAATCATTGAAAATAGGGTCTCCTTAAGGAGCTGTATGGAATAACTCATCAGTTTTTGTGTGCCAGTTAGAAATAAAACTTTTGTTGGTGAAATGGCAAAATGAAGCAAATGAGTTTTGTGTTTTCTTCAGCTTTTTTGAGAGAAGTTGGATAGAGGGTTAGAATGAAAGATTTTGTTTATGAAAATACATGGAATACCACTTGATGTAAGATACTACTTGATGTGATTGTTTTGGAGATACTTAGGATAGGCTGGCAGTGCAGTTAGTCTAATGGAAATCTCTGGCAAAAATAGGGATTGGCAAAACTTGTTAAAATTCTTCCAGAAAATGAAGAACTTCTTAGGCAGGGTGGTGAATTCATAATACTGAATTTAGAATCCTGAATTTAAAATAAAGTTAAATATAAATGATAGAGAAAAATACTGTGTGTTGTCTCTTGGAAAGTACAGTAATTGAGAAAACTAACAATATAAGTAGGAATCTTTAGTTACTAGTGCCTTTTGTCTCATAAGCTTATAGGGGGAAAAACCAGGCTTCCATATTTCGTAAATGCAACAACAGTCTCAAAGCAGACACTTCAGAGCAGAGTAGGAATTAGAACTCAGAAATAGAGGTTTAAATGTATATATTGGGTAAATTGGATAAAGCTTCCCTTATGCATATATTATTAAGTGTATTTTAGTAGATAATTGAATGGCTTGGTTATGGGATTAATCTCTGGGTTTTTGATAACTGTTACTGAGATTGACTTATGCAGATAACCTTGATACAGGGAGAGATCAGGATGCAATGTATTTAATCAAGCACTCTTAAAACTGTCTTGTTAAGTAAAGAACCTAGGGTTATAGAACTGGTTATAGAGTTCAGTCGTTGAAGATTTGTGTCTGGGAGAGTAGGGTTACAAAGCTTGAACTTAAACGTTTTCTTTAGACTTTCAGATTTGCCTTTATCTTCCTTTGCAGCCTCCAACTGGTGCAGATACTATGGTTAAAGCTGGAGTTAGCACTAACATCAGTACCAAGCACCAGTGTATTACTGCTATGAAAGAATATGAAAGCAAGTCCCTAGAGGTCAGTAAAATGCGTTACAGAGTATCACCCTAACCTTTTGATTCTATTGGGAAGCAGCTTTTTTAAATGTTTTTGATTATTTTTTAGGATTTATGTAAAAAATTAAGATTAACCAATTATTTTTTTTAATTAATATATTATTTATAGATATCTTTTGTTTTAGGCAAGGATGATATTCAGCTTGTATGTACGGGTATAGTTTTACTAATAGTCTATTCTGATTGGTTGTTGCTCATACTACACTGGACAGTGTGTGCACATGCATGTGTTTTTAGTAAACTCATGCAAAGTCATAAGTGTGCAACACAGTAAGTAAATCATTATCAGCATCCCTGATGTCCCCTTTGGGCCTTGCCCCCAAAGTCACAATCCTCCCCTTCCAAAGGTAACCACTATCCTGACTGCCCATGTTTTGCCCATTTTTGAATTTTACATAGATGGGATCTTATATTACGTACTCTTAAATCTGTCTTTCAACATTGTGATGTTTATCCATGTTGTGTGAAGTTATAGGTTGTTCATTATCATTGCTGTATGATAGTTCGTTGTACATTTTGACTGTCATCTCTGGTTGTTGCTGTTGCTTCTTTTACGTCCCAAACTGTGCTTGCTTCTTTGGAGTATACAGAAACACCCTTACTTGTGAGACAAAACTGTTAAACTTTATCTCTTCTTTTCCTAAGTTTTCTGAATTCCTCAGAATCGTCCATCTTTTAATCAGCTAATCTTTACATTTGGGGTGGGAGTAGACAAGATTATTGTCTAAATGAAAGTATTATTGTCTATAGAAGAAAATTGAAATTAAGATGTGGTTGGTCCTTTGGCCTGTAGTTTTATGGTAATTATGGTATGGATTTTAATGTCCATTATACACTGTTGAAAATGTTTTTCTATAATGATAGTAAGTTAACCATTCCATAGTTTTCTGTTTTTTTAATCATGGTTCCTATGTGAACATAGAAATTGAATACTAAATTCAAGTATTTAGCCTCCTAAATAACTTTTTTGGCTGCATATTAATTTGGAATATGTTTTCACTTACTCTAGGAACTTCGTTTAGAGGATTATCAGGCCAACCGGAAAGGCCCGCAGAACCAGGTGGGAGCAGGTACCACGACTGGCTTGTTTGGGTCTTCTCCAGCCACCTCCAGTGCAACAGGACTCTTCAGTTCTTCCACTACGAATTCAGGCTTTGCCTATGGTCAGAACAAAACAGGCTTTGGAACTAGTAAGCACTTGACATCGTATTGGGCCATATTGAGGAGGGACAGACAGCTGAAAGTAAAACATAATTGTCATGTTTGTGCTTAAGTGCTATGGAGAAAAATGATTCAGGGCTGCTAGAGGAATAGGAAATGCCTGGTATGTTTGTGGGGGGTGGGGAGAAATATAGTATTAAGTGTAGATGATTAAGAAGGGCTTCAGTGATAGGTGGTGTTTGATCAGTGACCTATCTGAAGAAGGTGAAGCATAAAGCTATACAGATTTCTGGGGGAAGAATATTCCAGCTGGAGGAAACTAGAAGTCTGGAAATCCTGAGTTTTTGCCGAAGGGGAGAGGACAAGGGGAAGTACTGGAGGATATAGGGGAATATATTTTATAGGCCTTTGTGGGCCAGTGTCAAGATCTGAATTTTTATTTGAGTCAGGAAGCCATTAGAAGGTTTAGATAAGTCATGTGATTATGAATAAAGGATCATTCTGAAGGCTGCTGTATTAAGAGTAGATTGTATGGGGGCAAGGGTGGAAATAAATCAGTTAGAAAAGCTGTTGCCCTATCCACATGAGAGATGATGTGGCTTGCAGAGAATGGTGCTATGGTATGGTAAAAATGTCAGATTCTGGAACCAGTTTGAATATAGAACCGATGGGATTTATTGATGGATTGATTTATGTGGGATGTGAAAGAGGGGAGTCTAGGATGATTACTAAATTACTTTATAAAAGTGTTACTTTTGCAAAAGTAATATACATATATGATTTAAAGTTCATGAGATACAAAAACGTACATATCCAAAGGTCTTTTCTTTTTCCCCCCCGCAGCCACCAGTTTGCTTCTGTAGAAACAAGCAAAAGTTACATTTTTGGGGGTAGCCTTCTGTAGAGTCAAATACACAAACGAATACACGTTTAAGTGGCATTTACATTCTTTTCAGTTTTGGTATTCTGTGATTTAGTTTAGCCATTATTAAGTATTGTTATTGTGTCACAGCCTATGCTGGATATATTGCTATAAAGAGAAAGCCCCTGTTCTGAAGAAAAACTTAGTCTAACAAGGTTAAAAATACACACATAGACTTTAAGTGTAGTGTGTTATCTTGTAAAATAGACAAAAAGCTATGGGGTCACAAAGGAAGATACTTAGTCCAGCCCAGGTTCTTGGGGTCAGAGTATTTTTGTAGAAAGTAGAGTCTGAACCAAATCTGGAGTTATGTGAAGAAAGGTGGAAAATGAAGTGGTTATCCAGTTTGAATAATGAATGAATGTAGGGTAATTTAGATATATAATCAATAACATAGACTATTGAAGTAACTAGATAATGTGAGGTTTGGCATTTCCCCCCGCCATTTATTTTTCCTTTTCTTTTCCTGAAAGGTACGACTGGATTTGGAACAAATCCAGGTGGTCTTTTTGGCCAACAGAATCAGCAGGCTACCAGCCTCTTCAGCAAACCATTTGCCCAGGCCATAACCACCCAGACCACTGGCTTTTCCTTTGGTAATACCAACACACTAGGACAGCCAAGCACCAACACCATGGTAAGGAAACAGGTCTTATTTGTAGAGCTAAGTAATGAGGCTTCTGATCATGTCAAATTAACAAGTTCTATCTCTACTGCAGTTCTTAAGGGTTGACGGTATGTGTAGTAAAGGGAAGAGAGCAAAATCTTTGAATAATTAAGACATAGATTCTAGTCCAGGCTCTACTCTGTATTTAATGAGAGGCTATTGAACAAGTCACTTATCCTTTCTGGGCATATTTTCTCATCACTAATCACTGCTTAGTGTGCTAGAATTGGCCGTCCTGAAGCTATACCTTAGGACATTGACTCCAGCCATTCTATAGAGTATAGGAGAAAATATTTATAAACTACTGGCTCTATTTCAGAAGGTTCTTTCAGCTCATTCCCTTAAGTGGAGTCAGGCAAAGAAGTTTAGTTCATTAAAATAAGTAAGAGAGAACTAAAACTTAGAGCCATGTTGGATAATTGCTACTTCTGTCCAGGTAGTAGAAGAGAAAGTCCTCATAGTCATTAGCAGTTTATTTCTAGGGACTCTTTTATGGAAGTATAAAATAAAGGTTAATTTGAGGTATGATTTACTGATTAGAATCCTTGGAATATACCTGGTTTTAAAATTAGAGATAACTTTGCCTGATTAAAAAAAAAAAAGTACAGGTAGACGCAAAAATCTTCAAAATACTGGCAAACTGAATTCAACAACATATAAAAAGGATTATACACTGTGACCAAGTGGGATTTATCCTAGGAAGGTTGGTTCAACATATTTTCCTATTAATGTAATAAACCGTAAAGTAGAATAAAGTACAAAAGCCATATTGTCACCTCAGTAGGTAAAGACATTTGACAACCTTTCATAATAAAAACACTCAAAAAGGAATAGAAGGGAACTCAGAATAGCCAAAACAGTCTTGAAAGAAAAGAAAGCTGGAGTGATGAAGTGATGAAGACAGTGTAATACTGGCATAAGGCTAGACGTATAAATCAGGGGACTAGAATTGAGAGTCCAGAAACAAGTCCTCATGGTTAATTGATTTTCAGCAATAGTACTAAAACAGTTCACTACAGAAAGAATCTTTAAACAAAGAGTGCTGGGATAATGGTTTTCCACATGCAAAAGCACGAGGTTGGACCTTTTCTTTATACAGTTGTGGTAACTATAAAAGTTAGCTTAAAATGGATCAAATGTAAGAGCTAAAACTATAAAACTCGTAGAAGAAAAGGAGTTAGGCAATGATCTGTTAGATAGTACACCAAAAGCAAAAGCAGCAAAAGGGAAAAATAGATTGGGCTTCTTCAAAGTTAAAAACTTTGGTGGGTCAAAGGGGATACCATCAAGAAAGCAGAAGAAATACCTGCAAATGGGAGAAAATATTTTCCAAGTCATGTATCTCACAAAGGACTTGTGTCCAAACAATTAAGAACTCTTATAATTCAATAATAAGACAGCCCATTAAAAAATGGACCAAAGACTTGAATAGACATTTTTCCAAAGAAGATAAATGACTAATAAGCACATGAAAAGGTACTCGATATCAGTAGGCATCAGGGAAACTGCATTCCAAAACCACAGTGAGATATCACTTCATATCCACATAGGAAGGCTATAAACAAAAAGACAATGATAATGAATGTTTTCAAGAATTTGGAGAAATTGGAACCCTCATGCATTGCTGTTTGGAATATAAAATAGTGCAGCCACTTTGGAAAAATTTGGCGATGCCTCAAAATGTTAAATGTAGAGTTAGCATATGACCCAGCAGTTGCACACCTTGGTATTTCCCCCAAGAGAAATAAAAACACAAGAACTTGTATACAACTGATCATAATAACTAAAAGGTGGAAACAACCCAAATGTCCATCAGTGATGAAGGGATAAACAAATGTGGTATATACATACAGTGGACTATTATTCAGCCATTAAAATGGAATGAAGTACTGATACATGCTACAACATGGATGGACCTTTTAAACATGCTAAGTGAAAGAGCCATTCACAAAAGACCACGTTTTGTATGATTCCATTCATATGAAGTGTTCAGAATGGACAAATCTATGGAAACAGAAAGTAGATTAGTGGTTGGTTGCCTAGGAATGGAGAGTGACTGCTAATGGGTCCAGGGTTTCTTTTTAGAGTGTTCAAAATTTTCTGAATTTAGAGTGGGGGTGGTTGCATAGCACTGAACATAGAAAAAACCCACTGAATAGTCCACTTTAAATAGGTAAACTTTATGGTATGTGAATTATATCTCAGTAAAGCTGTTTAAAACACTACGTTGAATTCTCAATTCAGCTATAGCCCATTAATGCAATATTCTTCTTTTGTTGACTAATGCATAAAAAAATCTTTAAACATTGGATGATACAAACTTTGCTTATTTGAAATTGTGTAGTTTCTCATAACAAATGAAGATTTAACATTACACTACTGCCTCTGTCCAGATTAATTTGATTATTTTCAGCTGATTATTTTCAGTTATTTGATTCAAAGTCCATTCTCCAGCTCAGTATTAATATGTTCTTTTGGCGTAACTCTGAAAATGAAGCACCCTGTCATGGCATTTTGTTTTCAGTGTGGCAACCCAGTTATCTCTTAGAGCACAAGAGTTAGTATAAAGTCTTTATAGCTATCCAGGACTGTGGTGCTCATCAGGCTTAGATACAGATACGAATTTCTGGTCCTGCCACTTAGGGGCTGTGACATCTTGGGCAAGTTTTTAACTCCTCTGAGCCTTATTTTCTTTCGGAAAATGGCCCTGCTTTTCAGGGTTGTTGTGAAGAAAAGAAATGTTCTATGTATTTAGTATAATGTCTGTCACATAAACTTGAAAAAATGGCAACTATTACTAATAATCTAAGACTTTTAAAGACAATTGACTATCGTAGGTTTTCTTGTAATCTAGATTACCTTTTACAGGGTTTATTTGGAGTAACCCAAGCCTCACAGCCGGGAGGTCTTTTTGGGACAGCTACAAACACCAGCACTGGGACAGCATTTGGAACAGGAACAGGTCTCTTTGGGCAGACCAGTACTGGATTTGGTGCTGTTGGTTCGGTAGGTTTTTGCAGTTGACTATAACTTGAAGATGTGTATAAATCTGTTAAAGGAATTTCTAAGAAAAATCTGTCTTTTGGGAATTCCCTGGTGGTCCAGTGGTTAATACTCAGTGCTTTAGGTGCCATGGGCCTGGGTTCAATCCCTGGTCGAGGAACTAAGATCCTACAAGCCACGCAACATAGCCAAAAAAATAAATAAATTTTTAAAAAATGGAAAAAAAAGAATGCTGAATTTAAAAAAAAAAAGAAAGAAAGAAAAGTCTGTCTTCAAGTATTTTTTTGGGTTATAGTGTATGATTTGATACTGATAGTAACTGAAAGCTATTTAGTAACTTATAATAGGTTTATTTTCAAAAAGTAAGTTCTTTTTAAAACTTGTTTGTTTCAATACTTGTGTGGAGTTCACTTCTGATAGTAAAATTTCACTCCCGTTGGTTAAATTGTTGAGTTTAAGTTGAGGTGCTTTTGCTCTTAAAATCAGGTTGTTTTTTTTTTTTTCTTTCTTTTTTAAATAAATAAATAAATGAATGAATGAATGTATGTATGTATGTATGACTGCGTTGGGTTTTCACTGCTGTGCGCGGGCTTTCTCTAGTTGCGAGGAGAGGGGGCTACTCTTCGTTGTGGTGCACAGGCTTCTCATTGTGGTGGCTTCTCTTGTTGCAGAGCACGGGCTCTAGGCACGCGGGCTTCAGTAGTTGTGGCTCGTGGGCTCTAGAGTACAGGCTCAGTAGTTGTGGCGTACGGGCTCAGTTGCTCAGTGGCATGTGGGATCTTCCCAGACCAGGCCTCAAACCTGTGTCCCTTGCATTGGCAGGCAGATTCTTAACCACTGCACCACCAGGGTAGCCCCAAATCAGGTAATTTTAAATTCCTATTTCCAACTTCTATTTTGGGTGATAAGTTGGTATCGTATTTGTTAATTAAATATTTTTGGTGGTGATCAAGTTGTTAAAATTGTTGGTATTCTCAAGGTCTTCATGCCACTGGAGGCTTAACTGAATTTTTTTCCTTGTTAAGTCATTTAAGTAAAAAATTACTATATAGGAATACACTTGACCTAAAAAACAATAGTAAATACCACTTAAAGAAACTATATGTCTGTATTATGTACCCATTGTAACAAGCTTTGAACTGCAGTTTAAAAAAAAAAAGAAAAGTCCCCAAATCATGTGGTTGTTTTCATGGAGATTGAAATCTATTATTTCTTATTTGAGGTGAGAAATTGAGAAAATTATCTAATGCTTCAGAAAGTTATTTTTTAACAACTTTATTGGGATATAATCCATTTGCCATGCAATTCACCCTTTTAAAGTTTAAAATTCAGTGGTTTTTAGCATATTCACAGATTGTGCAGCTATCACCATAGTCAACTTTAGAACATATTTGTCACCCTAAAAAGAAACGTCATCTCCATTAGTAGTCACTTCTCATTTCCCCCCAAGTCACTTCAGGCCTGCTCTGGATTTACCTATTCTGGACATTTCATATAAATGGAGTCACACCGTTTGTGACTGACTTCTTTTACTTAGCATAATGTTTTGAAGTTTCATCCATGTTGTAGCATGTTTAAACTTTTTACTGTAACTCTTTCTACTGGCACGTTTTAAATACATGATAACGTTTCTGTTACAAGGTAAAAAATACTTGATTGCCTTGTTGTTGTTTTTTTTTTTCTTTGTCTCACTGAAATATTATGTTTGATGAGGGGTTACCATTAACTTCTCAAGCCAGGAGCATTCTGTCTTGTTAATCTTGCTCAGATTAGTATGTTTTTCTCATAGTTATTCATCCTTCCTTATACCTTTTTTATAAAAATTATGACATCTTCTCTCCCTTACCACACACCCAATCCAGTGTACCTAAGGTAACCTCTGTTTCCTGTTTGGAGTGTATCTTTATACTACTTAATATTTTCCTGTGTTGTGTTCTTTTTAGACCCTGTTTGGCAATAACAAGCTTACTACATTTGGAACCAGCACAACCAGTGCTCCTTCGTTTGGTACAACCAGTGGCGGGCTCTTTGGTAACAAACCAACCCTGACTTTAGGAACCAATACAAACACTTCCAATTTTGGTACATATAAAAAGCAGGTTTGACTCTCTTAAAGTTATACTGACTATACCACACATTCTCCTGATTCATATTATTGGGAATATTTTAAAATTCTCAGGTAAGCTGTGGCTTGATATGAGGTACCAGAGGGAAAGGTTTAAAATCAAGGACTTGGGTTGAGATGCCTGGAAGAGATGTAAATTGCCTTAACTAATTTATATTCTCTGACTCCCTGCTTTGAATAAAATGGGGCATTCAGCACATGCAGTAGCAGTACTGTGCAGAAGGTTGGTTCTCTAATGGAGGTAGATTTTTTTCAAAATAAGGAATCGTTTTCTTTGGATTATCTCACCAATAATTGAGAAACAATAAGTGAAACACATTTGGTTGAGATAACACATTCTGTTAGGCCAGGTTTCAAGCAGGGAAGTAGTAAACAGATGAGATTAGATGATTCTTTTTTTTAACTTTCTGTTGTTGTTGTTTTGTGTTTTGTTGTTTTTTTGAGGTTTAATGATTCTCATTGGAAGTTGAAGCCTCTCTGATTTGGGGGATTGTTCAGTAGTTTTCCTATAGCTGTGTGTATTTTTGAATACATGTTCATTGGAAGAAATTTGGAAAATATATGTAAGATTGAATAACAGAAAAACAAACCTTATACTACTTTTCAGAGATATGCTGGAAAATTTTAAATTCGTTTAATAGAAACATTATTTCTATTATTTTAACTGTCTTTTATAACTACCTAATTAAGTTTTCAAACAAATTCAACATATTTTGAGATAAATCATATATGAAAAGTTCATTTCATTACCAAGGGAAATAGTGGTTGAAATATTTGTTTTAAGGATTTCATGTGCCAGATGCAATATTAGGCTCTGGATATCTAGTGGGAGATGAGTACAAACATATGGTCATTTGCCGTAAGTCAGCAGTTACAGTTTTTCAGTGAGTTTTTTTAAAAAAATAAATTTATTTATTTATTTAATTTATTTTTGGCTGAGTTGGGTCTTTGTTGCTGCACACGGGCTTTCTCTAGTTGTGGCGAGCAGGGGCTACTCTTCCTTGTGGTGCGTGGGCTTCTCGTTGTGGTGGGCTTCTCTTGTTGTGGAGCATGGTCTCTAGGCGTGCGGGCTTCAGTAGTTGAGGCTCACAGGCTCTAGAGCACAGGCTCAGTAGTTGTGGCCCACGGGCTTAGTTGCTCCGTGGCATGTGGGATCTTCCTGGACCAGGGCTCGAACCCGTGTCCCCTGCATTGGCAGGCGGATTCTTAACTGCTGCGCCACCAGGGAAGCCCTTCAGTGAGTTTTTTAATGATTGTGTACTGGAGAAAGAGGCTACATTAAGCATCCATTGGAAAGTTATATGTGTTCATGGAAATATGAACTATGTGAAGGAGGTAGATAGGTCCTTGTCAGGTACCAATTCCTAAATTAATGTTTTGATTTGAGTTTTATAACCCCTTTTGTTGGGTTATTCATTCACTCCTAGTAATGATTATCATTCTACCTATAATTCTTTTTGGTTGTACTCGATGAAAGAATTGTTTTGAGGCAGTGGGCTTGGTTAACATGGATATCAAATTTTGTGTATTTGTTTCTTATCTATGAAGTAAGATGGGAAAGATACTTAAGGGTTAAATCAGTGTTTTTCAGCCTTTTTTTTTCTTTTTTTATTTAAATCCCTGTCACTCCCTCTTCCCCAGAGAGACTTTGTAGACCTTTTTCCTCTTAAAAATTATCTTCTCACCCCATGAGATTTTAATACCACATATATACTGTGTCTGTTTATGTACTGTGGACCTTTGGAAGGCCATAAACCATCTTATATCTATTTTTTTCTGCCCCTTAAGAAGTAATTTTGCTCCCTTTGAAAATGCATGTTTCTTGATAGCATACTTCATGTTCAGAATTAAATATATTTTCTATCTGACAAGGTGTTTGTGTAGGCTATTGATTTGAAAATGAAAACTCTCATCTTTATTTGATATGCCTCACTACTTATGTGCTGAATTTGAATTGTCCTTTTTTTTTTTTTTTTAAATCCTTAACGTTGACCTAGTACCTGGCATAGACTAGGTGCTCACTAAAAGTTTATTAATGAATAAGTGGGGCCCTGAGAGGAAAGATTCCCTATACAAGTAAGGGTTGCAGGGTGGCAAGTTTTGTTTTACTCCTGGGTGAACTTGTCATTCCATTACCACCCCAGAGGGATCCAGATCTAAGTAAGACTTTCTTTGATGTTCCTATTGTCTTGGGAAGCTATCAACTTTGGTGTTGTGGGCAGAGGTGATCTTCTGATTTGGAAGTAAGTCATATAACAAATCTGGAAATGGAATAAGGTTACACAAAGATTTGTCGTATCATATCATTGTTGGTTGCACGTTATCCAGTATGGGATTGTGTTTCATTATGATGGTGATTAATCCACAGAGTGAAAAGATTCATCTACAATTGATGTTGCCACATCCTTAAGTCATTCCTTAGAGTCATCAGTTCATTTTCTTAGTAATTATTCCTAACAGGGACTAGTTTAAGGTTAAGTGAATGAATAGAATTGTTTCAAGAGAGAAATTACAAGCAGGATGTCAACACTTGTGAGCAACAGTTTAAAGAGGTTGAAGATCTTTTGGGTATTGATAAGATGGTACTCGGTAATAAATTATTGGTTCCTCATGCTGCATGGTTAAGGGGACAGTTGAGCTCTTTGTGTACATAGACATCTGATATTTTAAGCATTGGTTTTTTTTAAATTGAGATATAGTTGACATGTAACATTATATTTCAGATGTATTGGGTGGGCCAGAAAGCTCGTTTTTCGTAAGATGGCTCTAATAGCACTTAATTGTCTTTAACTTCATTTGAAACAATTTTGTTAGATTGTATGTGACAGCATGCATTTGAAAAAAGACTTATCAAAATTGGTGAATTTTTGTATAGCCATTTTAATATTGAAGATGGAAGAAAAAAGCAACATTTTCGGCATATTATGCTTTGTTATTTCAAGAAAGGTGAAAACACAACTGAAACGCACAAAAAGATTTGTGCAGTGTATGGAGAAGGTGCTGTGACTGATCGGATGTGTCAAAAGTGGTTCGTGAAGTTTCATGCTGGAGATTTCTCACTGGACAATGCTCCACAGTTGGGTAGACCAGTTGAAGTTGATAGCAATCAAATTGAAACAATAATTGAGAACAGTCATGAAGAACCTAGTGGCAAGACGGGAATAAAGACACAGACCTACTAGAGAATGGACTTGAGGATATGGGGAGGGGGAGGGGTAAGATGTGACAGGGTGAGAGAGTGGCATGGACATATATACACTACCAAATGTAAAATAGATAGCTAGTGGGAAGCAGCCGCATAGCACAGGGAGATCAGCTCGGTGCTTTGTGACCACCTAGAGGGGTGGGATAGAGGGAGGGTGGGAGGGAGGGAGACACAAGAGGGAAGAGATATGGGAATATATGTATATGTATAACTGATTTACTTTGTTATAAAGCAGAAACTAACACACCATTGTAAAGCAATTATACTCCAATAAAGATGTTTAAAAAAAAAAAATTGAGAACAGTAAACGTTAAACCACGCGGGAGATAGCCGACATACTCGAAATACCCAAATCGAGCTTTGAAAATTACTTGCACCAGCTTGGTTATGTTCATCGCTTTGATGTTTGAGTTCCACATAAGTTAAACGAAAAAAACCTTGACCGAATTTCCACATGCGATTCTCTACTGAAACGTAATGAAAACATTGCGTTTTTAAAACAAATTGTGACGGGCAATGAAAAGTGGATACTGTACAACAATGTGGAAGAGATCGTGGGGCAAGCAAAATGAAGCACCACCAGCCACACCAAAGGCCGGCCTTCATCCAGAGAAGGTGATGTTGTATATATGGTGGGATTGGAAGGGAGTCCTCTATTATGAGCTTCTTCCGGAAAACCAAACAATTAATTCCAATAAGCACAGCTCCCAGTTAGACCAACTGAAAGTGGCACTTGATGAAAAGCCTCCAGAATTAGTCAACAGAAAATGCATAATCTTCCATCAGGATAACGCGAGACCACATGTTTCTTTGATGACCAAGCAAAAACTGTTAAAGCTTGGCTGGGAAGTTTTGATTCATCCGCCGTATTCACCAGACATTGTACCTTCAGATTTCCATTTATTTCAGTCTTTACAAAATTCTCTTAATGGAAAAAAATTTCAATTCCCTGGAAGACTGTAAAAGGCACCTGGAACAGTTCTTTGCTCAAAAAGATAAAAAGTTTTGGGAAGATAGAATTATGAAGTTGGCTGAAAAATGTCAGAAGGCAGTGGAACAGAAGGGTGAATATGTTGTTCAGTAAAGTTCTTGGTAAAAATGAAAAATGTGTCTTTTATTTTTACTTAAAAAACTGAAGGCACTTTTTGGCCTACCCAATACAATGTAATTGTCCAATATTTGTATATATTGTGAAATGCTTACCACAATAAGTCTAGGTAACATCTGTCATCATATATAGATAGAAATTTTTTTTTCTCGCTTACCCCTATGTTTCCTTCTAGGAGTTTTATGATTTCAGATCTTATATTCAAGTCTTTAATCCATTTTGTTTATGTTGTAAGATAATGGTCCAGTTTTATTCTTTTACATGTGGTTGTCCAGTTTTCCCAACACCATTTATTGAAGAGACTGTCCATTCTCCATTGTATATTCTTGGCTCCTTTGTCATAAATTAATTGACTGTTAATCAATTAATTGTTCTTAATTTTACTTTAAAGTTGTTTTGAAATAACAGAGTTGATAAACTTCTGTCAGTAAGAATCTGTGGAAATGTGTGGTATAAACAGTGTAAGTTGGGACTTACTTCCCTCCTGTGGGTTTGAGGTAGTTCACTAGTATCTTGTTTTCTGCTGTTTATGGGGTTGGAAGATCCTTTTTGGTTAAATTTTAGCTCAGAAAGACAACATCTCCAAGTACATTTTCTGGGTTTCTTGTTTTTTGGGTTTTTTTTCTTTAAAGAAAATTGATTGTGCTTGAGTGGGCAGTACTCCATTTTTGTGGCATAGCTGTTAGTTAGGAGAATTGAAGGAAAGACTTAATGAATGCATGAATTAAATGTATTGAAAGTAAGTCAGGTTACTTGCTTGGATTTTTAAATGATGCTAGAAATATGTTTTCAAACTGTTTAATTCTTTAACTTTTGTTCTTGATATTTTTCATTCAGATATAAATTCAAATATTGGCATGACAAAGTATAATCTTAGTTGGTGACACTGACATATATTCCAAGACACTTTCTTTATTCTGTTACGTTGAACTTGTTCACCTCCATGATACCTTTTAAAAAGACTTCAGGTGTACCACAAACAGGATTTGCTGACCAGTGATTGGTTTTTTTTTCCTCTTATCAAAAGAGATTAATGATATGTTCATTATTATTTGTTGATATTTAGCTCCAAAAGAAGTACAGAAACTGTGCACACATCTGAACAAAAGAGAAATAATAGCAGTAATGTGATGTGTAGGTGTCTATGTGGGGAAACTTGTGGATTTTAGAGGGGAATCACAGGATTTTCTCTAAATGTTGGGTCATAGTGAAAGAGGATGGTGTGTTCAACTCTCCATCATCTCTGATAATGAAACAATTCAATTCAAGAAAGGTTATTCATAGATTATCTTCTCTTTTTAACGTGAGCTAGCTGAGTCCTCGAATGCTCCTATGAGCTGATTGAGTCTGACTCCATTAAAGCTCCTCATGTGTGATCAGCCACACATTACTATTCATACAAGGTCCATCTGTTCAAAACAAAAGCTGCTGTAGAGATTTTTATAGGTAATCTTCTCTTAGCAAGAACCTTTAGGTTCAGTGAAGTGTCTTTGTTGACTCTTATTTTTTAGTGAAAGTTTGGGGGAATTAATTTTTCTTCTACTAATTAAACATGAAACATAGAATGGAGGCTTTGAGTCTTAAGAAGGGAATGTTCCTCAAGCACAATCACTTTGCTTTAATATTGGGTATTATCCTATATTGAATTGATATTTCAAGTCTAAAATGTAATTAAGTAAATAGGAAGACTGTGGGATCTGTTTATACTTACTTAAATTAAACTTAAAAATTAAATTAGCCTACCATTTAGGATTTCTAAATATCAAAAAATGAAGGGATGCAAAACTTAGGGTCAGACTGCTTTGTTTTAAACTCCCTTGTACAGGACATTGAGAGTTGTGTTAATGTACAGTCCACTCATTCTTTTGTCCTTCTAGGGTTTGGCACAAATACCAGTGGGAATAGTATTTTTGGAAGTAAACCAGGACCTGGAACTCTGGGAGCCGGGCTTGGTGCAGGATTTGGAACAGGTAAGGAACTGTACCATAAGATTTAGGAAGTGATACAACTAAATCTAATTGCTGGAACTTAAGATCTCTGTTTGATCATATACATGGAAATAAAAGGCCTAGATTTTCATTTGCACAAATGGATTTAGAAAACATTCCCATATGCTTTACCAGATTTTAAAACGCGGGCACATTTATCTTAGAGGCTGTCTGTTCCTTTTGTACAGAATGTTTTGTCCTCTGATAGTCCTGGTCTACCTGGGATTTTCAGTACTTGATGTGTTATGTCAGAAGATACACATATTTTGAATTTTGGTCAGTCTTGCCAATTTTTAATTTGCCTTCCAAAAAGAATGCCAGTTTGCATTTTTGCTCATATTTTATAAAAGTGCTCATTTTTTCATACCCTTTCCGTATTGTTGGGCTTCTTCATCTTTGTGTACCTGATAGTGGAAGTTGGTATGTTCTGATTTACACTTCGCTGATTACCAGTGAAGGATACCCTTGTGTATGTTTACCGGACATTTGAATCTTTCAGCTCTCTATTCATAATATTTGATCATTGTTTCTTTATTTTTGAGAATGCTTTATATATTGTGGATATTAACTCTTTTGGGTTGTATGGTAAACTTCTTGAGCTTTTGAGCTTACTCAACTTCTACTACATATATTTTGCAAGAAATAAAAACTAAAAAGCTGTAGTTTTTTGTACAATGTGATCCTTAAACTTAAGCAGAATATAACATCTGACATCATGTTCTCTTCTAATCCCAGAAGGAAAATTAACTTTGGTGTGGTCTTTTTCAAGGTAGTTTGATGCTAGACAGCTTATGAACCATAAACCTAAGCTGGGATAAGATGCTGCTCTAATGTCTGTTACCAGATATTTCCACTCAGTCTTTGTTTATCATTTAATTTTGTTTATGATATCTTAATGTACAAGTTTTATTTTTACGTGGTCAAAGTTGTTATTCTCTCCTCTTTGGCTTCTGGGTCTTGCAGATTATGATTAACAATGCTTTATTCTGTAGTGTAAGATTATAAAGTGGTCTATAACTTTTTTCCTGATGCTGTTGTCTTCTGTCCCACAATAATGTAATACCTCAACCTCTTTATTTATTTGAATATATTCGGTTCTCCTTGAACAGTTGTACCTCACAAACGATAAATCTCATTTTCACTGCTGTCATATAATCCTAATTCATGCTTTGCCCATATAAACTAAAAGCCAAATACAATTAATAAAGAATTTTACACCCCCAACCTTAGCAGCAAATAGATCATGTAGGGAAACGAGAATTGTGAATCACTGAGTACACACTATTGAAATTCTTTGGTGGTCACGTCTGCTAAAGCAGACTTTTGGCTCTGAGAGGAATGTGTCTGGAGACTATCAGATATAAATACCCACATTAATGAATTCTGCATTTCATGATATCACAATTAGGATAACATTGTAGCTTTGGACTGTGTTTTAGGGGCACATTAGGTAAGTGGGTATTCCTATGTAGATAGCTTCTTGTTTTGAATGATAGAGATTCAAACTCATACCTCAACAGAAGTACATTTTCATGTTAACATAGGCCTTTGGGTACTTCATGAGTAGTAGACTATAGAAACCTTAAGTGTACAAATACATAAATTTTTTGTACACCTAGATTTAAGTGACCAATCTTAGTGTAAAATGTTTTATATTATCCTTTGGTGTATGATTAAATCATGGGTGCATCAGTTTCTTGTTTCACACAGGTATTAACTATCATTAGCACTATCAGTAGTATGCCATTTTCTTGGTAGTTATTAGTAACAATACTAAGAAGTTTTAGTTCTTAAAATTTTCCATGAAGTCGTAAGTTTAAGGGTACATCTAGTAAAGTTTGTTACACTAAGATATACACAGAAAAATCTACCCAAAGCTAATAGGTACCATAGATAAAATTAAATTCTAACATTTATTAGAAAATCTCAATGAGGTTTAACCATTTTTATTTATTCTTTGAGCATCCTTGGAGTTTTTAGGACCACTGTTACCATGGTGCCACCAGTATATCTTCCTTATGACTCCTACAACTACCTGTAAATATAACACAATTCATAAATTGACATTATTATACATCAGAATGTCCCTCAACTTGTGTAAGTCCTTTCACTAAGTATAAAAAGCCATTTGTGCATAATATAAGACTGATCTGGATAAAATACATATTGTTATTATTTTGTAGGTTATTGAAATATAGTGATTTTTAGACTGTTTCATGATTCTTCCTTCAGGGCTAATGCAAATACACACCCATCCAGAACAAATTTTTATCCATTTTATATATTCAGGTTTCATCTAAACCTTTTGTTTAGGGGTAAGGAGGTTTTGTTCTCTAGGGGAGAAAAAAAGAATCCTGAAATTTTTACTGTAAACTATGTCCTTTAAGGGAGTAATATAGGGACTTCCCTGGGGGTGCAGTGGTTAAGAACCTGCCTGCCAACGCAGGGGACACGGGTTCGAGCCCTGGTCCGGGAAGATCCCACATGCCGTGGAGCAGCTAAGCCCGTGCGCCACAACTATGGAGCCTGCGCTCTAGAGCCCACGAACCACAACTACTGAAGCCCGCGTGCCTAGAGCCTGTGCTCCACGACAAGAGGAGCCACTGCAATGAGAAGCCCGCGCACCGCAACGAAGAGTAGCCCCCACTTGCCACAACTAGAGAAAGCCCACGTGCAGCAATGAAGACCCAACGCAGCCAAAAATAAATAAAATAAACAAATTTTTTTAAAAAGGGAGTAATATAACTTTAGTTTTTCTTGGAGTTTTCACCAGTTTCTAATGGGTTGGAACTTTAAAAGTAGTCTTATTCCCTGTTTCAAAGCTGGGTTTTTTAAGGTGAAATAATCCCATTGCTATATTTTTATCTTATTATTATTAGTGAGAGTTGGACAGTTAAGGGATGTTTTGTTCATTTAGGAGTCACCCTCATTAATTTATATGTATGCATTCTCTGAGTGTAAACTTCCTATCCTTTTTTTGGGGTTGCAATCTCAAGACAGTTTCCGTTCGATATTTTTGACCTCCAAGCATTATATGTTTGAAGTGATTTTCCTGGTAAACCGTATCTCTGTCAAGAAACATTGGTATGTTAAAAAGAACTTCAGATCTTCCAAATTGCCATTAACTTTTTCTTTGGGGTGGGGGGAGGGATGGAAAAATGTTTTTAACTTATGCCAATAATTTATCCTAAAAAAACTAAATTCTTCCTACTTTACACTTTAAAAATCATTGCCAACAACACGGTCCATAAGCAAGATTCGTTAAGCTTTAAAACATTACAGGTTTCTGCAGCGGTCTTCTCCCTGGTGAAAATAAGTTCTTATTCCATCCACAGATTTAGGCTGAAACTTGAATCTCTTTAGTAACCTCATCACAAGGCATTCAGCTTTTTATAAAACAAACAAAAAAATTGTCGGAAATAGTTTTCATGAGACGGTATACTTGAAAGTGTTACTTTTTGCTCTTCAAAGAAGATATATTGGATTTGGTTTTCTATAGCCTGCATGTTAGTCAAAAAGATGACGTTTTACTTGGTTCAGTTGAGTATTTTGATTTGCACATATTGAAATTTAAGGAGAATTGACAATTTTAAAATTTTTTAGAAATGTGTTTTACTATAGAGTAGCAATTAAGAGCCCTGGTTGTATTGTCAGATGCATCGAGGTGTGAACTCTGGTTTCACCACTTACTACGTTTGTGACATTGAGCTAATTATTAAACCCTCCATTTTCTCTTCTGTGAAATAGGGACAATAGTTCCTGCTTCAGGCTTGTGAAGGTTAAATGAGATGATAGTAGTTAATATTTAATGAATGTTAGTATCTACCAGACCTCTTCAGTGCTTAATATGTGTTTATTTTAATTGTAGGATAAATATCTAAGCTATGTATTATTATCTCATGTTATAGTTGAGGAAACTGAAGCACAGAGAGGTTAAGTATTTTGCCTATGATATATATGATGTACTCAACACAGTTCTTGGCATATAGTTAGCATTTACTGTATTAGATTTTTTGTTGAAATGAGTGGTTATTATGAAGTTTCCAAATGTATTACATTTTTAAGTAACTGACCTCTGGTGTAACATTTCAAAGAATCTACTGTGGCGCTTTTTCTTTCCTCTTGTCTCCATAGCTCTTGGTGCTGGACAGGCATCTTTGTTTGGGAACAACCAACCTAAGATCGGAGGGCCCCTTGGTACAGGAGCCTTTGGGGCCCCTGGATTTAATACTACGACAGCCACTTTGGGCTTTGGAGCCCCCCAGGCCCCAGTAGGTAAGTGTCAGTTACTTTAGAAGCCTTTACTCAGTTTATTTCTTGCTAATACTTAATTTGCTGACTGGATTTTCCACCCCACCCTATCCCATCCCTACCAAAGCGGTATATACACACAGGTCATTAAACAATCATGTAGTGCAGAAGGGCTTATAATAGGTCCTGGCCTTCCCTGCGTCCCCACTCCTAGGTTTGCTCCCCCAAATAAACCACTTTTGTTACAGCTTTTAATTCATCTGGCGTATAAGTAAGTTTATATCTCTAAATGATGTGCTTATATTGCTGTGTTTTGCTTAAGTCTACATATATCAATATTTAACTTGTTAATGGTAGATGAGAATTTAGCTCAGTTATCACCTCTGTTTTTTATTCACTTCTCCCAATATATCTGTTTACTAAATTCCCTAAGTTTAGGGTTTGTTGTTGTTGTTGTTGTAGCTGGATTTGAGACTTTTTTAAAAAATTAATTATTTATTTGGTTGTGCCAGGTCTTAGTTGCGGCTCGTGGGCTCTTTAGTTGCGGCTGCCAGCTCCTTAGTTGTGGCATGCAAACTCTTAGTTGCAGCATGCATGTGAGATCTAGTTCCCTGACCAGGGATCGAACCCGGACCCCCTGCATTGGGAGCGCAGAGTCTTATCCACTGCGCCGCCAGGGAAGTCCCCCACAAGTTTAGTTTTATCTATTAAAGTGTTTTTCATACTTCATTCGTTTGAATACCCCTTCCTAGTTTTTGTGATATCTGCCTGCCACCTTTGTTATTATTTCTAATTTAAAATTAACTTACTTTGTAACTTAAATATCTTTTTTTTTAAAGAAAACTATGTTTTACCAAAAATAAAAAACTGATGTCACCTGGCAGATATAGAGTAACTGAGATGGATGGATGGATGGATGGATGGATGGATGGATGGATGGATGGATGGATGGATGGAAGGAAGGAGAGAAGGAAGGAGTGAGTCTCTGTACCATTAAATTCATCTCCTGTACTATCATGATCCATGTTTCACATTTTGAGAAGCCATGCAAATTTCCATGTCCTTACAAACTTTGCAAATTTAAGCCATGTCCTTACATACTTTTTCTTACTCTGTCAACTAGGAGATAGTATTTTTTGAGTCCCCTTGGTCAAGTAAGGCTAATAGTGCTCTTCCTTACCCTTCTTTTTCTCTCATTTCTTTGCCCTTTTTATATTTTTGTATTGATAAAGTTGATAAAGTACTCCTAATAATTACTGTCTTCTTTTCTTTGGGGAAAGAATAATTTAAAAGTTTCAAATGAACATAGCATTTTATTATAACTGAAAATATTGCTACTTAACCAAGTAATCTTTTCTCATACAGCTTTTTCTTTCTCCTGGAACTTCTAATTATTTTTTTCCCTTGCATTACATTACCTGCCCTTAGCACCTTAACACTAGTCCAAATTCTTAAGGGTGGTATTAGAATTCTTTTACCCTGGATACCTCATTCTTTGATCTCTCTGTCCTCCTGCAGCAGTATGAACTCTGATTACTCCCTAGGCCTTCAGCATTGCTCTAGTATATTCCCTTCAAGTCTACTCAGTGGGGACTGCTGTGTCCTGGATATAGGGTTTTCCTCTTTATCTATTTCCTGAATTTTCTGGAATGTGTCTTCAAGTAACATGGATATGAAAGGTAAACTTTGACTACTTACAGTTCTGAAAACACCTTCATTTGTTCCACACACTTTAATGTTACGGAATTCTGGTCTGAAAATAATTCACCCTCAGAACTTTGACGATACTTCTTGGATTAACCATTTCTGATAAGAAGTCTAATGCCTTTCTGATTCTTGAGACTTGTTCCCCCCAGGCCCACAGCCATTTAGGATTATCCCTTTGTTCTGAAATTTCAGTGATTTGCTTAGATCTTTTCTTTTTTCTTTTTTGGCCACGCCACGAGGCATGCGGCATCTTAGTTCCCCGACCAGGGATTGACCCTGGACCCCAGCAGTGAGAGCGCCAAGTCCTAACCGCTGGACCACCAGGGAATTCCTAGACCTTTTCTGTCTTAACATTTGATTTTTTTTCACCCATGTTTCTACTTTCTAGAAGTTTTTTTTTAATTGTCTTCTGAATCATCCTTCTGGATTTTTTTTTATTGTCTTTCTCATTCTCTGGAAGTTCCTTTTTTTAAGCATCCAGTTCTTAGATGCAGTTTTTTTCTTGAAACTCTGAATTTAATTGGCATTAAAATTTTTTTTAGAATTCTTCTGTTCCTTAAATTTTCAGGATTATTTTTGTTTTGATCCTATTCTTTAATACTCAGTGATGCTTTCCAGTCATATTTAAGAATAAAATAATAAAAATCTCACTGGCAACTTGTGTATCTGGGTAGAGCTTTTTCATCAGTAGATTTCATTTGATAAGTAGCCCAGGAACCAGCTATTAGCCAAGGGTCCTCTAAATGTTAGAATATCACATTCTTAGCTCTGGGATGATACAGGTCCTCTTGTTGCCCTTGTTAACTTGATTTCATCAGAGGAACTCTCTCTGATATTTTGACTTATCTGTTGAGCATCAGGGATTAGGAGGATGATAGGGTATAGTAGTTGTTCTGTATATATGCTTTGCATTGGGTCTTCTCTCCTTCCACAGTCTCCGTTCATCAAATTTAGTTTTCTTGAATCTCTCAGCTTTCTGTGCTTCAGGCAGATAGTCCCCCCTTTTGGCTGTAATCCCCTTTGAGTGTACTCCAAGGTATGGTTTACTCTCTCCTGCTTGTCCACTTCTTTCTTTTAGGCATTTGTTATATTTTCTCATCTGTTCATTTACTACCTTCCTATTCTTTGTCATTGTGGGCTGTATAGATACTTTAATTTGTTTTTTCCATAGATTTTAATTAGGTCTTTGGAGCTAGCAGAGGTGAATTAGAACTCTAATTTCTCTGTGAAAATTAGAATCAGTTTTATCATAAAATTATATTCAAATTTTATTTGTTTTCCTTAGTTTTGATTTTAGTAGGAGGTAGCATAAATACCATAACCTGCTATTTACTTAGATAGCTTTTGAATGGTTTTTAATAATCCATCTTTTCCCAAAGCCAATTAAAAGTTCCTGACATGAATTTGATATTACAGTTATATACAGTAGTGTTCCTGCTCATTTAAATGTAGTTGTATTGATTTAGAATGTACATCTTTGCATCACAGGGTCTTAGTTATAAGGTGCTTTAGAGCTTGTGGGAGTCCATTACTTAAAAGCCTCAGCTATGGTGACTTCCTTACAGGTTTGTCCAGTCCATTGTTTTGTTCAGGTTGTTTAGAAACCAAAACCTGCCTTTATAGAATTTCCACCTGGTGGTTCTACTTCTACCTCCTAAAGCCAAGCAAAATCAGTCTCCTACAATTTCTTTGTGGTAACCTATTGCCTTTCTTTCAGATAAAGTATCAATTTCTTCTGGTCTCAGAAGACTTGATTTTTATACCTTTTTTCTATCTCTTTAATCATTTGGTCATGATATGGTTTTTCAGTATGTTTTCAAATTATTATGACCAGAACTGAATATAACACCAGTAAATGATAGCTTAACTAACGCTTATGCTTGCTTATTCTCTTATTTTTGCTAACTTATCAGCACTCTTTTCTGTATTTTATTTGAAATAATTCAGTTAACAGAGAAGATTTCATATTTAAACATACAGAAATAAAGACATCCTCACACACTTTCCTAATTATGTATGTTTGAATTTGTTGAGGAAGTTTTTATTTGGCATACCCAGGAGGGGTGACCTATACTTGTTAAATGGTGGGATCGGCTAGTGCTGGTCAGTGTTTTTTTTTAATTAATTAATTTATTTTTAAACATTTATTTATTTATTTGGCTATGTTGGGTCTTAGTTGCAGCACACGGGATCTTTTGTTGCTGCGCGTGGGCTTCTCTCGAGTTTTGGCGTGCGGGTTTTTCTCTCTCTAGTTGTGGTGTGTGGGCTCCAGGGCACGTGGGCTCTGTGGTTTGCGGCACGCAGGCTCTCTCATTGAGGCACGCGAGCTCAGTAGTTGTGGCGCGCAGGCTTACTTGCCCTGCGGCATGTGGGATCTTGGTTCCCCGACCAGGGAGCGAACCTGCGTCCCCTGCATTAGAAGGTGGATTCTTTACCACTGGACCACCAGGGAAGTCCCTGATCAGTGTTTTTTTAATGTATAATTGGCTGTCAGGTAACAAACTGACCAGTGAATATTAGAGTTCATTAAAAATATCCAGGGTTTTTTTAGTCTTATTGAATAGTCCACAGAACAACATTATGTTACTGGGTGGCTACTTTTCTGTATTTTTTTCTCACCAGTAGTCTTAAATTGGATTTAGGAACTTTATGAATACAGATGATTTACTATATGATCATTAAATTGACATCTCCTCTGGGTTTCACAATCCTGAGCAAATTTGTACTCTCTCCTAAAATATCAACATACAGTGTTTTAGTATTTAGTGAATACATCCAGTTTTAAGAATGCTTAATTTGACTACGGTGGATCTACCCCTTTTCATTAATTTTATTTTAACTGTCTGTTTTGGGTTTGTTGTTGATGCTGCTATTGTCTCTCCACTCCCCCACCCCCCACTCTGCTCCATTGTATTAAATTTTTCAAAATTTTTTGTTGGTGGCACTTCTTTTCTGTGGATTATCTTATTACATGTTGGCTTTAGCCTTATTTTAAATGTTTATAAAGGAAAAAGTATTTTTATTTCTAAAGTAACTTGTGTGATTTGATTTTTTTATCAGTATTTTTTTTTTGAAATATTTATCTTGCGAAGAGGTTTCTTCATCAATCAGGGTACAGTGCAGATTTTTTTTGTTACTGTTTTCTTTTTACCGTGTACAATTGTTCCTGTCTGATGACGTTTGTTCTTACACTTTTTTTTCCTATTTCTTTATTTTATTTATTTATTTATTTTTTTGGCTGTGTTGGGTCTTCGTTGCTGTGCACAGGCTTTCTCTGGTTGCAGCGAGCAGGGGCTACTCTTTGGTGCTGTGCACGGGCTTCTCATTTTGCGGTGGCTTCTCTTGTTGCGGAGCATGGGCTCTAGGCGCGCAGGCTTCAGTAGTCGCAGCACACAGACTCAGTAGTTGCGGCTTGCGGGCTCTAGAGCGCAGGCTCAGCAGTTGTGGCGCACGGGCTCATTTGCTCAGTGGCATGTGGGATCTTCCCAGACCAGGCCTCAAACCTGTGTCCCTTGCATTGGCAGGCGGATTCTTAACCACTGCGCCACCAGGGAAGCCCTGTTCTTACACTTTGAAAGAAAATGGGGTGATCTTTTTTTCCTTTCAATTTTTACTTAAATGTAATATGAATATCAAATGCAAATAGTAAATATAAGGATGCCTTAACAGCCATTTTCATTTTCATTTGCTACCCTCTTCCTCTATATTCTCAGTATACTTAATATTTTTTATTCTGGAATTTTTTACTTATTAAATTAAATCAAAGATACTTTGTTATTTCCACATTGTCATTTTTAACAACTACTTAATCCACCATGTTGATGAATCATGATTTTTACAACTGTTAATGTTGGACATAGGTTGTTTCCAAGTCTTGACCATTACAGATAACATTCAGTGAACACTTACAAATATGTCTTTATTTACTTTCTAGTTTAATTAAGTCCTTGGGTTAGATTTTCATGATTAAAATCATTAGGTTAAAAAATATAAAAATAGTACTTGCTCTGTGTACTGTCATATTGTTTCTTTTTTTTTTAGTATATATGCTAGGTTTTTTTTTTTTTTTAATTTTGTTTATTTATGGCTGTGTTGGGTCTTCGTTTCTGTGCGAGGGCTTTCTCTAGTTGCGGCAAGCGGGGGCCACTCCTCATCGCGGTGCTCGGGCCTCTCACTATCGCGGCCTCTCTTGTTGCGGAGCACAGGCTCCAGACGCGCAGGCTCAGTAACTGTGGCTCACGGGCCTAGTTGCTCCGTGGCATGTGGGATCTTCCCAGACCAGGGCTCGAACCCGTGTCCCCTGCATTGGCAGGCAGATTCTCAACCACTGTGCCACCAGGGAAGCCCCATATTGTTTCTTTTAGACATACTAAAACCAATTTGCAGTGTTTCTAGAAGTCAGACTGATCTCTTTTTATATAGCTATGCCATTGATAGATAATGAGGTAGATATAAAATTTCTTCAAGGTTGTTTAGGTTTACATTTCTTTGATTATTGGCAATAATGAACACCTAAGTAAAATTTTATGTGTGTTGTCTCTTATGAAATGTTCCACATATCTTTGACCTTTTAGATTATTTGATTGTTGATTTTCTTCACAGTTTGCTCCTTTGCTCTCAACCAGTAATGCCACTGAGTGAGTCTGAACATTTTGAAGAGAATCTCAAGTTCTCTTGATTTAAGGCACTGGATCCTTGGACTGACATCTTGCTTTTTCTTTTCTTTTTTTAAAAAGCTTTGACAGATCCAAATGCTTCTGCTGCCCAGCAGGCTGTTCTCCAACAGCACATCAATAGTCTGACATACTCACCTTTTGGAGACTCTCCTCTCTTCCGGAATCCCATGTCAGACCCTAAGAAGAAAGAAGAGGTAAGTTTAAGGATGTTTCTATAAAATCTATTCTCAGAGTAGGAGAAACTTAGGTGTAATTAAGCTTTTAAGACACATTATTTATGCTTTTCACTAGGCCAGGGGGTAAATTATTTTTGTATCTGGAAGGCAGCATGACAGTGAAATAAGTGTTGAACTGGAAGTAAAGGCTGAGACTTTTCAACAGCCCTGATATGAGGCAGATATTATACTCATTTTATAGTTGAGCAAACTAAGGTTCACAGAGGCTGATTTCTCTAACATCATAATGTCTTAAGTGGCAAATCAAAATTTTTTTCTCCTGATTTCTACATAGCTTTGTCTTAATCTCTTAGGCTCTAGAAATGGTCTTCTGCTCACTGTGTTGTGGCATTAAAAGTAGTCTTTGGTCGGTTTAATCCTTTTTTTACCACTTACAGTCTGTGAGATATTGGGCATCTCCTTTTGCCTCTCTGAATGTGTTTCATCTTTAAAATGGGAATAGCAGTTCTGTTCAGTGTTGAGAATTAGAGTAAGTTGCTCAGTATACAGAAATTATTTAGCCATTTATGTCTGACTAGTTATTGTGTTCAGCACTGAGGATACCTAATAAAAGTAAACAAGAATTTATTCTCTAAGAGCTTGCTATCTAGTGAGGAAGATCAGACCTGTACATGCTTAAATTTACTCAGCTTTAGTATAGTATATGCAGTAATAGAGAGATGAGCCCATCAACTGATGAATGGATAAACACAATGTCGTATGTCTATATAATGGAATATCATTCAGCCATAAAAAGGAATGAAGTGATGATACATGCTACAACATGGATGAATCTTGAAAACATGCTAAGTCAAAGAATCCAAACGCAAAGGCCACATGATTCTATTTATATAAAATGTCTAGAATAGGCAAATCCATAGAGACAGAAAGTACATGCTTGCCAAGAGATAGAGGGGACTTCCCTGGTGGTCCAGTGGCTAAGACTCCGCACTCCCTATGCTGGGGGCCCGGGTTTGATCCCTGGTCAGGGAACTAGATCCCACATGCTGCAACTAAAGATTCCACATGCTGCAACTAAAAAAGTCCCACATGCCACAACTAGGATCCGACACAGCCAAATAAATAAATAATAAAATAAATGAATGTTAAAAAAAAAAAACGAGAGATAAAGAGAGGAATTGGGAGGCACCGGATTTCTTTTTGTAATGAGGGAAACGTTCTGGAATTTAGTGGTTGGTGGTTGTACAGCCTTGTAAATATACTAAAACTCAACTGAATTATATGCATTAAAATGGTGAATTTTATGTTAGTGAATTTTATCTTAATAAAAATTTAAAAATATCACAGAGGGAAGAGCATAGATTCTTCGGTGAGTTTGATAAAGGTTTTCAGAAGAGGTAAGGTTTAACTTTTTTTGAGAACATATGTAGAAGTTGGTAGATCTAGGTCAAGACATTCCAAGCAAAGGCACAGAGTTGTGAAAGATCACAAAAGAGATTTGGGAAGGTTTGTTGTTACTGAAGTGTAAACAGTCTGCATTGTGAACAGAAGAATAAACTGTTGACGGGTTTTATATTTTAGATATTGTTGTTTCAAGTGGTTATATAATCCCATGTATACTGTTTAGGAAAACAAATGTATAACATCCTGAAGATGCTATGGAGACATAGTAAAGGTGCCATCAAAACCAACCTGAAGACTAATTAATTTAGTTGTATGTCTCCTCCACTAAGTTGTAATACCCTCAAATATCAGGGAGAGTAATTGTATTATTATTATTATTTTAAATAAATAAATTTATTTATTTATTTATTTAATTTTGGCTGCATTGGGTCTTCGTTGCTGCACACCGGCTTTCTCTAGTTGCGGCGAGTGGGGGCTACTCTTCATTGTGGTGCGCGGGCTTCTCATTGCAGTGGCTTCTCCTGTTGCGGAGCATGGGCTCTAGGCATGTGGGCTTCATTAGTTGTGGCATGTGGGCTCAGTAGTTGTGGCTTGCAGGCTCTAGAGCGCAGGCTCAGTAGTTGTGGCGCACGGGCTTAGTTGCTCCGCGGCATGTGGGATCTTCCTGGGCCAGGGCTTGAACCCATGTCCCCTGCATTGGCAGACGGATTTTTAACCATTACGCCACCAGGGAAGTCCCAATTGTATTATTTTTATTCTTAGTGTTTGACTCATGGTAATTATCAGCGTTTATTAAATGGTGGATAAATGCAAGCTAATATCTATCCATTTTTTCAGAGTGATGTAGATTGCATAAAAGTTGAATATTTATGGCTGTGTCTCACTTTTTCTTGAAGGATAAGATTTTTGGTTTAATTGAAAAGTAATTAGGCTTAGAATTATTTTGGTATTATATTTTCTTAAAATTGAATGTAAATATCGTCGTCTTTGTTTTAGAAAGCAAAACAACTGCAGGCTATTCTCTTTCGTAAGATGAAGAGAAGTGCACATGGTATATTAATATGTTCTGTTAGTACATTTCGATTTACAAAGCACTTCAGATGCAGTATCTCAATTACATTTTGAAACAAGTCAGACAAACCCATTGAAATGGGGGCTGGGGAGATGAATGAAAATCAATTATAGAGAAATAAAGACAGTTACATTAGCATTCACACTTACATACAAAGTTGGGTGGGAAATCCTTGTGTTTTGGGAGCCAAGACTCCAAGAGGGATCTAGCAGGTGAATGGCAGGGACGAGGTGTGAACTCTGGTCTTCTGATTTTTAAGACCAATATCATATTTGAGTTAAACTAGAACTTTCCTTGATTTTTTTGTTTTTCAGAGATTGAAACCAACAAATCCAGCAGCCCAGAAGGCTCTCACAACACCTACACATTATAAACTGACACCCCGCCCTGCCACCAGAGTCCGACCGAAGGCTTTACAAACAACAGGCACAGCCAAGTCACATCTCTTTGATGGGCTAGATGACGATGAACCATCCTTAGCCAATGGAGCATTCATGCCCAAGTGAGTTTCTGTTAAATTAGATGTAAAATACTAATATAAACTAAGTGTAAAACTGTTTACTTAAATGTGCTACAAATGTTATACATTTTTTCCTTAATGTGATAAATATAGAATGTCATGAAGAAGAATAAAAATAACTCGATCACTCCCAGGGATAATCATAGTTAACATAAACATGTTTTGGTTAACATGCTTCAAGTTTTGCATATATCATGTTATTTGGTTTTGTTTTTGATAAGCTAGTGCTTACATTATTTTAAGCAGAAGACACTGTTTTCTTACAACTCAAATTGGCCAAACTAGTTAAGAAAAAAATATATATACGTATACACACATTTGTTTTAATTCCTACACATATAGATATTAAATAATAAAATAATAATAAATAATTACATTGAAAATAAATTCAGGAAAGTATGTAGAAGAGTTGTTGGTAAACATTGAAAATTATACTTAAAGTATGCAAATATGCCTTATTAGAGTGTTAATATATATACATGGGGGAAAAAACTGAAGAAAAGTACATACCAAAGTGTCAATAGTAGTTAACTTCTGGAGATATAATTTCAGGGCATTTCATTTCTAAGTTGTTTATTTTTCTAGATGCATTGCTAAACACACACAGAGGCTATTTTTAAATACCGAATACTTTTCCAATCAAAAAGGAAAGCTTTTTTTTTTTTTTTTTTTTAAGCTTTGGGGGGAAAAGTAGGAATTCATCTCTTACAGTTCTTAGTCTATGAATGTTATAAAGTGTAAAAAATTATCACTCCTTTTTTTCTCTTAAAAGTATGGTGGGCAGCTGCTTAAGAAAAGATGGAAAGTCCGATTTTATGCATTTCTTTAGAACATCATTGGATTATTTTGAAGGCAGGGACTGTGTATTATTCATGTTTATGTCCCCAGCATTTAGCAAATTGTTTGGCACAGAGTAAATAAAAAGGGCTTAGAGTCACCCTTTTTAGTCCAGTCATCAGATCAACAACTTTCAGGGCAATTTCACCAGGTCTTAGGATCTACAAATATGATATACAAATAGAGAGGATTGGAGTGGGAAAGCACACGTTTTGCTGTTAATATGGTATCCCCTTCCTGGCTTCTACTTCTGTGGTGTTGCTCTCAACAGTCTTTACTTGATGTATCAGAAGTACACGGTTTACCTGTCACTTTTCCTTGATTTACTTTCCTGGAAATGTGGCTTCCAGGAACCCCCCACTTTTCTGGTTTTGTTCCTACCTTACTGGTTGCTCCTTCTGTCTCCCTTGCTGGTTCCTCTTCTTCCTGGCCTCTTAAAATTGGAGTGCCCCTAGGCTCAGTTCTTGATCACATTATCTTTACTCACTCCCAAAGTGATTTAATTTAATTTCAAGACTTTTTGATCATCTGTAGTCTAATTCTCAAACGTTTATCTCCAGCCTGGCCCTCTCTCGCAAACTCCAGACTCTTATATCCAATATCCAGCCCTACTCAACATCTCCACTTGCATGTCTAATAGACACTTATTTCAAAATTAATCTGTCCAGAACTGAACTGATCTTCCACCTTAAAGCTATTCCACCCAAAGCCTTTCCTGTTGCAGATAATTGCATTTCTATCACTCTAGTTGTTCAGGCCAAAAATTTTGGAATCATCATTAACTTTTTTCATACATCCCATATCTAAGCCATCAGCAAATCTTTGTTCTGCCTTTAAAAATTATCCAGAATCTGACCAGTTTTACCACCTTCACTGCTACTAATTACCTTGACCCAAGGCACCATCATCTCTTGACTGAATTACTGCAGTATTCTCCTAACTGATCTTTTTGCTTTTACCTTTGTTCCTTTGCATTCTGTTCAGAATACAGCTAACAGTGATTCTTTTGAAGTGTAAGTCAGACCATGTCACTCTCTATCCAAAACTCAATTGTGGTTTGTACTTCACCCAGTAAAAGCTGAATTCCTTACAATGGCATATGAGGCCCTATAAGAAATGACGTTCCATTACCTCTGTAAACACATCTACTACTGTCTTCACTGTTTACTCCACTATAATCTCCTTGCTGCTGTTAGGACAAGAAAGGCATGCTATCGCCTTTGGATCGTTGCTCCAATTGTTCTCTTTGCCTAAAACACTTCTCCCCATAAATCCTAATAGCTAACTCTCTTACTCTTTACTCAAATGTCACATCGGTGAATACTACTCTGGCCACCCTATTTTAAATTTTACCCATCTTTTCTCTTGTCAGAACTCCACATGTTCTTTTATTTATTTATTTTTTCTGCCAGTTATGCCAGCATCATTTGTTAAACAAACTGCACCATTCCCAAGGGAATTTAAATGCTACCCTTGATATATTAAGTCAGATTCTCTATTCAAGTTATATGCTTGTTCGTTTGCATGTGTGTTTATTCTTTTTTTTTTTTAAGTTTTAAATAACTTATTGAAATATAGTTGATTACAGTGTTGTGGGGGTTTTTGTTTTTTTGGCTGCGTTGGGTCTTCATTGCTGCACGTGGGCTTTCTCTAGTTGCGGCGAGCGGGGGCTACTCTTCGTTGTGGTGCATGGGCTTCTCATTGCGGTGGCTTCTCTTGTTGTGGAGCACAGGCTCTAGGCACGTGGGCTTCAGTAGTTGTGGCTCACGGGCTCAGTAGTTGTGGCACACGGGCTTAGTTGCTGTGAACAAGACACATTCCTCTGTCACAAACTATGGGGGAAGAGAGATGTTGACAAAATAATCACAAGTGAGACAAGTGACAGGAGAAGTAGAGATTGCCACTGTAGGAGAGACTAACAGAATGATGAAGGAAAGCTTCTCTGAGGATGTGTTGTTTAAACTGAAGAGGAATAGGGAGGACTGTCAGGCAGAGGGAGTATTTTGATGTTTCTGGTTTTAAATACACATATATATTTTTTCAAGCGGATATAATTTTATTTTCCAGTTTTTTTTTCAATGTTTGTTTCAAACATGACTTGACCAAATGGTATTCTGTCTTGTATTTACCAAGATAGTCTCTCCCCCCACCGCCCCATTTATATAAAATACTGGAAAGTGCAAGTTGTTGCCTGGACATGAGGGAGAGGTCTTGGAGGGATAGAAAGGAGAGATTACAAGGTGTATGAGGAGACTTCTGGGTGTTTATGGCTATGTTGTTTTTCTTGATTGTGATGATGGTTTCACTGGCGTATACACATGTCAAAACTTACCGAATTGTACAATTTAATATGTGCTGTTTACTGTATGTCAATTCTGAACTAATAAATAAATGTAGCAAGGTTGTGGGAAACAAGTTCAATACAAGTTCAAACAAGTAACTCTTATTCCTATATCGCTGTATTCCTATAAGCCAAGTGAGGGCAGTGACGTAAATATGGCGAAATATACATGAATCTGTCACTTGTTTTTACTTATGAAATATTTCATTGTTGAAATAAATCTGGTGTTCAAAGTCACAGTTTTGCTTTCACAAATTGTGCAACACTTTTCTGTTCTTTGGCTTCTTGTGTCTGTTCCTTGTACCTGTCTCACCTTGATATTTCTGATTCCAGTCCTCTTCACATTTGCCTGACACTGTTTTTATGTTTCATATTTAGTTCCTTGTCTTTTAGTTGTACGTTCTTCATGTGAAACATTTAATTAAACCATCTTCTCTCCTGCCCCCGACCCCACCCCTGTTGCTGTGTTTCCATCCATTGCAGCTAGTATTTTCTGTGATCACCAGGTTGTTCACTCTTTGGCCAGAAGGGACCCTTTCACGTTGGCTCCTAAGCCCTTTCCATAGGCCCTGATAGTGTTTGGTAACTTACTTTCTTGTAGAGTTCACCATGTCAAATTTTGTCCAGGATTTTTTTTGCCTTCTGTGTTCCTGATTTAGATTGGCTTGGATGTTCCTGTCTTATAATTTCCTTACCCAGTTTTGGTATAAAAATTAGGCTGACCTCACAAATTGTATCATTTCCTCTATTTTCTGGAAGACTTTGTGTAAGATAGGCCTTTTTTCCCCCCTTCCATTAGATGTTGGATACTGGTGAAGATACAAGTCTGAAGTATTATTTGTAGTAAGGTGTTTTGTTTTAATTATTGACTTTAAAGTTATAGGACATCAGCTTTTTCATTTTTTTGAGTCACTTTTGACAAGTTATGTTCTTATAATATTCATTTCAGCTCATTAAAATTCCAAACTTACTGGCATAAAGTTGTTTAAAAATATCCTTACTGTCTTTTTCATTTCTGTAGAATCTGTGGGGATGTCTGTGTTTTCATTCCTGACATGTGGGTATTTTGTGCCTTCTCATTTTAGCAATGTGGTCAGGGATCTACCAGTTTTATTGACCACTTCAAAGAACTAACTTCTGGCATTATTGATGCTCTCGAGTCTGATTCCTATTTCATTAATTTTTAATTGTATTTATCATATTTTCACTAATATTTATTTTTAGTCCCTTCCCCCCTCTTTTTAAAAAAAATTTTTTTAAATTTATTTTATTTTTGGCTGCATTGGGTCTTTGTTGCTGCACATGGGCTTTTCTCTAGTTGTGGCGAGCAGGGGGCTACTCTTCGTTGCGATGCACAGGCTTCTCATTGCGGTGGCTTCTCTTGTTGTGGAGCATGGGCTCTAGGTGCGCGGGCTCAGTAGTTGTGGCTCGCGGGCTCTAGAGCTGAGGCTAAGTAGTTGTGGTGCACAGGCTTAGTTGCTCCGCAGCATGTAGGAACTTCACGGACCAGGGCTCGAACCCATGTCCCCTGCATTAGCAGGTGGATTCTTTTTTTTTTTTTTTTTTTTTTAGCAGGTGGATTCTTAACCACTGTGCCACCAAGGAAGTCCATTCCCCCCTCTTTTTATGGTATTTAATTTTCTGTCCTTTGTCTAAATGGATGCTTAGCTTTTATTTTCAACTTTCCTTTTCAAATATTAATATATGCATTTAGAGATGTAAATTTCCCTTTTAGTTCAGCTCTATTTGTACTCTACAAGTTTTGATATGGAGTACTCTTAATGTTCAAAAAATAATTATATGATAAATGTTTTCTGATTTTCATGGGGTTTTTTGAGCCTTGGGTTATTCAAGAATATAAATTCCTAACATGGAGATTTTTAAGTTATCTCTTTGCTGATTTCTAGCTTATGTGCAAAAGAAAAAAGTACTTCAGGTGATTTCAGTTCTTTGAAACTTGTGGCTTGCTTTAATAGTCCAACATATAGTTAGTTTTCATAAACATTCCATGTGTATTTGAAAAGAATATTTATTCCATAATTGTTGGGTATGGTGATATTAAATTAAACTAAGCTTGCTAATCATTTAGGTCTTCTACATACATAGTGATTTATTTGGTTTGGATATTTCAGTTACTTTATTTCCTTAACCTCCAGTATCACGAAAACGTATATGAACACATCTGCAGTTTTCCTAAATTTATCTATTTTAATATTTAACAGCTTTTACAAATGTGTGCCTGAATTACTTGTGTTTTTTTACTTACTAATTTTTATTGTGGTAAAATATACATGAAAATGGTTAAAATGGTAAAATTTATGTTATGTACAATTGCAATTCAGTTGTGTTAAGTATATTTACAATATTGTGTAACTATCACCACCAGTATCTCCAGAACTTCATCATCCCAGACAGAAACTCTGTACCTGCCATGCAATAATTCCCTATTTTCTTCTTCCCCCAGAAGAAGAAACCTGTTAACCTGTTAACCTCTGTATTACTTTCTGTCTGTAAGAATTTGCCTATTTTAGATACCTCATATACAGAGAATCATACAGAATTTATTCTTTTTTTCATGTCTGGATTATTTTACTTGGCATAATGTTTTATTTTATTTGTTTAAATTACTTTTATTGGAGTATAGTTGCTTTACAATGTTGTGTTAGTTTCTGCTGTACAGCAAAATGAATCAGCCATACATATACACATATCCTCTCCCTTTTGGACTTCCTTCCCATTCATGTCACCACAGTGCATTAAGTAGAGTTCCCTTTGCTATACAGTATGTTCTCATTAGTTGGCATAATGTTTTGGAGGTTCATTAAGTTGTAGCATGTATCAAAACGTCATTTCTTTTTAAGGCTGAATAATATTCCACTGTATGGTTAACCCACATTTTGTTTATCCATTCCATCTATTGATGGACTTTTGGGTTGTTTCCACCTTTTAGCTATGTGAATAGTACTGCTATAAATGGTGGTGTACAAGTATCAGAGTCCCGGTTTCAATTCCTTTGAGTATATATCCAGGACTGGAATTGTTTGGTCATACATTGATTCTATACTTAACCTTTTAAGAACTGCCAGACTGTTCGGGCTACCTGAAAAAGAATTCAGAGTAATGATATAGTAAAGGTGATCCAAAACCTTGGAAATAGAATGGAGAAAATACAAGAAACGTTTAACAAGGACGTAGAAGAACTAAAGAGCAAACAATGATGAACAACACAATAAATGAAATTAAAAATTCTCTAGAAGGAATCAGTAGCAGAATAAATGAGGCAGAAGAACAGATAAGTGACCTGGAAGATAAAATAGTGGAAATAACTACTGCAGAGCAGAATAAAGAAAAACGAATGAAAAGAACTGAGGACAGTCTCAGAGACCTCTGGGACAACATTAAACACACCAACGTTCGAATTATAGGGGTCCCAGAAGAGGAAGAGAAAAAGAAAGGGACTGAGAAAATATTTGAAGAGATTATAGTTGAAAACTTCCCTAATATGGGAAAGGAAATAGTTAATCAAGTCCTGGAAGCACAGAGAGTCCCATACAGGATAAACCCAAGGAGAAACACGCCAAGACACATATTAATCAAACTGTCAAAAATTAAATATAAGGAAAACATATTAAAGGCAGCAAGGGAAAAGCAACAAATAACATATAAGGGAATCCCCATAAGGTTAACAGCTGATCTTTCAGCAGAAACTCTGCAAGCCAGAAGGGAGTGGCAGGATATACTTAAAGTGATGAAGGAGAAAAACCTACAACCAAGATTACTCTACCCAGCAAGGATCTCATTCAGATTCGATGGAGAAATTAAAACCTTTACAGACAAGCAAAAGCTGAGAGAGTTCAGCACCACCAAACCAGCTTTACAACAAATGCTAAAGGAACTTCTCTAGGCAGGAAACACAAGAGAAGGAAAAGACCTACAATAACAAACCCAAAACAATTAAGAAAATGGTAATAGGAACAAACATATCGATAACTACCTTAAATGTAAATAGATTAAATACTCCAACCAAAAGGCATAGATTGGCTGAATGGATACAAAGACAAGACCTGTATATATGCTGTCTACAAGAGACCCACTTCAGACCTAGGCACACATACAGACTGAAAGTGAGGGGATGGAAAAAGATATTGCATTCAAATGGAAATCAAAAGAAAGCTGGAGTAGAAATACTCATATCAGACAAAATAGTCTTTAAGCTAAAGACTATTACAAGAGACAAAGAAGGACACTACATTAATGATCAAGGGATCAATCCAATAAGAAGATATAACATTTGTAAATATCTATGCCCCCAACAGAGAAGCACCTCAATACATAAGGCAAATGCTAACAGCCATAAAAGGGGAAATCAACGGTAACACAATCATAGTAGGGGACTTTAACACCCCACTTTCACCAATGGACAGATCATCCAAAATGAAAATAAATAAGGAAACACAGGCTTTAAATGATACATTAAACAAGATGGACTTAATTGGTATTTATAGGACATTCCATCCAAAAATAACAATATACTTTCTTCTCAAGTGCTCATGGAACATTCTCCAGGATAGATCATATCTTGGGTCACAAATCAAGCCTTGGTAAATATAAGAAAATTGAAATTGTATCAAGTATCTTTTCCGGCCACAACACTATGAGACTACATATCAATTACAGAAAAAAATCTGTAAAAAAAATACAAACACATGGAGGCTAAACAATACACTACTAAATAACCAAGAGATCACTGAAGAAATTAAAGAGGAAATCAAAAATACCTAGAAACAAATGACAGTGAAGAAAACACAACGACCCAAAACCTATGAGATGCAGCAAAAGCAGTTCTTAAGACGGAAGTTTATAGCAATACAATCCTGCCTCAAGAAACAAGAAACATCTCAAATAAACAACAGAACCTTATACCTAAAGCAATTAGAGAAAGGAGAACAAAAAACCCCCAAAGTTAGCTGAAGGAAACAAATCATAAAGATCAGATCAGAAATAAATGAAAAAGAAATGAAGGAAACAGTAACAAAGATCAGTAAAACTAAAAGCTGGTTCTTTGAGAAGATAAACAAAATTGATAAACCATTAGCCAGACTCATCAAGAAAAGGAGAAGACTCAAATCAATAGATTTAGAAATGAAAAAGAAATAACAACTAACACTGCAGAAATACAAAGGATCATGAGAGATTACTACAAGCAGTTATATGCCAATAAAATGGACAACCTGGAAGAAATGGACAAATTCTTAGAAAAGCACAACCTTCCGAGCCTGAACCAGGAAGAGAGAGAAAATATAAACAGACCAATGACAAGCACTGAAATTGAGACTGTGATTAAGAATCTTCCAACAAACAAAAGCCCAGGACCAGATGGCTTCACAGGCGAATTCCAGCAAACATTTAGAGAAGAGCTAACACCTGTCCTTCTCAAACTGTTCCAAAATATAGCAGAGGGAGGAACACTCCCAAACTCATTCTATGAGGCCACCATCACCCTGATACCAAAACCAGACAAAGATGTCACAAAGAAAGAAAACTACAGGCCAATATCACTGATGAACATAGATGCAAAAATCCTCAACAAAATACTAGCAAACAGAATCCAACAGCACATTAAAAGGGTCATATACCATATCAAGTGGGGTTTATCCCAGGAATGCAGGGATTCTTCAATATATGCAAATCAATCAATGTGATACACCACATTAACAAACTGAAGGAGAAAAACCATATGATCATCTCAATAGATGCAGAAAAAGCTTTCGAAAAAATTCAACACCCATTTATGATTAAAATAAAACCTTCAGAAAGTAGGCATAGAGGGAACTTACCTCAACATAATAAAGGCCATATGTGACAAACCCACAGCCAACATCGTCCTCAATGGTGAAAAACTGAAACCATTTCCGCTAAGATCAGGAACAAGACAAGGTTGTCCACTCTCACCACTATTATTCAACATAGTTTTGGTAGTGTTAGCCACAGCAATCAGAAAAGAAAAAGAAATAAAAGGAATCCAAATCAGAAAAGAAGAAGTAAAGCTGTCACTGTTTGCAGATGACATGATACTATACATAGAGAATCCTAAAGATGCTACCAGAAAACTACTAAAGCTAATCAATGAATTTGGTAAAGTAGCAGGATATAAAATTAATGCACAGAGATCTCTTGCATTCTTATACACTAATGATGAAAAATCTGAAAGAGAAATTAAGGAAACATTCCCATTTACCACTGCAACAAAAAGAGTAAAATACCTAGGAATAAACCTACCTAAGGAGACAAAAGACCTGTATGTATGCAGAAAACTAGAAGACACTGATGAAAGAAATTAAAGATGATACAAACATGTGGAGAGATATACCATGTTCTTGGATTAGAAGAATCAACATTGTGAAAATGACTATGCTACCCAGAGCATCTACAGATTCAATGCAGTCCCTATCCAACTACCAATGGCATTTTTCACAGAACTAGAACAACAAATTTCACAATTTGTATGGAAACACAAAAGACCCCGAAGAGCCAAAGCAATCTTGAGAAAGAAAAATGGAGCTGGAGGAATCAGGCTCCTGGACTTCAGACTATACTACAAAGCTACAGTCATCAAGACAGTATGGTACTGGCACAAAAACAGACATATAGATCAATGGAACAGGATAGAAAGCCCAGAGATAAACCCACCCACATATGGTCACCTTATTTTTGATAAAGGAAGCAAGAATATACAATGGAGAAAAGACAGCCTCTTCAATAAGTGGTGCTGGGAAAACTGGACAGCTACATGTAAAAGAATGAAATTAGAACACTCCCTAACACTGTATACAAAAATAAACTCAAAATGGATTAAAGACCTAAATGTAAGGCCAGACACTATCAAACTCTTAGAGGAAAACATAGGCAGAACACTCTATGACATAAATCACAGCAAGATCCTTTTTGGCCCACCTCCTAGAGAAATGGAAATAAAAACAAAAACAGGGGGCTTCCCTGGTGGTGCAGTGGTTGAGAATCTGCCTGCCAATGCAGGGGACATGGGTTCGAGCCCTGGTCTGGGAAGATCCCACATGTCGCGGAGCAGCTAGGCCCGTGAGCCACAATTACTGAGCCTGCGCGTCTGGAGCCTATGCTCCACAACAAGAGAGGCCGTGATAAGGAGAGGCCTGAACACCGCGATGAAGAGTGGCCCCCACTTGCCGCAACTAGAGAAAGCCCTCGCACAGAAACGAAGACCCAACACAGCCATAAATTAATTAATTAATTAATTAATTAAATTAAAAAAAAGATGGGATCTAATGAAACGTAAAAGCTTTTGCACAGCAAAGGAAACCATAAACAAGCCTAAAAGACAACCCTCAGAATGGGAGAAAATATTTGCAAACAAAGCAACTGGCAAAGGATTAATCTCTAAAATTTACAAGCAGCTCATGCAGCTCAATATCCAAAAAACAAACAACCCAATCCAAAAATGGGCAGAAGACCTAAATAGACATTTCTCCAAAGAAGATATACAGATTGGCAACAAACACATGAAAGGATGCTCAACATCACTAATTATTAGAGAAATGCAAATCAAAACTACAATGAGGTATCACCTCACACCGGTCAGAATGGCCATCATCAAAAAAATCTACAAACAACACTGGAGAGGGTGTGGAGAAAAGGGAACCCTCTTACACTGTTGGTGGGAATGTAAATTGATACAGCCACTATGGAGAACAATATGGAGGTTCCTTAAAAAACTAAAAATAGAAGTACCATACGACCCAGCAATCCCACTACTGGGCATATACCCTGAGAAAACCATAATTCAAAAAGAGTCATGTACCACAATGTTCATTGCAGCTCTATTTATGATAGCCAGGACATAGAAGCAACCTAAGTGTCCATCGACAGATGAATGGATAAAGAAGATGTGGCACATATATACAATGGAATATGACTCAGCCATAAAAAGAAACGAAATTGAGTTATTTGTAGTGAGGTGGATGGACCCAGAGTCTGTCATACAGAGTGAAGTAAGTCAGAAAGAGAAAAACAAATACCGTATGCTAACACATATATATATGGAATCTAAAAAAAAGAAAAAATTGGTTCTGAAGAACCTAGGGGCAGGACAGGAATAAAGACACAGATGTAGAGAATGGACTTGACACGGGCAGGGGGCAGCGTAAGCTGGGATGAAGTGAGAGAGTGGCATGGACTACCAAATGTAAAATCGGTAGCTAGTGGGAAGCAGCCACACAGCACTGGGAGATCAGCTCGGTGCTTCGTGACTACCTAGAGGGGTGGGATCGGGAGGGTGGGAGGGAGATGCAAGAGGGAGGAGGTGTGGGGATATATGTATATGTATGGCTGATTCACTTTGTTATAAAGCAGAAACTAACACCATTGTAGAGCAATTATACTCAAGATGTTAAAAAATAAAGGAAAAAAGAAAGAAAGAACTGCCAAACTGTTTTCCATAGCTGCTGCACCATTTTACATTCCCACCAGCAGTGCACAATGTTTTAATGTTCTCCATATCCTTGTCAGCTCTTGTTATTTTATGGTTTGTCTGTTTGTTTATAACAGCCATTCTAGTGGGAGTGAAGTGGTACCTCATGCTTGTAATTTGCATTCCCTTTATGATGTTGTGTATCTTATGTGCTTATTGGCCATTTATCTTCTTTGAAGAAAACTGTGGCAGTAACTGGAATTCAAGGATGATGATATTGACCTTCAGAGTTTTTGTTTTTTTTTTTATGACAGTGCTTATTGAGATGAGTCATAGCTGAACTTAGGACCATGTGCTTTTTACTTTTAGTTCTTTCTTAACTCCAGGGGTAGAGACTTTTCAGGTCCCAACACAAAACGAGTGGCATTACTAGTGACCCACCCCCTTGGTGGCTCTAGACTCATCTCTGCCTCCCTGGTCCCACAAGACTGTCAAGTTCACCATCAGCCTCTCAGCCTTCCCTTTGGATCAGAAAGGTCTTCAGGAGAAAAGCAACCCAAAATATCGGACACCTCCCCATACCACTGTCCCCCCAGGTTGCTGGTACAGTCATTTTTTACTATCTTGTTGGCTCTTAATGCCTAGAAAGAGCTCTGAGTTTTCTGGTAATCCTTCCTAGGCGAATTAGTCTCCATTACCTAGTCTACCATTAATAGGAGGGCAAGTTTTATTTTTCATGGAAATAATAATTTTTTATTGTCAAGTGCCTATTTTATTGGCTTACTTAATACTTATTTAATAACATCATTACTATAAGGAGTATAACTAGCATACATAGGTAAGGAACAAACACTAGATGTTTGTTACTATATAACCCAGTTGTTGAGACTAGAATAAATAAGAGAGTGGCCTAACTACTTAATGGTTGGTTTTGGGCGGCGGTGGCGGGGGGGGGTGGGGAGGCAGGTTGGTTGGTGGGGTTATTTTTGTTTTGCTTTGTTTTTGTTTTTTTGGCTATACCGCACACCATGCGGGATCTTAGTTCCCCAACCAGGGATCAAACCCACGCAGTAGAAACGTGCAGTCCTAACCACTGGACCTCCAGGGAATTCCCAATGGTTGGTTGTTTTAAAAGAGGGAATAGAGTGCATTAGGTAATCCAGTGACTTTTTAAGTGGAGGTTGATTAAGATCTCTTATATGGTTTTTCTACTTAAAGCCTGTATGCTGTAGACGTTGTTGCCTTAAATAAACCTATTGTACACAAACTTGAACTTTTTAGGTATTCATGGTCATTTCCATCATTGGATATCAGGGGATTTTACTCCTCTTTCTTGTCTTTTTTTTTAAAGAAACCTATCTCATTTAATCAACAAACATCTATCCTATTTTCCTTCAAGGCAGCGTGCCAATTTCTATGCAGGAGCAGTCATAAATCCTGACTGCCAAAAAAGAAAAAATATTTAATGAGAGAAAAGACATATAGAGAAGTAATTGAAATATATTACAGTGTGATGAGTAAACTAGTGTCTGAACAAAATGCTCAGGGAGTTCAGAAAGGGAAGAGTGTTTTCTAGGGGATTTCCTACTTGGTTTTTATGTGCTTAGCTTATTCTTCCAAACACCAGAGTGTAATATATTTGAGACCTTGTGTTCTGGTTATGTATTTATGGGATAAGTTGGTGAATTGAACTTGTTAGGTCAATTTTAGATATATATGAATTGAATAAGAGTGCCCCTTTCCACTTAAGGTTTTAAGATAGTCTTTGATGTAATTATGTGTGCCTGAGTTCTTTCTTTTTTTTTCTTTTGGTCTCTGCTTATAGGAAGAGCATTAAGAAGCTGGTTTTGAAAAACCTTAACAATAGCAATCTCTTCTCTCCTGTTAATCGTGATTCAGAAGATCTAGCTTCACCATCTGATTATCCAGAAAATGGAGAGAGGTAAACTGAATTCTCATTTGGGTTACTTCTGGTAGAGGGCCTTGTGCTCATTTAGAAAAGATTCTGAGCTTAGAATTTATTCGTTCTATGAAATTTTATGAAGTTAGAAGTATTGGGTTGGCCAAAAAGTTCGTTCGGATTTTTCCATAACATCTTATGGAAAAATCCGAACGAACTTTTTGGCCAACCCAATATTACAGCATATGAGCATCTAGAAATTATGCTGTGTTGTTGCTTCTTGAGTACTTTAGACCTTAAAACTATTGTTTTTCTGATTCAGTTCTGCAAAACTATTTTGTTATCCATGTATGTCATTTTGGACGGGGTTGTTAAAGTGACACACAGTCACTGTAACCAAACCAAAAAAATTAAAAAGTATAGAAATATATAAAGGAGGAAGTACAGGTATATACACTAATTCTTAAGAGTTCAGTATGTATTCTTACAGTTTAAAAATTTATTTATAAATATATTCTTATATATTGTAGAGTTTATGCATGAAATAATATTCTGTAACCTGCTTATTTCCATTTACTGTAAACACCTTTCTGTATCAATATGAATAACCTGCCTCCTCTTTTTAAATGAGTCTGTAACCATTATTGTAAACGTAAGGTAATTCAATCATTTCTCTATTAGAGGACATTTAGATTATTTTGGTATTCCTAAATTCAAAATAATGCTTCATATATGCAAGGAAAAATCCTTGCATATATGTCTTTGCACTCCTGTTTTTTTTCCTCTTTGGATAAAATTTTAGTTTGAGTTTTCATAAATGAATCATTATCTAATACCTTATTGATTATAATATTAAAAATTAAAAATTTTCAGGTTTTTATTTTGAAATTCACCACTGATTATTTGACCCCACATAGTAGACACCCCTTCCCCCTTTAAACTAAATATTGTGATGCTCAGATTCATTCATTCATGAAAATAGGTCAGTTAAAGCTGTGGAATCTACAGCCAGATTTCCTGGGTTACAATCCCAACTCTAGCACTTACAGCTTTCTGACCTTGGCAAGTTATTTTTCTGTGTCCGAATTTTCTGTAAAATACAGAGAATGATAGCTTATTTTACAGGTTTACCGTAAGTATTAAGTGAATTTTTAATGCATGGAATTACCTAGAACAGTGCCAGATGCTAGTAAAAGCCTAGCAATGGTTGATTGTTACCATTTTACTACTGTTTCTACTCAAGGGGCTAAGATAGTATTTATTTTCTCCCTTTTCAGATTCAGTTTTCTGAGCAAACCAGTCGATGAAAACCATCAGCAGGATGGAGATGAAGATTCTCTTGTGTCACATCTTTATACCAACCCTATTGCCAAACCCATTCCTCAAACCCCAGAGAGTGCTGGAAATAAACATAACAGCAGCAACAGTGTGGATGATACCATTGTTGCGTTAAACATGCGTGCTGCCTTGCGAAATGGGCTGGAAGGAAGCAGTGAAGGAACCTCTTTTCATGAGGAGTCACTGCAGGATGACCGAGAAGAAATAGAAAATAATGCTTACCATATGCATCCAGCAGGTCAGATTCAGATTGGCACTTGAGTAATCTCCTACCAGTCATATGAGACCTCTTGTTTGTCACTGATTTTCAACATAATAGAAGTCAGCTATTTGAACTTCTAAATGTTTTTTATTGCATTTTATGGAAGTTAACACTTAAACACTTCACACTGATGCTTTGGTTGATTTGGAATTCACTTTTTTTTGTACCTTTGGAGTAGTTAAAATTCATTTTATTAATTATCCTGGTATAGTTTAAATATCCCAAATTTTGTAGCCAGAGAGACTATCCTCATAATTTTTCCTAGCTTTATAAACTCACATATTGTTAATTGGTTTTTTAATTAAAATTATGCTAGTATTATCATATGAGATTTTTGAGATTTGAGTTCGTTTAAGTGTATAGACCATAAATGCCTGACTAGAATAGGCATTCAAATGTTAGTGGTTGCTATGGTTATTATCACCTCAGTTCTGTGCTTTTCTTTTTTGTCCCCAACAATGAACTGATTAGTTTTTCCACACTAATCCATGAAACAGTATAAACTACAAGATTGAAGTATCTTGACGGGATGCTTAAAGTTTGCCTTTTTTCTCTGTTGACTTAACATCTCATTTGGGTTTTGACAAATGTCATTACATTCCCCCTGCCCCCCTTTTAACTGAGGTACAATTTGCATATAGTGAAGTGCACAGATCTTAAGTGTTCATTTCAATGAATTTTGACATATATATACTCAATCAAGAGATAGAACATTTCTTTCACCCTGGAAAGTTCTTTTGTGTCCCCATCTCAAGAAGTCAACCACAGTCTCGTTTCTGTCACATAGATTAGTTTTGCCTAGTCTTTTTTTTTTTTTTTTTAATTTATTTTACAGTTTGTCTTGATGTGTCTGTAAACTTGTTCTATATCTAATTATCTTATTGCCTTCATATATATATTTTTGGTCACTTGGTGCCCTAAGGAAACAGCTTTATACTTTCACATTAAGAACCCTATGTTGTCTATATTTGTGTTTAGACATCTACATGAGTTCATTATAATACTGCATCTTAAATATCCAGTCTAGATTTTTTTTTATTGTTTCTAGTTTTCTCACTGACCTTTTTTGCCGCCTCCCAATTTAAAATTCCATTCTCAAGGACACTTTAACAACCCTCTAAAACTTGCCCATAGAGAAGCAAGTTAAGCATGTGAGTGGGCATTGCTGGAGGCTGGAATTTGATCTTATATTGGCCTTAAACTCTTTCCTCTCAGAGAGCAAGTTAGCCTGATCTCTTCCTATAAATGGAACAAGGAGTGACTAGAATAAGCATACCCATGCTATATTTTCTTTGATTTCTTCAGAAATCTGCCTAGTTAGTACTTTTTAAAATAACATCAATGTAGTCCTTTAAGTTTCCATTTGTCTATGGGACTTTCTCATGTAGGATTTTTCATCTTGATTTTAGCTCTCAATTTGAGGATGTAAATTTGAAAGATACAAGAGGTTTATAGAAGGCAATAACGTGTAAAACTAAAAGCATTGGGTTTGGAGTTTTAGCTCCACCTCTAATCCACTGAATTACCGCATAAGCCAAAAACCTGGGTTTGGGCATCTTCCATGTGTAAAATAAAAGAAAAAAATAAGTCTTTCCCAGAATGTATTCTATGGAATGCCTTTCATAGTGCAGTATGTTAATAGGTGTCATATGAAAAGGAAGTTCTGTGGTTAAATAAGTCTTGGAAACACTGGATTAAGTAAATAGATTTCATTGTTTTGTGAGTTTTCAGAACCTGTAATATACTATCTTGTGCATGTTCTGCAAACTTACTTAACCATGAGGTTTTTTTAAAAAAACACTTGGTTTCTCTTAGGAATAGTGTTTCTTAGAAAAGCAGATTTAAAAAAAAAAGAAAGAAAACTAGCTTGGAAAAATGCTTTATTCCTATATATTTTCTCTTTTTATAATATTTACTGATTATTTCAGGTAATTTTTTAAATTATCCATTCTGTAGAAAATTTTTAAAAAGGAAAAAGTGAAATAAATATTACTGAAAATTCCTCTACCTGAGGTCAGTCACAACTAGTATTTTCCGTTTCTTTTGTCATAGGCATCGTTCTCACTAAGGTTGGCTACTATACTATTCCATCCATGGATGACCTAGCTAAAGTTACCAATGAAAAAGGAGAGTGCATTGTCTCTGACTTCACTATTGGTCGTAAAGGTGAGTGTGAATTTAAGAGTTAGTAGTGTATAAGCCAGAGATCTTCACTTTATTTTTGTAATTAAGTAAAGGAAGCTCTTGATAGCTAAATCTGTTTTTTGCATACATTTGGACCCACCTTGGCCTGAATAGACACCTTGATTGAAAAGTAACAAAAAAGACTAGAACTTTGTAACAGTCTTTACAAAGACTGTAAGTATTTGGTAAGTATTTGGCTCATTGCAATTTTCTACAATTAAAATACTGTAAACAGCAAGAAATACTAAGTGAGAAAATTAATAGTTGACAAGAGATGGGTAATATTTAGGTTCAACTTCATATTATTATTACAGATAAAATTTTCTTGGGGAAAAATCTCATCTTGCTGTATTGTATTAAAAGAAGGGCTCAAGTATTTTAATTCATACTGCAGGCTAGGTGTTAAGGGTTGTTTATGTAGCAGCCATACAGATACATGGGGAGAGACTTTAAAAGGCTATTTTGAGGATAACGTTAAGTGCTGTAAAAACGCACATGTTAAATCAGATAAATGTATTTGATGTCACCTTCTAATACATATTATAGATGAAATAACCCATTCAAGGAATTGCTGGGTGATTTAGAATATTGATTAATGTTTAAAGCTGCTTGCTTCTTCTGATTATATAATCACTAGAAGTATGAAATGGGTATTTGCCCTCTATACAGGATGAGTTTTTAACTGTTTGTTCTGATTTATAGGTTATGGTTCAATCTATTTTGAAGGAGATGTGAATTTGACAAATCTAAATTTAGATGACATTGTGCATATCCGAAGGAAAGAAGTGATTGTCTACTTAGATGATAACCAAAAACCACCTGTGGGTGAAGGGCTAAATAGGTATGAATTTATTTACATATTTTAAAAATAATCAGCTAAATCACAATTTTTTTCTGTTAACACAAATGTATTCATATTATATACATTTTTTTGCAACTTGACTCTTTGACTTACTATAGTGTGTGTGATTATTGTTTCTCTACTTTCATTTAAAAGTATAAGTGATAAAGAAATGCTATAGTATGACTTTTTTGACTTCTTTTCCCTAATATCTTCAGGTCCAATTGGTTAGTTTCCAAAAACTTCTGGAAAACACTTTTTTTTTGGCCACACTGCATACCATGTGGCATCTTAGTTCCCCAACCAGGGATTGAACCCTTGCCCTCTGCAGTGGAAGCACAGATTCTTAACCACTGGACCACCAGGGAAGTCCCAGAAAATGCTTTTTAATAGTATTTTTCTCTTGTTTCTGCTGTGACTGTGCTTAACTCTTTCTCTATATTTTAGTGTGAGATACTAGCTTCTAATGGTCCAGGTGAAAGGGCCATAATTAAAGTCATTTATGTTCACAACCCACTGAGATTGAATCATGAAGAAATAGAAGCTCTGGGGCTTCCCTGGTGGCGCAGCGGTTAAGAATCTGCCTGCCAGTGCGGGGGACACGGGTTCGAGACCTGGTCTGGGAAGATCTCACGTGCTAAGCAACTAAGGCTGTGCACCACAACTAGTGAGCCTGTGCTCTGGAGTCCGCGAGCCACAACTACCGAGCCTGAGTGCCACAACTACCGAAGCCCGCGTGCCTGGAACGCGTGCTCCACAACAGGAGAAGCCACCTTAATGAGAGGCCCACGCACCACAACGAGGAGTGGCCCCCGCTCGCCACAACTAGAGAAAGCCCACACGCAGCAACGAAGACCCAACATAACCAAAAAATAAATAAATAAATAAATTTATAAATAATATAAAAACAAAGAAATAGAAGCTCTGAACAGCCTTGTAACCAATAAGGAAATTGAATTAGTAATCAATACCCCCTGCCCTGGTGCCCGCTTCACCCAAGCCCTGGACCAGATGGATTCACTGGTGAATTATACCAAACATTTAAAGAAGAATTTACACCATGCTCCTCAAACTCTTCCCAAAAATTGAGGAAGGAACACTTTTTAATTCTTTGAGGCAAGCATTACCCTGATTCCAAAGCTAAACAAAGATGCTACAAGAAAAGAAAACTACAGACCAATATCTTTAATAAATATTGATGTAAAGCTCCTCAACAAAATACTAGCAGACAGAATTCAACACTGCATCGATTGGATTACACACCATGGCCAAATGGGATTTATTTCTGGAATGCACAGATGGCTTAACATACAAAAATTGATGAATGTAATGCATCACATTTACGAAGGACGAAGGAAGAAAACCACATAATCATCTCGGTGCAGAAAAAGCACTAGACAGAATTCAACACCTTTTCATTATAAAGACACTCAGCAAAATAAAGATAGAAGGAAACTACCTCAGCATAATAAGGCCATATTTGAAAAACCCACAGTGAACATCATACTCAGTAGTGAAAGACCGAGAGCTTTTCTTCTAAGATCGGGAACAAGGCAAGGATGCTTGCTTTTGCCACTGCTGGAAGCCCGAGCCAAACCAATTAAACAAGAAAAAGAAATAAAAGACATTCAAATTGAAAAGAAAGAAGTAACATTATCTCTGTTCACAGATGATGTGATCTTTTTTTTTAAATTTTTACTTATTTTTTTGGCCATGCCGTGCGGCACGTGGGATCTTAGTTTCTTAACCAGGGATCAAACCCATGCCCCCTGCAGTGGAAGTGCGGAGTCTTAACCTCTGGGATGCCAGGGAAGTCCCAGATGATGTGATCTTATATGTAGAAAGCCTAAAGATTCCACAAAAAACTTTACAGCTAATAAACAAATTTAACAAGGTAGCAAGGTACAAAATCAACACGCAAAAAACAGTTGAGTTTCTGTACACTAACAATAATCTGAAAAGGAAGTTAAGACAGTTTCACTTACAGTAGCATCAAGAAGAATAAAATACTTAGGAATAAACTTAACCAAGGAGGCAAAAGACTTGTACACTGGAAACTACAAAACACTGGAGAGAAATTGAAGAAGACATATAAATGAATAGATATCCCATGTTCATGGACTGGAAGACTTAAAATTGTTAAGCTGTCCATACTACCCAAAGCTGTCTACTGATTTAATGCAATCCCTATCAAAATCCCAGCCGCATCTTTTGCAGAAATAGAAAAAATGATCCTAAAACTTACGGAATCTCAAGGGTACCATGAATAGCCAGACTAATCTTGAAAAATAACAGAGCTGGAGGACTCACACTTCCTGACTTGAAAAACAAAGCTACAGGAACCAAAACAGTGTGTTACTGGCATAAAGACAGACATATATAGAGTAATGGAACAGAATAGAGAGCCCACACATACATGGTTAAATGTTGACAGGGTTGCCAAGACCATGCAATGGAGAAAGAACAATCTCTTCAGCAAATGGTTTTGGGAAAACTGGATATCCACAACAGAAGAATGAAGTTGTACCCTTACCTTATGCCATAAATAAAAATGAACTCAAAATTGATCAAAGACCTAAAACATAAGACTGAAAACTATAAAACTCTTAGAACATGTTTCACAACATATATGGCAAAGATTTCCTGGGTACGACACTGAATGCATAGGCAACAAATAGTAAAAATAAACAAACTGGACTACATCAAAATTTAAAACTTCTGTACATCAAAGGGCATAATCAACAGAATGAAAAGCCAGCAAATCACGTATCTAATAAGGGGTTAATATCCAGAATATGAAGAACTTCTATAGCTCAACCATTTAAAAAAAAAAAAAATCTAATTAAAAATGGGCAAAGGACTTGAATACATGATTCTCCAAATATGATAAACAAGTGGCCAACAAGCATATGAAAAGATGCTCAACATTGATAATAATTAGCGAAATGCAAATCAAAACCACAGTGAGTTATCACACCCCTTAGGAGGTTACTTTAAAAGAAAAATAACATGTTTTTGCAAGAGTGTGGAGAAATAAGAACCTTTGTGTATTATTGGTGGGAATGTAAAATGTGGTTTGGCTGCTATGGGAAAGAGTATGTATGGTGGTTCCTCAAAAAATTAAAAATGAACCAGCAGTTCTACTTCTGAGTATATATCCAAAAGAATTGAAAAATAGTCTTGAAAAAATATGTACACACCCATATTCATAGCAACACTGTTCATAATAGCCAAGAGGTAGAAGAAACCCAAGTGTCCGTGAATAAACAAAATGTATGTACACACAGTGGAATATTATTTAGCCTTAGAAAGGAAGGAAACTTTGACACACGCTACAGAACGGATGAACCTTCAGGACATTATACTAAGTGAAATAAGCCAGTTGCTTGCAGAAAGACAAATAATGTATGAGTCAACTTATTTGAGGCATGTAGAGAGTCAGATTCATAGAAACAGACAGTAGAATGGTGATGATAACTTTTGTTATACCTTTTTAACCACAGTAAAAATTAATGTTAAAAAAAGTCATCTATTATTATGTGGTAATCACTGTACTAAATGCAAGGCATACTGGATGAATAGGACACAGTCCTTGATCTCAAATATTGCTATTAGAAGGATTACATTACCGTTATTATCATCAATTCACACTCATTATTTAATGGTTAATACTGTGATGTTCCTGATACCTCATTCTGCAGGCATTCGTTGTTAATGGTAGTTGCTGCTATTATTACTGTTGTTGTTATGTACGATAGCACTTTAAGACCTTCACTGAGACTTAGGTCCTTGCACTGGACTATTAACACTGGACTTGGTCGAGGATGCATAGCTTAAGTGTTACTAAAATCAGATTGGGGACCCTGGTGGCGCAGTGGTTAAGAATCTGCCTGCCGCAGTGGTTAAGAATCCGCCTGCCAGTGCAAGGGACACGGGTTCGAGCCCTGGCCCAAGAAGATCCCACATGCCGCGGAGCAACTAAGCCCATGTGCCACAACTACTGAGCCTGCGCTCTAGAGCCCGCATGCCACAACTACTGAGGCCCGCGCTCCACAGCAAGAGAAGTCACCGCAACGAGAAGCCTGCACACCGCAACGAGAAGCCTGCGCACCACAACAGAGTAGCCCCCACTCGCCACAACTAGAGAAAGCCCGCGCACAGCAACGAAGACCCAACACAGACAAAAAATAAATTAATTAAATAATTAAATAATTAAAAATAAAAGAGAATCCGCCTGCCAATGCGGGTGACACGGGTTCAATCCCTGGTCCAGGAACATCCCACATGCCACGGAGCAACTGAGCCCACATGCTGCAACTACTGAAGCCTGTGCGCCTAGAGCCCGTGCTCCGCAGCAAGAGAAGCCACCGCAGCGAAGAGTAGCCCCCGCTCACCGCAACTAGAGAAAGCCCCAGCACAGCAACGAAGACCCAATGCAGGGTCCAACCCCTGCCCGCAAAAAAAAAAAAAAGTCCGATTAGAGGGGCTTCTCTGGTGGCGCAATGGTTGAGAATCCGCCTGCCAACGCAGGGGACACAGGTTTGAGCTCTGGTCTGGGAAGATCCCACATGCTGCGGAGCAGCTAAGCGCATGCACCACAACTACTGAACCTGCACTCCAGAGCCCGTGAGCCACAACTACTGAAGCCCGCATGTCTAGAGCCCGTGCTCCGCAACAAGAGAAGCCACCACAATGAGAAGCTCGCGCACCGCAACGAAGAGTAGCCCCCGCTCGCCACAACTAGAGAAAAGCCCGTACGCAGCAATGAAGACCCAACGCAGCCCTAAATAAATAAATAAATAAATTTACTAAAAAAAAAAAAAATCGGATTGGAAATAATTGATGTACCATGGTAGTTTGAAGTAAGTGGGGTTTGACACTCTTGAACCAGATATTTAGCTAGTTGATGTGGGGGTAATTCCTTACTCTTAAGCCCATCTACCTTAGGAGCCAGGATTCAAGTTTATGAAACACCTGCAGAATAATTCCACAGTAACACAGGTACCTACATGTGCTGTGTATATACATGTTACTTGGCTTTCTGGTCATAAAATATGAAACATTTACACTTTACTTGATTGTACATTACAGGAAGGCTGAAGTTACATTGGATGGAGTTTGGCCAACAGATAAAACATCTCGTTGTTTAATAAAGAGCCCAGATCGACTTGCTGATATCAACTATGAGGGAAGATTGGAAGCAGTTTCAAGGAAACAGGGAGCTCAGTTCAAAGAGTACCGTCCTGAAACTGGTTCTTGGGTATTTAAGGTATAGTCATTTAACCTAGTTCTTATAAACTGTGGTTATAAACTGTGTCAGAAGAGATCCTTTTTTAAATTCTATTTCTACAAATTAGGAAATAAATATAGAGATACATCATAATTTGCTTCAAATTACGCATCTCATTAAACCCCAGAGCAGTAAGGAGCTATTATAAACTTTTTGAGCACATGATTCAAGTTCTACACCCCATCTTATGACCATTTAGATATACTTCTATGGTGTGTTTTTCTAATTTGTGGCATCGTTGGGGACATCGGGCAGAATTTTTGTCTCTTGATAGATCACCTCTTCCTAAATAATTTTTATTCTTTTAAAGATTTCTGGGTATGTAGAGGTTGACTTCCTCCCTTCCTTGATAGTTTAGTCCAGTGGATTCTTTCTCTTCTAGACCATTTGGATTATTTAGCTTGTTGAAGGCCCTTGTGTAGGTAGGGAACAACTAGGCAGTACGTACACACGCGCGCGCACGCGATATATACATATATACCGAAAATAGTAATGACTCTTCTGGATTTGGTTTCCTGTATTAATATAGAAAGTTAGTAATTATATGAGCAACTAGTACACGCACCAAACATCATCTAAATCTTAGAAAAAAACAGTAAAGTGTGATACGTGACATTTCATTGTGCTTTAAATATTTTGATCTCTCCTTTTTTATTTTTTTTTTGAAGCTAATTCTGTAAGATTGCAAGGGCAAGTATAATGGAAGCCCTTCTGAATATAACAGTGTTAAAACAGATTTTGTTGGATTCTTCTTTTCCTTAGGTCTCTCATTTTTCTAAGTATGGCCTTCAGGATTCTGATGAAGAGGAGGAGGAACGGCCATCCAAAACTAGTACAAAGAAGTTGAAGACTGCCCCTTTACCTCCTGCAGGCCAGGCCACCCCATTCCAGATGGCTCTTAATGGCAAACCAGCACCTCCACCCCAGGTAGAGACGGGACAATGAATTTGAATGGAGTCCATGATACAGACGTTGAAAGCAAGTCATTCAGCTAGTACAAAGCTGTTTTATGACCCCGGAACTTTGAAGAGTACAAATGTATTGGCAATCATGTTAAGACAATTACAAGGGAGGGCATGAGGTGGTACTGGCATCTGTTGTTTACTTGAGAGATTCAAAGAATTCTCTTGCTGTTTGGATCATTCCTTCTACAGATTGTCATTCTTAGACACCTCCCTCTCTCTTCATTTGGACTTGCTGAATTCTCTGCTCAGTGATCAACTTAAGATAGTATTTTGCTTGTGTGGGTTGATGCAAAGTAAACCCGACTTTTGTTGACTACCTGATGTGCAGTTTAATCTTATTCTTTACCTCCATGGTTTTTTTAAAAGTTCAGTTAGCTTTCTGCAAGGGTTTTTAACTCCATTTTTCTCAAGTTGTTTGCTTATACTTCAGGTAATCTCTTGATATTTGTATTTTGACAATACATAATCTTTATGAAAATACATAAAGCTTTAGAATACAAATGAATTGTTGGCTTGGGGAGAGTAGGGGCTGCATCATTTATTGCAATTACCTGTACCACACTCTTTTTCAGTATTGTTAAGCCAGTATAAACCTTTTGTCCTTGTAAGGAAAGGTTTGTAATTTAAATATCAGGTAGTTTCTTTGCCAACTCAGAGTTTTACTTTCATTTGGATGTTGTTTATATTCAATCAGGTTATAACAATTTTTTTCTGTGCTGCCGTACTCATCTCAAAGAAGAGAACTTGATATAAAATGTCTTTGTAAAGCATCCTCTACCTCTCAGCTGCTAAAAGCAGGACCTTTGGAATTTTCCATGCTACAATTCTTATGGCTGCTGAAATGTGCGATTTTTATGATTGATTAAATAATTTCTTGGGAGGCACTTTGGAGACTTTTGTGTATGTATGTTCACGTTTGCGCGTACAGGGGGAGGGTATGATATAAGTGGGAAATGGGAAATATGTTGACTTTTATGTTTATAATTTTAGCCTTTAGAATACCCCTCTATTTAGAATACATCTCTTCTAAACTAAAGAAATGCTGTAAATGGACTTGGTTTTCCAGTTACCCACATTCATTTTGTCTGAATCATATGCTTTGTATAATCTCTCTTTCCAATCTTGCAGTATACTGTATATGTATTTCTTTGGATAAGAGTCAGATAGCCTTCTTTTCTGCCAATAAAAGTAATATGTAGGCTCCTTAAAGATACAGCCGAAAAAGAAAAGCTTCATCTTGTGGACAGATAGAGCAAATTTATGTAATGTTGACCATCAGTGGTTTTTAGGCTCTTTAATTTCCAGAATACAAATAGTAAGAGATAACAATAAATTCCTGTGATGGCACTACGGTAGGTGAGAGTTCTTCTGAAAAACTGAGCACCAAGAAATTTCAGGAGAAGGTTCTAGGAAAAGGAGAGGTGGTAAGGATCAAGATGGGCAAAGAGAATATAGTGAATAGGTATCTTATCCAGATATCTCCTTTGATTGAGGAAGTGGGTGGTCTTTGACCTTTTGGATGCAGAAGGGAGAAATGGGTAGACTTGTTTAGATATTTAGGCTAATATGTTAGAACAATAACAGGGGACTTTGGAGAACTCTTCTTTTGTAATGCCCAGTGACCTAAGTGAGGTTAGGGGAAATGCCAGTGGTTGCACAGTTTTTGAGTTATTAGCAGCAGGACCTACATTTTACTTGGCATGAGGAAAATACTTGAGCCATCTGAATAAACTGGAAACAGCACAGTCCTCTCATCCCAGTGTCAAGATGACTGTCTTCACATTGTCACCTGGCTCCCTGGAGGGGTTGATTTCTGTGATGCGGTGTTCCTTCAGTCTGCTGTAGCTTTCTTTCCTCCCCTGTACACAATCTCAGGTTCTCTGACTTTAGCGGGAGGGCGGGGGGGGGGGGTGTCCTTAAGGTATTAGGAAGATATATAGTTTTGTTTAATGGTTACATTTATTCTACTATCTTTTGTATAATATCCTCAGTCCCTTCTTTGCAGTTCGTTCTTAAACCTTGCTTTGCTCCTAAAAAAGCAAGTGAATCTAAGCAACCAGAAAACAGGTAACTATATTTTTATGTAATCTTCTCCTCTATGCCTTTTTTTTTGGCTGCGCTGCACGGCTTGTGGGATCACAGTTCCCCGACCAGGGATTGAACCCCGGCCACAGCAGTGCAAGCACCAAATCCTAACCACTAGGCCACCAGGGAACTCCCTCTCTGTGCCTTTTAAGTTAGAGAAAATGGTGGCAGAAAACCCTTCATCACAGGTGAATTAGGGCAGTTGCAGAAACATTTGTTTGGTAGTTAGAACATTTGTTCTAAAATGCTGATCTAAGACCCAGTTTTCAGCCAACTGCATCAATACCTTGGAGAGCTTTGATTCCATGTATCTGGCATTGGGGCTCAGGCATATTTATATTTTAAATGCTTTCCCCCAGGTGATTGAGATATGTAGCCTCGTTTCGAAACTGTGGAAAGACTTCAGATCTTTAGCAGTGAGGTAGAGAGACATGTAGCTTTTTCCTAAGCCTTATACTGAAATGTAACTTGTGTTCAGTACCATCAAGACACATTAGTTGACTTGCTCAGAAACTTAGCATTGTTTACTCGGTGAGTACATTCAAATAACTTTAAAAGTTTTTTAAAGGAAAAAAGTGATTAGAATTTAGAAGAAAATTCCATTTTATCTTGTGTTTACTTGTTTTAAAAAATAAAGTGGCAGGTATCTAAATTTAGCCAGTGAATCAATATATATTTTAATTTATATTTTATGTAATTTATACATATTATATATCAAATAATTCTATAGCCACAAGCCTTTTTCAGATATTCATGTTATTGAATCCTATGCCTCCTGCAGTAATATCCGTGAATGTATGTGTAGAAACATGCACACTTTGATGGGCCCTTGTAACCCTGACATGGGATTGCTCTTGAACACAGTATTGTTGACAGGGCTGATTTTCCAGCAAAATGAATATAAAACGTTCTTTGCTGTTAGAAAATGAGTTGTTTTGGAGGCAGGCAATAGTAGTAGTTATATATTGGATTAGGCTATTTGGCTGGGAGAACAATATGAATTATTTAAACATGGGTTTGACCTTGGATTGGATATTTACCCTTCGTTGAATAAAGGTATCTTGATTTAACTTCATTGCATTACTTTATCTATTGCATTAAGAGATGCTTTATCTTTAGGGTATTGTTTGCATGAGGAAGATTCTTTTGAGCTGGAGAGTGGAGGTTTCTAAAAACATTAAAGGTTTCAGTCGTGAAACATCACCCTCCATATATCTAAAGAGAGTCATTTTGTAGATCTTGTCTGTTTACTTAGTATTTGATGGGCTTCTTTTTTTTTTACCCCCTTCTTTCCTTCTGTGTCACCAATTTTTTTTATTGTCTACTTTTCTTTCTAGTACTGGCTTTGAGGAAGCACCTGATCTCCCAAGATTTCTCTGAAAATAACATCTTTTGGGGTAGTTTGTTGCAATTACTTAGATATACTTAAATGAGATTCACACATGGGGTTTCTAGGAGTTTACCAGGTCCTCATAGTTTCAAATTCACTTCCCCCTGTCCACTTATTAGGTGACAGTAGCTTTGAAGTCTATGCATGAGGATGAAGCAAATAAAACCTTGATCCTTAGCTTTCTTAAAGATAGGCTGAGTCCCTTAGGTCTCTAATCTAGTTACTTGATGAAATCCTGCCACTTTGCCTAAAAGTGTTCTAAGTGAGCATCTCTTGCGGTTACTGTTATTCCTTTGTTGAATAGTATAGTAAATTGAAACCCTCCTCCTCCTCCTTCCTTTCCTCGCACCTATACTTCTTATCTTTCATAGGTATTAGCTTTTTCTACCGTGTGGCAGGCACTGCATTAGCCAGTAGAAATAACGAAGTGTTTTGGTGAATTTAACAATGTGCTTGGTGTTAGATACAGAAAATAGTAGGCTATAATCTCTACTTTCAAGCCTTCACAATATGGTGGGTCAAATATATGTGTGTGTGTGTGTGTGTGTGTGTGTACACACACACACACACGGAATTATACCATGATACAGTGTATAAAATAGGTATAGACAAGGTGTTATGGGAGCCCAGCAGAAAAGGGTATCCTGACAGGTTGACAGAGGATGGGGAATTTCAGAACTATTCCTAAAAGTGAATTGGTTAAAAGTTAACAGACCAGGGGGCATTGGAGTGTTCCCGTAATTCATGTAATTATAATGGGAGGATCACCACCAGGTCTGCTTTTAATTTTTTTTCCAGAATTTTAAAACGTAAAATAGTTAAGACCTGCCTGTAGCCTCCCCAGTAGGTAAAAAATAGTATCATTTTTGTCTTTTAACCATTATCTAGCCTCCAGTTTGTTAGAGCAGTCCTTGGGGATTGTTCACAACTTAAGTGGCAATTCACCACGTTTCCAACACCTCAACTTTTCTACAGTTATAGGTGGAAATAGTCATTCTTTTAGTAAGGATATTTGTTAAAGGAATTCAGGGGAGTAATAGATAATATACCATTGAAAATAAAGTTTAAAGTTTAAAAAGTTATGCTAATGGTTGTTTCTTGGTTCAAAGAAATCATGAAACTTTTTTTTTAGCCACCTATTGTACAATAGCATCCATTTGAAGTTTAGCATGAAATAGGCCACTCATGAAAGGTAAGCCAAAAATTGTGGAAGGTTATTAATCTACAGATGAGATTATGGAAGAAAACTAATTGGAAGAACTTTTAGATTTGAGAATGTTTCATAAATTGGCTTAGCCGCTTGTTAACATTTTACTAGGTCATATGCAAGTTTAGGACATATTTAATGAATTTGCACTGAGCCGATTTTACAGTGTGTTTCAGCTTTATGAATGTTTACCTTTTCAAACCATAGACTGTTAATCATGGCTATGTCTTTAAAACTGCTTAATAAATGTAAATCTAACTCTTGACACATTTAAACATAAAGGAATTATTCCCAGATAAAAACTGTTCCTAATAGAACTTTGTTTTTTCTTTTGGGAAATCAGAGTACACGTTCGTCATCTGATATGATACGGCACAGGTAGAGCCCAGCTAATCTTAGGATTCAGTCTCCTGAAAGATAAATTCCAGGCCCCAAATTGTGTTTGTGATAACTAGAAATTTATGTCTAAATGTTTTCTTTAAGAAAATGCAGAGTTACTGGAGACTTTGATATTTTTGTCTTTTATTCTCTTTTCCCAGTGGCTTCTGACTGCAAGGCAATGTGAGGGCAGGGTAACCCTGTGTAAATCAGAAAATTATAGTTGCTAACTAAATCAAGTAAGGCATAATCTTTGTCTCAAGAAGACCATATGTTCAGTATGGGTGCTGGCTTAGGTTCCAGGCTCCAGACCATAATATTACAAAAGGGTGATTCCATGAATCCTCATTTGGATCCCAAGTACTAATAGAGGAATTTTGGGGTAATTTTTAAATCCTCTTTAGCAAATATACTACCTCACATTATGATGGAATGGGCAGAATCTAATATTGTTGTATCATATTTTGAATAAAGTAAATATGGTCTAGAAGCTCTGTGTCTATTCGGTGTCATTTAATGCTGCTTCCCTGATCTTTCTGCTGTCTACAGAGCCAGAGCCCAGAGGTGGAGCAGTTAGGGAGGGTTGTGGAACTGGACAGTGACATGGTAGATATCACCCAGGAGCCAGTTTTGGATTCCATGTTAGAAGAGAGCGTGCCTGAGGATCAGGAACCTGTGTCTGCCTCAACACACATTGCGTCTTCACTGGGAATTAATCCACATGTCTTACAGGTGAAGTGCTAACCCACCCTTACTACAACAGGAATCCAAACTAATATTTATCTTCCATTCATAACATCAGTCTTTTTCTTGCATTAATCACTTAAGAGCATTGAGTGGTCGCTGGAATGAGAAAAACCAGGAATATGGCCCATGTTTAGGCATCATTTTCCCATTCGTGGGAGGAAGGCTATAGTGAGATTCAGAAGACCTGGATTCTAACCCCAGTTTTGTAACTGTCACTGTGTGACTTTAGGCAAGTCATTTAACGTGAGCACTATAAAATATTAATTTCATTTACTTTACAGAGAGGTTTTGAAGCTCTGGAAAGTGCTCCACAGGAGTTTTGTTTGTTCGTTTGTTTATTTTTTGTTTTTTTTAAATTGTAGTCACAAGTTTCTTTAAGCTCTGTCTCAACTTCCCCCTGCCTGTGCCTTTTGTCATATTATGAATTTAGCCTTTGACTTATATTTGACTTTGAAATTAATTCATTCAGCAGACATGTGAGCAACTGCTGTGTGCCAGCCTCTGGTGAGACTGTATATACAAAGCAGAGGAGTTTTATGTAACTTCTATCCTTCAGGCACATACAGTGGAACAGAGTCAGTCACACAAATATTATACTAGCTCTGGACACAGCCTGAGACAGAGCTTTTTAAAAAATTGGTTGTTGTAAACTGCATTTTTCTTTTATGGCCTTTGGATTTGGGGGAGCACATTCATTCTATAGATATTGCCTTTTTAGATCATGAAAGCATCACTGCTTGCTGATGAAGAAGACGTAGATATGGTCCTGGATCAACGCTTCAGTCGCCTTCCTTCTAAAGCAGATACTTCTCAAGAAATCTGTTCTCCCAGGCTCCCCATTTCAGCAACTCACTCATCAAAGTCCCGTTCATTAGGTACTGTAAAAGATGCTCTTTTGCAAGAAAGCTGTAAAATCTGGCTTTTCACATATCTTCTTCTAAGCGGAGTCGACTTATGTAGCAAACAACTCCCTAAAGGCATATGACGTAATGATGCCAAGCAGAAATGTACTCTTATAAATGTACCTGTTAGGTGGGGCCAGTTTTTAAAAAACATGGTCATTGGTGCAGATGCAGAAGTTGTATGGAGAAAAAAAGCATTTGTTTTGTTGGGGGGCATGTTTTTATTTGCTTATGAATGTGGGTTAGACAGTAAGCTCAGATTTCCTAATTTTTATCATACCTTAGAGGAATCAGCAAGTTGTCTTGCTCTGTACTCTTTTTGTGCAGTTCTGACACTATCCTTATTGCTTTCTAGGGGCAAATGCTGCTTCTTATAATGTGCAAAACTTTTCAGATTTCTACCTTTCCCTAAACCTTCCCCAATTCCCAGGACAGCAGTTACCTGTTACATTTTAAAGCTTTTCTTATCTCTCCTAGTGGGCTTGTAACTATGTGGGATTGGAGGTAGAGTATTGATATCAACAAAGGAGTTCAGCAGGTGTAATTTCAAAACATTTTGAAAGCCAGAGGAACTACCAGGAAGAGATTTGTTATGTTGCCTTAAAAACTAAATGTTTATTTTTCAATTCTTTTGAGTACCCTAATTAACTTTCCTTTTTAAAAATACTTTAATAAATAAAGCATCAGTTAAACATTTATAGCAAGCTTTTCCGTAATGAACACTACATGAAAATCTCATACTTCAGTAACTAACTCCTTGCTTTAGACAGGAAATACATAAAATTGGAAAACAGGCAAAAATGACAAGAACTATCCTTCTGAAAGGCATATATGCAATCACAAGATGCCTCTGAAAGGCATATATGCAATCACAAGATGGGTTTCTGAAAGGCATATATGCAATCGCAAGATGGGTTTCTGTTTTCTTAAGTCTAACATTGAGCACTGGAGTGGTATGAATTTGAGTTTTGATCTTACCAACTTTTTATATTGACGGAGAAATGTTACATTTGGCATTCTGATAAGGGCATGAGCATTGGTGTCAGACTTAGCTGGGTTTGTCTCTCAGTCCTGCCACTTAGTAGCTTTGTGGATTTGGACAAGTCACTTAACTGAGCCCAGTTTTCCCATCTGTAAAGTGAGGACTGTAATGTTCTTCATTTAAAGTTATTGAGGGATGAAATGAAACAGTGTATATAAATGGCTTATATAGAGTCTGCTGCAGATAAGTGCTAGATAGTTTTTTTAAATAGTAGTAGTAGTAGTAGTAGTAGTAGTTGTGTTATTAATGTTGTTATTGTTGGTGACATCATCATCATTAGAATTCCTGCCTTGATTTCCTGTGTGAAAGAGGAATTTCTGTAGAATCTGATATAAGCTGCTCCTGGTCATCTATATCTGATTTAAGTAGCTTAATAAAACTATAATTTCAGCCTTGATGGTTGTTGTTGTTCAAGAATCAATAGACTGTATTTTCTAATAGTCTTTTTTTTTTCCTTATTTTAGTAGGTGGGTTACTACAATCAAAATTTGCAAGTGGAACTTTTCTTTCACCAGGTGCCTCTTTACAAGAGTGTCGCACTCCCAGAACATCGTCATTCATGAATATTGCATCCACATCCCCTTGGTCTGTCCCTCCACCCCTGACCTCTGTGTTTACGGTGCCCAGCCCAGCCCCTGAGGTTCAGTTGAAAACAGTGGGTACACGCAGACAACCAGGCCTAGTTCCTCTTGAAAAGTCTGTCACCTATGGAAAGGGGAAGCTCCTGATGGACCTGGCCCTATTTATGGGACGCTCATTTCGGGTTGGTTGGGGCCCCAACTGGACTCTTGCTAATAGTGGAGAACAGCTGAGTGGCCCTCAGGAACTGGAAAATCATCAGATCGCTGATTCTGTGGAATATGGATTCCTGCCTAATCCAGTAGCTGTTAAATCGTGAGTCACGTATCCTTATGCTTTTTGAGAAGGGCAACGTGGTAGGTGAGAAAAAGCTTTTCATCACCAAGAGACCCAAGGTCAGGGCCCTGCTTTGTGATCTTTCTAGATATATTCTTAGCACAATTTTATTTGTATAATTAAAAACTAAAATGATTAATAGCTCCATTTGTACCATCAAGGTATGAAGAGTATAGAATAGTTATCTAATGGTTAAACTTTAGTTGGAAAAGTAACAGACTCAAAGCTAATGCTGCAGCATTCCTTGAGTTTTCATCCTTTTTATTGCATTAGTCATTTTTCTATTTTCTCACTTAGATATTGGTAATTTCTTCATAAATAAGGTATATTCTCATTAAAGCACATTCCCTGTATCTTAGACTTAATAAGGTAAATGTATGAACTGTGGATAATCCATAACACAAGTATTTGGAAATAAGATGACATCTGATAATTATACATGTTATATATCTCTACACGGTTCCCACCATTAATATTTACATATGTGTGATTATAGTTCTGTATATACTTTATATACTATATATTGCTGTACTGATTTTATATATATATATATATAAATATATATAGTGTTCTGGTAGTTATTACATAGTATGCATACAGTTTTTTGTAAAATTTGTAACCTTTCTCTATTTACTTTTCATAATTGTAACAAACTGTGCTATCTTTACTACAGATTAAGTGACTATGATCACCTATTATTACTAGTTTTTAAAGTTGATTTTGAAGAAATAAAAAAACAACAGCATCTCTTGTCCCTCACAATTAGGAATATTGATCCTAAACCCAGGTTATCCATGATGTCGTGATATTTTAGAGGTTGTTAATGTCAGTCTTAAAAATTGGATCAAGGCTGGTCAACTGTATGCTCATCTTAATTGAGAGTCAGTTCTTTAGTATCTGTAAGCTTAGCCTCATGACTTTTGATACTGGTAACTCATAACTTAATGAGTTAAGTATGGTTTGAGAAACGGGCGTCCCACAGTAGCTTTTGACCATTGGATTTCATAGTATCTATATACATGCAGAAGCCATTTCCAGGTCCAATTGTACTGACTTGGGATTCTGAATGCATGGGTCAGGGGTAGTTTGCTCAATATATATCAAATAAGTTCATTATAGTTTGATACTAGGAAACAAATTTTCTTTAAAATCACAGTGGAATGTTTTGTGTCCTATTTTGTAATTATAAAAAGAAACAAAGGTTTCATTGTAGGAAAATTCTACCATCTGTCTTTTCTATCTTATTTGTTATTTTCCCTTGTAGCCTAACTGAATCTCCATTCAAAGTTCATTTGGAAAAACTCAGTTTGAGGCAAAAGAAGCTGGATGAAGACCTGCAATTATACCAGACATCTCTGGAGCTTAAATTAAAACATAGCACTGTCCATGTGGATGAGCTGTGTCCTCTCATTGTCCCCAATCCGGGAGTTGCTGTCATTCATGACTATGCAGATTGGGTTAAGGAAGCATCAGGAGACTTATTGGAACCACAAAGTGAGTATGGACTATACTTCTAACCCTTGATGCCCCAGGAACAGGAGTAGGAGCATATGTTCATAGGAGGACACAATTTCCTTGTGCCAGTGTAGTGGTGGATGCCTGAGCTTGCACTTATCTGTAGTTGAGTTGGGATGAGCAAAATCTCAAGCAGGAAGAAATCACATCATTGTTTATCATTACTCTTATGCCCCTGTTCAAAGGAACTGTAGCCAGTCACATCCCATGGATTTATAAAATTAGATCCCTTACCCCACCCAGAGAACATAGGGAGAGAGAGATCCTACCTAAGTCCTACCCATTCTTCCATGTCCAACTCAAGTCCCACTTGTTCTTCCCAACAGCTTTGGTGGTTATAACTTCCTGACCTCTCTCACTATTACCTCTCTATAATGATTCTGACCATGTTTTTCTGAACCAATACTTCCATAAAGGGCTTTTCTAATTTGGGCACTTACTATTTCAAGTAGTAGAAAAATTACATGTTTCACACAACATTTCACATCACTTTTATTGAAAAATGGGGACTATTAGAATGTTCCATACCACACGTTTTGGGAATTGTTTGTTCATTTCTTTGTGTTTGCTATAGTTGTCTTATCTCTTCAAATACATGAGTCATCTTCCCAATGCATACTTGTAAGTAGCTTAAGGTGGTAAACAGTGCTTCCTTTTTGTTTTCCTTTGTGAGGGGCAATATAGCATTAGTGGTTAAGAGTATAGAGTTGGACTCCAATTACTTGAGTTTGAATCCTGGCTCTGTTACATCTTGCCTGTAACTTTGAGCAAGTCACTTAATGCTCTGTACCTCAGTTTCCTCATCTGTAAAATGAAGATGGTAACTATTGTATAGTTATGTTGTGTAGATGAGAGTTGGTTTACTCCTAAGTGCTTTGAACAGTATCATTTAGGCTCACTAAAATGTTAGGCTGTGCCTATAGCAGATAATAATCCCTCACAAGTTTTCAGAGCACTTCATATTTCTTAAAGCATTTTTTTGAACAGAATTTGATCAAATTAGAGGATTTTTCTCTTATCATTTGAGACTATATGTAGCCATAATTAGGCTAGAGGAACCTGTATAAAGGAACCTGGAGTTATATTTGTTATGTAAGTACCATGGATACATGGAGTGAGCAGGCAGTCATACCACACACTTCTGGAGCTTGTAAGAGACAGGTGAGTGAGGTAGAGAAAGATTCAGGGAAATCAACTTGAGTTGTTGTTTGGGGTATTTATTAACTTATGTATTTTTAATGCAACATTAAAGTGATCCCCTGTCTGTAGTTATTGTATGGCTTCATGTCATTGCATTATTTTCCTGTCCCTTCCTTAGTTGTGAAGCACTGGAGCCTAACATGGACATTATGTGAAGCTCTGTGGGGCCACCTGAAGGAGCTTGACAGCCAGCTGGATGAGCCCACTGAATACATTCAGATTCTGGAGCGAAGAAGAGCTTTCTCTCGCTGGCTGTCCCATACTGCTGCACCTCAAATTGAGGAGGAAGTCTCCTTAACCCGAAAAGACAACCCTGTGGAGGCTGTCTTCAGCTACCTCACGGGCAAGAGGATCAGTGAGGCCTGCTCCCTGGCCCAGCAGTCAGGTAGGGCATACCGTCCTTCTCTGCACCCCTGCCTACTTCCTACTCACTGTCCCTACCCCTTAATCGTGCGTTTGCCCTTGTCTTCTAACCCGAATATTAAGTATAAACTTCCCAGGAAGATGGCTGGTTCCTCCAGAATAGGTAGGGACTCTGTCTTCCAGTTTTCCTTTTTTTTTTTTTTTTTAATTTTATTTATTTATTTATTTATTTTTAACATCTTTATTGAAGTATAATTGCCTTACAATGGTGTGTTAGCTTCTGCTTTATAACAAAGTGAATCAGTTATACATATACAATATGTTCCCATTTCTCTTCCCTCTTGCATCTCCCTCCCTCCCACCCTCCCCATCCCACCCCTCTAGGTGGTCACAAAGCACCAAGCTGATCTCCCTGTGCTATGCGGCTGCTTCCCACTAGTTATCTATTTTACATTTGGTAGTGTATATATGTCCATGACACTCTCTTACCCTGTCACATCTCACCCCACCCCCTCCCCATATCCTCAAGTCCATTCTCTAGTAGGTCTGTGTCTTTATTCCCGTCTTGCCACTAGGTTCTTCATGGCCTTTTTTTTTTCCCTTAGATTCCGTATATATGTGTTAGCATACTGTATTTGTTTTTCTCTTTCTGACTTACTTCACTCTGTATGACAGACTCTAACTCCATCCACCTCATTACAAATACCTCCATTTCATTTCTTTTTATGGCTGAGTAATATTCCATTGTATATATGTGCCACATCTTCTTTATCCATTCATCTGTTGATGGACATTTAGGTTGCTTCCATGTCCTGGCTATTGTAAATAGAGCTGCAATGAACATTTTGGTACATGACTCTTTTTGACCTATGGTTTTCTCAGGGTATATGCCCAGTATTGGGATTGCTGGGTCGTATGGTAGTTCTATTTGTAGTTTTTTAAGGAACCTCCATACTGTTCTCCATAGTGGCTGTATCAATTTACATTCCCACCAACAGTGCAAGAGTGTTCCCTTTCCTCCACACCCTCTCCAGCATTTATTGTTTCTAGATTTTTTGATGATGGCCATTCTGACTGGTGTGAGATGATATCTCATTGTAGTTTTTGATTTGCATTTCTCTAATGATTAATGATGTTGAGCATTCTTTCATGTGTCTGTAGGCCATCTGTATATCTTCTTTGGAGAAATGTCTATTTAGGTCTTCTGCCCATTTTTGGATTGGGTTGTTGGTTTTTTTGTTATTGAGCTGCATGAGCTGCTTGTAAATCTTGGAGATTAATCCTTTGTCAGTTGCTTCATTTGCAAATATTTTCTCCCATTCTGATGGTTGTCTTTTGGTCTTGTTTATGGTTTCCTTTGCTGTGCAAAAGCTTTTAAGTTTCATTAGGTCCCATTTGTTTATTTGTGTTCTTATTTCCATTTCTCTGGGAGCTGGGTCAAAAAGAATCTTGCTGTGATGTATGTCATAGAGTGTTCTGCCTATGTTTTCCTCTAAGAGTTTGATAGTGTCTGCCCTTACACTTAGGTCTTTAATCCATTTTTTTATTTTTGTGCATGGTGTCAGGGAGTGTTCTAATTTCATACTTTTACATGTACCTGTCCAATTTTCCCAGCACCACTTATTGAAGAGGCTGTCTTTTCTCCACTGTATATGCTTGCCTCCTTTATCAAAGATAAGGTGACCATATGTGTGTGGGTTTATCTCTGGGCTTTCTATCCTGTTCCATTGATCTATATTTCTGTTTTTGTGCCAGTACCAAACTGTCTTGATTACTGAAGCTTTGTAATATAGTCTGAAGTCAGGGAGCCTGATTCCCCCAGCTCCATTTTTCGTTCTCAAGATTGCTTTGGCTATTCGGGGTCTTTTGTGTTTCCATACAAATTGTGAAATTTTTTGTTCTAGTTCTGTGAAAAATGCCAGTGGTAGTTTGATAGGGATTGCATTGAATCTGTAGATTGCTTTGGGTAGTAGAGTCATTTTCACAATGTTGATTCTTCCAATCCAGGAACATGGTATATCTCTCCATCTATTTGTATCATCTTTAATTTCTTTCATCAGTGTCTTATAATTTTCTGCATACAGGTCTTTTGTCTCCTTAGGCAGGTTTATTCCTAGATATTTTTTTCTTTTTGTTGCAATGGTAAATGGGAGTGTTTTCTTAATTTCACTTTCAGATTTTTCATCATTAGTGTATAGAAATGCAAGAGATTTCTGTGCATTTATTTTGTATCCTGCTACTTTACCAAATTCATTGATTAGCTCTAGGAGTTTTCTGGTAGCATCTTTAGGATTCTCTATGTATAGTATCATGTCATCTGCAAATAGTGACAGCTTTACTTCTTCTTTTCCGATTTGGATTCCTTTTATTTCTTTGTCTTCTCTGATTGCTGTGGCTAACACTGCCAAAACTATGTTGAATAATAGTGGTGAGAGTGGGCAACCTTGTCTTGTTCCTGATCTTAGTGGAAATGGTTTCAGTTTTTCACCATTGAGGACAATGTTGGCTGTGGGTTTGTCATATATGGCCTTTATTATGTTGAGGAAAGTTCCCTCTATGCCTACTTTCTGCAGGGCTTTTATCATAAATGGGTGTTGAATTTTGTCAAAAGCTTTCTCTGCATCTATTGAGATGATCATATGGTTTTTCTCCTTCAATTTGTTAATATGGTGTATCACATTGATTGATTTGCGTATATTGAAGAATCCTTGCATTCCTGGGATAAACCCCACTTGATCATGGTGTATGATCCTTTTAATGTGCTGTTGGATTCTGTTTGCTAGTATTTTGTTGAGGATTTTTGCATCTATGTTCATCAGTGATATTGGCCTGTAGTTTTCTTTCTTTGTGACATCTTTGTCTGGTTTTGCTATCAAGGTGACGGTGGCCTCATAGAATGAGTTTGGGAGTGTTCCTCCCTCTGCAATATTTTGGAAGAGTTTGAGAAGGATAGGTGTTAGCTCGTCTCTAAATGTTTGATAGAATTCACCTGTGAAGCCATCTGGTCCTGGGCTTTTGTTTGTTGGAAGGTTTTTAATCACAGTTTCAATTTCAGTGCTTGTGATTGGTCTGTTCATATTTTCTATTTCTTCCTGGTTCAGTCTCGGCAGTTTGTGCATTTCTAAGAATCTGTCCATTTCTTCCAGGTTGTCCATTTTATTGGCATAGAGTTGCTTGTAGTAATCTCTCATGATCTTTTGTATTTCTGCAGTGTCAGTGGTTACTTCTCCTTTTTCATTTCTAATTCTATTGATCTGAGTCTTCTCCCTTTTTCTCTTGATGAGTCTGGCTAATGGTTTATCAATTTTGTTTATCTTCTCAAAGAACCAGCTTTTAGTTTCATTGATTTTTGCTATTGTTTCCTTCATTTCTTTTTCATTTATTTCTGACCTGATCTTTATAATTTCTTTCCTTCTGCTGGCTTTGGGGTTTTTTTGTTCTTCTTTCTCTAATTGCTTCAGGTGCAAGGTTAGGTTGTTTATTCGAGATGTTTCCTGTTTCTTGAGGTAGGCTTGTATTGCTATCAACTTCCCTCTTAGCACTGCTTTTGCTGCGTCCCATAGGTTTTGGGTCGTCGTATCTCCATTGTCATTTGTTTCTAGGTATTTTTTGATTTCCCCTTTGATTTCTTCAGTAATCACTTCGTTATTAAGTAGTGTATTGTGTAGCCTCCATGTGTTTGTGTTTTTTACAGATCTTTTCCTGTAATTGATATCTAGTCTCATAGCGTTGTGGTCGGAAAAGTTACTTGATACGATTTCAATTTTCTTAAATTTACCAAGGCTTGATTTGTGACCCAAGATGTGATCTATCCTGGAGAATGTTCCGTGAGCACTTGAGAAAAATGTGTATTCTGTTGTTTTTGGGTAGAATGTCCTATAAATATCAATTAAGTCCATCTTGTTTAATGTATCATTTAAAGCTTGTGTTTCCTTATTTATTTTCATTTTGGATGATCTGTCCATTGGTGAAAGTGGGGTGTTAAAGTCCCCTACTATGATTGTGTTGCTGTCGATTTCCCCTTTTATGGCTGTTAGTATTTGCCTTATGTATTGAGGTGCTCCTATGTTGGGTGCATAAATATTTACAATTGTTATAGCTTCCTCTTGGATCGATCCCTTGATCATTATATAGTGTCCTTCTTTGTCTCTTGTAATAGTCTTTATTTTAAAGTCTATTTTGTCTGATATGAGAATTGCTACTCCAGCTTTCTTTTGATTTCCATTTGCATGGAATATCTTTTTCCATTCCCTCACTTTCAGACTGTATGTGTCTCTAGGTCTGAAGTGGGTCTCTTGTAGACAGCATATATATGGGTCTTGTTTTTGTATCCATTCAGCCAGCCTGTGTCTTTTGGTGGGAGCATTTAATCCATTTACATTCAAGGTAATTATCGATATGTATGTTCCTATTCCCATTTTCTTAAATGTTTTGGGTTTGTTATTGTAGGTGTTTTCCTTCTCTTGTGTTTCTTGCCTAGAGAAGTTCCTTTAGCATTTGTTGTAAAGCTGGTTTGGTGGTGCTGAACTCTCTCAGCTTTTGCTTGTCTGTAAAGGTTTTAATTTCTCCATCGAATCTGAATGAGATCCTTGCTGGGTAGAGTAATCTTGGTTGTAGGTTTTCCTCCTTCATCACTTTAAGTATATCCTGCCACTCCCTTCTGGCTTGCAGAGTTTCTGCTGAAAGATCAGATGTTATAACCTTATGGGGATTCCCTTGTGTGTTATTTGTTGTTTTTCCCTTGCTGCCTTTAATATGTTTTCCTTATATTTAATTTTTGACAGTTTGATTAATATGTGTCTTGGCGTGTTTCTCCTTGGGTTTATCCTGTATGGGACTCTCTGTGCTTCCAGGACTTGATTAACTATTTCCTTTCCCATATTAGGGAAGTTTTCAACTATAATCTCTTCAAATATTTTCTCAGTCCCTTTCTTTTTCTCTTCTTCTTCTGGGACCCCTATAATTCGAATGTTGGTGCGTTTAATGTTGTCCCAGAGGTCTCTGAGACTGTCCTCAGTTCTTTTCATTCTTTTTTCTTTATCCTGCTCTGTAGTAGTTATTTCCACCGTTTTATCTTCCAGGTCACTTATCCTTTCTTCTGCCTCAGTTATTCTGCTATTGATCCCATCTAGAGTATTTTTAATTTCATTTATTGTGTTTTTCATCATTACTTGGTTCCTCTTTAGTTCTTCTACGTCCTTGTTAAATGTTTCTTGCATTTTGTCTATTCTATTTCCAAGATTTTGGATCATCCTTACTATCATTATTCTGAATTCTTTTTCAGGTAGACTACCTATTTCCTCTTCATTTGTTAAGTCTGGTGTGTTTTGACCCTGCTCCTTCATCTGCTGTGTGTTTTTCTGTCATCTCATTTTGCTTATTTTACTGTGTTTGGGGTCTCCTTTTCACAGACTGCAGGTTTGTAGTTCCCGTTGTTTTTGGTATCTGTCCCCAGTGGCTAAGGTTGGTTCAGTGGGTTGTGTAGGCTTCCTGGTGTAGGGAACTAGTGCCTGAGCTCTGGTGGATGAGGCTGGATCTTGTCTTTCTGGTGGGCACATCCACGTCTGGTGGTGTATTTTGGGGTGTCTGTGGCCTTATTATGATTTTAGGCAGCCTCTCTGCTAATGGATGGGGCTGTGTTCCTGTCTTGCTAGTTGTTTGGCATAGGGTGTTCAGCACTGTAGCTTGCTGGTCATTGAGTGATGCTGGGTCTTGATGTTGAGATGGAGATCTCTGAGAGATTTTTGCCGTTTGGTATTACGTGGAGCTGGGAGGTCTCTTGTGGACCAGTGTCCTGAAGTTGGCTCTCCCACCTCAGAGGCACGGCCCTGATGCCTGGCTGGAGCACCAAGAGCCTTTCGTCCACACGGCTCAGAGTAAAAGGGAGAAAAAATAGAAAGAAAGAAAGAGGCTATAATATAGTGAAGTAAAATAAAGCTATTGTAAAGCAAAGCTATACAGACAAAATCTCACCCAGAAGCATATACATATACACTCACAAAAAAAAAGGAACAGGGGAAAAATTAATATATCCTGCTCCCAAAGTCCACCTCCTGAATTTGGGATGATTCGTTGTCTATTCAGGTATTCAACAGATGCAGGCACATCAAGTTGTTTGTGGAGTTTTAATCCGCTGCTTCTGAGGCTGCTGGGAGAGATTTCCCCTTCTCTTCCCTGTTCGCACAGCTCCTGGGGTTCAGCTTTGGATTTGGACCCGCCTCTGCGTGTAGGTCGCCTGAGGGCGTCTATTCCCCGCCCAGACAGAACGGGGTTAAAGGAGCCGCTGCTTCGGGGGCGCTGGCTCACTCAGGCCGCGGGGAGGGAGGGGTACGGAGGAGGCGGGGCGAGCCTGCAGCATCAGAGGCTGGCGTGACGTTGCACCAGGCTGAGGCACGCAGTGCGTTCTCCCGGGGAAGTTGTCCGGGGATCACGGGACCCTGGCGGTGGCGGGCTGCACCGGCTCCCGGGAGGGGCGGTGTGGAGAGTGACCTGTGCTCACACACAGGCTTTTTGGAGGCGGCAGCAGCAGCCCCAGCGTCTCACGCCCGTCTCTGGGGTCCGCGCTGATCGCCGCGGCTCGCGCCCTTCTCTGGAGTTCGTTTAGGCGGCGCTCTGAATCCCCTCTCCTTGCGCGCGGCGAAACAAAGAGGCAAGAAAAAGTCTCTTGCCTCTTCGGCAGCTGCAGACATTTTCCCGGTCTCCCTCGCAGCCAGCTGTGGTGCGCTAACCCCTTCAGGCTGTGTTCACGCCGCCAGCCCCAGTCCTCTCCCTGCGATCCGACCGAAGCCCGAGCCTCAGCTCCCAGCCCACGCCCGCCCCGGCGGGGGAGCAGACAAACCTCTCGGGCTGGTGAGTGCTGCTTGGCACCGAGCCTCTGTGCGGGAGTCTCTCCGCTTTTTCCTCTGCGCCCCTGTTGCTGTGGGATTCGCGCTGTTAGCTGCGGCTCACGCCCGTCTCTGAAGTTCGTTTAGGCGGCGCTCTGAATCCCCTCTCCTCGCGCACCAGGAAACAAAGAGGGAAGAAAAAGTCTCTTGCCTCTTCGGCAGCTGCAGACTTTTTCCCGGGCTCCCTCCCGGCTAGCTGTGGTGTGCTAACCCCTTCAGGCTGTGTTCACGCCGCCAACCCCAGTCCTCTCCCTGCGATCCGACCGAAGCCCGAGCCTCAGCTCCCAGCCCCGCCCGTCCTGGCGGGGGAGCAGACAAGCCTCTCGGGCTGGAGAGTGCTGGTCGGCACCGCTCCTCCGTGCGGGAACCTCTCCGCTTTGCCCTCCGCACCCCTGTGGCTGCGCTCTCCTCCGTGGCTCCGAAGCTTCCCCCCTCTGCCACCCGCAGTCTCTGCCCGCGAAGGGGCTTCCTAGTGTGTGGAAATCTTTCCTCCTTCACAGCTCCCTCCCACTGGTGCAGGTGCCGTCCCTATTCTTTTGTCTCTGTTATTTCTTTTTTCTTTTGCCCTACCCAAGTACGGGGGGAGTTTCTTGCCTTTTTGGAGGTCGGACGTTTTCTGCCAGCGTTCAGTGGGTGTTCTGTAGGAGCAGTTCCACGTGTAGATGTATTTCTACTGTATCTGTGGGAAGGAAGGTGATCTCCCCAGTTTTCCTTTTATAACCTTAAACTTTAAATTTTATTTATCTATCTATTTATTTATTTTGGCTGCGTTGGGTCTTCGTTGCTGTGCGTGGGCCTTCTCTAGTTGCTGTGAGCGGGGGCTACTCTTCGTTGCGGTGCACGAGCTTCTTATTGCGGTGCCTTCTCTTGTCGTGGAGCATGGGCTCTAGGCACGTGGGCTTCAGTAGTTGAGGCTCGCAGGCTCTAGAGCACAGGCTGAGTAGTTGAGGTGCACGGGCTTAGTTGCTCCGCAGCATGTGGGATCTTCCCGGACCAGGGCTCGAACCCACGTCCCCTGCATTGGCAGGCGGATTCTTAACCACTGCGCCACCAGGGAAGTCCCTAGAATTTTTTTATTGCCTCAAGCCTTTGTACTTAAAATTTTTTATTAAAAGAGATACTGGGGCTTCCCTGGTGGCGCAGTGGTTGAGAATCTGTCTGCCAATGCAGGGGACACGGGTTCGAGCCCTGGTCTGGGAAGATCCCACATGCCGCGGAGCAACTAGGCCCGTGAGCCACAGCTACTGAGCCTGCGCGTCTGGAGCCTGTGTTCCGCAACAAGAGAGGCCGTGATAGCGAGAGGCCCGCGCACCGCGATGAAGAGTGGCCCCCACTTGCCACAACTAGAGAAAGCCCTCGCACAGAAACGAAGACCCAACACAGCCATAAATAAATAAATAAATAAAATAAATAAACCCAAAAGTTTAAAAAAAAAAAAAAAAAAGAGATACTGGACTCTAGAGAGTGAAAGACTGAGCCGTTTTCTTTATATCATACATTTGTTTTTCCTCTAGGTTTGAGTTTGCCATTTCTCAGTGTCATTATATACTGTTTGCTAGTTGGGCATGTTTACAGTTATGTCATCTCAGTTTTCACTATAGACCTTTGAATCAAATGATACTTCCCTCCATTTTACAGATGAGGTGCCTTGTGTAGGGTCACAGAAATAATAGTAGATCTGACACTGAACTCTGTGTACTATACAATCTATATGTAATTAGTTTAAGCTACAATACTTTGAAGATTTTCTACCCAAGCCAAAAACGGTAAGTTCTTGATCAGTATTTTAGCACTACTGCAGAGAGCAGTCAGAGGTTTTTCTTGAGGGCCAGAAGAAATAAAATAATGCCCCCAAGTGTTTTCCCAAGTCTATAAATTCTCAGTATCACTGGAGAACTGTTTCTCTTGTAGGTGATCATCGTCTTGCCCTTCTTTTATCCCAGTTGGTTGGCAGCCAGTCGGTCCGGGAGCTGCTTACTATGCAGCTGGTAGATTGGCATCAGCTCCAGGCTGACTGTTTCATCCAGGAGGAGAGACTGCGCATCTTTGCCCTCTTGGCTGGAAAACCGGTATTTTCCTCTTTTCTCATAAACTTACATAAATTTTCTCATAGATTCAGGATTGCTTGAGGTTAAGGCAAAGAGCTATCTTTGTAAATTGTACACTATTACATATAACTAAGCAACTTGTATTTAACTTTCAGCAGAAATATTTTCAAATTATAAACGTACAACATGTACATTGTGGGGAAGAAGTACTGGTTATATAGAAATTAAAATGTTAGAATTCACCATATCCCATATCATAGTGATAAACAACGTAATTCATTGTCTGTCTTTCTAGACGTATTTTAAGTCTATTTTGACATATATGTGTGCATATTTACACTTGTTATATATTCAAATAAAATGAATTATATATAGCAGTTCTGCAACCTTTTTTTTTTAACTTACTGAATATGATCATTTTTCATGTTGTGTGGCCTCTCTTTTAATAGCCACTTCTCTTCCATTTTATGAATGATGTATCATAATTACTTTAAGCCAATTTTCTTGCTGCCTACCCATTTTGCTTGCCATCTTAAAGTCAATTTCCAAAAATGAAATCACTGATCAGAATTTATTCACATCTTAAAGTTGGCAGCTGTGGGCAATGAGTGGTTCTCACCTCTTCTCAGCACTTACTGTCTAAGTCCACCCTATCACCTGCCACCAAGGGACTGTGTATTTTATATCTGGATCATTAACACTGCTATTTAAATCATTTAGAATCAACTTGAATAAGTGAGCAACATGCAGGCCTGGCCAGTAACAAGGTAATGTATAATGTAGAGCTGTGATGGTGATTTTGTCTCCTGTAGGTATGGCAGCTCTCAGAGCAGAAGCAAATCAATGTGTGCTCACAGTTGGATTGGAAACGGTCCCTGGCTGTCCATCTTTGGTATTTGCTCCCACCAACAGCCTCCATTTCCAAGGCACTCAGCATGTATGAAGAAGCATTTCAGGTATATGTATGCAGTATAGCCGAGCAAGAGTCCTGGTAGGATTTCTGTTTTTGCCAGAAAAGTACTACAGAGAAAAAACCATCAAATCACATTTCATAATACTTTTTCCTAACTGCTTTTTGAAAAGTACCATAGAATTGAAATGGACACAGGAAATCTGATGGGAAACTTCTTCAAGTTTCTGCTTCTATTTTGTTTAATACGATGAGTTTCCACAATTTATTTTCTTACTGCTGTTTTCCTGCCTCAACATTGGAGGGTTTTTCTTCATTCCTAATGCTGTCTTATTCCTTCAGGAATTCCCTGAGATACAGCCTGACCTCGTGTTTAGTATAGCCCCAAATTAGCAGGTCTGAAATTTGCCTCTAAATATCACTATATTTCATATTCCTTGTCCATTTGGAGGTTAAAGGATTATTAATGTTTTTAATGCCATTATTTGGTTCTTTTCTTACTGTTCATTTTTATTGTCTTTGATATCATTTGCCAGAATTACCAATATTTGTCAGGAAAAAGAGAACACTAAAAAAAACTGAGTGTAATAAGAATTGTGGCAAGAAAGGTGGTGGGGTTAGTGAGAGCTGTCTGAGGTCTTTGCCAGTCCATTGAAGGCAGGTGGAATATGTCACTGATCAAAATAAGTTTAAAATCCTTGAAACACTCCTTTAGAGGATGTCACACCATTCTTAATACACATCTGAGTTAACTGAGACACAGTAGAATCTAGTGAAACATACTAGCAGCTGATGTATTGTTTTATCAAATTCTTAACTTCAGAATACCTCTGAGGGTGACAGATATGCCTGCTGCCCACTTCCCTCATACCTGGAGGACTCTGGCTTTGTGGTAGAGGAGGAGCAAGACTCACAGAGACCTCTTCAAGATGTCTGCTTTCACCTTCTAAAACTCTATAGTGACAGGTAAATCAGAGCCATATGTTACAGTCACTCGAGGGTTCCATGAGCCCTAGGGAGTCCTTTCCCTTTTATATGTGGTCAAATTGCCGTAAGTCTATATAAGTTACCAAAATATAACTTACAGTAATTGAGTGCAAAGAGCATGGGAACTGGAATTAGAAATCTAAACATTCACATTTTAAATCAACTATACTTAAATGAAATTGTTTTTTAAAAATCTAAAAATTATTTTAATCAACTTTAATGAGATACAGTTTTACACATAATGAAGTGTGTGGTTTGATATGTTTTAATGTAATCTAACTACCATCACTATCAAGGTAACATTTACATTACCCTCAAAAAGTTACCTCATGTCCCTTTGCAATCAGTCCACACCACAGACAGCTACTGACTGACTTTTCATTACTGTAGATTAGTTTTGCTGTTATAGAATTTTATGTAATTGGGATCATTCTGTATGTTATCATTTGTGCCTGGCTTCTTTTTCTCAGCATAGTGATTTTGAGATTTATCCATGTTAATATGTATATCAGAAATTTATTTATTTATTCATTTGTTAATGGACAGTTTTCTTGTTTTGGGCTATTAAGAATAAAGCTGCTATGAACATTTGTATCTAAAAATGTTTGTATCATTTTGCATTCCCACTAAGATCTGTAATTAATTGCTCCATATCCTCTTCAAAACTTGGTATTGTCAGCTTTTAAAATTTTACCATTTTAGTGGGCACATAGTGGTGTGTCATTTTTGTGTGCTTAATAATAAATTAATATAATGTATTAACATGCTATTATATCTAATCAGATAATCAAAACTATCCCAGAGCTATCTTTTTACCTTATCAGAAACACTGAGTGGTTTTCTCCAGTCAAAAGTATTAGCTCACATCTCATTTCATTTCTTTAAATACTTTCTTTTAAATTAACTATATTAATTACAGAATAATACAGTCTTTTATTGTGGTAAAATACACATAATTAAAATTGTGTTTTAATTTGCATTTCCCTAATGCCTAATGGTGGCAGGCATTTTTTCATGTGCTTATTTACCATCTATCTATATATCTTCCTTGTTGAAATCTATTTGAAATCTTTTGCCCCCCTTTTTTTAATAGGGTCGCCTAATAATTCTTTATTGTGTTGTAATAGTTCTTTATATATTTAGGATGCAAGTCCTTTATTATAAATGTGTTTTTGCGATTATTATCTCCCAATACACAGGCACAGAAGTTTTACATTTTTATAAAGTCCAATTTATTGAAGTTTTTAAACTATAAAATCAGTTTCTTTAATAGATACAGAGCTGTCGAGGTTTTCTATTTATTCTTGAGTCAGTTTTGTTCATTTGTTTTTCCTAAGGAATTTGTCTGCTTCACCAAAGTTACCAAATTTATTAGCATAAAGTTCTTTATAACATTTCCATATTCTTTTATTTATTCATTCATTCATTCATTCATTTTTGACTGCGTTGAGTCTTCGTTGCTGCACGCGGGCTTTCTCTAGTTGCGGCGAGCAGGGGCTATTCTTCGTTGTGGTGCGCGGGCTTCTCATTGTGGTGGCTTCTCTTGTTGCAGAGCCACGGGTTCTAGGCACGCGGGCTTCAGTAGTTGTGGCACACGGACTTAGTTGCTGCGTGGCATGTGGGATCTTCCCAGACCAGGGGTCAAACCCGTGTCCGCTGCATTAGCAGGCAGATTCTAACCACTGAGCCACCAGGGAAGTCCCTCCTTTTTCTTTTTTAATGTCTGTAGGATGTGTGGCTGTGTCTCTTTCTTCCCTGATATTGGTATTTGTGTCTTCTCTCTTTTTCTCCTGATTAGTCTATCTCCAGCTTTTGGTTTCATTGGTTATCTCTATTAGTCATCTAGCTCAAAATGAATCATAAACCTAAATGTCAAACTTAAAACAATAACCTCTTAGAAGAAAATCTTTGCAACTGTGGGTTAGGCAAAGATTTCTCAGATACCAAACACATAATCCATAAAACAAAAAATTGATAAATTGGACTTTAACAAAATTAAAAACTACTACTCATTAGACAGACTGTTAAGAGAATGAAAAGATGAGCCACAGATTGGGAGAAGATACTTGCAATTCATATATCTGATAAAGGACTTTTATCCAGAACATGTAAAGAACTCTCTGAGCTCAATAATAAGAAAACAAACAATCCAGTTTAAAAATTGGGAAAAATATTTAAAGGGATGCTTCACCAAAGAAGACCTACATATAAAGCCCATGAAAAGTTTTTATCAATAGACATCAGGGACATGCAAATTAAAGCCATCATGGGATGCCACTACCCATCTATTAGAATGGCTAAAAATTAAGACACCTGTACCAAATGTCATCATGGAAGCGGAGCAATTGGAATTCTCAACACTGCTGGGGAAAAATGTAAAATAATACTGGCACTTGGAAGAACAGTTTGGTGGCTTAAAAGTTAAACATACGGCTACATACATTCCACTCCTAGGTATTTACCCAGGAGGAATGAAAACATATGTCTATTTATATGTTGATAGCAGCTTTATTTGTAAAGGTCCAAAACGGGAAACAACCCAAATTTCCATCAACAGGTGATTAGATAAGCAAATTGTGGTACATCCGTACAATGGAATACTATCTCAGCTGTAAGAAAGAATGAACTGTTGATAACATGCAACAGCATGGTGAATCACAAAATACTTTTACTTATTTTTGAAGCGGTGAGAAAAAAAAAAATACTCCCAAAAATGTACGTACTGCTTGATTCCAATTTATGAAAAACTCTGGAAAATGCAAACTAATCTATAATGATAGAAAGATCAGTGGTTGCCTGGGAAGGGTAGGTGTAGGGAGGGGCAGGAGAGAGGGATCACAGAGGGACTTAAGGAAACTTTTGGAGGTGATGGGTATGCTTGTTATCTTGACCTTGGTGGTAGTTTCACAGGTGTATATATATGTTTAAACTTATGAAAATTGTACATTCTAAATACGTAGTTTATTGTATGTCAGTTTTTTAATGTCAAAAAAAAGAAAAAAGGAAGAGGAAGAAAAGCATATATCTCAAAGTGCCAGAAATAGAGAAACCAAAGCCTGAATGAGATAATAAAGCATTCTTCTCATGTAAGGTAGAACTGCTATGACTAAAACCCTTACATAAACTGTAAGGAACTGCACTGTATAATGGCCGCTATTCTCATAAGACTACTTTAAATTAATTTTTAAATTTAATTACTCATTCACACTAGCCATATTTCAAGTGTTTAATAGCCATATGTGGCTAGTGGCTATCTTATTGGTCAAGGCAGATTATAGAACATTTCCGTCATCACACAGAGTTCAGTTTGACAGCACCAGTCAAGAAAAACTACTCATTACTTGGGGAGGTGTTAGGAACTTGTAAAATGTCTGGGATCTTAGGTGAAAGGGAAAGGTTTTGGTTGGTAATCAAAGCCCAGATCTTTAAAACTTGTTGCTGCTGTGGGATCTTAGTTCTTACTGTTCTTATGGTCTGGGACTTGGAAGCTAAGAACATAACACATAAACTGGTCCAGAATCTTTGAAGTCCCTGGGCTCTCAGCAGAAAAAAAAGTGAAAGTCTGTAGGGAGACTTTCAAACCTGTATTTCTATATGAAGAATAATACCTACTGTAGACAAAATCAAAAGTAAGATTTACAAGCCATAGAAGAAAATAACCATCATTAAGACTGGTTAGCTATTGGGACTTCCCTAATGGTACAGTGGTTAAGACTCCACACTCCCGACGCAGGGGGCCCGGGTTCAGTCCCTGGTCAGAGAACTAAGATCCCACCTGCCACTGGGCAACTAAGCCCGTGCGCCGCAACGAAGACCCAGCGCAGCCAAAATAAATGAATAAATAAATCGGAATTTAAAAAATTAAAACAACAACAAAAAAGACTAGTTAACTGTTCAAACAAACAGGTGAAGTAGCATTCCAGCAACTTCAGATAGTAAAACAACCTAAAAGATACTAAATAACTTATATATATATTTTTTTTTTGATATATCTTTATTGGAGTCTAATGGCTTCACAATACTGTGTTAGTTTCTGTTGTACAACAAAGTGAATCAGCCATATGCATACATATGTCCCCATATCCCTTCCCTCTTGAGCCTCCCTCCCATCCTCCCTATCCCACACCTCTAGGTCATCGCAAAGCACCGAGCTGATCTCCCTGTGCTATGCGGCTGCTTCCCACTAGCTAACTATTTTACATTCAGTAGTATATATATGTCGATGCTACTCTCACTTCGCCCCAGCTTCCCCCTCCCACCCCGTGTCCTCAAGTCCATTCTCTATGTCTGCATCTTTATTCTTGCCCTGCAACTAGGTTCATCAGTACCTTTTTTTTTTTTTAGATTCCATATATATGCGTTAGCATATGGTATTTGTTTTTCTCTTTCTGACTTACTTCACTCTGTATCACAGACGCTAGGTCCATCCACCTCACTACAAATAACTCAGTTTCATTTCTTTTTATGGCTGAGTAATATTCTGTTGTATATATGTGCCACATCTTCTTTATCCATTCATCTGTTGATGGATACTTAGGTTGCTTCCATGTCCTGGCTATTTTAAATAGAGCTGCGATGAACATTGTGGTACATGACTCTTTTTGAATTAACGTGTATTTTTAAAATGGTTAAGAAAAGTAATTGATACTACAGTGAAAGAATGGAAGGGAGAGAGTTGTGAAGACTCCCTGTACCAGGATGGTAAAAATAGACCAAACAAATACCAGCAAACCTGGTAGAAGAGCCACCAAAGAGAAGGTGTCTTGGTTTTTGGTAGATCGGTAATGTGGCTGAACCTAGAGGAGGAAGACTATAAGGCTTATGATGCTTCTGCTCCCGGGTGCCTGCCTTTATTGTTTTGTAAGCTGTAGCTGAGACAGTTGACTCGTCCAGTACGGGTGGTCTGCTGGCTGGGTTTGGTAACTCTCAGCACATTCTCCTTTGCAGACATTATGATCTCAACCAGCTGCTGGAGCCTCGAAGCGTCACAGCAGATCCTTTGGACTACCGCCTAAGCTGGCACTTGTGGGAGGTGCTGCGGGCTCTTAACTACACCCATCTCTCAGAGCAGTGTGAGGGTGTGCTGCAGGCCAGTTATGCTGGCCAGCTGGAAAGTGAGGGGCTCTGGGAGTGGGCCATCTTTGTCCTCCTGCACATTGACAACTCAAGGTGAGTGAGAAGCCATCAAACACACTGGTTGCATCCAGCGCTACAGGGCAATGCCAAAGGAATCAGTCTCTTAGGGTTCAGTTCAGCAAGTAAGTGTTTAGAATGTATTTTTGGGTCCAGCCTTGTGATAAACCTTAAGACAGTTCAACCTGCAGCCCAGACTGTCTCTGTATTCATGTGGACACGTTAGAAAGAAGATTGCCTTTGATTAAGTGCCAAATTGTGCTATTTATCATAAGGCCTCCCAGTAGTCTGAGAAGGGAGAAGAGATCTCTGTGAACTGCAGAATCTCTGAGTCTCTCTAGAGGTAAGATTCAAAGTACGTGTAAAATTGGTATAGCAAATAATTAAGTGGGAAGGAAAGATATGCCTGGGTGGGGAAACCCCATTAACTAGGCACAAATTCCTTGAATGTGGCATGTTTAGAATTATGCAGAAATAGTGCTGTCTGAGTTGGATCTGTGGAGTAATGGTTGGCAGGGAGGGCCCCTGCTTTTTCTTTGCTGGCCCTTCCCTTTCCATCCACCCACCCCTATCCCTCAAGTTTGATAGTGTTGTATTTACCTATTTACCAATACAATCTTGCTTAGATGTGTAATGTTTTGGTTCTTTGTCCTGAACAAAAACCAGAGAAACACCTTTGCTCCGTGCTTTGAATGAGGTGAAGTTGGAGGTTTTTTCTTAATGGTAGCATCATGGCATAACACTAAGAACAAAAACATTTATATAATACTTTGTTATATAATGCTTTTATATATCTTTATACGCTGTTGCAAGTACTTTAAATATATTAACTCGTTGAATGCTCATAATGAACCTATGAGACACTCTTACTGTCTATTTTATAGATGAGCAACCCAAGGGATAGAGAGATGAGGTAACTTTTGTTCAAGGTCACATAGCTACTAAATGGCAGAGTGAGCCTTTCAACTCAAGACACCCAGAGTCTGTGCTCTTAATCGTTGTACTATACTATCTGTCATGTCGTAGGGCATGGAAAGAAGTTGTTTTGTAGTCAGAGCTTTCTAAATTCTGGCTCCACCATGTACTCACTTTGACCTAAGGTAGAGCTTACTTCACTTTTGACTTTGAGTAAAGACACTCTCTAGACCTCAGTTTTTAAAATATTAATCTCTATTCAAAGGTGACTGTGGAATTAAAAGTGTAAAGCATCCAGCACAACCTTACTTTTAAGGAATTTCTCTTTCCTCTTGCTCCTTACCAGGAAACAAAATGATCCCAGAATTTTCCTCTGAGTTTATTTAAACACACTCATGGAGAATTTCACGTGGTAAAAGGCTGGCTGATGGGATGATTGATGATTGGCTGTGGGAAAGCAGATCCTATTTCCTAAAGGGGAGGAAAAAAGGAGGCAGTTGTCATGAGATTGGGAGTCCTTTGAAAAACCTAGGAGTTGAGAAAAGAATCTAAGATGAGGAGAATAGCTTAGATCTGAAATTAAAATGACTGATCCTTTGGCCCAGACAAAGAAGGACTCTATTTAAGTGGCCTTGAGAGCAGAAAGATTGAGTTTAGCCTAAGTCTAGCAGTAAAGAGAAAATGAATTAGGAAGGCTGATGACTTCTAAGGGAAAAAACGACCTGGAAGAGACCTTACGTTTAAAAACTACTTTGTTTTCTTGCATTGACCACGTGAGAGAGAGGGCAGGGAGGAGGTTAGGAATAAACTGCAGAGTGCTCGGTGGATCTAGAATTCCCCTATCCCAGTCCTTCATCTCCTGTTAGAGAAAGGAAACAAAGAAATGAGCCTACTGGGATGAACACACCCACACTACTATATATAAGATAGATAACCAACAAGGACCTGCTGTAGAGCACAGGGAACTCTACTCAATATTCTGTGATACCTATATGAGAAAAAAATCTAAAGAAGAATGAATATATGTACATGTATAACTGAATCACTTTGCTGTACACCTGAAACTAACACAACATTGTAAATCAACTATACTCCAATAAAATTTTTAAAAAGAAAAGAAATGAGCCGATTCAGGAGAAAACCTGTTCAGGGTAGTGGGCAACTTTCCCGAGTATTCGTTTTCAGACTTTTTTGACCATGAAAATATAATGTGCTTCTATTCTGTTTCATTTTAAAGATTAATGCTGGTGTGATAGCTTTTTAAGTGAAGTTTGAGGTGATCCACTAAGGGTCAGGACCTGCAGTTTAAGAGACTGCCTCACGGGCCACTGTGAGCTGTCTGAGGCAGCCTTCTCCATCAATGAGAATGAGATTTATCCCAACTGACCTTTCCTCCTATAGCATGCGTGAGAAGGCTGTTCGAGAGCTGCTTACGCGGCACTGCCAACTGTTGGAGACCCCTGAATCTTGGGCTAAGGAGATTTTCCTGACCGAGAAGCTTTGTGTGCCTGCTGAGTGGATTCATGAGGCCAAAGCAGTGCGAGCACACATGGAATCCGACAGGCACTTGGAGGCCCTCTATTTATTTAAAGCGGGGCACTGGAACCGCTGCCACAAACTCGTCATCCGACACTTAGCTTCTGGTGAGTGGTTCAGACTAGGGCCTGTGTCTCCTGGAATTACCCCCAATTCTTCCAATCTCTGAGCCCATGATGAGTCAGGCCAGAAATGATGATCAGAACAGGATATGGCAGACTTGAATCAGATCACACTTTGTAAAAGCTCTCTGTGCAGAAGATGCTTGGTAAGGGTGAGGGGCGGGGGTCAACAGCAATATTGTTACATTCCCATTTGCCAGGAATATTCTTGATATTCACTAATTATGTTAAGCTCTTTGTTTATTTAGGGAGTTTTATTCAGCAACACCAGAAATATCTGTTTGGGAAACTGAAGCCAGAAATTCTTCACGGTTTTCTTAAGAGAATGTCAAAATATCTACTGTAATTCTCAAGTCTGACCCAACATAATTTTCCCTTTCTTCCTGTCTTAGATCTTTCTGCCATGTCCTTCCTCTGTGCACTTTTGGTCAATATTTTGTTTCTTCAGATGCCATTATTAACGAGAACTATGACTACCTGAAGGGGTTCTTGGAAGACCTGGCACCCCCGGAGCGCAGCAGCCTAATCCAGGACTGGGAAACATCTGGGCTTGTTTACCTGGACTACATTCGGGTCATTGAAATGCTCCATCATATACAGCAGGTACCTGAGTTCCTTAAACCATGGCCTAGTTTCCCCTTTCCCTGGCCCACAGAGCCATAGCGACCTCCAAAGGCTTGAGCAACGACTTGAAAAACTCATTGGCAGAGATAGCACTGTCAGTGCACGAGGGATATTTTGATGAAGCTAATTTGATGTAGCTACTATGACAGCTCTATCAAAACTTTAAAACGTTTTTTGGTGCTTATTGCCAAGTAGTGTGTACGATGGACATTCCTAAGGCTTGTCCATAGTCAGTCTCCTCCCCTTGTTCTCCCCTTTTCCCCTAGTTTTAAATGAGAAGCTTAGGGTTGAGAGATAAAGTAAGGTCAGAGATTTGGTGAGGATGTTTCACATAACATTTGGCTTGAAAGTAATTGATTTCTGTTGATAACAAAGCCACAGTTCCTGTTAATATCTGCGTAATTAAATGCTGATTCTTAGTTGGAGTCAGGAGACTTAAATTAAGTGCAGGTTTGGGCTCCACCTCTCACTGTGTGCTCTTAAGAAGTCAATACCATGTTTGTGAACCCAGATTTATGTAGATTTTTGGTGCTGTGTTAAAGCTTGCTAGTTACGTGGTTCACGAATGGTGATTTCAAGACTTGCCCAATCCTAGGCCCTGTACACTATATTGCCTTCCTGTTGTGTATAATTGCTAAGGTCTTGTCTTATCCTCAGCAACTAGGCTGGATGGTGGTGACATGGCACTGCCGGCCAGCTTCTTGGGTTTTCCCCTTCCTCACCTCACTCTTGTTTCAGAGTGTTGCATAGTCAGTCTATGGGTAGGATTGGAGTGATGGGAGCTCCTCTTGGCCTAATTGGTTTCTCTGCTTCTTTGTAGGTGGATTGCTCAGGTTATGAGCTAGAGCAGTTACATACCAAAGTGACCTCACTGTGCAACCGGATAGAGCAGATCCAGTGTTACAATGCCAAGGATCGCCTGGCTCAGTCAGGTCAGCCTCTCGCCTCCTCCCCCTTCCTGCCTGCTCATTGCCTGTCTTTATGATTATTATACCCACACCTCACCCCCAGTCCTTTGGTGCTTACTCTGCTCTTTTTCTCCAGACATGGCCAAACGTGTAGCCAACCTGCTGCGGGTGGTACTGAGCCTTCAGCATGCCCCTGATGCAACCTTCGACTCAACGCCAGACCCTCAGCGAGTCCCTTTGCGCCTGTTGGCCCCCCACATTGGCCGGCTCCCCATGCCTGAGGACTATGCCTTGGAGGAACTGCGCAGTCTCACACAGTCCTACCTGCGGGAACTGACTGTTGGGAGCCAGTGAGCCCCAGGCTCCCCACACCACACTCACATGCCGATTCACACTCACTACACAGAGGTCCCCTACATTGAGTTGATTGGCACCATTTGCCATTCTTTGGGTTGGCCGTGGAATCCACCCTCCCTTCCTGCTGCCCAAGCAGCAACCTCCAGTTGTTCACGGCTTTCTTAATACTAAACACAGCATAAGGGCTTTTGGAACCCCCAAAAAAGGATCCAAGTCTCTTTTTTACCATCCTCAAGACTATTCTTTTTTTTTTTTTTTCCTTTCTTCTTTTAAATGGTCAGTAAAGCATCGGTAAAGCACCTTTGGCAGAGTTCCCCCACCCCCTAAGAACCAGGGAATGCTTTTCCTCCCTCAGCCATTCTGGATCTTGTGACTCTCGATGCCAAACTGCTACCCTACTCCTACTCCTGCCCTTTTATACTAGGACTTTTTAGAAGGAGTGGGACAGGTGATGGGACAAATGCGTTGACCTAGGACTGTCCTCCCTTAACAAGTGAATTCTCCACAGAAAGAAGGAGAATCTGTCTCTGAAGTAGGTTGTTGATTAACACTGACTTTTGGAGTCAGAAGAGGGTTGGACTGAATTAGGAAGCAGAACAGGGTCTTTCTGACCCATTTAGGGTAGAAATGAGTGCCTGCCATGGAGGGATGGGGCTTCAAGGCTTGATTGTTCTTCCTGCCTTGAATGTTCTGTGAACACCAAACCTTCCCTGTGCAGGAGCTCTTGGTCACAGATCACACATCTCTGGGAAACTCCCAGAACTCAGTTTGGTGCCTGGTTTTCAGTCATCTTGCTCGGCCTCCTGTCTGGATTTGCCTGAAGAGTTTGGATGAAACATGGCAGGTTGGGTAGCCCTTCCTGTCCCTCCCACTCTAGCCCAGAGCATTTCCCACCCTCCATTTTCAGTCCCAGAAGGTGAAACCATCACTGAGGCAGGCAAGGATCTGGGCTTCAGGGGGAGGCAGGGGGCTTTTGCTACACTGCTGCCCACAGCTGTGGGGAGCCCCAGGTAACGGTCTGAGACTGCTGGTGTGAGGGCTGCCACAGACAACATGGCCATGCCTCCCTGGGTCTTTATGCATGAAGATTATGGAAAGGGTTTTATTAAAAAGTATATATATATATATATATATATATATATATATATATAAAGACCTAGATTATTTTCCTCTTTTTCTGAAGCTACTTTCTTAAAAAAAAATAAATAAAATGAAATGTTTATAGCATTCCTGGTATTGGCTTCCCTTTTGTGGTTTTGAGCCTTCTTGTCCCAAGGAGCTTTATGGTGGCCTTGTTAAATTTGCAGTCTAAAGAGAGACTGGCCGTGGGTTAATGAGAGAATAGTTGCAGACTAGATCAAAGGCTAGGTTTAGAAGGGTCAATTTTGGGGTGAGGGGGTTGAGATTATTGATGGATCCTGACTGCTGTACATTTATTTTTGTGTGCTTAGATTCCTAGTGGGGAATGGGGCAGGGTCTCAAATTGCCCAGTGGTATATACTTAGTATTCAAAGCCTCTCTGCTCTGGAGTTTTTGTTTTTAAACCTTGGCACTTCACCTTTCAGTTTCCATTGTGTAAAAGAGATAATGATGCCTGATGTTGCTGCTTCACAGAGCTGTGCTTGAGAGGGATCAAATGAGGCTGATGAGTAGGTTGGTTGGTTGGTTGGTTGGTTGTGTTAAATTGAAGATAGCAATTTCCAATGAGGATTAGGCCAAAGATTTCTGGGACATCAATGAGATGAGCAAGCAGAGTGGGTCTTCCCAGTGACGGGGGCTTCCCTTTAATTTGGGCCCCTAAGGATAAGGGTTACTCAGCTGGGAATCTCCCACCATTTCTGACTGACTGTGAACCTGAGCAAGTGAGTCACGGAGCATTTGCTGGACTTAGAGCAAAGAATTTGTTCTGCGTTCCTCACCAGAGGTGTTTTGTGAAAAGTGAGTGCTTTAGAAGTGGTTTGCCTTTAGAAATGTTAAGCACTGTGAATATGGGCAGTATTTCCTCTTAGGACAGGTATTTCCTTTAAAAAACAAACAAAAAAAAAAAAAACCTCTAAGTCAAATATTTATCACAGCAGCTATTTGCGTCACAGAGAATAGACTTCCAGTTAAAGTGAACAATAAAGATGATAAGCGGTCTCTTCTATATTTCAAAATCCCATTGAAACATATTTTAAAAATTTTAAGTTTCTCAAAAATATAAAAATAAGAACCAGTTGTCTCAAAACTCAACAGAGCTGTGGAATCCACAACCTCATACAATGTTCAAAGTAAGTATTTCCTCAGCAGAATGCTGGAATAATGCCAAAATCAAAGTTAATAGAGGTCTGGAGATTAAATGTTGGATTAGCAGAGCCAAGACCTGCAGGCGTAGCTGCTCTTTTTTTAGATGTTTGACTCGTTTTGTTACTTTGTATTTCCAGGAAATTATTTCAGATTTTTTTTATTTGTTGTCTTTCAAAGAACCAGCTCTCAGACTTAACAGTTTTATTGGAGTTTTGTATTGTAATATATTCATTTCTGCTTTAAACATTCATTTCTTATGCTTTCCTAAGGGTTTTTAAAAATCTTTTATTGTAGAAATTTTCACCCATGCAAAAATAAAATGTCTCAGTTTTTCAATCTTATTTAATCTTTACCCCCATTCTTATTCCTACCCACGCACCCACCATGGTGTTTCTTTTTTTTTTTTAATTTATTTTTGACTGCATTGGGTCTTCGTTGCTGTGCGTGGGCTTTCTCTAGTTGCAGCGAGCGGGGGCTACTCTTCATTGCGGTGTGTGGGCTTCTCATTGCAGTGGCTTTTCTTGCTGCGGAGCGCGGGCTCTAGGCACGTGGGCTGCAGTAGTTGTGGCACACAGGCTTAGTTGCTCCACGGCATGTGGGATCTTCCTGGACCAGGGCTCGCACCCGTGTCCCCTGCATTGACAGGCAGATTCTTAACCACTGTGCCACCAGGGAAGTCCCTCACCATGGTATTTCTAAGGGAAACCATCATTTCATCAATACCTAAGCATTTCTAAGATAAATTTTTATAAATATAATCACAATACCATTGTCGTACCTAACAAAATTAACAATAATTCCAAAATATTCACTAATTACTCTCTGCATTTTCGAATTCCCCAGTTGTCTCAAAAGTAAAATCTTACTACAGTTGATTTGTTTAAATTAAATCAGGATCTAAACAGGGTCCACACTTTGCATTTGGCTGATAAATCTCTTAAATCTCTTTTAATCTATTAACAGTTCTCCTCCTTTTTTAAATGCCCTTTATTTGATGAAGTACCTGGGACATTCGTCCTTTAGCATAGAGGGCCAGGGGCTTCTAGATTTGGCTGATTGTGCCTCTACCTCCCTTACTTGCTATATACCACTGGTTAGATCTAGACTAGATTAGATTCAGGGTCCTTCTCATAGGTGGTGCTGTGTTTCATCACTACGGAAGACACTGTCTCACTGTTCCACTGTTAGTGATGTTAAGATTGTTGATTCAGGTGGTGTCAGCCTGATTCACCCTTTCTAAAGCTTCCATCAACCTTCCACCTAATAATAATCATGACCAAGATTCACTGTTTCATCATCGCACATTCCTTATCTTTTTATATGTGATGATTCAGTATTTTCAAAATAGAGACTTAAATCAGTTGTTGTTCAGGTACTTTTTTCTTTTTCTTTTTTTTTCCAAAATGGCTTTTTAAAAATAACCCACCAACTTTTAGAATTATTTTTTTCAAATTAACATTTTTACCCTAAAACACACTAAATACGTTATAAGAAATATTTCAACATTTTTTCAGGTAAACATACCAATTTTTCTGTAACTCTTCAGTCTATTCTATGTATGTGCTATTTCCATGTGTTTCGAAGCACTCTTGAATTTAGCCTTTATTTTGGCCTAAAGGTATTCTGCAAAATGTTGCTTTTAAATGTAATTTGAGGGTAAGACAACCTTGTGCCCCCAAAAGATTGAATAACTGCTGAAGAAAATGGTACAGAAAGAAAAATGCATCTTTTACCCCAACACCCATCCGTACAACATCTGCCACTCACTTTTTTTTTTTTTTTTTAATTTATTTATTTTATTTTTGGCTGTGTTGGGTCTTTGTTGCTGCGCGTGGGCTTTCTCTAGTTGCAGGGGCGGGCACTCTTGGTCGCGGTGTGCGGGCTTCTCATTGTAGTGGCTTCTCGTTGCAGAGCATGGGCTCTAGGCGCGCGGGCTTAAGTAGTTGTGGCTCGCGGGCTCTAGAGCTCAGGCTCAGTAGTTGTGGCACACGGGCTTAGTTGCTCTGTGGCATGTGGGATCTTCCTGCACCAGGGCTCGAACCCGTGTCCCCTGCATTGGCAGGTGGATTCCCAACCACGGCACCACCAGGGAAGCCCTGCCACTCACTCTTAAGTCTTGTCTTCCTCCTTTGTTTTTGTTTTGTTTTGTTTGGTTTTGGTTTGGTTTTTTGGCTGTGCCGCGTGGCTTGCGGGATCTTTAGTTGCGGCATGAGAACTCTTAGTTGCAGCCTATGGCATCTAGTTCACTGACCAGGGATCAAACCTGGGCTGCCTGCATTGGGAGCGCAGAGACTTAGCCACTGGACCAGCAGGGAAAAGTCCCTACCTACTCATTCTTGATAGTCCTCTTGTTCTTTCATTTTTCAGTGCTTATTTATTTCTTAAATCATATTACATATACTTCTATGTTGTTTTTAAAAGAGGCAGTATAATTGTAGTATAGTGTAGTGTAGGGATGGACTCTTTACCCCAATTATGTTCAAATCCTGGGTCCACTGGAATATGCTATGGAATCTTGGCTAAGTTATTTCCTGTGCCTCAGTTACCTCATTTGTAAAATGGAATCAATAATAGTATTTACTTCATAGGGTGTTGTGAGAATTATGGATTAATATATGTTAAAGTGCTTAGAGCACTGCCCAAAATATATTAACTACTCAAATTATCATTATTATGTCCAATATCTGTGATCTCTTGCTTGTTTCTATGAGTGTTTTTATTTCGGCTAACTCATTCATGATGGATTATGATTTTTTTAATATGTATTAATTTATTTGGTTGTGCAGGGTCTTAGCTGAGGCACGAGGGATCCTTAGTTGCAGCATGTGGGATCCAGTTCCCCGACCAGGGATCAAACCCAGGCCCCCCGCACTGGGATCTCAGAGTCCTAACCACTGGACCATCAGGAAAGTCCCAATATTTTTGATAACAGCTTTATTGAGATAGAATTCACATACCATACAATTACCCATTTAATGCGTACAATTAGTTTAGCTATATTCACAGAGTTGTGCAGCCATCACCACACAGTCAATTTTAGAACATTTTCATCCTCCCAAAAAGAAACCCCATAGCTTTCAGCCATCATTCCCCAACTTCCCCAGACCTACACAACCACTAATCTACTTCTTATCTCTATAGATTTGTCTATTCTGGACATTTCATATAAATGGAATCACACAATATGTGACCTTTTGTAACTGGATTCTTTCCCTTAGCATAATACTTTCAAGGTTCATCCATGTTGTAGCATACATCAGTACTTCATGCCATCTTATGGCCATATAATACTTGATTGTATGGACATACCACACCACCTTCTATTTTTATATATTTCATCAGAATCTAACACCATGTACAAAAATTAAGTCAAAATAGATCAAAGACTTAAATGTAAGACCTAAAATTATAAAACTCTTAGGGACTCCCCTGGTGGTCCAGTGGTTAAGACTCCACACTCCCAATGCAGGGGGCCTGGTTTCAATCCCTGGTCAGGGAACTAGATTCCACATGCCGCAACTACAGGAGCCCACATACTGCAACTACAGGAGCCCACAAACCGCAACTAAAAGATCCTGCATGCAGCAGCGAAGATCCCACATGCCGCAACTAAGACCCGGCACAGCCAAATAAATAAATAAATATTTAAACAAATAAATAAAATTATAAAACTCTCAGAAGAAAATAGAGGGTAAAATCTTAACAACATTGGATTTGGTAATGATTTCTTGGATATGACACCAAACGCACAGCAACAAAAGAAAAAAATAGACAAAATGAACTACATGAAGAATTTTTAATTTTGTTCATTCTAAAGACACTGAGTAAAAAGGCAACCTAGAGAATGGGAGAAACATTTGCAAATTATTTATCTGATAAGGGATTAATATCCAGAATATATAGAGGACTCATAGAACTCAACAACATAAAGAGAAAAAAAAAAAACAATTTAAAAATGAACAAAGGACTTGAACGGACATTTCTCCAACGAGGATATACAAGTGGCCAATAAGCACATAAAAAGATGCTCAACATCACTAATCATTAGGGAGATACAAATCAAAACTATGAACCAGATACCACCTCATATCCATTAGGATGGCCATTATCAAAATAACAAAGTAACAAATGGTGGTGAGGATGTGGAGAGATTGGAAGCCTTGTGCATTGTTGGTGGGAATGTATTCAATAAAAAGGTATGTCCGCTGTGGAAAACAGTATGGCAATTCTTCAAAAAATTAAAAACAATTACCATATGATCCAGCAATTCCACTTCTGGGTATATATCCAAAAGAACTGAAAGCAGAATTTTGAAAGGATATTTGTACATCCATGTTCATAGCAGCATTATTCACAATAAATGAAATGTGAAAGCAACCCAAGTGCCCATCAAGAGATGAATGGATAAGCAAAATGTGGTATATACATACAATAGAATGTTATTCAGCCTTAAAAAGGAAGGAAATTCTGACATATACTACAACATGGATGAAACTTTAGGACATTATATGAAGTGAAATAAGCCAGGCACAAAAAGACAAATACTGGGATTTCCCTGGCGGTCCAGTGGTTAGGACTCTGCGCTTCCACTGCAGTGGGCACGGGTTCAGTGATCCCTGGTCAGGGAACTAAGATCCCGCGGGCTGCGCGGCACAGCCAAAAAAAAAGACAAATACTGACACGACTTCATAGAGACAGAAAGAAGAATGGTATTTGCCAGGGGCTGGGGCTTATGAATCTAAGTGTGTGTTTCTGAAGATATCTTGACTAACTCACTAGGACCATAGTGCAAATAATGTTGATTGCTGTGCATTTGTCAATGTACTAGATAGTTGCCTTGCATTATCAGGTACTTTCATTGTCTCATTTAATTCTTACCACAACTATTTAGGTGAGGACTGTTAATCCCACTAACCTGTTTGATAAAACTGAAACCCAGAGAGTTTCAGTATCTTACCCAGGTCAGACAGCTCATAGGACAGAGCTGAAAGTAACACTAAAGGCTGTGTTTTCAGGGAGATCAGCTCGGTGCTTTGTGACCACCTAGAGGGGTGGGATAGGGAGGGTGGGAGGGAGACGCAAGAGAGAAGAGAGATGGGGATATATGTATATGTATAGCTGATTCACTTTGTTATAAAGCAGAAACTAACACACCATTGTAAAGCAATTATACTCCAATAAAGATGGTAAAAAAATAAATAAATAAAGGCTGTGTTTTCTCTGCAGCCCAATACCACCCATGATGTTTAAGCATAGGGAGAATACTGAGGCTCAGACTGGGATGGCTGTGGGATGGCAAGGATGTGGGCTGCATCTCCTGCTTTGTGGGGCCACCTGGAGCAGCCTGAGGCTTGGCACCCCTCTTACCAGGAGGGGAGCGCTTGCTTGGCACAAAGCACCCAGCCTAGACAGATGTGTTCAGTCCCTAACTGAGGGCACAGCTGACAGACGAAAGGGAGCCTCAAGAATTCAGTAATGATGACAGAGCTGGGAGGACAGTTACCATCCACTGGCCCTGTCCCCTCACACCTTTAAGCCCCAGTCTCTTGCAGATCCTGACCTGGCATCTCTGTACCCTCCAATCCTCCAAGCTGGGCCTGACCTGAGCGTGGGTGCTACCTTACAGAATTTGAATAATTCAGGTCCCAGTGACCTGAGGTGTCAGTTTCAGTTGCTCTGTTCCCATGGACACAGGTGTCCCAACTCTGTAATTAAGCTAATGAAAGGGAAAGGGGGCAGGGTCTGCTGTCCTGTGCCTCAGAAGGCTCAGGGCTGATGGAGTCCCTGTCCCTGTCCTGCTGAGAATGCACCAGCCTCCCCAGAGTCAGGTGTGGGGAAGGCCTTGAGGAAGTCAACGGGGCTGAAATAGAGGCAGGAGAAAGGAAGAGAGAGTGGAAAGAGGAAGACCAGAGTCAGGGAGGCAGAGGCCAAGAAAGAGTTACAGAGGGACGGATAGCAGGAAATCGAGACAGAGAGGCTGAGTGAGAGGTAAAGGGGGTGGGGGGCGAAGAACAGGGCAGAGACAGAGGCCAGAAGAGGCAAAGACCAGCAGAGAAGAAGAAACAGTAGATGCCAAGGCCCAAGTACTAAAATCCCAGGGCAGGTACACATAGCAGGGTCAGGTAACTTGTAGGGCTGCAGGACTCCCTGGAGGGTAGTTGGACTCAACAGAGATCCCAGTCTTCCTTCTGACGTGCAGGGATTGTCCACACCATCCTTGCCAGCAGGGCCTGACGCTGCCGTAGGTCAGGCCAGGAGGCTCATATCCAGAGACCCGCCCTTCCTCTGGCTGCGGCAAGGCCATGGGGCTCGGGAGCCACCGCCTCAGCCTCAGCTTCTCTGTCTCCAGTCTGGGCCTCCTGCTCCTGCTCCCACTCCTGCCAGGTATGAAGCTCAGTAGACCAGCCCTGGCCTCTCTGGGCGTTGCTGCTGTTCCCATCCTCCCCAAACCTCTCTCCACGTGCTCTCTCTTCATTTCTGTGCTGGGAGCAAGCGCTATCTGGGGAGTGTGAAGGAGGGGGAGCTGAAGAGGGCAAGAGGGGGCTTGCCTGACTGGGGCGGGAGCAGTTGACGGGGCAGCTCCCAGGGATAGGGCTGGAAAAGCCAGGGGGACCAGATCACGAAGGGTGAGCTTGGGCTTTATCTAGCAGGCCTGGGGAGCCGTTGAACAGGTTTAAGCAGCTACTGGTCTAGTCAGATTCATTTGTTTAAAAGCTTGATCTCTCAGAAGTGTGGCAGGTAGTTAGAGAGGTGAGCCTGAGGTGGGAGAGCAGGAAGGAGGCTGTTGCTGCCGTGGTCCGTATGCAGGGAGGATGGGCCCAAGCTGGAGAGGTGATGAAGCATTCAAGAGCATTCAGCAGTATGACTGACAGGATGCGGGCACAGAGTGGTTTGCAGAGAGAAGGGCCAGAAGGGAGAGACAAATTACCAGATTTCCAGCTGAGGGCACCGGGGAGTGCTGTTTGCTGAGACGGGTAACACAGGACAAGGAACAGGTTTCAGAACACGGAGGGAGGAGGGACTTCCCTGGTGGTCTAGCAGTTAAGACTCCACGCTCCCAATGCAGGGGGCCCGGGTTCAATCCCTGATCAGGGAACTAGATCCCACAGGCCGCAACTAAGAGCCCACATGCCACAACTAAGAGCCTGCATGCCGCAACTAAAGATTCCACACGCCACAAGTGAAAAGATCCCGCACGCTACAACGAAGATCCCGTGTGCTGCAACTAAGACCCAGCACAGCCAAATAAATAATAAATTAAAAAAAAAAATACATGGTGGGAGGAAACAGGTTCATATTTGGCCCTACACAGTTTAAAGTGCCTACAGGACATTTAGGACATTCAGGTCTGGAGCTCAGGAGAAAAATCTGGGCTGAAGAAAAAAGGAGACGAGGGCAAAGGACGGGATTCTGGGGAACAATACCTAAATCAAGGACTGAGAAAAAAAAAAGGACTGAGGACAATGGGATGTGTCACAAAACCCGGGGAAGAGTGTGTTTTCAGGAAGGAGGGGCCCATAGTGTCAGAAGCTTTGAAGACATCAACTGAAGTGCAGCTAGAGAAGCAGAGACAGGCTGGAGAGACTGGAAGGGGCAGGGCAAGAGGGTTCCGGATGCCTGGTTGAGAACTGGGACTCTTGCGGTCTGTTTGGGCCCCTCCAGCATTTGTTTTTTTGTTTGTTTTGTTTTGGCCACATCACGCGCCATGCAGGATCTTAGTTCTCCAACTAGGGATCAAACCCATGCCCGCTGCAGTGGAAGCGCGGAGTCTTAACCACTGGACTGCCAGGGAATTCCCAGCCCCTCCAGCATTTGTGGTGGGGCAAGCAGAATCCAGGTCCTTGGGAAGGGAATGGTGGGGAAGAAACCCATCAGCCTTGCTTCAGAAGATAATACCTACTCACACTATGGCCTTCACCTCATCTATCCTTGGAGGCAGGCCAGGGAGGAACTAGAGCCACAGGTAGAGAGACAGAGAACAGGGACAGTTAGACAGCTGTGAGACAGTGGAGCAGCTGACAGGGCCTCAGTCTTGTGCAGGGTACAGGTTGTGAGCCGAGGTCCCTGGACTAGGGTCTCAGATGGACACCCTTTCTTACTGGTCCCCCAGAGTGCTTCGGAGCCGAGGGCAGGCTGGCACACAAGCTGTTCCGAGACCTCTTTGCCAACTACACAAGTGCCCTGAGACCTGTGGCAGACACAGACCAGGCTCTGAACGTGACCCTGGAAGTGACGTTGTCCCAGATCATCGACATGGTGAGTTAGTTGTTGTACAGTCGTGGAGTGTGCTGGTGACAGTGTCAAGGAATGGGGGAATGGGAGACTGGGATTAATCTCCAATCAATTCTTTCCTGTAAACATTAGCATTAGCAACAATAACAGCTACCAACTGTTGGATCCTAACTGTTGGGTGCTCACAGTGTGCCCAATACTTTGCACACTTGAACCCATGCCTAGCAGAGATTACCACCCATGTAACTTCTGAGGAAACTCAGGCCCAGAGAGGAGAAGGACCTGGTAAGGTCACATAGCAAGGCTGGGTGGGAACTGAACTGTGTGGGCAAGTCAGGTTTGCGGGTGCTGACCAGAGCTCTGTAGGTGAGTGTGCACACACAGGGCAGGGTATTGTGCAGACGTCTGTCCACATCTATGCCCACTCTCTGCCCCCAACTAGGATGAGCGGAACCAGGTGCTGACCCTGTACCTGTGGATCCGACAGGAGTGGACAGATGCCTACCTACGATGGGACCCTGACGCCTATGGTGGCCTGGATGCCATCCGCATCCCCAGCAGTCTCGTGTGGCGGCCGGACATCATACTCTATAACAAGTACTGCCTGCCTTGGCCCCTCCCCTCTCCTACCCCTCCCTAGAGTTGCCCTTGGCTCTGGGGACGCACTTGTCCCCCATCCTCCACATCAAACCCGGCTGCTATGGTGCCCTGGAAGCTTTCCCCCAGGACCCTTCTAAGCTGCCAGGAAGGTGTTGGCAGTTGTGGCTGCATGGTGCAGTAGGGCTTCCTGACCACACACACACACACACACACACACACACACAGCGGCTCATGGCAAGGGCCTACTGGAGGGACCTCACAGCCCCTTGATGGCACCTCCACTTTAGGCTGTCTCAAGCCAACCCAGGCTGAATGTCTCCTAGGAATCCTCCGTGTGGTCCAGGGCCAATTCTGTATCTCTCGCAGAGAGGGTTCTGGGACACAAGTGCCTCTTTATGGCACTCTCCACCCTTTTCTCAGGGCACCCCAGGGCCTGCCTAGGGATTTCCTTCAGGGCTTAGCCCTCTGGAGTAGTCCTTTATGCCGCCTAAGCCAGTTCTGTGCTTCCCAGACAACACATAGCTCAGCATATTTTCCTCAGGGCCCCTCTAGGAGCTTTGCAGATGACACTCAAGGAAAGTCACCGTGCGCCCCGCACCAACTTTTGAGCTAGGTCTGTGTCTCGTTCTGGGCCCTTCAGGCGCTGGCCCCGCTAGGCCTCCAAAGGCACAGAGGGCCCTCTCTACCGCTCCCTTTGCCCTCTGTGCCACCCCCAGCAAGCCCGATGCGCACCGCTTTCAAGGGGCAGCCCTGACCTCCAAGGCCGCGGCGCCTCAGGGAGCCCCACCCCCTGCCCGCAGGGCGGACGCGCAGGCGCCAGCCTCAGCCAGCACCAACGTGGTCCTGCGGCACGACGGCGCCGTGCGTTGGGACGCGCCGGCCATCACGCGCAGCTCGTGCCGCGTGGATGTGTCGGCCTTCCCATTCGACGCGCAGCGCTGCGGACTGACGTTCGGCTCGTGGACGCACAGCGGGCACCAGCTGGACGTACAGCCGCGCGGCGCCGCCGCCAGTCTGGCCGACTTTGTGGAGAACGTGGAGTGGCGCGTGCTGGGCATGCCGGCCCGGCGGCGCGTGCTCACCTACGGCTGCTGCTCCGAGCCCTACCCGGACGTGACCTTCACGCTGCTGCTGCGCCGCCGCGCCGCCGCCTACGTGTGCAACCTGCTGCTGCCCTGCGTGCTCATCTCGCTGCTGGCGCCTCTGGCCTTCCACCTGCCCGCCGACTCGGGCGAGAAGGTGTCGCTCGGCGTCACCGTGCTGCTGGCGCTCACCGTCTTCCAGCTGCTCCTGGCCGAGAGCATGCCGCCGGCCGAGAGCGTGCCGCTCATCGGTGAGCTCTGAGGGCCCGGGGTGGCGGGGGAGGGGGCCGGAAGAGGACGCCCGCAACCCGGGGCTGAAGTGCGCGGGTGTCCGCAGGTGCAGGAGTGGGAGCCGGACCGGCCTGGGTCAGCGGAGGGGCCCCGCTGAGCGTCTTGGGGTCCGGCCTCGTTCTGAGATTGAGGGGGAAGAGGTCGGCCCCTTCCAGGGAGAAGGGGCAGAGGAAGGAGTTGGTCTTTCCTCAGGGACTTGATGGAGGAAGGTCGACATCCCCAGTGTTATAATCACAGGCAAAACGTACTAAGTACTCACTGCGTGTCAGGCAGTCTCCTAAACACTTGACGTTTATTAACTCAAGGAAGCAGGACCACACACCTGTGAGGAAGGTTCTATTATAACTTGCTTCAGATCATGCTGGATCTATTTAAGAGCGTGACTTTCACGGGATTGTGGGTGAGTCCAGCCTCCAGCAGTGAGGGGAACAATTAGGGAGCAGGTAGCTTCTGAGAACCTGACGGGGGAATGCGGGAGAGGGAGCCCTTGGCCCTTACCTCCTTCCCGCTTCCATCCGTTGGGCTTGGAGGGTCCTGCGAGCCTTATGGGGGGATGAGCTCATTCCTCCTTGTGCTCAGGCATTTGGGGAGCTCAGGCCCCCTGAGTTCTTGTTTGGGGCCTCAGTTCCCTTTCCCTCTCCTGCAGGAAAGTACTACATGGCCACCATGACCATGGTCACCTTCTCCACAGCGCTCACCATCCTTATCATGAACCTGCATTACTGTGGTCCCAGTGCCCGCCCAGTGCCAGCCTGGGCTCGGGCCCTCCTGCTGGGACGCCTGGCGCGGGGCCTGTGTGTGCGGGAACGAGGGGAGTCCTGTGGGCAGTCTAGACCTCCTGAGTCATCCCCCAGCCCCCAGCCTCCTGACAGAGAAGCTGGCCCACCAGCAGGCCCTTGCCGTGAGCCTCGGTGTCTGTGCCATCAGGAAGCCCTGCTGCGCCATGTAGCCACCATCACCAACACCTTCCACAGACACAGGGCTGCCCAGCGCTGCCATGAGGACTGGAAGCGCCTGGCCCGTGTCATGGACCGTTTCTTCCTGGGCATCTTCTTCTCCATGGCCCTGGTGATGAGCCTTCTCGTGCTGGTGCAGGCCCTGTGAGTCCCAGGGGTCTGCTGCAGCCACAGCACCTCCAGACGGGGATGGAATGGCCAGGCCAGGTGGTGGTTGGCCCTCAGGCCACTCAGTCTCTCTCCACTGGGCCTCAGAGCCTGGGACATCCTCTTTTCAGCGCTACTGACTTCACACACCAGAGGGAGTACTTGTTGTCTCTGTACCCTAACCTCTAAGGGGAAATCCAGAGCTTGCCGCTCCCCTGATTCCTGCAGAGGAGGAACTCTAAGAAGGGTCAAGGTCAAAGGCAGTCCTGGAGGGACAGAACTGAACTCCGGTGCTGAGTGTTCGTGCTTTCAGTGAGGAGAGTGCAGGTAGTACAAACAGAACGGCCACATTTCCTGTCTTCTCTTCCTTCCTCTGTGGCTGCTGTTACAGGGACTTGGTCTTGCCTGTCCCTGCCTGGGGGCTCAGGGGAGGCAACTGGGAATTCAGGATTCCTGGTCCAGTTTCCAGAGCAGGAGGCCACACAAGGATTTGGCCCCAAAGCCCCGACTGATAATAAAGTGTGTGCCTATCACTTCCTCCATGTCCTCTCTTACCCTTAGGGCCCGTGGTGGTGGAACTTGGGGATCCAGCCTCTTAGGGACCTTAGGACTCATGGATCAGAGCAGAAATTACATCTTTGCTGACAAGAAAATGAGATCCAGTCCACCCTGTTCCCACACAGTGACATCCGGAGAGCTTGAAGGTGCCCAAAGCAGGGGCAGTACAGGAACCAGCTATTCACAAGGTATTTGTTCCTTTCTGACTTCCACACATTTTCTGGCACCACCTCTGTGCCTCGGATGCAGTCCCTGCCTTCATAAGCTCACAGTTGGACGTGGGAGACCAGGGCCCTTTGGGAGCACAGAGGCAGGGCCCCTAACCCAGCAGGGTGGAGAGGCCAGAGAAGGCTTCCTGGAGGAGCGAACAGGAGCAGTCCAGGTGTACATGGGAAGCATTTGAGTAATATCAGCAAGTACCATGGCCAAGTACTTTTCTCCCCAATCACCCCCCCTCCAAACTACTTTAATCTTCTATCTCCGAGTGAGTGGTTACCTGTCCTGCAGTCCCCCCACCTCTATTCACCGTCTTACTCCTAGACCCCTGGGTGAGGCCCAGTCCCTACATTTTCCTCTTCCTGCTAGCAAGCCTGGCAGCTGCCAGAGAAGATCCCAGAGTTCCCTACAGATGGAGTTACCACAGATCTTGGCCACACTTAAAGCATACATGTGGCTGACATTCTCATGTTGGGCAGAGGTGACGGCAGAGCTGTTCAGTGGCTGATGGATTAGAGGAGTCCTGGACTCTCTGGAAAGGCTTCTCCAACAAGGAACCAGAGCAGCAGTAGAAGGGACCAGACTGCAGAAAGGGGGCCCTGACCCACGGCTGCAGGGAAAACAGAGGCACAGAGATTTAGGGGCAACGTGAGATACACAAAGAAACAAGATGAAAAGAAATGAGCAGAGTGAGCTGACTGATATACAACATGCAATGGGAGACAAAGATGAGGAGAAAGAATTTAGGGAGGAAGGTAGAGATGAGACCAAGGAGAGCCCCAGTTCCCCTTCCAGAGGTCATTAGGTCTATCCCCCAGTCTCCTACTGACACAACTGAGGCACTGCAGGGTGGGATGAAAAGGGGTAGAGATCTGAGTGGGATCTGGTGAGGCTGATCTTTGCTCCTCTGGTCAAACACTGGTGGGAGAGTTGCTGGTGCACTGGGATGGGGAATGGGGAGGGGTGCGGGAATCGTAAACTTTCCCAGTGCTTGAAATTACATTATCAGACCTCAAAGAAGCCGAGTTGGCGTCTGGAGACCTGGCTGGTCTTGACTCTGCCACTCACTCACTCTCACCCGGAGCAAGTCACTTCTGTCTCTGAGTCTCACTTTACTGTATAATGAGGGTAATACTCCCTGTCCCACCTCTTTCCAGTCGATTATTGTGCAGTAAGGGTAAAATGAGATGGTGTATGAGGAGGTGGGGGCCAGCCTGGTATGGTGGTTCCAAGTTCAGCTCTAGGACCAGGCTGTTTGGACCGAACACTTTTCTAGTTTTGTGTGTGGGGCTGGTTGCTTCATCTCTCTGTGCCTTCCTTCTCTCATCTGTGGAACAGGGGTGATGACATTACCTGCATCATTGCATCATGGTGAGGATTCATGGAACCCTGAGTGGTACTGTGTCATGGAGAAGGGTGGGAACAAAAAGGAGGCTGGGGCTCCTTCCTATCCGCTGTTCTCAGAGCCCTGAGGGAGGAGGCAGGACCCGAGGCGTAGGGGTGGCTGTGATTTCTTCCCTGAGAATGGCCTGTTCCCACCTAGAGAAGTGGTGGCTGAGGCAGGACCTGGCACAGCAGGTGTTCAAGGGAAGAGAAGAGTCATAGCCAAAGGGAACCTGGGGACCATCTAGTCCGATATGCTTACTATGCAGATAGGGAAACTGAGGCCCAGAGAGGGATGTTTGGTCACAGAGAGAGTTAGGGCAGAGCCTGGGCTAGAGCCCAGGTCTCCAGCAGCCAAGACCTGACCTTGACCTTGGGAGGTGGTCTGAGAGAGCTCTGAAGGCAGTAACAGCGCGCTCTGCAGCAGAAGGAGGAGAAGGCCCAGGGGGACTTTGTGGAGCGGCCCTTCCCTCCGTCGCTTCAGTGCAGGCTGGAGCTCTCTGGGGTCTGGTCAGTGGGCTCCTGGGAAGGTGGGGACGGCCCCAGGCTGGGGGGGCAGGTGTGTTGGCTTGGCAGCCATCTCCCACATATACATTCAGTGGGGAAGGTTAGCAACCCCTCACAGGTGTCTGCTTAAGGGAGTCTACTTTTTTTGATTAGAAGGGGGTTGTTTTTATTTTATGGGGGATATCCATCCAGGAGAGGGGCCCAGACCCAGGATAGCCAGCTCAGCCCCAAACGGAGCCCCACAGATGCCTGCAGCCCTCACCTGAGTTATCCAGACGGCAGGGCCCTGACTTGCACTGCTTGTCTGTAGGGAAGAAACAGTAAAGAATCAAAGGCTCAGTAGCTCTAAGTATGGAAAGGGACTCCAGAGCCCCGTGGTCCATCCCTGACTTGCTCTAGGAGAAGCTGGTGTGTTTTCTCCTAATTCTGCTTCCTTACAGTGGGACCTCCCTTGCCTGGGTTTGACTTGACCCGTGAATAGCAGGACCAGAAAGGCGCCAGCCCTTGAAGCCAGGGTCATCTGGGCACTCCTCCTGCTCCCTTGGCCTGTAACTTTGCCTCCATGCCACACCCGCCTCTCCCTCTCCCATGTCTTGTCCCAGCCAAGGAGGGGCTAGTTTATGTTTTTTGTGTGTCTCCCTCACCTTCCATCAACTTGTGCACACTCGTGAAGCTGTCCAGGGTGGTAACTGAAGCCGCGCTGGACCTTATCCCACTTTAGATGTGGTCCACGGTTCCAGCCAACAGCCTGCCTCTAACTATTGATATGAAAAGTGGGCCTCACAGGCCCCTGGGCATCCCTCAACTAGGACCAGCAGCCCACAGCCCCTTCAGAGATTAAGGACCTGGGCCCATCGTCATGATTACTCCTGTGGATGGTCCAGGGAGGATGGACAGGAAAGCATCCGAGACCTGCCAGAGCCCAGACTGGAATTTAGGGGTTTGGCACCTGACGGCTGGCTCACCACCTCACCCCACACTCGCCAGCGCACATGACTTCTGTTCAGTCAAATAAACGTGCTCTTCTCAGAAAACTGGGGTGGGCCGCTTACTCACTTCCGGCAGCGGCTTCCAGCTGGGAGGAAAGCCTGACACCACGTCTGTTTGGCCCTGAGATGGCCAAAGACACCTGCGTTGGTCAGGAAACCCTCTTCAGCCTCCCCGCAGGCAAGTGGCCAGCTCTGGCTTAGACACCTCCAGGGAGGAGAAGCAAGTGTACTACTTAAGAAGGTTATGTCTCTCCTTGGATGGAAGGGGTGGAGGGGTTGGGGGACAGGACTCGGTCCTTCTCACTGTTTTTAATATCTCTGTATGTATCCTCTGAAAACGGGTCGGGCAAGGCCACCTTCCGCCCAGCTGCTGGCTGGCACGTGCCCTGCTCACCTTTGATGTACTCGCAGTTGTATGTGCTGCGCTTGCCCAGGGCCCGGAGGTAGATGCGGGCGGGGCCCTGGGCTGGTCTGCTGGCATTGATCACCTGGAAGGTCTCGAAGGGAGGGATCAGCACCTCCTCCTCCCCAGGGAAGAAGGAGTAGCCCTTGATAGGGGCCCCGAGGCAGGTCCAGATGCCAAAGAAGGTGTCTTCCCCAAACTGCTGGGCTGCAACATTCTGCAGGGATGCAGAGGCAAAGCCCCCGAGCCTGACGGTGGCCCCGGGCCCTGCTGGCCGGAAGCGCAGGCCCTGCACCCCTCGGAACACCTGGCGGCACTGGGGTGGACGCTGGCCCCTGCCCAGCAGCTGCAGGGCCTCGGTCAGCAGAAAGTGGAGGGTCTTGAAGGAGAAGTGGTGGAGGTAGTGGGCCCGGGAGCGGCCAGCCTCACGCACGGCCACGTTGAATTCTTTGTGCAGGGGGCTGTTAGCTGTGTAGGCCAGGAGGGCCACCCCATGCTCTTCTCGGAAGCCCGTGGGCGGGGGCAGACGGGTAGGGCTGAGGCCCCACTTGAGCCCCCAGGCCTGGCGCTCCTGCCACTGGCTGCTTGCCTGAGCCCAGACATCGGCGTACACTTTGTTGGCCTGGAACTCCGTGCGGTTGAGATCCGGGAGAGCCGCCGCCATGGCTGCAGCACAGCCAGCATACTGGTCGTCAAAGGAGGCCAGGGCCATGTCCAGGGGCATTTCTCGAGAGAAGAGGCCTCGTCGTGTGATGGGGTGGCTCTGGGCCTGAGGCAGGGGGAGCAGCAAGGACTGAGAGGTTAGGCCCTAGGAGAACGGGAGCCCTGTTACCCAGCTTACCCCTCCACTGAGCTGAGAAAGAGTAAGGGCCCCAAACACAGCTGGAGGGGAAGGGGATTGGGAACTACTAGCTACAGATCCCCGAGACCAGGCTCTGGGGCGGTCCCCTCGGGGTGAGCGATCTCCAAGCGAAGCATCCGGCAGAGTTCAGAAGCCAGCAGCTGGGGGATGGGGTCAGCGGAGAATGACTGTACCTGAAGTGCTTCCATGAGGCCCATGGACATGAGCAGCAGAGACATCATGGCAGGGGTCTGCATGTTGGAGGTGACCCTGGGCAAGTTACTCTTTGGGTCTCAGTTTCCTCGTCTGGAAAATGGGAATCTGCACAGTTTAATAAATTGTGATGAATTGACACCTAGTCTGGCCCCCTTCCGGTGCTTGACACAGAGTCACAACATAGAAACGGAGGCTCAGAAGAGAGAGGGGACCCTTCTTGCCAGAAGGAACATGGGAGACTTCCTGGAGGAGGTGACATGTGAACAGGGTCTTGTGGGACAAATAGAATAAGGCTTCAGTCAGTGGAGGTAGGAGAGAAAAGATTGGAGTTGAGGGTGGGAAAGGAGTTTGGGACAGCAGGAATAGGAAGAGCAGAGGTATTAGAGGTAGGAACTCTCAGGATGTAAAGATGACGTTCTGGCTAGTGTGGCAGTTGCAGTGTTGGAAAGCCTGGGGCCAGTCCTGAAGGAGCTTGACTGCCACAGTGAGAGGTCCAGGCTTCCCCTCAGGGGGACATGAGGCTGGAACAGGGCAGATCCAGGAGTAGTCAGCTGGTAGGGCCACAGCAGGACTCCAGGGTCAGGCTTAGAGCAGGGCTTGGGGATCCAGAGGGTCCTCCTCTGTCCCTGCAATCCTGCTGCCAACTAAACCCTCACCCTAAGCCCTCGGCTGATGCCAGGCAGGGACCCCCAGGTGGTGCGGGAAGAGGGGCTGGGTGGGGGAGAGTACAGAGGGTACTGCTTCCCCCAGGGAAGCCTCCTGCATCCTCTGGGTGGGCACGCTGAGGGCCCAAAGTGGCTCCAAGAAGGTGTCCCAGCTTTGGGTCAAGATTGGAACAGACAGTTTCTAAGTTGGTGCTGCTTCTTTTTTTATTTTATTACCAAGTAATGCATGCTTATTGTGTACGAATGAATCACAAAGCCCAAGTCCCCCTTTTCTTGCTTTCCCTCCATGTCCCCCTTCTCACTGTTACCCCTGCCTGCTGTTTCCGTGGTAATGGTACCCTTCAAGACCTTCTTCGATGCACACACAATATATTTAAATATACATACACACATAGTTTTCTGTATACAGCCTATTTTGGGGTTTTTTATTGTCACTATTTTCAAAAAGAAAAAGGAATTGTGCCTACACATACATGTTCTACAACCTTTTCCCAGTTAACAATGTACCATGGACTTCCATGTCACACATGCATATCTACCTTGTTCATTATGATGGCAGCATGGAATGTCATATATAGTTAATCCATAATTTATTTAACCATTTCCTTATTGAGGGACACTTAGGGTTTTTTCCTAATTTTTTGTTATTACACATGATATTGCAGTGAACATCCATGTATATAAATCCTTGTCCTCTTGTCTGCATATTTTTATAGGAAAGATATCAAGAAGGTGATATTTAAAGGATCTGAATAGTGTTCATTTAGATAGCCACTGCGCCACTACCAGGTTGCCATCCAAAAGGTCCCACTTCAGCCTCCCACCAACAATGGACAAAAGTGCCCTTTTCTCCATGTCTTTGCCAACACTGGGCATTATTAATCTCTCTTAATTTTCATTTAACTGGTGGTACAAATGGTATCTAGTTTTTAATTTACGTCTCTGGTCACTTAACAGGATCAATCATAACTTTAATTTTTTTTTTTTTGGCTGCGATGCGTGGCAGGCGGCCTCTCAGTTCCCAGCCTGGGATCGAACCTGGGCCCTCAGCAGTGAAAGCTGGAGTCCTAACCACTGGATTGCCAGGAAATCCCCATAACTTTAATTTTTAATTTTTTAAAGTTTTAACTTAAAAGGTAGTACATTTTCATTATTCAAAATTTATAGTCCACGAAGCATGCAGTGAAACGTCTTTCTCTCACTGATCCCCCAACCCCAACCTGCTCTCCCCAGAGCTAACCAATGTTCCCATTTCCTGTATATCCTTCCAGAGATACTCTAGACGCATACCAGCAACTTCTCAGGTATTTCTCTTTTCCTTCTTTTATACAGACTGTAATACAGTTAGTGGTTTTTTATCTTTGGAAATCTGATGAAAGCTGAAACTGCTCCTCAGAAAATGGATATATGCGCCTTCACACAGACGTTACACAAATTTCAGGGTGGTTATGCATCTGCCCAAGTCTCACTCAGGTTAAGCATCCCTGCTCCCGAATCTCCTCTGGCTTCTGGTGGGGCCTAAGTTTTGATAGTTCAGTGACCCTAAGACGCTGGGATGTTATGTGGCTATAATTTTGTGAGTCTCCAAATCTAAGATCCTCTGATTGCCAGTATACAGTTTAAATTGAGGTGTGAGTTTCTCTGGGCAGTGGAGTTAACAGCCAGCAGAGTTTATCAAATTCAACGTGTCCCAAACTGAACTTATCTTCCCTCCCTCAAAACCTGCTTACTCATTTATTCAGAAAATTCTTGAGCATCTGTAATGTGTCGGGCACTGAGGATAAAATTATGAACAGAAACAACAAAACCCACATCCCTGCTTCTTTAAGCTCTTTTAAGGTGGAGATGGAGTTGGAGCGAGGAATTTCAAGTAGCATGTTACAAGAACCCAAAGAGCCTGATGGAAACACATTTGTACAAGGAGTGGGTTTAAGTGAGGGGCTGACCAGAGGAGATTTGGAGTAGGTAGAATTTAAAATGGCATCACAGTGGGGTGTAAACCTGAGATACCGCTCCCTAATTCCAGGATAGAATGCTAATGGGCAGAGAATGCAGCAGCAAAAAACTACTTGAACTCTTGTGCTCTCTTGGAATCCACCAAAAAAGCCTGAGCTTCTATAATCTTCTCTTTGTGGAGAAACTAGTCCATGGGTTCAAGTGGGCCTTTCCTCACTCTGTACCCCCATGAGGGGAATACATGACCCCAAACTGGTGCTCTAATGCCCTGGCCATTGTGATTGGCTCAAGGATGGACACATAACCCAAGTAAGACTACTCAGAGTCTTTCCTGAGATTTGATAGATGGGTGCTGTGTAAAAGAGAGTGTGCCAGACACTGTTGTTTCCCCAACCCCTATCCCCTCAGCTCAGCTTCAAGTTCAACACAGGTGCAATGGATAGTTCTCAAGCATCTGACAGCTTCCCACCCTTAATATTCTGTATATTTCTGTGTCCAAGGCTTTCTCCATCACCCTGGGAGCTTGCTCAGGGCAACCCCAAAGTGCAGGAGATTTAATGTTCCCAAGGACAGCTGTCACCCAGTAAGGGTAGTCAGATTCTCTATTCCACAGAGGGTCCCCAATGGGACATAGTTGACCACAGTGGTCGCGCAGTTTTTGCGGGGGAGCTTTTCTCTCTTCTTCAACTCACTTTGCCACTCCTTCACTGGTACTTCCTGGGATCACCTTTCAAATAAGCTGACTACACCCAATCCTTGTCTCGGGGTTGGCTTTTGGGGGAACCCAAACCAAGAGAGAAGGTCTTCTCTTTGGGTCATAAACCATCAGAACATGGCCCAGAACTGTTCCTTCAGCCTGGACCCAGTGGAGCAGACCTGGGCCCAGCCCACAATAGGGAGGTGCCCAGCTGAGGCAGACTGACAGCCTGAAGCAGAGCTGCCCATCCAAGCTCACTTTAGGCAATCTACAGCCAACGTGAAGACCCAGGAGTATGAGAATAAATGTTTGCATGACACTGAGATTTTGTGGCACACAACAAAATGGTCATGCAGTGAAAACATGAGGCCAACTATGTCTCTCACTGCTTCTCCACTATCCTGTTTCTGTCCCCGTCTCTGCCCTGCAGAAACACAGCAATAAAAGGTACCAGAGGCTTGTGATAGGGCAGGAGAACTGTGAAGTCAGACATTGAATCATGTGGCCAGACTAAGGTATTGGCAGTGAGGCTGGGCCCAGCATTACTAGGTAGAATTTACTAGACTTGGTGTCTGATGGGATTTAGGGGATGAGACGGGGGAAATCAAGGCTCACAACTCTGGTTCCCATGCTCTAGGTTGGAAATACAGAGGAGAAGCAGAGGAAACTTTAAAAGCTCATCCCAGCACATAGTAGGTGCTCAATAAAAAAAAAATGTATTGAATAAATGATCAGGTTAGGAGGGGAACTGGTGAGTTCAGTTTGGCACATGTGGACTCTCTAGGGGCAGATGTCCAAGATGGAGCAGAATGGACAATAAAAGACATTTGAGAGTCATAGGTGTATTGAGGTCAGGAAAGAGGTAAGGTCCCCAGGGAAAGAGGCAGGGAGGGCTGAGGAAAAAAGAGAGCAGCTTGAAGCCAAGGCACAGGCAGAGCAAGACACTTCCTTGGGTTTCTAGGGACTCTTCACTTCTGGCCTTTGGGTCCCGTTATATACCCTGGGATCCTTGTGATTAATTCCTCTTTGGGCTTCATCCAGCTCAGGGTGGTTCCCGTGAACTTGCCAGAAGAGTCTCGCGTAATCTACCATCCTTATTATTCATCCAGTCACCCAAGATGGTTACTTGGGTTTCCATTCATTCAGCCATTCATCAAACACTAAATTAGTTGCCAACCAATGCTGGGCACAGTATGGGTCCATCCTCGATGCTCCTTCCCTTTCCCCATCCCCACATGCCCTGCCATGGCTCCGGTCAGCCCCTGCCTTCTCCCTGATCTCCCTACCTCCGCTGTCACCCCTGCTAATCCACACTGCTGCTGCTCCACGGAGTAGGGAGAACAATGTTTCTAAAGCACAGCTGGTCATGTTCCTTACCTGCTTGAAAACCCTCTGTGGCAAACCTGACTGGAAGAAATATCTCAAAATGCAGAGATGACAATTATGAGGCAAGGGATGAGAAGACATCCAGAAAGGAAAAAAAAAACAACAACAAGAGATCAAAACAAAACTTACCTCCTTACCCTCAGGACAGAGTCCAGCCTCCAGGCACTGGCATCTGAAGCACTCTGTGACCTTGCCCGCCATAACCTCTTCAGCCTCGTGCCCCACCACCCCTGCTTGACTTCTACAGTACAGAACAAAGTTCCAGGTGAGGCGCTGCTGCTTCCCTCCATGTGCTGGGGATGCCCTTCTCCTGCTACCCACTCTTCAAGGCTTCGCTCAGGAGCCACCTCCTCCAGGAAGCCCTCTGACTCCTCTGGCTTCCTAAATCACCCTGTGCTTTCCCCTGTCACTGTCCTAATTGTACTGTGCTGCCCTTCAGTGTCTGCCTCCCCCCTGGCCTGTGAATTCCCTGAGGGCAGGGACCAGGTATGACCCATTCTGTGTCCCCAGAGCTCAGCCCAAGGCCAGGCACAAGTGAGCCCTCCTGGAATGTTTGCTGCAAGTCTGAGAGGCTTTCTGGGTGCAGCTAACAATGTAGAGCACTGCAGAACAGGTGCACTGATGACTTAGTGACCAGTTTTGCAGGGAATGGTGTGGAGGCCAAAGTGGTGGGGAGGGCCTGAGAGGCCAGGAAGTGGAGGCACTGGGCAACCCCTTTTCCTATCCCAGCTGCCCTTCTGTCCTTCCTCTCATCCTGCTCAGGGCACTTCTCATCAGTTTCCCCACATCCAGACCCATGATGAACATTCCCTACTGGGGATGTGACTCCAAATCCCTCCCCAGAAATCCCCAAATTTCCCAATGGCCTCAAACCTCCCTAGGTATCCCAAACCTCTCCATCAGAGGTGCAATGGTCTGAACATTTGTGTCTCCCCAGAATTCATATGTTGAAACCCTAATGCCTGATGTGATGGTATTAGAACGGGGGGCCTTTGGGAGATAATTAGTTCATTAGTTCATGAACCCTCATGACTGGGATTGCTGTTCTTATAAAAGAGACCCCACGGACTTCCCTAGCACCTTCTACTATGTGAGAACACAGTGGGAAGGTACTGGCTATGAACCAGGAAAAGGGCCCTCATCCGACCTGGCTGGCACGCTGATCTCAGACTTTCAGCCTCCAGAACTATGAGAAATGTTTGTTTGTTTTTGATAAGTTACCAGTCTGTGGTATTTTGTTATAGCAGTCTGAACAGACTAAGATATAAGGTTCCCTGAAACTCTTCCTAATGATTCCTGTAACTCTACCATTAATACCTGATATTTCCCCTTTAAAAAAACCGCTTTTCATGCCCAGTGCCCAGGAACAGGTGGTGTGCCCCTTACCTAGACTTTCTCCGGGATAGGGAAGCTGGTATTGGTCTCCAGCGATGGCCACCAGGGGAGGGGGAGGGCAGATTTCTCTTTTATACCGTCTGTCCCCCACCCCTTGTACCTCTCCCACACAGCTGCTCAGAAATGTGACACTCCCCTGTCTATTTCTGGACTAGCCTCTGCCCAGTCCGCTCTGGGCCAGAGCACGTCCCATGAAAAGGGAACCCCTGAAGCTAGAGGGAAATCAAGGATCCAGGCTAGAACAACTGCCTCCCCACTGGGTTTGGTCCTGCATTCAGCACCCCTGGCCTCAGGGAGTATCTCCTTATTGTTCCTTTCATGTGAGCATGGAGACTCACCTAAGGTGCAAGGCGAGATTCCCAAAAAGCCTGGGTCCCAACTCTAGCACTCATTGGCCATGTGATCTTGGAGGACTTTCTGCGTCACTCAAGACCACTGTTCAATGACTAGATTTGACTCCATCTCTTGGGGTCTTTCTTGGGGTTCCAGATCTCGGGATGGGAGAAGCAATTCCCCAAAGCCAGAGGGTAGAGAGAAGACAAAGCCATGATACCGGAGGTTCAGGCTGCCAGAAAGCTCTTCCCAGAGCTGCTGATTCCTCAGCTGGCCCCTTCTCCCATTACCTCCCAGTGGGCATCTAAGACTCAGAGCCAGGTTATTTATAGGCAAGCCCAGGGAGATGAGGGGAAAGGCTAGTGTTGATAAACATGGGGTCACCTGAGTCTGAGAGGTCAGGGGAGAGAGGGTCTAGGGAGGGGCGGGGCTGGACCCTGAGGATGTGAGAGAGCTCTGCATCTGGGCCAGGCTTGCTGAAGGGAAGGGGCATAAAGAGAAGGGAGTGGGGTGGGGGCCGCTAAGATGCTGGACGTGACCAACGTGTTCGCCATATGCAAATTGTATGCAAATGAACGAGTGCACAAGTGGTGACCTCTCGGCTGTCTGGACCCTCTTGGTCTCTTCGGCCTAACAGTTGTCTGGAGCCCGGGCCGTGGCGGTCAGGGGCTGCCCGAGGGAGAGACCACGTCTCATAATTCCCCTCCTCTAGCACTGGTTTTGCTCGGAGAAAAGGGCCCTGGAGAAAGACCTCGCAGTCCTTGGGAAGAAGAGTTAAGTACGGCCCTCAGCCCCGCCCCCGAACCCCAGTGTTTGTCGCTGGGGAAGAGAGATGTCGGGTTACCGCCAGTGGGTCTATAATTAGCCGCGGGACTTCGTTGATCCGCGGGACTCCGGGGACAGGGGGCAGCGCGGCGCCCCCGCAGACTTCAGTCCCCGCCGCCCGGAACATTCAGTGCTCCTTCCCGCTCTCCGCCTCCGCCACCTCCAGGTGGGTCCCCGGCCCCCAGTCCCCTCCCTTCTCCAAGCGGAGCCAAATTACCGCTCTCCCTTTATCATTCCCGAGGAGAAGGCGCTGAGCACCCGGGCAGCTGGGAGGTGGGGGAGCTGAGACTGGGGTTGTGCTGGGGTGGAGGCGGGGATGGGGTGGGGGGGTGGAGGATAAAATCCAAGCCCCGCCCACACACTTAGGGCTGCTCTGGGCACCGCCCGCGCCCCGCCGGGCCAAGTCCTAGACCAGGGACCCCTCACACCGTAGAAGAAACTCTCCAACTCTCTGTCCCCCAGCCCATCGAAGCCAAGACTCCACCGTCGCTGGTCCCACCCTCATCGGGATCTCATTCTCCACGTCTCCCAGAGGAATAATGTTGGTGGCTCTGTTGATCGCCCTTAGCTGCCTTGGCATCCACACCCTCAGCGGCATGCGCATTTACGCCCCCTGGCAGGTAACTGGGGGGAACCATTTGCTGCCACAAAGGGAACAGTTGGGGTGGACCCGGGGCTTGACTCCTCAAAGAGCCTTCGCAGGGACGCTTCTCTAGGATGCCATTCCTCTTAATCCTCTTCCTCTCAGGAACCTCCATCCCTATAGGGAGCCCCAACTTCCCATTCCATCTCCCAGAACCCGACCTCCACCCACCGGTCCTGCTGTGATCCTCCTTCCTTCTATGGTCCTCCCTTGGGATTGCCTGCATCTTTCTCCTCTCACTTCCCGTCTCCCACCACAGGCCCAGCCTAACAAACTCCTTTGGGCTACCTGTGTACTGCCCTCCCGCAGCCCCTCCCAGACCAGGGCTTGACCTCCTCCCAATCCCCACCCCCAGGTTTGAGGATGAGGGCTTCTAGAGCAGGAGAGGACTCAGAGTCTCAGAGCTGACAGTGACTTGCTGTGGTGTCTAGCACCTGTGTGAGGGGGAAAGAGTCTGAGGATGGGGATGGGGTCAGGTAATTGGAGACTGGCCGTACGTTTGTATGTCACCTGCATACTGAGTCTTAGAGCCAGAATGGTGCTTGGAAGTCTTCCAGCCCCACGTCCCACTGAGTGCAGGAACCTCTCTAATGATAAATGACCCCTCTTAGTTAGTACACAAGTGAGGATCTATATGCTATCCTTACAATAACCCTGTGAGGTTGGAAGTATCCTCAGTTTATAGGTGGAGAACCTGAGGTCCAGAAAAGTTAAGAGACTCACCCAAGATCTCATAGCCTGTAGGTGGTGAAGCCGGGATTTGAACCCATGTCTGTCTGGCTCCAGTGCCTGTTATTTAAGCGCTTGAGCTCTTGCCAAATTTCACACCCCAGATATTTGGGCATAGAAATGAGATTCTGTGTTTCTGAACTGATCTGCCACCAGGATCTCTGCCCAGTACCCTGAACTTACACCCTTTTCTGTGTGGCTCCTCTCTTCCTTACCTCTATAGGCCCAGAATGTTTCCATCCAGAACCTGAGCCTGGCTCCAAACACCTTCGATGATGCCTATGTGGGCTGCTCGGAGGAGATGGAGGAGAAGGCAGTCCATCTGCTAGCGGAGGAGATGGCTAACCATACCAGGCTGCGGGAGTCCTGGGAGACAGCCCAGAAGGCCTGGGAGCAAAGGTGGCCAGGGCTCAGCCTGCCTCCTGGCTTCAAAACCCAGCACGGAATCGCCGTCATGGCCTACACCAACTCATCCAACCCTTTATACCGGGAGCTGAACCAGGCTGTGCGGACAGGCGGTGACTCCAGGGAGATCTACATGCAGCACTTCCCCTTCAAGGCCCTGCATTTCTACCTGACCCGGGCCCTGCAGCTGCTGCGGGGCAGTAGGGACTGCAGCAGGGAACCTGGGCAGGTGGTGTTCCGAGGCATGGGCGCCATTCGATTTGAACCCAAGGAGCTGGGGGGCTCTGTCCGCTTAGGCCAGTTTGCCTCCAGCTCCCTGGATGAGGCAGTGGCCCGCAGATTTGGTAATGCCACCTTCTTCTCTATAAGGACTTGCTTTGGGGTCCCGATCCAGGCCCTGTCTGTCTTTTCCAAGGAGCGTGAGGTGCTGATCCCCCCGCATGAAGTCTTCTTGGTCACCAGTTTCTCCCAGGATGGAGCCCGGAACCTGGTGACTCTCTCCAGCAATAATCAGATGTGCAGCCACTTTAACTGCGCCTATCTGGGTGGTGAGCCATGCATGAGGGAAGCAGGACTGGCAGGATGTCCCTGGTTTATTTCAGTCCCCAGGGCCTTCAGGAGGCCCACATGATTAATGGGGAAGTTGAGGGCTAGAAGTTAGCTGGAGTTATTTTTCTCTGTGACTCAGGTTTTGCCAGATCAGAGAAGGCCCCATAAGTGTTTTCTGGATCTGTGAATATTCTCAGATGATTCTATAAAGGTCCTTGAAAGTTTCCTTCTGCTGTACAGTCTAAAAGACCAAAAGAACCTGGTTAAGGGGGGCAATAAGCAGAGGAAAGTGACAGGAGTGCTGCTTCAGATCTCAGGAGGCCCTGGGCGTAATAGTGTAACACATGCACTATTCCCAAGTGCTGAGGCAGGGACAGAGTGGGGCCAGGATGGTAGCAGGGATGGAAAGGCAATCTGGGAAGATTTCCTGGAAGAAGAAGGAGGAAGGGAAGTCAGAAGTTTGTATTTAGCACAAGGGAAAGCTAGATTGAGACTGGGAATGGCCGTGCCAGGGCCTGGTGAGAAGGGAAGTTTGGGGTGTGAGGGTCTGTCTGCATGGAGGCCTCACTGTGCTGTCTGTTGCAGCGAAGAAGAGGCCGAGCTGTGAGTCTGTGCCAAGTGAGTCACCCTCCTGCCCCTCCCTCAGCTGCTTTGACTCCCCCTGGCCCTGCTGACCCTTCACCACCTTTTCTTCTCTCTCCAGCAGGAGGACAGGCCGACTCACTCTCCAAGGGGGCCTTCTCTCTGCTCTCCTGGAAGACCCTGCCCTTGGCCTCTTAGGGGTTCCAGCTCTTAGGAGCTGGGCTCTGAAAGTTCAGTGCCTGCCACGTAGGAGTCCTGGGAAATGATGACATCCATATGAAGATGGGAGGCTTTGAAGAGCCTGGAGAAGCCAGAACATGGTTTCGGACCCAGACCTAGCAGCCATCTCCCCGGCCAGGATGTTGGAGGATCTGAGGCCATGGTAGGGTGGAGGGATTCCCCGCTATGTGGTAGGGACTCCAGGGGACAAGCAAGGGTAGTGCTGTGACAGCCACTGGATTAAACAGTGTTGCAGTGTGGTGACCTCAAATTTCATGATTGGTTTGTTCCATGAGACTAGACCATCTGCCCTGCTCTGGCCATATGGGACTCAGGGACTGAGGGGCTAAGAAGAATGACTTTTTGATCACTTTTAGACATGGTATCAGTGCAGACCCTTGTCACACACTGTAACCTGCAAACCCAGAAGCTTTAATAGACAGAGGTTCCTCACAACAGCCCTGAAGGCAGGAAGGGGGACAGATGGCTTCCTAGGCCATTTGTCAGATGAGGAATGCAGAGCCAAGGAAGGAAGCAACTTGCTGAAGGTCAGAGAGGTAGTGCTGAAACCAGGACCCTTACCTCCTAGTCCAGAACCCTTTCCACCAAACATCTGAAGGAACTCAAAGTAGGATCCTAAGCCCCAGATATCTGGGACCCCAGAGCAAGCCATTTCTCTCTGCCCTGCTCCCACAAGGGTTCATTTTGGGCTTGGGGATCTCAAAACATCAAGAGACAGAGATTCTCACACACTCTGGAGGCATCTGACACCCAGAACAGAGGCTTTATTGAGGCAAGGAAAGCAGCACGGGCTCCTACTGAGCCCCACCCTCACCCATCTAGGCTGTTCTACTCAGCAACAGAAGACGGGACCCTCCCACTGCATCAGGACCCCTCCTTGGTTCCCAGGTCTTCCTCCTGGGGCATGTCCCCAGCCCCCTCTGATTCTTGCTCCCTGTGCCCTAGCACGTGAGCTGGGGAGGAGGGGCCAGACTCTCCAGATGCTGGAGTCCTGGCCCTGCCTGCGTCCTGAAGCCCAGTTTCTGAAGACACCTGGGTCCCCACAATCCCTGGCACTGTCAGCTCTGGGGTCTCAGGGATGGGAGGGCCCAGGTTCTGGAAGCTGTTGCACACTCGGGTGATGGAGCGACGGAGGATGCTGGCACCGTCCGGTGGCCGGCGCAGCCTTCCCTTCACCAGAGTCCGCTGCACACCGGCTACCTCACTTTGCAGTTGAGATACTGTCTTGGTCAGCTCTGTCAGTCTGTTGCCCAGGTCTTGGGGAAGGGTGGGGCGTGGCAGTAGTGATGGGGAGGTAACTCAGAAGATGAGCCTGCCCTGGACCACTTCTACCCTCAGCACAACCCCAGGGGACATTTATGCCGGGGGTCCTAGGCAGGAGAACTGGAGGAAGTGAGGGACTGGCTTATGGCATGTGGGTCAGGTGGGCAGGCCGAGTCAGGCGCAGATGCATCAGCAGGGCTGGGGTGGTGGTGAGTTTAGAAGATACCAAGAAGGAAAGTCTTATGGACCAGAGAAGGGGTCAGGAGTCATAAGGATGGGAAATTTGCTAATGGGTAGAGATTTGTACATCTGCCCCCTCTGCCTTCTTCCCCATCTACACCTGTCCAGCTCATAACCACCCTCAGAGCCCAGTTCTGATTCCACCTCCTCTTTCTCCAGCTTCTGGTACTCTATCCTTCTACCTTCCCACGAGCCTCTCAAAATGATAGACTCTTTCTCTTCTTTGGGCTCCCACTGCAATTTGTGTCTCTTTTTCTAAGCACTTTCTGCCTAGTGAGATGGTTTCTCTTCCTCACCAGACTGAAAGCTTCCTATGTGTCCCTGCTGGGAACAGAGGGGACATAGGAATGAACCCTGGTTGAATGATGAATAAGGTGAATGAGTGAATGGGTAAGGGAGTGAATGAGAGAATAAATGAACACAAGAATGAAGGCGGGAATGAAGGATTAAATCAAGTGAGTGTAATAAATGTCTAAACAGATACAAGGGTAATTGAGTGCAAGGGCCCACACAATCTGGGCAGGTTGTGGCTTCTAAGGGTGGGTTGGAGGGGGGCCACATAGAGAACTGCAGGCTGGTTGGAGGGGTGTGAGGCTGGGTGTTCCAGCTGAGCAAGGGACAGGAATGGGGAAGGCCTGGAGGGGAGCAACTAACCTTTCTGACGGGTCTCCTCAAACTCCCGCCGCGCAGTCTCTATGTAGCGCTGTACCAGAGCCTTGATGACATGAAGCCAGTAGGATCCACGCTCTTCCTCCCCAGGCCCTGCCCCTGCCCCAGGATTGGCCTGGGATGGGAAGACAGGAGGGCGAGAGTCTTCACCCCCAGCTTTTCTCTAGTCACTGCATCCTCCCCCAGGCAATAAAGGTGGAGGCAAAGTCTGTGCAGACTTTTCTATCCCTGAAGGCCACACATCTAGACCCCCATGCAGACCTGGAAGGTAGTCTGGATGGAGGCCAGAAGGGGTGGAATGGCTGAGTGCAAGAGAACCAGGGTGGGAGGTGGGTGAGGGTTAGGAGGAGAAGCAGAGTGTGGGTGGAGAGAAATGCTGAGCAAGGCAGAGTTGAGCTGTCTCCTGCCACCAACCCAACCTTGGTTTTCTTGAGTTGAGTTAGTGCAGGTTAACCCTGTCCTTCAAATTCCGCAGAGGGGAGACTAGGGGATGTGGGGAGGCATCTCCTTGGACCAGCTCATGCATATGAGATGGAAATCATCATGCAAATTAGAATGATTAGTTCTGGGTCCAGTTTTAGGCCTCAGGACAGTACCAGGAGGGCAAGTCGGGCATCTGGGGCAGATAAAGGAGAGAGAGAGCAGAGGTGAAGTAGGCAAAGTGCTGGACTCAGAAGACAGGCTCAAATCCCAGCTCGGTCACTTCGCCACTGTGTGCCTCGAGCAAGCTACTCAACTTCTTCAGGCTGAAGGTCTCCAGATTTAAAGTGGAGATGGTGATAACGCCTACTTCCCAGGCTGGTACTTCCCTGGCATGGAGTAGAGGATCTCTAAATGCTTAGGAAATAGTTATTTTTATTTATCTGTATTTATTTAGCTCTCTAAATATTCTATGGTTAGCCTATTTACTTTTTTTTTTTTTTTTTCTTCTATTTTTTGGCCTCACCGTGTGGCCTGCGGGATCTTACTTCCCTGGCCAGGGATCAAAACGACGTCCTCTGCAGTGGAAGTGCAGAGTCTTAACCACTGGACCACCAGGGAAGTCCCTAGCCTATTTACTTTTATAATGTAAAAAAGCAAAGCCTTTTCTTAAATATTTTAAAAGGAGAGACAGGATTGACAGAGATGGTACAGCAGAAGCATGAGAGAGAATGACGGGTCCTTTCAGCTGCAGAGTATATAAAGCATGTTTCTTGTATGAAATAAGGAATAAGAGCTTTGGAAAAGCCATTTCCTAAGGTGCAGGGTAGGTGGGAGGAGACACCTGATGGGGTCACCAAAGAGCAGGCTAGTGAGGTGGGGGGCAGCTGGAGGAGGGGTGGGACCTCATTGGGGGTTCAGTGGAGGGTGGGGGAGACCCCCAGCTGGCTGGTATAGTGGGATCCATCAGGACTCAGTGACTCCCAGCACAGGCCCAGAGAATTGAATACAACTTCAGGTGAAGATGCTGAGTTGCACCCTAGAGGGGAAGCAGCCCTGACATGGGGTCTGCAAATATACAACACCTGGCAGCCTGGACAGGGCCAGGAAGTGGTCAGGGGGAAAGGGTGATAATTCCAGAATGTGGAGTTTGAGATCCATTAGGGTGTAAGAGGTACCATGCAGGATAGCCTGGAGCCAGGATGGTGGGAACTGGGAACCTTTGGCATTTAGTTTCTTGTAAATGTCATGTTTTCTCCATGCTTTTGCACATGCTATTTCCTGTGCCTAGAACTCCCTTCTCCACCGTACCTGCCCATCAACCTCCTGTTTATCCTTCAGGATTCTACTCTGCCCTCAAGGTCTCTGGGAAGCTCCCTGACTCCTGAGGCTGGGTCTGGGGCCTCTCCTCTCTGCTCCAATAGCCCCCTGTGCTTCTTTCTATCATAAGTTTGTCATCATGCACAATTACAGTCCATTTCCTTCTGATGCTCTAGACTGTCAGCACCTCAAAGGACCACCGTTCTGCATATCTTTATTTCCAGAATTGGTGTGCTTTGATAAGTGTTTGTTAAACAAACTGTTGACCAATCAGATAAGGGAAGGCCTTCCTCACCTGGGGATCCAGGGGCCTCAGAGCTTCAGAGTTGGCCTGTGGCCTCGCAGAGCTGACCTGGAGGCCATGTCTTAGAGAGACCCTCAGGTAACATGTTTTAAGGGGAACAGATAGGACCCCCTACAGACCTGGCAGTAATGCTATCTGAATTAGCAGGGGGTCCCATGCCAAGCCAGACTGAGTTAGGGAGCAGATAATGAGAGGTAAGTTAGTGCCTTGGAGGCCTGCCCTCCTCTCTCAGGCCTCAGCCACCTTCTAATTTCCAGTTTGTGGGGCATTCTTCCCTTGGCTTAACACGTTACTTTGAAAAACGTTCAACGATATCTTGACCCTGTTTAGGGCAAAAAGTTTTGCCTAAAGCTTATGGGGTATTGGCGGCTTGGGAGGAGGGTGGCATGAACTTCTGTTCGAGCTGGGTGACACAGGATTGGAAATTTAGGAAATGGCCAGAGCCAGGAAGCGGGAAAGGCAAGCCATACGAGAGAGCAGGAATTGGGAGCAGGCTTTCTGGGAGACATACCAGGAAAGACAGACAAGCCAGGGGTGTTCAGACAAATGGATGGTATAGGCAATACAGCTGAAGACCCGGTGTGAGGAAGACCCACAGCAGGCAGAGGAGATACTCACAAAGGTGGGGGTTGGGGGAGAGTCTGGCTTCTTGGTTTTGCAGCAGGAGCAGCAACAGCAAATGAAAAGGAAAATTCTCCTGAGAAATTGAGATGGAGGGAAGGGGTTAGTTAGAGGACAGGGTCTAGGCTAATGGGGCAGGAGCTGGGGTAGGGGTGCTGAGTGCTGGGGGGTTGGGAGTGAGAGCTCTGAGGTTATCACCTGAGAAGATAGAAGGTAGCCTTGGGGGAGGGCAGGATGTTGAAGGGCACGGGCAGCATCAGGCCTTCTCGGAAGTAGGACAGGTAGAGCTTGGAGCAAGCAAACTTCCACTCCATGTCAGCAGTGTCCTGGGGCCCAGGAGGCAGGGGCTCTACAAGGACCACTTTGGTGCCTAGCCCTCCTGCCCACTCAGTCTGCCCCATTTCCCCCCAGCCCTCATGTCTCTTCTTCTCCAACCTCTTTCTTCTCCCCATTCTTATCTGCACCTCCACCTATCACCCACATTTCCCCTGCCTGTACGCCCCTTCCCCTCTTCCTCCCCACCATCTTTCATGCTTCTGACATCCAGTTCCGTCCAGCCTATTCTCTAGCCACAAACCCTAATCCATCCATCTCCTTCCCTCTCCCTTCTCACGTTCCCACCTACGTTTCCACAACACATCCTTCCTCCCCAGCATAAGGTGGAAAGAGCACTAGACTTGTATCTGGAGAAAATAATAACATCATTAAGACCGTCAATCTACAGATGAGGAAAATGAGGCCTAGAGAGGAAAACTTGTCCCCAGTCACAAAACAAGGCAGTAGTGGAGGCAGAGCAGGAACCCAAATGTCTCCACTCCTTGCATCCTATTCCTCTCCATTCCTTTCTCTCTTCTTCCCTCTGGCCTGAGCCACCCTCAGTTCACGCACAATCTTCTGGAAGGAGTTGGCGATCATGGCAATGAGCATGTTGAGCAGCAGAATGACCGTGACGATGGTAAAGATACCGTAGAGGGCCTGGCCCACAAATTCCAGCGCCAGAAACTGGGGCATGTCAACCACACTGTGCTCCTCCATGCCAAACATGGTCCAGAACAGAAACTGGAAGGTCTCGTTGAAACTGGCATGGGGGGGCCGAAGAGTAGGATGTGAGGGGTGGGAGATGAGCCAGAACGCCACCCAGACCCACTCCTCCTCACCCTCAGGACCCAGGCAAAGGCGCTGTGCTTCCACAAAGCCCGTTGGACCACTTGTCATTTCTGATCTCCCGCCAGAATTTACTGAGCATATAGCAGTGCCAGGAACAGGTGCTAAGGATACAGCCGTGAACAAGATAAGCCCAGTCCGTGTCTTCAAGGACGGTATGTTCTGGGTGGGGATCGGGGGCGAGATGGACACTAACTCTACAAACATTCCTAAATTGTGGCAAGTGCTATGACGCGGCAGCACAGGATGTTATGGCCTAGTCTGGGAGCTGGGGAGAACTTGCTTGAAAAACATTCAGGCTGAGCTCTGAAGGTTGTGGGAATCAACCAGGTGGAAGGGAAGGAGATGTGAAGTGTGCCCAAGGTAGCGGAGTCTGGGGGGCATTTGAGGAACTGAGAGACGGCCAGCATAGCTCGTCTCAGAGGGCAAAGGAGAAAGAGGCTCATGAGAGGGAAGCAGGGACCAACCAGGTCATGCAGGGCCCTGTAGGATAAAAACAAAGATCCTCACTATGGCCTAGGAGCCTTAGGAAGCTAGGAAGAATTCTAAGCAGAGCGGTGACCCCTGAATTACTTTTGATAAGATCACACTGGCTGCTGTGAGGAGAGTGGAAGAGAAGCAGATGAGAGAGTGGGGGCACGGAGACCAGTCAAGAAGCTGTTGCCATGGTCTGGGTGAGAGAGGATGGTGGTTGGACCACAGAAGCAGCCACCCATGCTGCTCCAGTTCAAGCCTAGATGACTGCAACAGTCTCCACAGCGGGTCTCTGGCCCCAGTCCCTCTCTCGTCCTTCCATCCTCCACACTGCACTGAAGGTGTTCTTTCTAAATGCTGATCTGATGTGCTGTACTTCTGCTTGTCAAACTTTAAATGCTCCTAACTACTCTCAGTCCAAATGCCCACCATGCAATGTACCTGAGGTTTTTAGCAAAAATACTTTTGACTTAATTAGCTGTCTCCCATAAATGAGCAGGAGGGCTCAGCCTGCCTGTGTTACTGTGGAATGACACCAGGACCCATGAAGCAGGCTGGAAGGACTAGTTCCTGTCCCTGGCACTAAGATTCATGATTTAAACTGTGTCAGCAGACTTCCTCAATATCTTGAAGCCAGGATGTGAACAAGGATTCTTGGTAAGAGGATTGGTCTGAATAAAGCCTCCATTTACTTTGGAACCATGAGAAAGACTTGACCAACATCCACAGGCCCAACCATGGGTCCTTCAGGTTCAACAATAAAACCATCATGTAGTTGCACTCAGGAAGAATTCATGATTGAACGATTGCTTGGGAGGCCATCCGGAGCTCCCTGGTCTGCTGGGCAAGCCAGGCTTCTCAGCAGGACCTTCATGAGCTCTGTGACCTGGCCCCTCTACCCTCTCCAGCCTCTCCTCTCAAAATCCCCTCCATGCACCAACCATGGAGGAAGTCTTGCTATTCTCCAAACATACCTCCTTGCCTTGGTATGTGCCCCCTTCTGCCCAGAATGCCCTGTACCTTCTCTGAAGTTCACAACCTTTGTAGGTGGAGTCCAGAGTTCCCTTCTCTATCAAGTCTTCCCTGATCATCAAGACAGAGGAAGGGGCTTTCCCTTCTGGTTACCCTCAACATAAGCCCTCCTTCCTCACAGCACTCATCGTCTCAAACTGAGCTTATTTGTGCACGTGGCTATCTTCTCCAGGAGACTGGGTCTGGTTCACTTCTGTCTGTGCTTCCAGTGCCAGGGACAGGACCTACTACAAAGAAGGTGTCATAAATGGTGTGAACTCAAACAGCAATGAATGAATGACTAAGAAAGTGAATGAATTTAAAAAGTGAGTGAATGAATGAATGAATGAACAATGAATGAGTGAGTGAATGAACAAGGAATTAGTTATTGGCCATATTTAGGGAGAACTGAGTATCAAAAAGAATAATGGGGCTTCCCTGGCGGCGCAGTGGTTAAGAATCCGCCTGCCAACGCAGGGACACGGGTTTGAACCCTGGCCTGGGAAGATCCCACATGCCGCGGAGCAACTAAGCCCATGCGCCACAACTACTGAGCCTGTGTTCTAGAGCCCGCGAGCCACAACTACTGAGCCCGCGAGCCACAACTACTGAAGCCCGCACGCCTAGAGCCCGTGCTCTGCAACAAGAGAAGCCACGACAATGAGAGGTCCGCACACTGCAACGAAGAGTAGCCCCCAGTCACCGCAACTGGGGAAAGTCCACGCACAGCAATGAAGACCTAACACAGCCAAATATAAAAACAAATAAATTAATTAATTTCAAAAAAAGAATAATGACTGTAATGGATTATTATATTTTTTAAAAATCTTTGAATCCATAGTGATATTCAAAAAGAGTGGAGAAGGAAGCACTTCTTTATGGAAGAATGCCAACAAAGAAATGTACAGGGAATGACAGCAATAGAAAATCAGCATCTTGAAGCCACTGTTATAGTAACTGATGCAGGTAAAAATCATCTGTAGAGGGACTTCCCTGGTGGCGCAGTGCTTAAGAGTCCGTCTGCCAGTGCAGGGCACATGGGTTCGATTCCTGGTCCAGGAAGATCCCACATGCCGCAGAGCAACTAAGCCTGTGTGCCACAACTACTGAGCCTGCGCTTTAGAGCCTGTGAGCCACAACTACTGAAGCCCGCGTGCCTAGAGCCTGAGCCCTGCAACAAGAGAAGCCACCGCAATGAGAAGCCTGCGCGCCACAATGAAGACCCAACACATGCAAAAATTAATTAATTAATTAAACAAAAATCACCTGTGGATGCTAAATCCACTCAGAGCAAAGTTGAAAGAAAGTGGTCTAGTCACAGAGTCTCAACATCGCTCTTCGTCACCACAAGGGTATCTCCTTTTCAATGGAGAGGTTTGCTAGACCAATGGGCCTCACCAATGGGCTAAACTGACGTCGTGAGCCTCCTGATGGGATATGATGGAAAGTACACATCATCAATTAGGTTGCGTTCTTGCCAAAATTGCTTAAGTTGAATCTGATCATGAGGAAGAGGTGATTACTAAGCTCCAAGTTCACGGTCCCAGAATCCCACCTGCCCATCCTGCCTCTGCCCCTGAGTACTTGCCCAGCCGCTCTGTCTCCTGGTAAGGCACGTAGACGTTGTTGAGGCCACAGAGGAAGGCGGTCAGGATAATCGTGAGGATGAACATGAACCTGGCAGGGGGTGGGATGGGGGAGGGTCAGAGTAGGTCTCTTCCCTGGGAGAAGTCAGGCTCTGGGAAGAGAGATGGGGGTGATGGCTCCCAGTCTCAGCCTCTACTTGACAAGGATTCAGTGTGGTTATTATTGAGAGAAATTAGGGGGTGGGAAATGAGAAGGGATTTAAAGGGTGCTGAAGCAGAAGCTCTCCCTCCAGAATAAAGGATTCTGGGTTGAAACAGTCAAAGCTGGGGATGGGCCAGGCTCCCAGGGAGGGACCGAGATGCTGAGATGTGGTACAGGGTTGAGGGAGAGTCACAGAGTCCTACTGGACAGGATTTATCACCAGTGGAGTTAAAGCCACATGTGAGTTGAGCTGGCTGGCAACACGGAAGGCTAGCAGAGTCTCAGGGGTGGGATGGCAAGTTCTCCAGGCTGAGCTGAGCTGAAGATGTTCACAGATGTAACCAGGGCTTTTCCCATCAAGGGCACCCACACCCATCCCACCTCAGGCAGGGCTTTCCCAGGGAAGCGGGCATGAACAATGAGCTCTGATTAGGGTGAAAGGCCAGGTAGGCTGTAAATGATTAGATGATAATTACCAGGAAGACCAGATAATTCCATGAGTTCCAAGAGGAGTTGTACAGTGGAAACCATCCAAAGGGACCCCTGAGTCCAGTGCCTCACCACAAAGATGGGAAAACTGAGCCCCAGAGAGGGCCATGGAGACAGCAAAGGAACTGGGACTGGAATGCCAGCCAAGGGCTCTTTCTGCTATTGGTGGTTCCTGATCTTTGGAGTCATGGGCCTCTTTGAGAATTAGATGAAAGTTATAGACAGAGAAATGTAGAGAAATGCAGAGAAATGTACCTTTACATTTACATCCAAAAATTTGCCTGTAGTTTCAGGGTTTCCGAGGTCTCTGGAGCCTGTACAAGCAACCCAGGATAGAATCCCTGTGCTAACTAGAGCTGGGGAGCTTCAGAAGGAGGTCAGGTGGGGTCCATCGGAGGGGAGGATGCTCTGAGCAGGGGCAGTACGCACCGGATCATGTCGTCGATCATCCTGCCAATGGAAATCTGCAGGGTGCCCAGCGACTCGTGGGCCGGCAGGATGTAGGCCAGGCGGGTGAAGCAAAGAGCACCTCAGCCAGGAACTGGTGGTCCTGCGTGCGCCACTCGCTCCGCTCTGTGCAGGTGGAACGGGGTTGCGGGGCTGAGGCCGAGAACCAAGGAAGAGAGGGAACTGGGGGACTCAGGGCTGAGCTGGGAGGCACTCACCAGCCGAGGTGAAGTAGCGGCAGGCAGCCCCGTCCGGGGCATCCCGGCAGTGCCTGTGGGCCAGCCCGGCCAGGAGCGCGAAGGCCGCCTGGTACAGGGACAAGACGACCGTGTCCAGGATGTTCCACCAGTCTGGGAGGTAACTGCACAGGCCCTCGATCCACACTTCCTTACACTCAAACCACAGGAAGCCTGAAGGAGGTGGTAGGGAGCCAGGACAGGGTGAGGCACCTCCTCCGTCCAGGTTAGAGCTGGGCTGCAGGTATGGTTGGTGGGGGGAAACTATCCATGGGGTGGGAGAACTAAAATATCAAAGGCATGAAATGGATAAAATGTAGACGTTTAGTCTGCTTAAGTACAGCGATCTTACGTGAAAATGAAAAGAACTCCTGGCTGATGCAGACTCAGCTGCCACGGAGCCTGTGCCACTGATCCCAGTTGGCTGATAAACTCAGAAAGTGAGTAAAACCTTAAGAAGCTGGTTATTGGGAGGGAATGATTGAAATCTGCTTCTCCCTTCCCTCCACCAAATATATATTGGACAACTATTTAAAGAATATTGATTTGAAGGGGCTCCAAATTATCAACCTGCTCATTATCAGCCCGGGGCCCAGGGCCTGACCTGGGGATGGAGGGTCTTGGGAGCTGGACCCCATTAGCCAGGTGACCCTGCCACGTCGTACCCTTCTCCGTTCCCTGGGTACAAGCAAGTGCTTTTTCACTCATGGTTCTGTCCACCTAGAAAGCCCTTCCACACCCTTTTGAAGGCAAGCTCACCTTCTGGCCCAGGACAAATCTTACCTCCTCTGTGAAGCCTTCCCTAACCGGGGGAGTGAGTTCTCACAGCTCTCTTCAGACCTCTGTGATACCACTGCCGTGGGGCACTGCAGGATATCTCTTCCTGGGTCTGCCCCCATCCCCTCCCCTGAACTTTGAACCCCTCAAGGGCAGGGACCATGGCCTATTCACCTCCTTGCCCCCGGTGCCCAGAACAAGGCCCAGTAGTTACTATTGAATAAAAACTGATTAAGCTCCTACGATGTGCCAGTGGGATCCTGTGGTGAATAAGACAAATACAGTCCCTGGCCTCCCCGGGTTCATAATCTAGTGAGGGAGGCGGGCACGTAGCCAAGTCGTTACAAGCCAGTGCGGTAACTGCGAAGGTGGAAAACGGGGGAACAGAGGCTGTTGTGAGAATGTTTAGGGACAGATCCTCACCCTGATTTGGGGACCAGGGAAAGCTTCACTTCTCCCAGAAAGTGACGATTGAGCTGAGACCTGACGGAGGAGTAGGAGCCAGCCAGGTGAAGGGGCAGCATGGACGGGGAGAGGGCTGTGGGGAAAGAGAACGTGCGCGGGCCTGGAGACAAGCAGTGCAGGGCGAAGTGAGAACTGCATCCGTTCCCACGGCAGCAGAGGGTGGATGTTTATTTATATACGTTGAATGTGTAGAAGGAACCCTATTTAGTTTATCTGTGTGTTCTCAGGGCTTCACTCACAGTAGGGCAGCAGCAAGTGTTTATTGCATGAAGAAATGAAGAGTGTTGTTTCTTAAGACTTCCTCCCCCGTGGGCAGGAACTGTATTGGTTTCATCTGCACCCAATACAGGTCAATAATGTTTAGTAAATAACTGGATGAGAAACTTTTCCTCTTACATGGCTCTTGTTTTCTTCCCCAGAGTTTCTTGGCCAAATATTCTTTCAGGCCTTACCGACTGCCTTGGTACAGGGTGGAGTAGCGGACTTAGTCTACTGGTGTCTTGGGAGTTTGCTAACCAAGCTAGAGATAAGTAAAGGGAAGACAGATGAGGAAGGGACCCCCAGTCCAGCTGCTGAGCTGACCAGCCAAATGCTCGGTAGAGCTCTGGAGGTTACTGTCAACTGCATTTGCTGAATTGTTTGAGAATACTCAATTCTGCTATAGAAGCAAAGAACACCAATGGAATGGCTGGAACTTATGCATTAAGCATATATAAGTTAGTTATCCGGGTGACATGTTGGACAAATAAAGCAAGTAGAGCATATGTGTGTGAACATATGTAGAATATTTAGGGTAGACACTAAATATTAATGATACACTGAATATACACGAGGCAGATGAGGCCCTTAGGAGTCATCAGATCTTAAATCAGCTACCCACTGGTGATACCCATTCTGGCCTCACATGTCCTCTGCCCAAAAATTGCGAAGAAAAGTCACAGCTGTTCACCAGGATGGTTAGTAAGCTACAGCTGTGGTCAGACATACTTGCCCCTGTGTTTCTCCTACCAATCAAGTGTTGGGGCCAGGCTGCTTCCAGCTGTTGTATCCTCTGCTCAAACCTCAACTCTGGTCCTCGAAACACCACCATCATAAGTACACCACTTATGGGTTTAATAAACTGTATGATTCAAGCATCTTAATTTGGTCTGTGAGCCTTTCTGTTCCATGACCTTCGGGATAGATTGCCTGGTGGTGTACTTGCTGGCTACCATTACACCAAGGTAATCTCCCACCGGACACAGTGGACCAGTGTCTTATTTGTGAGAGGATATGAACATCCAGAATGGGTAGCGACTGATGCCAGGGTAGGGGAAGAATGGGGTCCTTGCTCAGGGGGCCTATCACAGGGCTAGGTCCCCTGATTAGAGGTGAAGGGGAAACCCTTGGTGGACTAGAGCCCGGAGGGGTCTGGTTATATGTTCAGGGAGCATCTACAGGGGCAGCCCCCCTCCATGGGGGTGCTTACTGTGAAGAAAAGTGAGGGGGCCCCCAAGGGGGTCTGCCACAAATAAAAGGCCCCACACATGTACCTGCAACCCAAACCATGTGTAGTGAAGCCTCCCAGACACTCTGGCTGCGTCTCCATGACCAGGGACTCTCCCAGCAGGAAGATGCGGAACCACAGATAGGAGGCCGAGTGCAGCAGGAACTTCAGCACCGGGATCTTCATCAGGTGGCCCAGCTCGGGGGAAGGAAGGAGAGCAGGGCTCTCAGAGTCCTGTTCAAATCTCTCCCCACCCTGGATAACTTCCGGGATGCTCAGCCGCCACGTGTTTCCTCCTCTCATTCACTCGCTTATTCAGACATTTATCAAGAATGTACTGTATATTAGGCCTTCCCCTTTCATATCTATTTTTTCCCTCACAACCGTATGAGGTGGGTATCGTTATTCCCATTTTTTAGCTAAGGAACTGAGGATCACAGAGATAAAGTAACTTTCCCTGGAGGGTCCCACAGGCTCTTCAATCACAACCATGTTAAAAATAAATTCATCACTTTTGATCCCAAACTTGTTCCTTCTCCTCTTCCTCCTGTTTCCCCATCTTAGAAAACGTCCCAGCCACCCAGACCAGGAAGCTTAAAGGCATCTCTACATCCTCTCTCTCATACACTCTGACAGTCTCCCTAACTCCCGCCCCTCCCCCAATCCATCCTTTACACCACTAGGAGAGAGAGCTTTCTAAAACACAAAACTAATAGGATCTCTCACCTCATTACAGTCTTCCAGTGGCTCCCATCATTGCATAAGGCTCTGTGGGACCCGGGCCCCTGCTTACTTCCCACCACTCGCCATTTGCACTTATACTTTAGCTGCACAGAATTCCTCTCAGTCTCTCTAATAGTTTGCATTCTCCCTCCCTGGGCCGTTGATGGACATGCTGTTCCTGCTTCCTGGAGCACTGCTCACCCTATTCCTCACTTGATTTACAGGTACCTGGCTTGCTCTTTATTATATCCCCAGCACCAGGCACGATGCCTGGTTCATAGTAGGGTCTCAAGGAAATATTTGTTGGGTGAAGGAATAGAAATATCTGGGTCCACAAGGGCTCCCAAAGAATTTGTAGGTTGGGGCAGAGTCTCTTTAGGAGATTATAGGGCTGTATATAGGACTCAGGCTTTGGAGGCAGAGAGACCTCAGTTTCAATCCTGACTCTGCTATTTACTGTGGACAAAAGAGCATTCTGTTCCTTGTGTCTCCACTGTAAAATCCAGGTGCAATGCCTACCTTCCAGGACCACCTCAAATTACCTAATGGGAACATTCCCAAAGTGCCCGGCCCAGGGCCTGGCATAAAACAAGTGCTCAATAAGTGACAGTTATCATTACTTCTATTCTTAGTACCCGGGACTTGGGCGCCAGCCAGTGGCCAAGGCAGAGGAAGAGCATGGTGAGGAAGATGAGGAAGGCGACCAAAGAGCTTCCAGGTAGTGGTGCTTCCACGCCAGCCAGCCAGGTTCCCACGCCAGATGGAGGACAGGACCTGCTGGCAGATGGGGGGTGCTACGAACTAAGCAGAGATGGGAGTGAGGAGAGGGGGTGGCCACCAGCCAGGGAAGAGGAAGGGGAGCCAGTTGGGTGCACTGACTTCCCTGCCATAGAGATTGAACCATGTTTTATTTCTTCCCAGGCCAGCCAGCTCAGAAGAGAGGCAACCCACTTGCCATGTGACCTTGGGAAGACCCCACCCCTCTTTGGGACTTGGTTTCCTAGTCTATGAAGAAGTTGAATTCAAAGATTTTCCTGGACTCTCCAGATCCTGCATTCTTGAATCTAAGTCAGGCAGTGGTGGGTGCAACTGGGTACCCAGTCCCAGAACCCTCAGGATTCCTTGTCTTCTTAGAGATGTGAGGCACCAGCCTGCATGGTCTTGAGGAGGGAGGAGCAGGGAAAGTGGGCTTTGGTGTCTTGGGGAGCCATTGTGAAGGAAGGTTTATGGTTAAGCTCCTGGTGGGTTAGGATATCTAGGGTAGGTGAGAGGGAGGAGTAAGGGGTGGGGGAGGCTAGAAGAAGAGCATGTCTTAGGCTTAGGGGGCAGGCATCTAATGCAATGGGGAACCATGGAATCACTTGACACTTAAGCCCTGAGAGATGTAGTCTAATCTTGCTGAATAGAGTGAGATACTGAAGTCTAACAACAGAAAAAGACCACACCAAACCTACTCAGCAGGCCAGAGGCTGAGCTGAGGGTAAGACCCAGAAGTCTGTTCTGAAGGTGGGGTCTGGGTGGGTAATGGGACTTCCAAGGGCTGGGGAGAGGTTAGGGACTTAGACTGAAGGTAAGAAGGGCGGGTGGGAGACCCACAGGATCAAGGGCCTAGATAGAAGGGTGCTCAGAGTGAAGATCTAAGAGGGGTCCTGAGGGCAGAGAAAGGACTTGCTTAGGGTTGGAGCGGGGACTATGCAGAGGTGGCGGGGCAAGGGGGTCAGGGCAGGGCGGGGAGAGGAGGGGGTGGGTAGGGCCCAGCTGACCCGCTTCTGGTTGTAGGTGATGGCCAGTCGCAGCCTCGCCAGGTTGGGGATGCCTTCCTCAAAGGCCTGGCCCAGACCCTCGGCCTCGGGCTCAGTCTTGCTGTCCTTGCCCAGGTCATTGAGCACCGCAGTGACCTCGCTCTGGTGCCGGCACATGCCCAGCAGTTCAAAGCTGTAGTCCTGGCTCAGCGACTCCAGGGCAATGTACTCGGGCTGTAGGGAGAAGTCCGTGTGTGCTTGCCACCCTGGGGGCCCAGCCCCATTAGGTCAGCCCCCACCCTCCCAAAAGTGGGTCCAGGACTCTGTCCTACCTCGGCCGTCACTTCCCCACAGCTGGTGTCACCCTGAGTCCTCTATTCCTTTCTTCCCTTCCACCCCACCTGTCCTCTTGGCTATAACAAGGCACTTCTTGGGTCAACTTTGCTTCTCTGTTGCTGCATCTACCTCATTGCTGAGTCATTTCAACTCAGACCCCTCCGTCACCTTTGTCCACCCCTTGTACTTCCTCTTCCCTATTCCTTTCCCACTTCTGCTCCTATTCTTCATGCCTTCTTGGGTTCATTGAATTACTTTTGTTGAGCACCTACCTTATATGAGAGCCCGTGCTGGCAGTTTTAGGAGCTGCAGACACGAGTGGGCAGTTCTTGTTTCCACTTTACCCGTCCTAGCCTCAGTTTTACTTGGGGCCCTAACGCCAGAGAGAATCCAGGCTAGGATTTTAGGAGGCTAGGTCTGAGGCCCAGCATGGTCCCTCAGGTGGTGTCACACTGGGTAAGGTATTTCCCGTATCCAAGCCGCAGCCCCCTTGCCTGGAAAGTGGGGATGATCATTCCTGCTGCCTCCTTCTGTGGGCTGCTACGAGGATGAGGGACGGTCCTTTGGAAAGGGCTGCTCTTGCCTGCTACCCGTGAAGTGGAGGCTCTTCATTCCCTGATCCTTCTACGACTCTGGAGAAGCAGCATGCTCTTCCCTGAGCTCGTCTGGCACAGGTCACATCCTGCCCTAGGACTCTGTTAATATCCTTGTTTGTTTCCCCACCTAATGGTAATCTTGACCATGGGGACCAAGTCTGCCTGGCACAGAGGGGATGTCAGTGGACGAGTGATGGATGGAACTGGACTGGTGAATTCAAAGCCCCTGACCAGTCCCTGCCTCCAGGCCTCCCTGGCTCCCCTTCACGCATTCTGTCTGCACAGGGTTCCTGCACTCATCCCACGTCTACTTTTACTAGCCGAGAGTCTTTGCTTGGACTGAATCCCTACCTCAAATATCCTCCCTACTCCTCTTCACTTGTGTTAAACCACCTGGTTGTGTAGCCAAGATTAATCCCACTTCTTCCAAGGAGTCTGCCCTGCACACATCTGTAGATTCCTGACCTCTTTTCTGCTCCTTAGAAGCCCTCTGGTACCATCCACAGAGACCCTGAATGAAGCTGAGCATCCTGGGAGTCTTGTCTGCCTCTCTCTGCCCTCTCTCTCCCTGCTGTGATCACAAGCATGAGGCCCCAGCACACAATGCTCTAGGGGGGACCACACAGTAGGTATTCAGAAAGGACAGGTTCTACTGAATGTCATCTCTAAGTCTGTCCAGCTGCCTTCCAATCTATGTTCTCTCTCCTCCCTCAGACAGACCCAGGAGACACCTAGGATAGGGTCTGTTCCACCCCCATGAGACTAGGTGCCCCTAGAGTGACAGCCAGTCTGCAATTAGAATGAGATCCCCCTCAGGGCGGAATTCTGCAGCTCCCCATCAGAATGGAGGTTTCCTGAGAACATCTTTCTGTTGTTTCCCTCTTCCCAGAACACCCACCACAGGCCCGACCACGCCCCGGTGGAAGGACAGAAGGACAGATACGGGGCACCGAGGGCAGGGGAAGGGAGCAGAAACTAACCTTAAACTCAGGCTCCTTGTGGGCAAGGCGCCTGAGTTTGCAGCTGAGCTGGAAGGCAGCCAGCATGGCATCCTCGCTGGCCAGTGAGAGGTGGGCGCAGCTGGCAATGCCACGGCAGGTGTTGATGCGGGACAGGGAGAACTGGAGCAGATCGTAGCAGCATGTGTTGCTGCACTCGAGGCAGGCACAGGAGATGGGGTGGGGCCGGGCGATGGTGTGGCCCTGGTCCATGAGCAGCTGGGTGATCTCATACAGGTCCTTCTGGCAGGCCAGGGTGAGGGGGGTGACACCAGGGGCAAAGCGGGGGCCATCGATTGATGAGTCAAAGAAGGCCAGTGAGAAAGACCAGACCTGGTGTCCACCTTGCGGCCCTTCTCCCGTTCCAGCCAGGCCAGCAGGCGGCGCACCACTGCCAGCTGGTTTTTGTCCACAGCCACCAGCAGGGCCTCGTGGATCTGCCGGAAGTCGAACTTGACACTGGCCAACAGCACATCAGTGATGGCCTCGTGGCCCAGGCGGATGGCCAGATTGAGGGCCCCCCTCCAGGAGCGGTCCTCAGCCTCCTCCACATTCTGCAGGGGCCCGCCAGGCCCGCCGTCTGTGGCCTCAACCCGCAACTCCAGCAGCTGCTACACCAGGTCCAATGGCACCCAGCAGCGGAGGTGGGAACTTCAGCTTTCTGTTCACGATCTTGGTCCACTTAGGCTGAGGCTGGATGAAGGAGTAGAGGGTGGGACCCCGAGTCTCCAACCTCCTTTGCTTTGGGGCCTCCCTCATCCTTCCACTTTCAAGCCCTTAACCCTCTATACCCAGGCAACATTATAGTCTTCCTATCCCAAACACACAATAACACAAATTTCCATTTTTGTTTTAGGTAACACTTATGTAGTGCTTAAGTACAGGTAGTTTTCAAAACCCTTCATAAGTAAGTAACTCATTCAATTCTTAAATATCCCTGTAAGGTAGGAGCTGTCATTCCCTCTTTAACAGGAGAAGAAGCTGACGTACAGACATGCCAAACCACTTAGACGAGGTGGGCAGCCAGGCAGTCTGGCTGAGGAGGTGGTATTGCTAATTACTCTTCCACGCTACTTCTCAACTCAAAGAGAAATTAGTAGTAGTAGCTTTGGGATTTCTGGAATCTCTACTTCTTCAAAAGCCCCCAAATGTGGGATATGAGAATGTAGGTAAGTAAATACTTTCCCTCTTTTAAGGAAAATAACAATGCTACCACTTTTATCTGTTTTACTCTGAAATTAAATTCCACATTAAATGTTATATACTCTAGTATATATGGTTTATATAATGTGATCATCTTGTATAATGACAATACAAATGTCCCCCCACCCCAATTATGTCTGTGTAGGGAATACATTTCATTTCTGTATTTTCCAGGAATCAATCATTTTAGAAATACCCTTTCATACCGTAATAATAGCTTCTTGTATATTTTTGTTAAGCTGTTAGTAAATAATATCCCATTTACTGGTATGAAATGTTGATGATAATATTTAGAAAATTGGTCTTGGTTGAAAAATGCATTTTTTTCTTTTTAAAAAAATTTAGTGGCTTAAAACCACAAACATTTATTCTCTTATGGTTCTAGAAGTCAGAACTAAATCATATCATTGGGCTAACGTCAAGGTTAGCAGGGCAGGGCAGGGTTGGCAGGGCAGGGTGGCTCTAGGGGAGTATTCTTTTTCGGCTTCTAGAGCTATACTCCCTGCATTCCTTAGTTTATGGCCACTTCCTCCATCTTTAAAAGCCCGCGGCATAGACTCTCCACACCTCCTGAAGATTTGAAGATCAAAGATTAAAAGAATTTTTTTAGTCACCATTTTATTGTGTGGATTCTCAGTTTAGGAGAGTGCCAGAGCTGGGTCTGACTGGGGGCCCCTCCCTCAGAACAACTTCCATCCTCACAGGAACCCACACACACAGTGGGTTCCAAACGTGGGCAGCCCGAGGAGGAGTAGGCTGAAGCAGGACAGGACTGTGCTGGGAGCCCAACCCCGCGCAGGCACACAGATCTGCCCAGGACCAGCTTCCATCTTGTTGACATCCTCTCCCAACTGCTCCTCCCTCGGGAAGTCCTAGAGCTCCCGAAGGACAGGTCCAGACACGTCTACACAGGAGGGTCTTTGAACTGGGCTCTTCCCAAGCCCCTAAGCTCTGATCAGGCCTCGTAGCAGGATCCCACCAGGCTCTCCTCCACCAACCCGCCAGCTCTGCCCTTTCCTGCTTTGGGCGGCATTTCTCCCCCCACCCCAGTGCTGCCTTGTCCCTCTCTCCCACCAGGCCCCAGCCCATCCTCACTGCTCTTCTCTTCTGGGCCCAGGCTTGGGCCTCCAATGGCTCTCCTCCCACCTGCGGGGTGATGTCCACCGCCTGCATGGCAGCTAGCATGTCCCTGCCGCCCTTCTGGGTCAATCTATTGTTTTAATCACAGCCAGAAATGGGACCAGGATAGGGGAAGGCAGGGGAGCTGAAGGCCTCTTACCATGAGGTGGTCCAAGGCTGCATCCACCTACACTGGCAGGGATGGAAGGATGGATCTCCTGCTCCTCTGTCTGCTCCCCTGACTGTGCCCAACTTCCTCTTTCCTACCCTTTCAAAACCCCGCCTGGGGCCCTCTCTCTGCCAGGACCAGCTGCTCCCCCTCTGCCCTGTACCCTGGAGACCAAGGGAACTGGTGTTAAGTGCCACACAATGAAATCTGGGAAAGGGGAGAGGACATAGTTGCTCAAAGAAGGTGGGAATACAATTTAGAAAAACATAGGTGGAAGGGAGCTTAGTGACCCCCTGGTCCAAATGCCCCATTGTACTGATGGGGACTGGGATTTGCCCAAGGTTCCACAGCCAAGCTGAGACCTATTCCTTAGTCATTAGCCCATCTGATCCCCATAAAACTCTGAACAGGAGGATGGGATTTTTTCTCTGTTACTGAGGGTTGATTCTGGGCCCAAGATAAATAACGTGCTTAAAGTCACACAGCAACACTGTTACCTGATTATCCTAGAGAGAGAAGCCCCAAAGGATTCTGAGAGTTCAGCTCAGGGGACGCTGGAGGTCAGTCTCATGCTCAAAAATCACTCTCACCTTCCCAGGACACCACAGGATCTTATCTGTCGGGCAGTGCTTTTCTTCTCACGGGGCCTCAGTTTTCCTCTCAGGAAAATGGGCACGAGGATGCACACCACTCACTGAGGGGAAGACGTTCTGGACCGTGTCCCAAAGCCCTCGAGAGATCACCAATTCTACCCCAGAAGTTCCAAAGAAGAGAAAGACGGAGCTGTCCTTGGGAGGGTAGGGTGCCATGGTGACAGAAGCCTTGACAACTGGGAGTGGGGAGCCCAGAGGTGACCTCAGGCAGAGTCCTAAGGGAATGAGTGGAGGGGAGGAGAGAGGGTGGCTTGGCCTCATCAGCCCCTCTCAGCTGTCAAGAGATCCACTGCCCAGTTTCAGTCACAGAAGGCGGCAGGGGCCAAAACCACAGGACTTCATGGCTCATGCCTGAAGGACCTCCCCACACATGCTGGCATGTTCTTCTATTTCTCCTGCTGAGAACAGCAACTGGCAGATAGGGCACTGGACCCAGGAAATGGGTGGTGAGCTCTCAGGGGAGGACACCCATAGTACAGACGGTGATGAAGATGGTGACGAGGAGGGAGAGGCCTGGGGAGGCGGGGAGGTCTCTCCACAAGTGGCAGCATGCTGGGGAAGCATCACAATGCTGAAGGGGCCTGAGGGGGAGAGGAGAGAAGGAGGTGAGAAAACTGGGCCTCCTCCCAGGCAGGAGGTCACCCCAAGTGGCCTGAAGGGAACGTCTGCTGTCAAAATGCAGCTGTTTTTGCAGGAAATTTACTGGGGTTGAGTATTTTATGCCTGAGAGATACTATCCAGTCATGAATCCACCACACATTTGTTGAGTGTCTACTATGTGCCTGACACTGTGTTAGGAGCTGAGGGGCATAAGCCCAGGCTTATCCTCATGGCCTATGGCGTCTAGGGGACCACAAATAACTGTGACACAAAGCAGAGGGTGAGAAGTGCTAAGCCCAAGGGAACCAGAATGCTGCAGGAGCTCAGCTGGGAGACATTCTCTGAGATCAGAGAAGACTTGGCAAATAAGTACCATTTGAACTGAGACTTAGAGAGGAAGCAGAATGTGGTCATGGAGGAAGAAGTTATGAATGAAATTCTAGGCCCTCTCTGATAGTGTTTTATTTTGCTGTGTTTCATGTTTCTCCGAGGACAGGGCCGATGTCCCTTCCTCGGCTTGGTGGACACAGTGTGAATAGGTATTCAATACAGATTTGTACATAACTGCAGATGACAGAGGCCAGGTGTCCAAGTTCACGTTTCCTGGCAGCATTCCCAGATCTCCCATTCCTCCCTCAAGGGATGCCTAGTGCTCCCCCAACCAGCCCTGTGCCCGAGCAGCTTACCTGCACAAATGGGGCACTGTCTGCTATCCTGGACACCACTGCTTCGGGCCTGGGGTTGCTGGTGTTCTCTTTGGCCTGCCTTTGCTAGCTCCCTCTGTTTTGGCCGAGAGTTTGAGTTGAATACAGGCCTGTGAGAAAGAATAGTTAAAGACCAGCTGTTAGCAAGAGGCCCTCAGGGCTGAAGGAGCCTCAAACCAGGGTGAAAATGTAGATTAGTTGATGTGGAGCCAGCAGCCATGGGTTGGGGTCCTGGTTTGCTCACTTGATGTGTCAGACTTGAGGGAAGTCATTTAACCTTTGAACATCTGAGAAGAGCGCTTCTATCACTGTCCTCAGGTTTCTTGTTGTTATTTTTTTATCAAGACATAATGCATATCCCGTAAAATTCATCCTTTTAAAATATATTATTCAATGGTTTTAGGATATTCACAATGTAACCACAACTATCTAATTCCAGAACATTTTTTATCACCCCAAAAAGAGACCCTGAACCCATTCGTAGTCACTCCCCACTCCTCTATCCCCACATACTCTGGCAACCACTAATCTACGTTCTGTCTCTGTGGATTTGTCTATTCTGGAATCATATAACATGTGGTCTTTTGTGACTAACTTATTTCACTTAGCATATTTTCAAGGTTCATCCATGTTGTACCATCAGTACTTCATTCCTTTTTCATGGCTGAATAATATTCCACCACAGATGTACACACATTTTGTTTATTCATCAGTTGATGGACATTTGGGTGGTTTCCACTTTTTGGCTATTATGAATAATGCTGCTATGAGCATTTGTCTATACATTTTTGTGTGAAGATCTGTTAGCAATTATTTGGGGGTATATTCCTAGGAGTGGGATTGCTGGGTTATATGGTAACTCTATGTTTAGCTTTTTGAGGAACTGCCGAACTGTTTGCCAAGATGGCTGCACCATTTTACATTCTCAGCAGCAACATATGGGGGTTCCAATTTCTCCCATCTTTGCCAATGCTTGTTATTGTCTTTTTTGATTACAGCCATCCCAGTGGGTGTGAAGTGATCACTGTGGTTTTGATTTGCATTTCTCTGATGGTTAATGATAGGGAGCATCTTTTCATGTGCTTATGGGCCATGTGTATATATATCTTCTTTGGAGAAGTCTATTCAGATCATATGTCCATTTAAAAAATTAGGTTATCTTTTTATGATTGAGTTCTAAGGGATCCTTATATATTCTAGATACAAGCCCCTTGCTGAATATATGATATGCAAATATTTTCTCCCATATTCTGTGAGTTGTCTTTTTATTTTCTCGATGCTGTCCTTTGAAGCAGAAAACGATTTAAATTTTAATGAAGCCCATGAGATACAGTGTACTTGTCTTTAGATCCTGGTTTACTCCAGGACCACGCCTAGCTCCATGCCTGACACCATGTGGGCAAGGACATCTTTTCTCTGCTACCTTCTAGGTCCAGACCATGAGATCAACACCCAGGCACCAGGGTGCTCTCTGGTATAACTGAAACATGAGTGGGGGAAGGACAGGTGCAGAAGGGCAGTAGGTTGGGGGAGGTGATCTGGGTCTTTCAGGTTGACCTACTTACCTTTGGGCTTGCACTTTAGGCCTCTTCGTCCTGCCCACATCTTTCTCTGTGTTTTGTTCGTCTGGTCTGGGCTCTGTGTTAGAAATGCTCATTAAATCTAGCTCACTAACAAAAGGACCTTCACATATGATATTCCTTATTTTGAGAATATTCTTTCTATCCCCCTTCCCTGGTCAATTCTTTCTCGTTCTTCAAGTCTTAGATGAAAAATTCCCATGAGGCAGGATTCTCTCATCTAAATCTCGTCATCCTGTTATGCTTTGCCTTTGAAGTACTTACCACAGTTTTAAGTTTTAGATTTCCTTGTGTGACATGGATGAGTATCTCTCCATTAGGGTAGGAGCATTGAAATTTTATTTACTGTGGTATCCCTGGCACCTAGCCCAGGGCCTTGCACATAGAGACGTGCAATTAATATCTGTCAAATGAACGGTAACAAAAGCTAGCAACAACCATCTGTCTAGTTATTCAGAACTTATAAAGCACTACGTATAGCTTTTACTATATTTTAAAGTGCTTTTGTAGCTCCAGCACCCAGCCTGTAGGGTGCCCCCTACAGGTTAGTTTAGTTAGTTCCCTCCCCAGTCTCTGTCTTTTAAAATGATAACCTACATCCTTCCTTATGTGGTAGGTAGCTTCCGAAATGACTCCCATTGGTTCCTGCCTCCTGATATTCATGCTTCTCCCTTGAGTGTGGACAGGACTTAGTAATTTGCTTCTAATGAACAGAATATGGCAAAAGTGATGGGATGTCACTTCTGTGATTAGGTTACCGACCCCTTTCTTGCTAGCACTCTCTCTCTGGCCCTCTAGCTGGCACACTCTGATGAAGCAAGCTGCCATGTTATGAGATGCTCTATGGAGAGGCTCTCACGGCAAAGGAACTGAGGAAAGCCTCAATCCAACAGCTCTCGAGGAACTGAATCCTACCAACAACGATGTGAGTGAGCTAGGGAGCAGATCCTTCCCAGTTGAGCCTTGAGATGACTGCAGCCTGTGACAGATCCAGAGCCAGAGGACCCAGTTAAGTCACACCTGGATTCCTAACCATGAGAAACTGTGAGATAATATTGTTTTCAGCCACTAAGTTTTGGGGTAGTTCGTTATACAACGATAGATAACAAATGTACCTTATTTCTGCAATGAAATAATACACTCATGATTTCACTAATTCGCTCAGTTCTTTGAAATGACAAATAAACCACTCCTTTTAAAAAAATTTTCCCAATGAAGCAATAAGTGAAACCAAGGGTTTTCACTGAGATTGCTACTTGTTTCCGCTCTCTTGTTGTCTAGAATAATGAAAAGAACAAGAACTCTGGGGTTCAAATCCTGGCTCTGCCACTTATTAGCTGTGTGACTCAGTATGTAACCTCTCTGAACCTCAGATTCTTTTGTAAAATGAGTTTGTTGTGAACATTAAATAGATAAAGTTAGTAAAAGTGCCTGGCAATGTCTGGTGCAAAGTAGGAACTCCAAAATGTTTAATCCTTTCTTCCTCTGTGATGAAACCACATTACTCTCCTACTTTATTTCTCCAATAAGCTCCACATACCACTGCTCCAACTTAATTGCCCTTCTGAGGTGATCACAGAACATTGATACTGCAAGAGGCCTAAATACTATTTGGTTTAATTCTTTCACTTTGAAGATGAGAGATTTGAGGCCCAAAGAGATAAAGACTCTTGGTTCCTTGCTCTTTCAATTACTATACAGTATTTGATTTTTCTTCTGGTAACAAGACACTGACAACTGTCTTTTCTCCCATTTGAATTCCCATTTGTGAGCCATCCTTGTGTAGCAACGATGGATTCAGGGAGGAAGCAGGGTGCTGGGGGAAGTAAGGAGCCAGAGGTAGGTCATGGGGCCTCGCCTGTGCTGTCCCGATGACCGGGACCTGGTTCTGCATGGTTGTGTTTTGGGCTTACCACACGGGCTGGAGGTGCCTTGGGGGCAGCTGAAAGCACCATGCAGGCTGAACACCCTGAAGTCCCTGTCTGCAGCTGCTTTAGGATATTCCTGAGCTCTGAAATTTCCTTGGTGGTCCTGCAGGGAAACAGGGAGTACTTGGCTTCATTCAGAACACAGACTCCATTCTGCTCACCCAGGTCAGTGGCATCTAACCAAGAAAGCCAGTTTGATATACAGATGGGGTTAGGCCTAGAATATGTAATTAATTGGAGAACCCAGGCAGGGCCTGTATGCCTGTGAGTGACTTGGAAGCCTTTCTCTTCCAGGAGAAAGAACTGAGAAGTGGCAGAGAGATCTCCATTCTGGCAGCTACGTACGTTTGGGGATCTGGGAAGAATGTCCTCCAGGTGGAAGGATTAGCCAGCCAGGGGTTGGGACCAGACTTCTGAGCATCAGAAGAGCCCTGAGGAGAAGAAAATGGAGAAATATGAAGTACAGACATTCACCACCAGGGGACACTGCCTCCTAGTGCCAGGGATACTCCCAAAGTCAGGACTTCAGCTTAGTTAATGAGTAGTGTATCTGCTATAACTTGTACGAGGCACCTTGGCTTGTGTGTGTACACTCTCTTCCAGCTCTAAGATGTGAGAGTTGGTGATTTTGTGTACTTAGTTCCCCAATGCTAAGGGTTTTGTCATGATCCTGAAAGACCCCGAGACAAAAGAACACAAGATATTGGGAAAAACAGGGCTATGGGACTGATATCATGTGCAAATTTTTGAAAGCATATATATATATATATATATATATATATATATATACTGACACACACATACACATATTTTAAAAAATTTGTACATATGTAAATTGTACATGTATAAAATTGATTCACATAGGTACGAAACTCAAATCACTCATCCTTATACACCTTAGTGAGAGAAGCAAATTATACACGCATACATATTTCTTTATGTTTAAAAATAGTTCTATTTTGAACTTTTGGGGATATTTTAGTCATTTTTCTCTTTTCATATTGTTTAAATTCCAGTAGGATTTATTTTGTGAACAATTTTGTCCACCTGCAACTAAAATCCTACCAATTTTAGCCACCACTTCTAGCCATCTATAAAAAGATGTGCATATAGATATCACGTCTCTTTCTAGCATCAGTCACTTTATCTAACTATCACAGGCATTTTTATAAACTTTCTGTTTCTAACTCCAGAAATGTCTGTGAGCAATAATCATGCACTAGATCATTTCTACATAGATTTTATTCATGTGGTATGCTACAGTTTCTTAATTCTTTGTCAATATTCAATTTATGTGTCAGTTCATCAGTGGCTTTTTCCTTTTTTATTTTTCCAAATTTCCTTTTTTCCCTTGAATTTAAAAAATTAAAATTTTTTCCTTTATTTTTCAGCTCTGCTTCTATCACAGATTCTTTTATTTATTTTATTATTATTATTATTATTTTTGGCCGCACCGTGCAGCTTGCGGGATCTTAGTTCCCGACCAGGGATCGAACCCGGGCTTTGGCAGTGAAACTGCAGAGTCCTAACCACTGGACCCCCAGGGAATTCCCTCACATATTCTTTTATAGGTAAATGTTTTTCTTGTAAAGCATGACTGATCTCATTTTGCAAGTTTGAGAAGTAGCATTTTTATTCACATTCACAGTTTACAATTTTCTAATATACCATTACAATCTCATCTTGGACCTAACATTAATTTTAAAATATTTTATTTAATTTTCCAGGTTTTTTTTTTTTTTTTTTTTTTTAACCTAGTCTCATAAATTTCAGAGTGAATACTAATAGAAAGGATAACTAGATGGGTGTGTAAAGATGGTTTATTTAATCTTAACTATAAATGAGACTAAACATCAGGAATTGAGCTTCTGAGCACAGGCTAAGTGGAGTCAGGTGGCCTGGGTTCAAATCCAGTCCAAGACTTATTTGGCAGTGACATGGGACACCCACTACATTTCTCTGTGCTTCTGTTTCCTAACTGAAAAATCAATGATCATGAAAGACCTTACCTCACAGGGTTATAAGCCTTATGTTATGCTTTCACTATAATATACCATTAGAATGACACATTAGAAAAAAGCCTATAGCATTTTATACATCTTAAATTACAAAACTGAGTGCCATCAATTCACTTCCATGTATGAATCCTCTCTTGTAGAAATGTTTCAGGATCTCCTCTCCCTGTGGTTTCAGTGAGGTACCTGCAATGTGTGTCATTCTGCTCTTGCTGTTCAATGCCTGACATTATGGCTCTGGAGTTGCTGACTTCCTTTCTGCTTGATCCCACCATGGTCCTAAAGGTGCAGGGTAATTTAGATGGCCAGAATGGAAAGACTCTAGGAAGCCTTTATTTAGCCTATAATTAAGGAGACCTAATGTCCTAGTTTGCCCAGGACATCCTGCTTTAGGTCTGTTGTCTTGGTATAATTATTAATAGCACTCTTTTTTGCTCTCGAAGTATCTCAGTTTGGATGATAAATTTTATGGTGACCCTATCTACCGCTCCCCTCTAAAGGTCATTTATATAATAAACATTTATATTAGAAAGCCTACTTGTTCTAAGCACTGTCCTAGCTGCCAGGAATGCCTATGGAACAAGACAAACAGGTCCCTAATCTCACAGAGCTTCCACTTTACTGAACAGCCAGGGCCACAAAGCTCCGGAACACACTGGGACAGTATCAGAACCTGGCAGAGCACGAAGAACTGCCTCCTTTGATCCTTTTGCATTTTCAGCCCTTCCCATGACGGAAGAGTGAATCTCAGACTAAGAGTAAATCTCAGGCTTTACTTTGTCTCGGCGCTCTGGGTCTCTCCCACGGCTGTGCTACGAAAGCATCTCCTCCTCCTCTGCTCCAACTCCATTTTCTCTTCCCAAAGCTCAGTCTCTTGTTTGTTTCAGTAACCTCAACAGAAGTGACACCTGTGAGGTTCACTCTTGGGAATCAAAATTCTTTTGGTTCTGTCAAGTGTTTGAAGCTTCTGAAAAATGTACTGTGTGCACAGGAAGCGCTGTGGTGTAATGGCAGGAGGGCTGGTTCCAGTCTTTACGCTGCTCTGACTCACTGTGTCAATTAAAATATGTACATTTCCCTATCTGAGATATAAAATGAGGTGCTTGGGGCTTGATGATCTCTAAGTATTTTTTCATCTCTAGAACTCTATGACTCTAGCCTTGTGTGACTACATCTTCAGATTTGTTTGTGAGTGAATTATGGTGGAGCGTACTGGCTTGGAAAGATGAATGGAGACATAAGTGACAAGAAAGCAGGAGGAGTCAGAATAGGCTTAGGAAGAAGAAAAAATAACTAGAAAACTGGCTAAGAAAAGAGGAGGTCAATTCACCAGATACCTATCCATCTATACCTGTACACAGTCAGAAACCCACACATCTTCTCTTAGGAGGATATGTGTATTGTACAGGGAGAGAAAGCAGGGGAACAAATGAAATTGCAGAGCACATATCTAAGAATGCAGCCGGCTGTGCTAGCCAGGTGGGCCAGGGGACAACAATGACAGAGGGACTGTAAGTGAGCCCTGGGGCTTTCAGGTGCTGGAAGGAAAAGTCTGATGAAAGCTATAGTCCCCAGGAACCTAGAAATAAAGTAGGAGATGAAGTTTGAATCCCAAAAGAATTTCATTAGGGCTACAGAACAAATGGTCCAACAGCTTTGTGTACACTGTATCGAAGGCTCACTTACTTGACTCTTCCATGTGTGAAAGAGAAGAAGAGTTCACGCCTACCTGTAAGAAAGGGCAGCAAGCCCATTTATGTTCGTATTTGAATGTATGTGTGTGGATGTGTGTCTATCCCTCAATCAAGCACCAGCTTCCTAACCAGAAACTGAAAAGGGTGGGAAAATGTTAAGTCCTTGCTCCACCATGGTACATACCTGGCTCAGCCCCAAGCTCACAGGGGCTGAGGGACCCACCACAGGGTCATCTAAGGTGTCCAGAGAGGAACACACCCACAGGAAGGCCAGGCCAAAGGACTGATGATGTGTGAAGGGTTGGGAGCAGGTCAGGTGAAGTTGATCCCATGACTCACCTGAGGCTGGAGCCAGGAAGTCATCTCAAGGAGAAAAGAGAAAGAAAATGAGGGAGAAAGGAAACACATGAATGGGAGGGAGAGATGACGAGGTCAATACTGAGGAGAGGAAAGAAAGGACTGGGACTACATAGAGTAAACTCCATCCCAAGGAAGAATGGAGGCCATTCCTCCCCCAGGCCCGGGTGCTCAGGGTTTGGCAGTGCCACACAGGCCAGTCAGGGCCCTCTCAGACCCAGTGCCTTGCCTTCCTACCATCACTCCTCTGTCACAGTTCCACACTGTTCCCAGCGTGAGTGCTTCCTCAGTCTACACCTCGCCAGGGACCTTATCAATATCTTGTTTTAACAGGGGGTATCTGTAGGTTGGGGTTTGGGGTGACCACTTGCCCAGTGGATTAGCTGAGCTACATCTACCCTTCCTGGACCAAGAGACCTCAACCTCCCTCACAGCACTACACGCCCTACACAGTGGCTCACAGGATCACATACTGGTACTACAAACCCTTCTCATCTTCAATTCCCAGCACTCTCTAGTAGTACCTCATCTCTCCCACCTCGTATCCCACATCACTCCTCTTTCACAACATTACAAATGCCTCCAATTTAAACTCAGACAAATCCTTACTAGACTCTAGTCCCTAGAGGCCAGGAATCAGATCTTATGTTTCTTGTGCCATGCCCAGTGAACACAGAGATCTGCATAGAACAGGACTCAAGAAACACTGTACGCTACATAACTATAACCATCATATAGCCTTCCCACTTACAGAAACATTTATCCTTCTCTCACACTTATACACATTTATACAAACACACTAATCACAAATGTGGGTTCTACATCTGGCTTCATTGACTCACATGTTATGTGTAAATATAAATCATAGCTCATAAATGTCACCAACTGTCATGTACTGTCATCACAGGGAACTCACACACAGACATACCACACAGTGGTTCACTCATTCACTACACTATCCCTCCCACAGATGTAAGTAAGCCCCTGCATAGGCTCTCTCCCACAATATACACCTTCCAGCTTGTACAGCCCCCTATAGTGCTGCATCTCTCTTTCTCATCATCACTCTCTCCCCTTCCTGCTTTTGCCCTCCTTACCATCTTTAAACATGCGGTTCCCTGAGCAGTTTTTTCCCTGCTTTGAATCAGCCAGGGACATTAGCATGGCTGCAGGGAGCAGGGTAACGAAAGGTCTGTCCAGGGACCAGGAAGAACGACCCACATCAATTTGCGGGAAAGCACGGCCACAGTTACCTGGGGACAAAAGGTTGTGAGAAAATTAAGGGTGATGGGATGACAGGGGATCCCCTGACTGCACACAAGGGAATTGGTGGGAAGAGGACACTCCTCCATTCTAGAGCTAGATGGAAGCCCAGAGAGGTCGAGCAACACGGTGAGCCAGTAACTGAAGTGGGACGAGACCTCAGCCCACTAAGTGAAGGCTCACCGTGTTCCTCCCAGCCAGAAACCTTCCCCTGACTCAAGAGACTCACTGCTTCCCTGTCCTCTGGCTCTGGTGGGCAGTGCTAAACTCTGTCTCTCTTAAATCTTTGCTAGGGAGCCTGACATGTCTCTGTCCTAATGGAGCTGAGACCAATGGTCTTTGTCAGTTCTCTATTCCAGAGAATTCTAAGGCCAACCTTCTCAACACATAAACTCCTATGGAGCCTTCCTGGATGAGCCTGCACAGTTCATCCCCAAGCAGCCTCCTGACACTGATATCTATTTATTTATTTTAAATTTAATTTTATTTTTTTACTGGCTGTGCCACAAGGCATGTGGGATCTCAGTTCCCCGACCAGGGATCGAACCCATGCCCCCTGCAGTGGAAGCATGGGGTCTTAACCACTGGACTGCCAGGGAAGTCCCCTGACACTGATAGTTAAAGGTATATACAGATTCTATTTGTTGACATTTTAATTTATGTTTGTTAATGTTCTAAGGCTTCACCAAGACCACTCAGATCAAAGCAAGGCAGGTATGTTGTGTAATTAAAGGAGTGGCATTCATAGGGTTCGCCAACACCACATACCTGCCCCAAGGGCAAGGGCCACATCTCCCCTTCACACCAGGTAGGGCTTGTTCCATGAAGGCTGCTCAACAAGACTGAATTGAGACACATTGCTGTAGCATTTGGAAGGGAATGGTACTCCTGTGTTCTCCCACAGAGATTCCTAGGCCCCGGAGAACTCACTCACCCACATCAATGTAGCCAATGGGCACTGCCCTCTCCACCTGTAGCTCTACTTTCAGTTGCCCACTCTTGTCCTGAGGGCAGCTGAGCCAAGGTCGCCTCTGACTGGCTGGGTTCAGCAAGTTCTCCACTGGATATTTGGGATCCTAAGTCAGAGAGAGGAGAAAATCAAGAACCTCACTGAGCCCAAGGAAAAAAGGATGCCCATGAATGAGGGATCCCTACACTCCTAAACCTTTCCAGGATCCTAATGTGATAGAAAAGGCACTAGACAGGAGTCCATCTATCACATACCAAGGGATTTACAGACATTGTTTATTTCTCCTTCAATTTCTACACTACCTCATTTAATCCTCATAACAACTTTAGGTGGTTACTATTATTGCTTCTTAGTTAACAGATCAACAAACAGAAGCTTAGGTTCAGAAACTTACCCAAGGCCACAAGACCAAATAACCAACCAAAGTCGGAACTCCCAGGTGTCTGAATTCAGAGCTCTTAAGCACCACTGGTTGGTTCCAGACTGGTTCCAGAACCCCCCTGTATGTCAAGATCCGTGGATGCTCAAGTCTCTTACATAAAATGGCTTAGTATTTGCATAAAACCTATGCACATCTTCCCATATACTTTAATCATCTCTAGATTACTTATAATACCTACTACAATGTAAATGCTATGTTGTAAATATAGCATAGCTGTAAATACGGTATAAACACTATGTAAATAGTTGCCAACATGCGGTAAATTCAAGTTTTGCTTTTTGGAACTTTCTGGAATTTTTTTTTCCCTTGAATATTTTTGATTTGTGGTTGGTTGAATCTGGGGATTTGGAACCCATACATTTGGAGGGCTGACTGTATTTCTTTTCATTTATAAGGTGCTTTCGCAGATATTTATCTTCAAAGTAACCCTATGAGATAAGAAAGGCAAAGATTTTTTACAACTGATGGTTAGAAAGTAATTTGTTCAAAGACAACAATATCGAAACTGAGATAAAAATTCCCAGTTCCAACCCAAAGTCAGGTGTTGTTTGGTGGAAAGCCCTGAGCAAGCTACTTTCTCACTCTGGATCTAAATTTCTTCATAATTAAAGGGGGGAGACTAGACTCATGGTTTTCAATCTTATTTTTTGTTTTAGCAGTAAAGCCCTTCCTTTTAACTGAAATCTTACACTAAAGATTGTTTATTTTTTCAAAAATAAATATTTTCAATAATATTTTGAAAATAATTATTGACATTATTATTATCAAATAATTTAAAAGTTTTTCAAAAATAAAAGCAGACGGCTTCCCTGGTGGCGCAGTGGTTAAGAATCCACCTGCCAATGCAGGGGACACAGGTTCAAGCCCTGGTCCGGGAAGATCCTACATGCTGCGGAGCAATGAAGCCCGTGCACCACAACTACTGAGCCTGCGCTCTAGAGCCCAAGAGCCACAACTACTGAAGCCCGTGCGCCTAGAGCCTGTGCTCCGCAACAAGAGAAGCCGCTGCAATGAGAAGCCCACACACCCCAACGAAGAGTAGCCCCCGCTCGCCACAACTAGAGAAAGCCCACGCACAGCAACGAAGATCCGACGCAGCCAAAAATAAATAAATTAAATAAAAGCAGAGCTCTGGTTAAAGCACAGGTTGGGAGGCCTGGAGATATAACTGTGACCCCTCCCTTCAACTTCTGGAAATGGATCCCCAAGAGTATAGTTTGAAAACCACAATCGTAGAAGATAGCTAATGTCCTCTAGCATTTTATAAGGCCGAGTCCATGAAGAAAACCATTTAGGCTGACCATGTAGGTAAGGAGGATAACAATAATTTTTATTTTACTTCACTTAGGAGTTGACATAGTAGTTCCTAAAAACTCTCTAAGGGTCTTTCTGAGATGTGTGGGGATGTTTTTGACAGTCATAATGACTAGGAAGCATTGTTGCCATTAGGGTCTGCAGGCCATGGATGCTAAATATCCCACCATGCATATGATATTGCTATAAAATGCAGACTTCTACCCAAAATGTCAACGGCACCCCTTGAGAAAGACTAGGGTAACAGAAGAGGAAGTGTGGGGAGAAGGGGGAGATGGATAGAGAGATGACAGTGGAGGAAAGGGTGGGATCAGTCCTGGGCCCTGGGCCCAGGGCCCAGCATCTAGCACTAACCAGGATAATCGAGATTTCCTGAAAGTGGACTTTTAGGGAAGAGGCCGAGATCACCTTTGATGGTGGTGATGTTACTCTCATAGGTCACGGATGACCTTGAGTATCCTGCTCTCAATGACAGAGTGACTAAATTGCCCTTCTGGGGTCCCTGGTATAGACTTTGGGCCAATAGCTTTGCCAGCTGCCTCCAAACAAGGGTGGAATCCTGAGGTTGTTTCCTTCTTTACCTTTAATTCCTGGGAACACTTCTTTTATGCATCCCGCATTGCTCTGGGAACAACCTAAAGGCAAGAGCTGTGTTTCACTCCTTTGACTTTGAACTCCCAAAGAAGGGACAATGTCTCTTCTGTTGGATTGGGAGTTTTCTGAAAGTGGAGCCAGGTCTCCTATTTTTTTTCAATCTTTTCAGTCACCAAGAAGAAAATCATGCCTGCTAATTAATATACCCGAGAGGAAAATGATACCACATGGCTAATCGTCACAGGAGCCATGGTGGACCCAGCAGCTGTCCAAGTACAAGGCAAAATGCTTTCTCCTGAGATTTCTTCTGTCACCACTTTGGCGCTGCCTATGTTTTGGTCCCGTCAGCTTCCAGAAGAGAAGGAATCCTCATGTTACTCCTAAAGAAGAGAACAAAAGGAAAATAAACAAGCCGTGGCTCTTTCTCTGGTAATAGGAGTTATTTACATCAGTCAGTCACTATTTCTGATGACCATGATGGGGCTAGTGGGGTGGTGATCAGGGAGCAGATCTGGACCAGCTGATGAGATTCCAACAAACACAAAACAACTGGAAGGTGATAGAGCAGCAAGTACAAGAAAAAAATATATTAACATGTTGATGTTGGATTTATATGTAGATGAGCTCCCAAGAGCATGAACTGTGCCTTAAATCATTCATCTTTATATCCCTAGAGTCCAGCACATAGTAAAGATGTGCAACACGTGTTCAACTAAATATGGGACACAAGTCTCTTGGTTTTTTTCTTCTCATAAAATGAATCTTCCTAAATTAGCTTTTCATTAAGTTACTCCTCTACTACAAATCTTCAATGGCTTGCTGACATATGAAAATCCCTTGCTACATGGCAGGTACTTAATAAATATTAATTCAGCTTGGCCCCTCAAAGCATCTACAACATAGATCTGTCCATTTCCTGCTTCATCTCGTATTTTTCCTTTCATCAGAGGATGTGTTTTACCCATCACTGTTTTGTTTATTTATTTAATCTTAAAAGTTCATGTGGGAATTTGTATTTTGTCTTTTGCTAAACTTTTTATGGAAAATTTAAAATATATGCAAAAACATATATATATTAGTATAATGAACTCTCATGCATCCATCACCTAGCTTCAACAATTCCTTGGGGTTTTAAAGCCGTCTGAATGTCTTTAGGTGGGATCTCTCTCCAAACATTTATACTGTGCCCTTTTCACTCATGTTTATTACTCACTTGGTCCCTGAAAATGAGTCCATGACCCCCGATATACTCCTGGCCATAATGGTCTTGTCTCCTTCCTGCCAAAAAAACTTTTTCCCACCTCCAAGACTTTGTTCATGCCATTGCCTCTGCTTGGCATACTCTTTCTCTCTCCCATTGTCAAATCTAATGCATCTTTGATGCTCAAAATGTCACCTCTACTCTGCTCAGCGCTCAAAGTGATAGCTCCATCCTCTCAATTCTGTATTACAATGATTTGCGTCTTTTGTCCCTTTACCAACTGTAAGCTCTTTGAGGACAGGTTTCATTTTTGATTTATTTCTGTATCCTCAGTGTAAGAGGGAGAACCATAGAGTTCCAGATTAACAAATGTCCATAAATGACATTTATGAACATGATTGAATGACCATAAAAATTAAGCTCCAAAAGGTCAGCCATCTTGGAATGCTCAGAGTGAGGTAGACTGCTGTGACAGCAGTAACCAAAATCTGAGTGAACACCATCTAAAGGTCACAGGTTATATTCAAGATGGTGCCAAGGCTTCAAAGAGAGAAGATGGCAGGGTGAGTCCTGAGTCACCTCCTAGGCCTCTAGATGAATTAGAGTTGATTATTCCCACTATAGGAACTCACTGAACATTCAACAATTTTTCCTACTCTCTCCCAGATATTGGAGATACTCCACAATCTCTCATAACTAACGTACAGATGTCTGACTTAGCCAGCCCCAAAACTACACTCTAGGCTTGGGGACCCTGAAGCTGTCAATCTTGGATATTTCATTTAGTTAATATTTGGAGGAGGGGTGTCTAGTAGGTACCAGGCACTGTACTAAGTTACGTAGTGGTGAATAAGACATACACAATCTTTTTCATGAAGATGACTTCATGAAACTGCTTGTTGTTCTCCAAGGATTAAGTGCTTTCTGACCTCCCTGCCCTTGTATATGCTGTTGTTCTTGTGTTTTTTGGCAATAGCTTATTTACCCTGTGTGTCTCCCCGCTAAGCAGTGAGCTCTTTGAGGATATGGATTTTTGTCATGCTCATCATCTCCCACACCTCGGAGAGATGCTGGAACACAGTAGGCATAAATAAATAGCCATTGAAAAGAGTAGTTTACGGGCTTCCCTGGCTCAGTGGTTAAGAATCCGCCTGCCAATGCAGAGGACACGGGTTCGAGCCCTGGTCCGGGAAGATCCCACATGCCACGGAGCAACTAAGCCCATGCACCACAACTACTGAGCCTGCGCTCTAGAGCCCACGAGCCACAACTACTGAGCCTGTGTGCCACAACTACTGAAGCCCACGTGCCTAGAGCCCGTGCTCCACAACAAGAGAAGCCACCGCAGTGAGAAGCCTGCGCACAGCAACGAAGAGTAGCCCCCGCTCGCTGCAACTAGAGAAAGCCCACGCAGCAACGAAGACCCAATGCAGCCAAAAGTAAATAAAATAAATTAAAAAAAAAAAAAGAAAAGAGTAGTTTATTAAGTCAACATAATTCTAATCAGAATTCCAGCAGAAGTTGCTGGCAATCACGACAAAGTCATCAACCAATAAAGGGCCACGAATTGCTAAGACAATTCTAAAAAGACAGATCAAAGAGGTGGAGACCAACTCTGAAAAGAATTACAAAGTCACAGTATTTCAACATATGGCCTACAGAAACAAGCAAATAGATTCCAGGAACAGACTCATATAAATGGGAATTTACAACCTGTTAAGTTGATTGTAAGATAGAGCACGATTTTGCCAGAAAAAGATGAAGTAATAAATGGTGTTCAGAAAACTGGTTCACACCTAGAGGGATGGGATAGGGAGGGTAGGAGGGAGGCTCAAGAGGGAGGGGATATGGGGATATATGTATACATATAGCTGATTCACTTTGCTATACAGCAGAAACTAACACACATTGCAAAGCAGTTATACACCAATAAAGATGTAAAAAAAAAAAGAAAAAAAGAAAACCGGTTCACAATGTGAAGAAAAGTAAAAGCAGATCCCTACCTCATAACATATTTTTAAAATTTTACTCAAATGGATCAAAGATGGAAATATGAAAAATAAGGTAACACAAACAAGGTTAAAATACAAACGAATGACTGAAAGATATTTGTAACACATATAAACTTGGATAGTATTCAGAAGTACTTTTATTTTATTTTATTTTTGTAAAGAGGATTCGGGGACTTCCCTGGTGGCACAGTGGTTAAGAATCTGCCTTCCAATGCAGGGGACACGGGTTCCATCCCTGGTCAGGGAACTAGATCCCACACGCATGCTGCAACTAAGAGTTCACATGCCACAACTAAGGAGTCCGTGAGCTGCAAACAAGGAGCCTGCCTGCTGCAACTAAGACCCAGAGCAACCTAAGAAAATAAAAAAATTTTTAGTTAAAAAAAAAATTAAAATAAAGAGGATTCAATAAAATAATTTATGTAAATACAAAGAACAGTGCCTGACACTTAGTAAGCTCTAATAAATATCTGTGACTAACCTTACCTTATAGATAATATTATTAGGAATGCTTTGATAATATGGAATTAGCTGAGTTGAATTGGGGAAAGGAGTTGTGAGAATGTTCCCTGAAGCTCAAAAGTTGACAGTCCTGGTTAGGAGGCAGCGGGTTGGAAATGAGTTAGGAAGCTGTAAGTCGGGGTGCAGCATAGTGAATAAGGTATACAGGACGAGGGTAAAGGTAGGAGCTGGGGACGCAGAGTGTGGGCATAGGAAAGAGTACGGAGCTGTGTGCAGTGGATCCTGAGGCGTGAGAGCCTAAGAAGCAGTTTGGGGGCCGTGCAAGTCCCGCAAGGCTCTTCAGCTCTCAGCTTCGGGAGCCTAAGCCGCTACTTCCACGGCTCCTCGGAATGCGCTGTTCTGTCCACTTCCTTGATGGTCACCCTTCCCCCCTTTCGTCCATTCCCCTCCCCATCGACAACCCCAACGACCCTCACCCGGGATAATGGACCTCGAAGAGCCACCGCTGCCTCAGATCCTGGGCCACAAACCCATTCTCCCGCCAATTCTGCTCTCTGACCTCCGCCTTCTGACCCGAAGCGCCACTCTTCCGCCTCCCGAAGTCCGTGAATTCGTTCTGGGGCCTCAAGAAGCCGCTGTTTCCGGAAAATGACCCCCACCGAGGTAAGAAGGTATGTGCTATTGCCAGGAAAATACATTCGGGTGGTTTATGTATATTTCACTCGTTCCAATCTCCTCTAGAGAGAGCGGAATTTAAACTTCCGGGTCAGCTTCCATGCGTTCTAGGAAATGTAGTTCTTAGTCTCCACGCTTCACTCCTGTTGCCCAGAGTGAGGGAGCGTCGCGAAAGTAGACGGTTTAGGGACCCTTCTCTTTGGCTCTCCAAAGGGGGAAATTGGTGAAATATTTGCACTGAAAATAATACAAGGCCGATTTCTCATTTTCCAAGAACGCTCCCCCGCGGAATGTTAGAAGTGTACGGAATCCGTCCCTCCTTGACCTTTAAGTGGGTAGCAGGTAGATGGTCTCTTAGTTCGCCTCAGGTCTCCGCCTATCTTGGTGTCCCGCCCCCTCTGCCGGAGCCCGCACCGCCGATTGGCTAGGAGCACTTGAGCGGCGGAAGCAGCTGGCTCGCGCGGGGCCTGCGGGGAGGGGGAGAGCTGTGAAGATGGCGGCGGTGGTGGAGGTGGAGGTTGGAGCAGGTGCTGCCGGGGAACGGGAGTTGGATGAGGTAAGAAGAGTTGAGAGTCGAGGAGAGGAGAGACCCAACCTGAAACTGAAGGGAAGGGAGGGGAGGTATCGGAAGTGGGGGTCCTAGGAGAGATGGAATCCTGAGAGGGAAGGAGCCAACGGGGGACGGGTGCGGGGAGGGGGAAATCTGAGGTACCCTGGACTCCAGGACTCAGGGACTCGGAGGCGGTCGTGGGGCAGAAGACTTGCAGTAACCTCAAGGGTGGAGGTGGAGGACAGGGAGAGAAGCCAGAGGGGTTGGGGTGTTAAGATTTGGGATTATTAGGTGGGGGTCCTGGGAGGATTAGAGGGCCGCCAGGTAGCTTGAGTTGGAGGGGCGTGGGCTCCTGCAAGGGAAAGCCGGGTTTTACTGAGGGAAGAGACTGTCTAGGTTTGCAGTGGGGCTGGGGACGCGGACCGCGGAAGAGTGCTATCTACTAGTATTAGAGCTTCGGGTTATGTTTACGTAAGAGCTCTTTACATTCTAGAACTTTGTACATAATGTGGGCTCAGTAAAGTTTTGGTCATCGAATGATAGAACGAATGGATGAATGGACAACTGTATACCGGAATTCATCCATTCACTCACTTAACAAACATCAAGTATCCCCTTTGTGCCGAGTCCTGGGCTAAGTGCTAGGGACCTTCCCATTGAAGAGCCCACAGTATGGTGGTGGGAGACGCACAAGAAGACTAGTCATTGCATCGGAGGTATAATGGTGGCACTGAGAAGAGGGGACCAATTCAGTTTGGGCTAGGGAAGGCTTCCCAGAGGAGATGAGTCTTAACGGATAAGTGATTCTCTCTCCCTCTCTCTCTCTCTTTCTCTCCCCCACTTCTTCAACCTCTCCCTCCCCTCTCCTCCCACCCTCCTCCCTCCTTCCCTCCTTCTAGACTTAGAAGTTCTTTGAGAGTGAGCTCTTGAGGGTATATGTCCCCTTTACCTACATAACAGGCATTTAACAACTGGTGTATTCAATTACCAGTGGTCCTTGAAGGAAATCACTAGGAGGAAGGAGACATTGAGTTTGAAGGAATGAAGGGACAGCACTGAGAAGCAGAGAGAGAAGGTGAGAAAGGAAAGGGAAAAGATTCTGAGGCCAAAGGTACATTCATGGCTAGGGGTGCTTGTGGTTTTGCCCATGACAGCATATGGACAGCAGGGAGAAACAGGAGAAAGGGGATTGATTGTTGGGGATGGAACCAGTGGGATCTCTGAGGGATCAGAATCTTAGAGGCCCTGGCTGTGTGTTGGGGGTGAGGATTGGGGATGAGGCCCAGAGAAAGGGAGTAGAAGTGGACTTGAGAAGCAAAGACTGTTGTTTGGTGGTGGGATGACTTGGAGGTTTTGGTTTACCTGTTTGGGAACATTGAGGTGGAGGGGAGGAGACTGAGAAACTGGCAGGTGGTCAGAGCAGGGAGAGATTTTTAAAGAAACATTTTAGACCCATATCTTTCAGTCACTAAAGACTAGGGATGTTTGGATACCACTCGGTTGGTGAGGTGGGGTAGTCGTGGAAATGACTTCCAAGACCCCTTTCAGCTTTAAGTTTCTGTGATTATGGTTGGTTGTAGTTCAATGAGATATATTTGAAAGTGCCTTGAAAAAGTAAGTACTGTATTTAAGTTATTATACATGGTTTGTTAGTCATGGGCTCTCCTTTGAGGGGGACCAGATTTCAGTTACATATATCAGGGTTCATTGAGATAAAGAGCCAAAGTTTTGGCAAAGGAGAAAAGAACTGAAAGTTTTGATGTTAGACATTTTTGATTTTTGCTTCTTAGCTTTTCTCCCCTTATTGTTTTAAGAACTTAAGAGCTTCTAGTATCTTAATTATACTTCCAGAGAGTCATGTCTAGAGGTCAATTTTATATGTAACCACTAGCATTCATCCCAGAAACTTCTGTTCCTTGTTTCATTTACTGAGAAATAATATAATCTGTTGTCTGGAAATTCTGTGTGGATGGTTCTATCCTTTTCCTTGTGTGTTTAAAAAAGTAACTCTGAGAAGCAGGAACAGACATCCCTTCAAGCTCAAAAAAAAGGAGGGGCGGGCAGGGGTATGGTCTGGCAGACCTTAGTTTGTGAGTTTCTTTTGGTACTTCTGTCTCCCCAGCTGTTTCTTAGTAGCCTTAACTAGTGAAGGAGAAGGTGAAATCCATCCTTTAATTTGTAATTATGGGGGTCTACTGTGTTTTATGCACTGGGAATCCAAAGATGAGTAAGACAGGATCTTTACCAATTTATAGTGTAGAGAAGAGACATGCAAATGGCCCACTGCAATACTAGATAATTGCTGTAATGGAAATGTGTAACAGATTCAGTGGGGCACAAGAGACAAGCACTCAAGTCTGCTGGGGGATTCAGTGAAGTCTTTATGATGGAGATGGGTTTGAGCTGAAAAATTAAAGGTTAGGTTTATAAAGAAGCATATGGCATCAGAGTTGCTCTCCTACAGTACCTTCTGCTTGGTAGAGAGACTGCTGTGGAGCTCAGATTATAAAAGAGTAATGGATAGCCTAGCTAAGATGCAGTCCTTGCCACTTCTTTGGAAAGATTGCATGCTCTGATTTGTTCTTTAGGATATCGGGCCTATGTTTTCCAATATCAGATGCCGTTAGCATGATAAGTAGTCTGGAATAGCAGCCATCAGTTTATTTATGTTCCTTTCCTTTTCTCATGTCCGTTTCATTATTACTTTCTATAGTATTTAGTTAAGGTAATTTAGGCTTTGCTCACTGCTTCTCCTGTTTTTGAGAGGTGAATAGAAAAGAGGGCTTAGGAAAAGAGCTACCAATAGAAAAGGCTGCTGTTTATTGAGCCCTTACCATAAACCAGCCCCTGTTTAAAGCCTGCATTATCTCATTACTAACAGCAGCCCTGTGAATTAGTTGGTGTTTACCACATTTTATAAATGAGACTGAGGCAAGAGAGTTTAAGTAGCATTCCTAGGATTCCACAGTTTGTGAGGGGAAGTGCAGATTCCATCCCAGGTCTGCCTGTGCTATATACTGAACTAAGTTTTACACTGCCGTGCCATACTGAACGCCTCGGTTCCATTTCTCACGCCAGACTCATCTTACCAAAGTAAACTACCCTTTTCTTAATATACAAAAGTCGCATCTGCAAAATGTGAAGCAGCATTTCATTCCTGAGAGATTCAAAGTGGAGGTTAACTAAAGGAATATTGGTTTTTCTATACAGGTCCTTTAATTTACCTATAACTTGATTCTGCTGAACCCCTGGTCATGGGGAGTGATGAGCCCAGTGGCAATTAGGGAGATGAGAGATGGGTCTAGCCAGCTCAGGCTAGGGCTAGGTATTAAACGCTATGATGACTGGCTAGGTTTTTCAACTTGCTAAACCACAGGGTGCTTGAGAATGTTAGGGAGGATAAAGCATGGGTACCAGCTTGGAGGCCCAGAAGCAGACCTATTCCTGGAGCCAGTGAGTTCCTTCTTGAAGGGGGAGCTGGCCAACCATGAGAAGAATTGGAGGCATCATCTTGGCACAGAGAGCTGGTTTGGGACCTAAAGTGAAAAAGCACTTCTACATCCAGTCAGGGCCAGCCTGCCTGCCTGGCTAGTGCCTATGAATTCCAAATGTATCTACTCCCAGTAGTTGTTCATCTGCCAAAATGATGTGATATCATGCAGATTAGTGAGTAGTTTCCAGCTCAAGTTCAAAGCAGGTATCTCACCCGACGGTTAACTTGAGCTATTATTGCCTTTAGTGCATAATTTGCCTCTTCTGGGCCTTGTTTTATTCTTGTTAAAAGAGGAGATTGGACTAGATTGGTGGGTTTTAAACCTTTAGTCGTGAAACCCTTTATTCAAAAAAAAAAATCTCACTTTGAAGACTTGTGGTCCTTGAAGGGACTCAGAACCCCTTGAGTATCTCAAGCCACACTTTGAAAATCAGAGAGCTTTCTCTTACTGCCAACTGATTGGGTGACCCTACTTTATGTTCCTTCAGCCCCCCTGTACTTCCTCTAACCCAGCTCTAGCAAACATTATTTTAACTGTCTGTCTTCCCCACTAGACTCTTAGCTACATGAGAGCGGAGTCCAAGTCTGTCTTGCTCATTGTTGCAGTCCCTTCACTCAGTATGGTGCCTGGCATAAAGGTGATTATTATTTTTGAGTAGTGGTAATAAGCTCCTCTCCTTAGTAGTATGTGCTTTTTTTTTTTTTTTAACTTTATTTCCTTTTTTTTTGGTTTTTAAATTATTTATTTATTTATTTCTGGCTGTGTTGGGTCCCCGCCTCTGCGCGAGGGCTCTCTCTCGTTGCGGCAAACGGGGGCCACTCCTCATTGCGGTGCGCGGGCCTCTCACTACCGCGGCCTCTCCTGTTGCGGAGAACAGGCTCCAGACGCGCAGGCTCAGCAATTGTGGCTCATGGGTCCAGTTGCTCCGCGGCATGTGGGATCCTCCCAGACCAGGGCTCGAACCCATGTCCCCTGCATTGGCAGGCGGACTCTCAACCACTGCGCCACCACGGAAGCCCAGTATGTGCTTTTTTATTGAATGTTTACAGCATCGCTATGAGATTTGAACTATTGGACTAAGTCATGACTAAAGTTCTAACATACTGTGTACCATGTTTCTGATTACTGCCAGGTCTTTGTTCATGCTGTCCTGTCTTCCTGGAGTACCTTTCCTTTCCCCCGTGTCTTTCCGAATCCCACCTGTACTTTAAGGTTCTAGCCCAAGGCTCTCTTGCTTTGTAGAACTATTCTGATTTACAATGATATCTTCTTTCCTTGTGTTTCATAGTTTTCTCTGTGTTCATTTATCAATTCATCAAACTTTTTGGAAGCACCTTCTGTGTGCTAGGTACTGTGCTATGCTTGATCATTACCAAGATGGATAATGTGTGATAACTGCCTTCAAGGAGTTCACAGACTAGCCTGGGTGGAGAGAAAGTGATAAATAAGTACAAAAATGTGTCACAGGTGCTGTGTCAGTGGAATATGTGTGGTGGGTACATCAAGGAGGAAGTAGCAGTCTATGTTATATCTTCTCTTCTCAGGGAGGCTGTAGAAGTTCCCATCCCTTGCTTCTTCAAAGTAGTAATCTTGGACTGTTTTGTTTTGTTTTTTGTTTTTCCTCCTGTGGGTCTCTCCCTGTAGACATTTGATAAATGTTCCTTGTTTCCAGGGATTTTTTTCTCTAGGAATTCTTGGTTAAAGCCAAGATCTTATTGAGGGATTGACGCATGTGTGACTGAAGTTTAATCTTGGACATCTGACCATATATCTTTGGATTTTTTTTTTTAAGACATGTAAAATGAGTAGTAGCATAATGTAGTGGGGGAAAAAACTAGAGTAGTAAACAATAGACCTAGATTCTAGACTAGAAATAGCAGATTTTGTTTTATCGCAGAGACAGCCAAATGATAACAGATGCTTAGAAGGTTGTATTGAGAAGGATTCTGAGGCAAGGGCTCAGCAGGAGAGTGCTAAAGGTAAAATGATATAGAGTACTTACTCTGTGCCAGGTCCTGGTGCCAAGTATTTTATATGCATTATCTAATTTCATACCACAACCTTACAAGGTAGGTATTATTATGGTTTTGTTCATTCTGCAGATATGGAAACTGAGGCATAGAGAGTTTAAGTAACTTGCCCACTGTCACATAGCTAGGTAAGTGACAGAGGTAGGGTTCAAATCCAAGATGACTCCTACATCTGTGCTTTTAACCACTCTGGGCAGTGTGAGTACTATATGCTTCCCATACTGTCTTATGTTAGACATTTCTACTATATAAGTGTAGGACTTCATTTACAGAGGTGATTTGACTGGGGTAACGCTATTTGTCAGTCTCTCCCATGAGACTGAGTTCTCCTTGAAAGCCCTATCCATCCTTATATCCCTGGTGCCTGGCATAGAGTATGATTCAATAAATGTTTGAAGATGCCAACTCATGAAAGATTCCATACCTTAATTCTTCATCTGTGAAATGATAGATTTGGACTAGATGACCTTCTAGAGGTTTCCCGCAGCTTTGAAAGTCTTGGATCCCAGGATTTTACTGTGCCTTGTGTTTCCTACAATTTCTATTGGGTACTCGGTAGATACTAGGGAATGACCAAATGAGGGTATAATTATTATTAGTAATCTGTGCAAATAATCTTGGGATGAGAGAAGAAAAAAATGGTGATAGGGAAGTTATACACAAAAAGGCCTACATGTAACCTCCAATTCCGTAACCTTTGTCTTTTTGTGCAGTCAGAGTCTCATACTCTGGCAGACACCCTATTTGCAGACAGTCTTTCCTTCCCATTTGGCTTCCCATTATAAACCTCCCATCCCCAGCTCTTTTTTTTTGGCTGTGCCACAGAGCATATGGGATCTTAGTTCCCCGGACCAGGGATCGAACCCACGTCCCCTGCATTGGAAGCGTGGAGTCTTAACTACCGGACCGCCAGAGGAGTCCCTCACTCTTACTTTTTGCAGTCATTTGTTTGGTTAACCCGTTACTTAATAACTCATCTACTTCCAGAAGGAATTTAAGGTGTCCTCCGGTCAATAAAGGAGGGTAGGAGAGAGGAAGAAAAAATGAAGAGGAATGTTCTAACTTCTTGAGTGCAGGGACTATCTTTCTCATCTCTCTACATTCCTCAGTTCTTGGCGCATAGCAGACATTTGCTGAATAAATGAGAATGTTTGTAGATATGGATTCTACTCAGGTTTAAGGAAGTGTTGACTAAATTGCAAAGGTTAACTGATGAACTCTGTTCCGGCAATAACACAGTAGTGCCTGACAGTACTATTTGCTTATAAACTGCTTATGAAGCATCTTCATTTTTAATTAGTGCCATATTGCTCCTTACCAGTGAGTCATAGGCACAGTATCTGAGGACCTGCTTTCCGCCCCAACAGCACTCTGTATAGACATCTATCAACACTTACCATGTTGTTTTGTTTGTCTCCCCCACCGCGCAATGAACTCCTTGAGGGGACAGAACCATACCATTTTTCATCTCTGTGTTCCCAGCACCTAATCTCTCTCAGTGGCTAGCACAGAGTAGATATTCAGATGCTTATTGAACTTGAATCTTTTTTTTAAAAAATAAATTTGTTTTATTTAATTATTTTTTGGCTGCGTTGGGTCTTTGTTGCTGCGCGTGGGTTTTCTCTAGTTGTGACGAGCGGGGACTGCTCTTTGTTGCCATGCGCAGGCTTCTCGTTGCAGTGGCTTCTCTTGTTGCGGAGCATGAGCTCTAGGCGCGTGGGCTTCAGTAATTGTGGCACTCAGGCTCAGTAGTTGTGGCTTGCGGGCTCTAGAGCACAGGCTGAGTAGTTGTGGCACACGGGCTTAGTTGCTCCATGGCATGTGGGATCTTCCCGGACCAGGGATCGAACCCGTGTCCCCTGCCTTGGCAGGCGGATTCTTAAGCACTGCACCACCAGGGAAGCCCTGAACTTGAATCTTAAATCTAGTCCATCCACGCATGTTGAACACTCCCAGCAAGTGATCACCTCGTCTGTGTTTAAATCCCTCTAATGATAGGGAGCTTATCATTCTATGGTCAGCCTGTTCCCTCTTTGAATTCCCCAGTTGCAATGTTCTTCATACTGGGCTAGAATTCTTATTTCTATAGCTTCATCTTTATAGCCCTCCTTTTCCAGATCCTGCTTCTTTGCATCTTTGACCCATGGAGGCACATGCACTGACAGAGAATGCCTCTGAGGAGTTTAGTCTCAGTCCACTTGGGGCTATTTGGCCTAAAAGCTTACTCCATGAAAGCCAACCCAGGATAATCCATCCAGCGTCATTCCTCTTCTCTATTTTATTTTTGTGTTTTCCCTTCTTGAAGTCATTTGTTATCTCTCTGCTCCTCAGAGGAAAATCTGTAGGTAAACATAAACTCATTAGTTCCCTCTAAAGTGCAGCTTTCCCAGGAGGATGCTGAGTTATGACCATGGGGCTTTTGGCCCTGAGCAACTAGGGAGAACCAGTGGGGAAAGGGGAAGCTGGAGGCAGAGAGCGTAGCCCTGCCAAGGTTTGTGTTCCCTCTGCCCTCCTTCCCCCTTCCCAATAGGATATTCTCAATAACTGAATGTGTCTGTTACTAAGGAGATCTCCAGTGGCATTTTATTCCCCATTGCCCATAGGATTGAACCTAACCTCTTCTTGAGCCTGTCATTTAGCGCCTTGCAGAAGCAGACTTTTCTCCTTCTATTCTAATGATAACAAATAATAGCTAACTTTTTTAGTGCATACTGGTATAATGCCAGGCATTATACCAAGCATTTTACATACATTAACTCTTTTAATTATATTTTAATACTATTATTGTCTTCACCTTCCGGATGAGTGAAAACTGAGGCACTGCCAAGTAATTTATTAAGGTTGGATAGCTTGTAAGTAGACTTGGGATTTGAACCTGGTGATTTGACTCCATGATATCTATTGCTGGTGTACTCTATAACATGGATTTACTGTTTTCAAAATTCACCATATATTTATTGAGCATTTAATTTTGTCAGATACTTTATTTGGTCTTGGGAATTCATAAATGGTTAAAGAGACTATCTGTGCTCCAAAAGAGTTTATGGTCTAGTGGGGAGAGGGACCCATCAAGTGATAATGACGATGTAGTGTGATGAGTAGAGCTATATACAGGTATCACATGTGCATGGGAGGAGTGTGAAAGTGTATTTGGGAGAGTTAGGGGAGACTTCAGAGATGATATGTCATTGGGCTGATTCTTAAAGGAGGGGTAAAGTTTATCATATGGCTAGGAGGCCAGTTTACGCCAAGCTAAAAGCACATATATGAAGGAGTGGAAGCATGATATCTTTAAGCATACTATTAAACATACTATTCTCCACTAATAAAACATTTAGTGATACCTGCTTGCTTTGTGCAAGCTACCATGTTAGGTACTTAGGTTGAGAGGAAAGACGCTAATTCATGTTTCATACCTTCAAGGAGCTTACACAGTTCAGTTAGAAAAATAGTACATGTAGTCCAGTTGGAAAGGCCATAATTATAAAATAAGCTCTAAATACCTTATCAATTGAAAACAAAAGTGCTATTTGGGAAGTAAATCTCATTGGAGGGGTTAGGGAAGACTTCATGGAGAAGGAGCCACCCGATGATTTAAATTTCACTATAGAGAGCATCAGGAATAAAGGCCCCAAGTAAATGTGAGAAAGAAGGATGCGTTTGGGGAATCAGCAAGTAAGAGAGGATTAAGTACTAAATCTAGAAACATGGGTTGGAGCCAATATGAGGTTGACTTTATTTTATTTTAAATATTTATTTATTTATTTTATTTTTTTGGCTGCGTTGGGTCTTAGTTGCGGCATGCGGGATCTTTCGTTGCGGCGCGTGGGCTCCAGAGCATGTGGGCTCTGTAGCTGCGGCACGTGGGCTCTCAAGTTATGCTGCATCCTGCAGCACGTGGGATCTTAGTTCCCTGACCAGGGATGGAACTGGCGTCCCCTGCATTACAAGATGGATTCTTTTTTTTTTTTTTTTTTTTTTTGGTTCTTTTCAGTTTATTGCATGAAGGAGTTACACTAGTCCAAGTTAAAAGCAGACCCCAAATGGTTACATTACACAAGCTGTGAGGTTTTTAAACTTGTGACAAGGGACAGAAGGAAAATTCTACTCATTGCAAGGAAATCCTCACTTAAGCTTCAGTGAGCCAGAAGCACTTAAAACCTATGAACCTTCAGCTGATCGTCCTTAGCCAGTCCTATCTCTACGAGGAACTGGCATATGTTCTTGCGCTGGTCACCCTGTAGCTGAATTCTCCATATTCTGGATGCTCAATTACAGTACCATTGCAGGCAAATTTCTTCTTAAATGCCTTCACTAGTTTCTTTTTATCGTAATCATCAGCGATCCCTTGGACAGTAGTAAGGCTCTTCCTGCCGTTTCTCTGTTGAATTCTTATATGGATATAATCCTCAGTGCCAGCAGGAACAGATCATCACCCTTACTTGCATCAGCAAAGGGGTCAAAAGAGTGGAGGTTCTGGATAGCGGACATACGATACCATTCCTTTTCCTCGGTGGAAACGGCCTTCGGAAGGTGGCGGCTGGAGAAGGCGGGTGGGGGGGGTGCGGAGCGTCAGGAAGCGAGGGGGCTCGAGGGGGAGGCTGCTGAGTCCTCGGCGGCGGCTCAGTGACTGGGCAACAAGACGGATTCTTAACCACTGGACCACCAGGGAAGTCCCGAGGTTGACTTTAAACACCAGGTTGAGGAGTTAAGATCTATCCATTCATTCCTTCAGTCAGCAATTATTGAGTGCTTGAATATGCCAGATACGGTGCTGGGGACACAAACATGGAGACATGGCTCCTGCTTTCAGGGGGCTAATAGTCACATAGGGAAAGACGGACATGGAAACAAATGATGGTAGTATATTATAAGTATGTGTTATGTACTGTGGTGACAAAGGAGGGAGTGATTAACTCTGCTTGGGGGAATCATTAAAGAAAGACTTAACAGAGAAGATGCTTGAGATGGTTCTTGAGGAGTAAGTTTGAGTTCAGTAGGTAGTCAAAAGTCTTTGAGGTGTGGAAGAGTGGTCCAGCAAAATGAAAAGATATGCAAAGGCTTGGAGGCATTAAACAGCCTGGAATATTCTGGGAACTGTAAGAATGCCTGCATTACTGGAGTATAGGTTAAATGTAGGGGGGTAGCAGTGAGTGATAAGGTTGGTGAGGCCTTTCTAACAATATAATAAGAAGCTTGGGCTTATAACATGTTCAGATCTATGTCTCAGAATGATTAAGTCTGGTAGAAGTGTGGAAGTTATTTTTGGAGGGCTCAGCTTGGGGAAAGGAGAAGAAATTAGTTGGGAGTACTGCAGTCGTCTAAGAGATGGTGGAGATCTGAGCAAGAGCAAAGGCAGTGAGGGTGGAGAAGAGTGAGTGGCTATAAAAATATTAAATAACAGTGCTTCCACTTTTTTTTTCCCTTTCCATTCCACTCCCTAATTCATTCACTCACACATTCATCAAGCATTTATTAAGTATGTAATCTGTATTGTTTATTCATTCTTCCCTTCTTCAAATACTTGTGACTTCAGGATATCAGGAATATTCCTAGGTCCAGTAATTCAGCAGTGAACAGGACAACCAAGGTCCTTGCTCTTGTGAAGTTTACTTTCTAATGGGGGAAACGCAAGTAATGAATAAGTAACAAGCAGGATAACTCCAAACGGTGATAGGTGCTCTGAGAAAAGTAGGGTGATAGGATAGAGAACGACTAGAGGAGAGGTGCTACTTTCAATATGGTGGTTTATGGAATGCCTCTGAGGAGGTGATATTTGAACTAAGACCTGAATGAAGAAGACTTAGCAATTTGAAGATTTGGAAGCATACGTGTGTCAAGTGGAGGGAGAAGCAAGTATAAATCAGTGGGAACGAGTTAGGCATGTCTTGGGACCAAAAAAGAAGGCCAATGGGACTGAATTATAGTGAGCAAGAGAAAAATAGTACCATATGAAGTCAAGGAGTTTAGCAGAGTCAGATCTGTAAGGCCTTGTAGATACTGCTAAATTTGTTTAATTTTTTTGAGAGTACAGTGAAGATTTTGGATGGTGTTAAAAATAGGAGTGAGGTGAGCTGATTTGCATTTTTCAAAAAGATCTTTCTGGCTGCTTTGAGGAGAACGGATTGTAGGGAGGCTTTCGAGGAGGGCAGTTAAGACTATTGCAGTAGTCTGGGTGAGAAATGATAGTTTTGGAGTTGGGGGCGGGGCGGGTAGGGTGGCAGAGATGGAGAAAAGTGGATGAAATTAGAATATGTTTTGAAGTAGAGCCTACAAGATTTGCTGGTGGATTGGATATGGGACGTAAGGGAAAGAAATAATCAAGCTTGACTTTCAGGTTTTATGAATTTGTTTTGCTTTGACTTGAGTAGTTGGCAACACCATGGCTGATGTTATTGTGTACTGAAACAGGACGGACTGGGAGAAATTTTTTTGGGCGGTGGGGAGGAAATGCAGAAAAATTTTGGCCATGTTAAGTTTGAGATGGCTATGTAAACATCTAAGTGGTGGTGTTAATTAGGCAGTTGGAAATATGAGCTTAGAGTCAGGGGAGAGGTCTGGACATTGGTCTGGGTCTCTGAAGATCTGGCTTTTTATACTAGCTCTACCACACAGTTGTTACGTGAGACAAGTCAGTACGACACTCTGAGTTGCAATGTTGTCGGCTTAAAGTAATAATAAAGTTATTTGTTATGCCAGCCTTATGTATATGGTGGGAAAATCCTTTTCATTCATTTATCCATTCGTCAAGTATACCCTGAGCATTTACAAAGGCACTGTCTTAGCTGTGAAGGATAATGAAGACATAGGCCCTACTCTCAGGCTGCTCATAGTCCAGTGGAAGAGTTAGTGAAATAAGCAGATGTAATAACTGCTGTAATACAGAGAAGCACAGAGCTCTCTGGGAGCACAGAAAATGGTGGGAAGGGGATCAGGAGAGGCTCCCCAGAGAAGTGGCACTTTAGCTGATGTGGAAAATGACTAGAAATTAACCAGCCAAGGAGAGAGGCAGAGGGCCCTCTAAGCAGGAGGAGCAACATGTGCAAGGTGGGAGGTGAGAGGGAGAGAACAGCACTGACAGGTCACTGTATAAGGTATAGTATTATTGGAGCATCCAAGTAGAAGGTGGGGCGTAATGAGGAAGTAGGAAGACTGGAAAGGGAGGCAGGTGTGAGATCATGTAAGGCCTTATATGCTATGCTAAGGAGTTTGGATTTTATGTGTAGTGGCTAATTAACTGTGGAAGAACTTTAAGCACTTAGGTGAGTGACTGGATCAGATTTGAATTCTAGAAAGATCACTCGGGGGACAGAAATGGAGAAGGGATTAAAGAGGCAGGGAATGGTGGCTCAGTGGTTAAGAATCTGCCTGCTAATGCAGGAGACACGGGTTCGAGCCCTGGTCTGGGAAGATCCCACATGCTGCGGAGCAGCTAAGCCCGTGCACCACAACTACTGAGCCTGCACTCTAGAGCCCGCGAGCCACAACTGCTGAGCCTGTGTGCTGCAACTACTGAGCCTGTGTGCTGCAACTACTGAAGCCCACACTCCTAGAGCCCGTGCTCTGCAACAAGAGAAGCCACCGCAATGAGAAGCCTGTGCACTGCAACAAAGAGTAGCCCCCGCTCGCTGCAACTAGAGAAAGCCTGTGCGCAGCAACAAAGATCCAACGCAGGAAAGAAAGAAAGAAAGAGAGAAAGAGAGGAAGGGAGGAAGGGAGGAAGGGAAAGAAAAGATGATAGCCAGAAAAAAAAAAAAATAATAAAGAGGCAGGGAAGACATACCTTAATCCAGGCAAGTAGGGCTTCCAGACTTATCTAATTCCAAAGTGCATGTGCTTTCCGGTGTATTATACATAGTGCAGGGGAGCATATGTTAAGTGCCAGGCAGACTGGAGTCAGATCATGGCCTTGTGTGGTTACAGGAGAGGTTACTCTCAATGCTGTCATGGAGGGCACTGTGTGGCCTACTGAGGAGTTCTTCCTTTCTCTTATAGGTAGCATTGGCAAACCAGAAGATTTTGAATTTGAGTGACACAGTGACTAGCAGGAAGGGCATGAAGTTGAAGGGCCTAGATTATGTTTGTAGCTTGAATAATATTATAGAAAGGAAGAGATGTTAGAGACATTTCCTGCCCCACTGACCTAGGCCTTCTGGTGCAACAAGCCATGTTCTTCAGTTTTTCCTTCTCCCCAAAGCTTCCTTCAGTCCTATTTGTATTCTGTGTTAAGTTTGGAAAGTATTTACTGTTGGCTATTAATGATCACGAAGGATTTCATGTTAGTGCTTAAGAGGAAGAGTCACTTTCTAACTTAGAAACCACAAAGGATGGAGCACCTTTGCCAGCTCTACATCTCTGATGTGGTCCAGATACCAGCCTGTCTCTTTAGATCAAGTTTGAGCTCCTTAAGGAGAAGAAAGGTCACTTCAGGCAAAGCCAGCATGTCAGTTAGTGCTGTCATGTGCTTGATACCTCCCACTGGCTAAGGGAATGGAGGGAGAGGACCAGTTTTCTAAGTAATAGAGCATTTTGATGACTACTTCTGAGTGTGGGCCACTGCAAGAATGGCTTATATAGAAGTTGCTTCTTATTCTCAGAGAGCAGCAGCTGTCTCAGGGGTAACTGGTAGTAGCCAATATAAACAGGTAAGTTCTGTTGGTTTCAGATCGCTTTCCAAGTTCCTCTGGATTCTTTTGCAACATCATCCCCACTGTCTGTTCAAGTGAGAGTTACTCAGTCTCTGTGTCATTCCAAGGTGTGTGCTTTGTGTCTAGTGCTAGGTGTGAAGTGTGAGGGAGATGCTGAATGAGTAAGGCATTATTCTTTTTTTTTAAAAATAAATTTATTTATTTACTTTTGGCTGTGTTGGGTCTTCGTTGCTGTGCGCAGGCTTTCTCTAGTTGCGGAGAGCCGGGGCTACTCTGCGTTGCGGTGCGCGTGCTTCTCAGTGCAGTGGCTTCTCTTGTTGCGGTGGCCTCTCGTTGTGGAGCATGGGCTCTAGGCGCGCGGGCTTCAGTAGTTGTGGCTCGTGGGCTCAGTAGTAAGAGCAGGGCTCTTACCCTGCTTTCTTTTCTTCATAACACTGCTACCAGAAATTATTTCATATATATAAATATATGCTTATTTTGTATATTTATTGTCTGTCTTCTTCATTAGATGGTTTTATAAGGGAAGAGACTTTGTTTTATGCCTGTCTTGTGATTGAATGAACAGATACTGTGCCAGAAACTGTGGCTCAGAGGCTCTAGAACGCAGGCTCAGTAGTTGTGGCACATGGGCTTAGTTGCTCCACGGCATGTGGGATCTTCCCGGACCAGGGCTCGAACCCGTGTTCCCTGCATTGGCAGGCGGATTCTTAACCACTGCACCACCAGGGAAGCCCCTAAGGCATTATTCTTGTCTTCAAAGCAGTTAATGTTATGTAACATCCATTTAACATTTATTGAACACAGACAGTGTGCCAGATTACGTGCTAGTTCTTTGAAATGCAAAAATTAGTAAGAATCAGATGATCCTCAGACCACTTAGGATTGCTAAATGGGAGAAAATATTTGCAAACCATATATCTGATGAGGGACTTGTGTTTGGGATATGTAATGAACTCTTAAACTCAACAAGAAAAAGATAAATAATCCAATAAAAAATGAACAAACGATCTGAATAGACCTGTTTCCAAAGAAAATATATAAATGGCCAATAAGCACATGAAAAGATGTTGAACATCATTAGCCATCTGAGAAATGCAAATCAAAACTACAGTGAGATACCACTTCATACCCACTATGATGCTATAATCAAAAAGACATAATAACAAGTGTTGTGGATGTGGAAAAATTGGAATCCTCATACACTGCTAGTGGAAATGTAAAGTGGTGCAGCTGCTGTGGAAAACAGTTTGGCAATTCCTCAAAAGGTTAAGCGTAGAGTTACCATATGACCCGGTAATTCCACTCCAGATATTTACTTGAGAAATAAAAACATATGTCCCCATAAAAGCTTATACACAAATGTTCATAGCAATATTATAATAGCCAAAAAGTAGAAACAACTCAAATGTGTATCAGCTGGTAAATGGATAAATAAAATGTATATCCATACAGTGGAAGATTACTTGTTAAGAAAAAGGAGTGAACCACTGATACATGCTGTAATATGGATGATCTTTGAAGAACATTATGCTACATGAAAGAAGCCAGTCAAGGGACTTCCCTGGTGGCGCAATGGTTAAGAATCCGCCTGCCAGTGCAGGGGACACAGGTTCGATCCCTGGTCCAGGAAGATCCCACATGCCACAGAGCAACTAAGTCCATGTGCCACAACTACTGATCCTGCACTCTAGAGCCAGTGAACCACAACTGCTGAGCCCGCGTGCCACAACTACTGAAGCCCACGCGCCTAGAGCCCGTGCTCCGCAACAAGAGAAGCCACAGCATTGAGAAGCCCATGCATCGCAACTAAGAGTAGCCCCTGCTCACCACAACTAGAGAAAGCCTGCGTGGAGCAACGAAGACCGAACACAGCCAATCAATCAATCAATCAATAAACAAACAAAAATTAATTTATTTTTTTAAAAAAAGAAGCCAGTCAAAAAAGACAGCATATTGTATGACTTCATTTACATGAAAGGTCCAGAATAGACAGATCTATAGAGATATAAAGTAGATTAGTGGTTGCTTAGGTCTAGGGATAGGAATAGGGAGTTGGCCAGTGGGCTTGAGCTTTCTTTTTAGAGTGATAGAAATGATTTAAAATAAGATGGCTGTACAACTCTATAAATATATGAACAGTCATTGAACTGTCCACCTGATATGGATGCTATACCTCAACAAAGCCTTAAAAACAAGAAAAGATCCTTGGCCTCAAGATGATTAGAGTCTAGTGAGGGAAACAGAAACAAGTATAAAAAGTAATAAATGGGACCTTAGAGGTTTGTGCAAATTGTAAATTTCTGCAGGAGAACAGAGGAGGAAAGGAATTACTCCACCTGAGGAGATCTACTAGACTCTAAGCTCCTTGAGAGTGAGAGCTGTTATTTATTGTATCCCCTGTCTAGAGCTTAACATATGATCAGTTAACAGTTGTTGAATGGGTGTGTGAATGAATAAAGTTGGAGAATGTGTCACAAAGGAGGTGATATTTGAGCTACATCTTAAAGAAGGAATAGAAATGAACTAGACAGTGAAGGTGAGGAAAGAATTCTAAGGAGAGAAGACAGCAGCAGCCAAAGCACTGAGGGCTAAAAGGGAAGAGCACCTTAGAGTGGTAGGTGGTTTAGTGTGGCTGGAGTAAAAGCCGTTTGTTGGAGGTGGTGAGATAAGTAGCTGGTTATATACCACATTATAAAACACCTTGTGTGTCATACAAAGGAGTTTGGACTTTAATCCAAAGGCAGTAGAAAGTTATCAAAGTTTGTCAAAGTAGGGGGCTGATGCAGTCAGATGTGTGTCTAATAAAGATTACTGTGGCTGCTCCTGTTATGAATCTGTACTGGCAAGATTTGCATCAGGGAGATCACTCAGAAGTCACTGCAGGTCTAGGAGAGAGCACGAGATAAAGTCTGAACCAAGAAGGTGTGGCAATGAAAAATTGGAGGGAGATTTCATAGGTGGGTAGATGTGATCAGCACATGGATAGTCCAGATTTAGGGCTTTAGGAGTTTCATAGAAAGCTGTAGAAAGTTCTGTTCTGGAAGGGCTCTGTAAGAGGTGACATCTGGGTTGGATCTTTAAGGATGGGTAGAAAAGTATAGAGTGTATTAGAGGCTGGAGTGCATATGGGAAAGAGTAAGAGAGGAGGGTCAGGTGGGGAGGAAGCCAGTCTGAGAAATATGAATTTTATGGGGTAGGAATTGAAGAACCAAAGAAGTGTACATTCGGTGCCCCCAAATTTGATAATTGTTGAATGGGAGAGAGGTCATTAAACTATTCCTTCCACTTTTGTATAAATTTTAAAAGTTTCTTTAAAAAAGCTTTCCAATTCAGCTGGCCTGGAGGATGTGCTTTTCTGGTGATGGTAGGAGGGGTAGGAGTGGAGGGCAGACAGCAGCCATAGCAGTTATTTTCAGCCAGCATCTACTCTGACTCCACTGCCTACAGTGTGCTGTCCATGTCAGGCTTTTCAGTTAGGTTAAGCATAACCAATGTCTGCATGATCCCCAGCTGACATATGAGGTCTGAAAAGTGAGGTAGTTCCACTTTAATTTATTGGCCTGGAATTCTTGCCAGGGCTAAGGGGTTGGAGAAGAATGTGAGTGAGAGGGGAATAATGAGTTACAAATAGGGGTAGCCTGTGAAACTTTGGACTTCACTTGTAATCCTAATCACTCAGCACACCATAGTATCTGTCCCCACGAGATAGAGGCAGCCAGCCTGGTGGTTTTGCTGTACCAGGTTCAGGAACTAACTAATCTCTCCTTTCTCTGGGCTTACACAGCATTTTGTTTATATGTCAGTGGTTACCCTTATCATATTATGTTTAATCTGTCTCACCCCTACCCCCTGGACTGTGACTACCTCAAGGGCAAAGGTTGGGCTTATTCATCTCTAATGTTTTGTGAAAGAGTGAAGTCTCTAGCTGCATGATTGATCATTCTGTAACTTGACAGGATCAGCTGAGACCTTTGAAGTTCCTGGTTGCCCTGGTAGATGGGGTTCCAGAGTTTAGGGCCCTTTGCAGTTAGAAGGTACTTGAAGCCAGGGCAAGAGGCCATCCCCCAAATGATGGATATTCCTGATGCATGCTTATGGTAGTCACTTGGTAAATTTTCATTGATTTAATTTGGTAGCATCCTATTAAATCACACCTCACTACACTAAAGGCATTTTGCTTTCACTTCTGTGGTAACTAAGGTAACTGTGGCAGTTTGGAAAGCCAAAGTATTATAGCTGACTCCAGAGCTTTGGAGTTAGACAGATTTGGCAGATTTGGTATAAATTATTATAGCATTTTAGCTTTAAGGGACCTTGAAAGTCACTTAAGCCAATTTCCTCATTTTATATATGGAGAAACAGGCATAGAGAGAAGTGCCCTGTTCATTGACATATAGCAAGTAAATAGCTATGCCAGATTAGGACCTACAACTCTTTTTCTTGTCACTGAGAAAGGTGGTTGTTGCCCTGAAGCCATTTCTTGGGGTGAAAAGTGGGAATGAGGTAAAACCCAAGGAAATAAGACATACTACATGGGCTAGTTTCACTATTCAGCCTGCCCAGCAAGTTCTCCTGTTACTGGAAGTCTTTTTGGGGAAACCAAACCAGAGTGTCTACATGTAGCCACATAATGCACTCCTTTTTCATTCTTTCTGCTCTTACCCTGCTTTCTTTTTCTTCATAACACTGCTACCAGAAATTATTTCATATATATAAATACATGCTTATTTTGTATATTTATTGTTTGTCTTCTTCATTAGATGGTAAGTTTTATAAGGGAAGAGACTCTGTTTTATGCCTGTCTTGTGATTGAATGAACAGATATTTATTGGCTGTCTTCAAGATGCCAGGCACATGCTTCCTATGACTTTGGTGTTTGTAGGTCATGACATGTCTGTTTCTTTGGGTTTGATCGTTCATGAATGTATCTAAACCTTCCTTGAACACAGAATACACATTATTGGCAAATGATTGCCCAATAACTGTATAGTGCTCATAGGAGTAGAGTGAGGTTACCTTTTCTGTGTGGATTTAGGCAGTGTGAGATTTAATGTGAACCTAAACCTCATGCCACTTGATCAGGCCCGGTAGAGAACAGAATCTCAGAAGCAGCAGAGCTATGTGATTTGGCAGCTGGGGAGAGAATTCTTGGTGCATAGCTGTGGGGAGACAGCAGGACTCAGGGCTGACTTATCCAATAGGCACAGTACCCAGGGGCCCATAAAAATGTCTTAATTTCTCTTAATCAGAAGAAAAAATGAATATAATTCATCTTGGATTATATTATATCAATGCAGTCATAAAATATATTTTAAAATATTTTTCTAATAGAGAAAGGGTTCCACAAAGGCAAAAGTACCTAGGGCCCATGAAAGTCATAATGTGGCACTAGCAGGACCTTGTGACTAGTCATTGGCCTGGCCATTTGTGGCCCTAAGCCCTGACTCTGATTTCTCCCTTAAGGTCTGTGATCCTCTCCCCATCACTCCTATCCCTATGCCCCATAACGGTGATCTTCAGTGAGTCATTTTTCTCCTTTATATCTCATTTGTGCCTTCTGTAAAATGGAAACAATTGTGCTCCCTCTGCTGAGTAAATTCATGCTTTTAAAACAACCTAATTATTTTATTTTTAAATCTGTCTCCTCAAGGGCAGGAAAAAAAGTCTGGTTCATCTTTGTATCTCCATGCCTAGCCCAGAACCTACACATTTAGAACAGAAGTACCTTAAATGAGAGTTGAGTAAATGAATAAATGTATCAAACCTCACAGATAGCTTCAGAGGCTTTCTTTAGGCGTTTTCTTTCTCTATAGTATGATTTACATATGTTGTTTATCGTATTGGATATATGGTATTATATATCTCCAGCTACCTTTTTAGTCTTTCTGAGGTTCTGTCAGCAAAATTTATAGAGCTGTGTGGACACTTAAGAAAATGATGTGGAAAACAAGAGTGTTGCACCATCTTAGAGAGTTAAGAGCCAATGTGAACAATCAGGTACACATGGGGAATGAATAGTCTTTTCAACAAATGACACTGAAACAACTAGATAGCCACATGCTAGTAGGACTCCTGCCTCACACCATATACAAACATTGACTCAAAACAGACCAATGACCTAAATGTAATAACTAAAACTATAAAACTCTTAGAAGAAAACAGTTATAAATCACTACCAAATTAGGTAACGGTTTCTTAGATATGACACCAAAAACACAAGCAATAAAAGAAAAAGTAAATTGGGTTTCATCACAATGAAAAACTTTTGTATTGCAAAGGATACCACCAAGAAAGTAAAAAGACAACCCACAGAATGGGAGACTTGCAAGTCATATATCAGATAAGGGATTTTGTATCCAGAATATATAAAAAACTTTTACAACTCAGTAATAAAAATATAAATAACTTAATTTTAAAAATGGGCAAAAGAGTTCCAATAGGCATGTAAGAAGCTTGGAAATCACCATTCTGTCCTAAGAACAAGTAAAAAGCTGAACAAACTGAAAAATTAACAATTCTTAGATTTTTAAGAGAAGTAAGGTCATAGGGCAAAGGCAAATTGCTGCCCCCCAAATTGGAGAGACAAACAGGTGAATATAGAGAATCACAACTTACAGAAGCAGAAACCTCTGTGGGAACCAGTGCTGGAGAAGGGAAACATGGATTGTAATTGATGAATTGCTGGAGGCTCAGTGTGGACAACTCAGAGTTAAAAAACTCCAGGGGGACTCAGTCATTGAGGGCCCCCCACAATGACTTCTTGGATATCTATCAGGTTCTTACACTGAGTATTGAGAAAAACCCTTTTGTGCTTTGGGCAGGGGTGGGGGAAAGGAGCCATTTAAAAATACTACAGAGAATTCTGTTCTTCTTATGGTCTGCCATCAGGGGAAACTTTAACCAGAGCCTAACCTGTTGGGGTTTTATCAGAGCCTAACTGACCCAGGGGAAAGGAAATACCCATCTCTAGTCAGCTCTAGCCTTTCATCTTGGAGAAGGGAAATACCCAACTCCAGTCCACTCACACCATCATGTCCCACCTAAGAGGGGTGGGTGAGGCACTGAGAAGCACTTGTGAAGTTCACATTCCAGAGGCACAGACTCACTAAAAGACTGAAACCCAATCATAGGACTATAGAATGCTTCCCCTCCCTCAACATACCACCACATTACTAAAGGTCTATTTATAGCAGTTCCTTTTACCTGGTATATCATGCCCAGCTATCAAGAAAAAATTACAAGGTATACTAAAAAGCAAAAAACATACTTTGAAGAGACATACCAGGTATCAGAATTAGACCCATCTATGGCAGGGATCTTGGAATTATTAGACAGGGAATTTAAAATAAGTATGATTACCATGCTAAGGCTCGAATGGGTAAAGTAGATGACATGCAAGAACAACTGGGCATTGTAAACAGAGAGATGGAAATTCTAAGAAAGAACCAAAAAGAAGTGTTTAGAGATCAAAAACACTATAACAGAAATGAAGAATGCCTTTTTTTTTTTTTTTTTTTTAAGAAGAATGCCTTTAATGGGCTTATCAGTAGACTAGACATGGCTGAGGAAAGAATCTCTGAGCTTGAGGATATTTGAGTAGAAACCTATAAAAGGAAAAAGAAAAAAGACTAGAAAAAACAAAATAACCAAGAACTGTGGGACAACTACAAGAGTAATGTATGCTGCTGTGGTCTGAATGTTTGTGTTCCCCCCAAATTCATATGTTAAACTCCTAATCCTCAAGGTGATGGTATTAGGAGGTGGGGCCTTTGGGAGGTGGTTAGGTCATGGGGGCAGAGCCCTCATAATTGGGATTTGTGCACTTATAAAAGAGGCCCCACAGAGTTTCCTAGACCCTTGCACCATGTGAGGACATAGCAAAAAGTCAGCTGTCTATGAACCAGGAAGCCCTCACCAGACACAGAATCTGCTTATGCTGTGATCCCGGACTTCCCACACTCCAGAAATGTGAGAAGTAAATGTTTGTTGTTTATAAGCCACCTGGTCAATGGTATTTTATTATAGCAGCCTGAACAGACTAAGACAGATGCATCATGAGAATACCAGAAGGAGAAGAAGGAGAGAAACAGAATATTTGAAACAATAATGACTGAGAATTTTCCCAAATTAATGTCAGACACCAAACCACTGATCCAGGAAGTTCAGAAAACACCAAGCAGGATAAATGCCAGAACCCCCCAGTAAATCTAGGCATATCATTTTTCAAATGATAGAAAATCAAAGACAAAAAATCCTGAAAGAAGCCAGAGGAGACAACACCTTAATCTACAGAGGAGCAAAGATAAGAATTACATCCATTTTATCCTCAGAAACCAGGCAAGCAAGAAGAGAGTAGAATGAAATGTTTATAGTGTTGAAAAAAACAAAAACCCCACCAGCCTAGAATTCGGTATCCCATGAAATTAGCCTTCAAAAGAGGAGAAATAAAGACAGACAAAAATAGAGCAAATTTATTGCCAGTAGGTCTGCCTTGCAAGAAATGTTAAAAGAAGTTCTTTTAGAGAGAGGAAAATAATAGAAGTCAGAGCCTCAGATCTACATAAAGAAAGGAAGAGCATTGGAGAGGGAATAAGTGAAGGTAGAATAAAAACATTTATTTTACTAATTCTTTTTTTAATGAGCGATTGTAAGTTTTATTGTATCTTAAATGTCATTTTCCATATGTTCATTGCTAATATATAGAAATACAATTTTTGTGTGTATGTTTATATTGTATTCTGCCACCTCATTGAACTCACTTATAAGTTCTAGCCTTTTTTTTTTTTTTTTTTTTTGGTAGATTCTTTGGGATATTCTATGTAGGCCATGATGTCATCTGCAAATAAGGGGCAGTTTTATTTCTTTCTAATCTGTACCTTTTATTGCCTTATTTTGCTGGCTAGAAACTTCAGTATTATGTTGAATAGTAGTGGTGAGGGTGGACATCCTGACATTTCTGATCTTAGGGGGAAAGCATTCAATCTTTCACCATTAAATATAATGTAAGCTATAGGATATTTGTAGATGCTCTTTTATTTTATATATATATATATATATATTTTTTTTTTTTTTTTTTTTTTTTTTTGCTGCACCACACAGCTTATAGGATTTTAGTTTCTCGACCAGGGATCGAACCTGGGCCCTTGGCAGTGAGAGCATGGAGTCCTAACCACTGGACCACCAGAGAATTCCCTATTTTACATATTGTTGATTGATCTAACAGAATAGTTTTTTCAAAGGAATAATACCAACACTATATTTGACTATGTATGTTTGTGTGTGTGTATTTATGGATAAGTGAAATGAGTGACAGCAATGATACAAGGGATGAAAGGGAGGAATTAGGATTATTTTGTTGTTATAAGGTACTCAGACTATCTGTAAGGTGGTATAGTATTATTTGAAAGTGGGTTTTATTATTTGTAAATGTATACTACAAACTCTAGAGCAACCACTAAAAGAAGTAAAAATAAAAGCATAGGGAATTCCCTGGCAGTCCAGTACACTTTCACTGCCGAGGGCCTGGTTTCCATCCCTGGTCTGGGAACTAAGATCCCACAAGCTGCACAGTTAGGCCAAAAAATATTAATAATAATAAATTTTTTTTAAAAGTATAACTGATAAGCTAAGAAAGGAAAGAGAATGTAATCATATAATATTCTCAGTTAAAGCTACAAAAGGCAGAAAAAGATTGGAAGACAAAAATAGAAACAAAGAATAAGGGCAACAAATAGAAAACAGTAACTAATATAGTAGATGCTAATCCAACTATATTAATAATCACTTTGAACATTAATGATCTAAATGCATCAGTTAAAAAACAGAGATTGTCAGAGTGGATAAAAAATACAAGACCCAACTATATATCTAAAAGAACCCCATTTTAAATAAAAGGACACATATAGATTAAAAGTAAAGGAATGGGGAAAGATATATCAGGCTGACAATCAAAAGAAAGCAGGAGTAGCTATATTAATTTCAGATAGAGCAGACTTCAGAGCACAGAAAGTTATCAGGGATCAAGAGGAGCATTACAGGGCTTCCCTGGTGGCGCAGTGGTTAAGAATCTGCCTGCCAGTGCAGGGGACACGGGTTCGAGCCCTGGTCCAGGAAGATCCCACATGCTGCGGAGTAACCAAGCCCGTGTGCCACAACTACTGAAGTACGCATGCCTAGAGCCTGTGCTCCGCAACAAGAGAAGCCACCACAATGAGAAGCCTGTGCATCGCAATGAAGAGTAGCCCCCGCTCGCTGCAACTAGAGAAAGCCTGCGTGCAACAACGAAGACCCAACGCAGCCAAAAATAAATTAATTAATTAATTAATTAACTTTAAAAAAGAGGGGCATTACATAATGATAAAGGAGTCAGTTCTCCAAGAAGACATAACAATGTCTTAATGTGTGTGTACCTAACAATAGGGTGTGAAAATACATAAGGCAAAAAATGATAGTACTGCAAGGAGAAATAGATGAATCCACTGTTATAGTTGGAGAATTCAACACTCCTGTGTCACAAAGGTGCAGATCTAGGAAGCAGAAAATTCATGAAGGCAAGGCTGAACTCAATGACACCATCAATTAACTGAATATAATGGATATTTATAGACTACTTCATCCAGCAACAGCAGAATAGACAATCTTCTCAAGTTCTCATGGAGCATTCACCAGGATAGACCACATTGTGGGCCATAAAATATACCTTAACAAATTTAAAAGAATAAAAATCATATATTTTCTGCTCTCAGTGCACAATGGAATTAAATCAGAAATCAGTAACAGGAAGATAGCTGGAAAAATCCACAAATACTTGGGAGATTAAACAACATGCTGCTTAAATAACACATGGATCAAAAAAGAAATCTCAAGAGAAATTTAAATATGTTTGAACTAAATGAATATGAAAACGTATCAAAATTTGTGGATACAGCAAAAGCAGAGCTTAGAGGGAAATGTATAGCACTGAATGCACATATTAGAAAAAAAGGAAAGATCTAAAATCAGTCATCCAAACTTCCACCTTTGGAAACCAGAAAAAGAGCAAATTAAATCCAAGATAAGCAGAAGAAAAGAAATAATAAAAATTAGAGCAGAAATCAATGAAATTGAAAACAGGAAATCTAGAAAAAATCAACAAAATCAAAAGTTGGTTCTTTGAAAAGATTAATAAAGTTGATAAACCTGTAGCCAGGCTAACTAAGAAAAAATAGAGGATACAAATTCCTAACATCAGAAATGAAAGAGGGGACATCACTACAGAGCCAATGAACACTAAAAGGATAATAAAGGAATACTATGAACAACTCTATGACCACAAATTTGATAACCTAGATGAAATGGACCAATTCCTTCAAAGACACAATCGGTCAAAACTCACACAAGAAGACAGACAATCAGAATTGGCCTATATCTATTAAAGAAATTCATTGAATAATTAATAACCTTCCAAAGCAGAAAGTACCAGGCCCAGATGGGTTCACTGGTGAATTCTACCAAACATTTACGGAAGAAATTATAGCAATTCTCTACAGTCTCTTTCAGAAGATAGAAGCAGAGTGAATACTTCCTAACTCATTCTATGAGGTCAGCATTACCCTAATACCAAAACCAGACAAAGATATTATAAGACAACTATAGACCAATGTCTCTCATGAACATAGATGTAAAAATCATTAACAAAACATTAACAAATTGAATCCAGCAGTGTATAAAAAGGATCATACACCATGAACAGGTGGAATTTATCCTAGGTATGCAAACCTGGTTCAATATTTGAAAAATTAATTAATGTAATCTATCACATCAACAGATTAAAGAAGAAAAATTACATGAACATATCTATATATGCAGAAAAATCATTTGACAAAATCCAACACCCATTCAAGATAAAAATTTCTCATTAAACTAGGAATATAGGGGAACTTCCTCAACTTGATAAAGAATATCTACCCAAAACTTACAGCTAACATACTTACCTGGTGAGAAGCATGAAGTTTTCCACTAAGATCAGGAACAAGGCAAGGTTGTTCCCTCTGACCACTGCTTTTCAGCATCATACTGGAAGTCCTAGCTAACACAATAAGGCAAGAAAAGGAAATAAAATGAATATAGATTTGAAAGGAAGAAATAGAACCATCTTTGTTCACAGATGAAATGGTCATCTATAGAAAGGATCAACCAAAAACCTCCTAGTACTAATAAGCTATTATAGCAGGGTTGCAGGATATGCAGTTAATATACCAAAGTCAACTGCTTTCCTGTATACCAAGAATGAACAAATGGAATTTGCAATTAAAAGCACAATACCAGGGACTTCCCTGGTGGTACAGTCGTTAGAATTCACCTTCCAGTGCAGCGGGTGTGGGTTCGATCCCTGGTCGGGGAGCTGAGATCCTGCGTGACTCGCAGCCAAAAAACCAAAACATAAAACAGAAGCAGTATGGCAACAAATTCAGTAAAGACTTTAAAAATGGTCCACATGAAAAAAAATCTTTTAAGAAACCCCATAATACCATTTACTTTAGCACAAATAAAAATAACATATGTAGATATAAATATAGCAAAATATGTACAAGACCTATATGAGGAAAACTGTAAAACTGATGAAAGATATCAAAGAAGAACTAAATGGAGAGATATTCCATGTCCATATAAAGGAAGACTTAATGTTGTCAGGATGTCAGTTCTTCCCAACTTGATCTATAGATTCATTGCAATCCCAATCAAAATCCCAGCAAGGTATTTTATAGCTATCAATAAACTGATTCTAAAGTTTATATGGAGAAGCAAAATACCTAGAATACCCAATACAGTATTGAAGGAGAAGAACAAAATTGGAGGACTACTTACCCAACTTCAAAACTTACTATAAAGTTATAGTAATCAAGACACTGTGGTACTGGTGAAAGAATAGACAAATAGATCAGTGGAACAGAATGGAGAGCTCAGAGATAGACCTACGTAAATTTATTCAATTGATCTTTGACAAAGGGGTAAAGGCAATACAATGGAGCAAAGAGAGTCTGTCAACAAATGGTGCTAGAGCAATCAAGACATCCACAAGTAAAAAAAAAAAAAAAAAAAAAAGGTTCTAGACACAGGCTTTATACCCGTCACAAAAGGTAACTTAAAATGGACCACAAACCTCAATGAGATCACAAAGCAAAACTATAAAACTCTTAGAAGATAACATAGGAGAAAATCTAGGTGACCTTGGGTTTGGCAATGACTTCTTAGATACAACATCAAAGGCATGATCCCTGAAAGAAAGAAATGATAAGCTAGACTTAATTAAAATTAAAAGGTTTGCTCTGCAAAAGAAACTGTCAGGAGAATGAAAGCACAAGCCACAAACTGGGAGAATATATTTGCAAAAGACCTATCAGATAAAGGATTGTTATCCAAAATATACAAAGAACTCTTTAAACTCACTAATAAGAAAACAACCTGATTAAAAGTGGGCTAGAGGGCTTCCCTGGTGGCGCAGTGGTTGAGAATCTGCCTGCCAATGCAGGGGACACGGGTTCGAGCCCTGGTCTGGGAAGATCCCACATGCTGTGGAGCAACTGGGCCCGTGAGCCACAATTACTGAGCCTGCGCGTCTGGAGCCTGTGCTCTGCAACAAGAGAGGCTGCGATAGTGAGAGGCCCGTGCACCATGATGAAGAGTGGCCCCCGCTTGCCACAACTAGAGAAAGCCCTCACACAGAAACGAAGACCCAACACAGCCATTAATTAATTAATTAATTAATTTTTAAAAAAAAGTGAGCTAGAGGGACTTGCCTGGTGGCGCAATGGTTAAGAATCCACGTGCCAGTGCAGGGGACATGGGTTTGATCCCTGGTCTGGGAAGATCTCACATGCCGTGGAGGAACTAAGCCCAAGCACCACAGCTACTGAGCCTGTCCTCTAGAGCCCAAGAGCCACAACTACTGAAGCCTGCGCACCTAGAGCCCGTGGTCCACAACAAGAGAAGCCACTGCAGTGAGAAGCCCACACACTGCAACGAAGAGTAGCCCCTGCTCGCCGCAACTAGAGAAAGCCCGCACACAGCAACGAAGACCTGACAAATAAATAAATAAATAAATAAATAAATAAGGGAAAAAAAGAAGTGGGCTAGAGACCTTAACATATAGCCCACCAAAGAAGATCTATAGATGGCATATAAGTATATGGAAAGATGCCCCACATCATACGTAGTCAGGGAAATTCAAATTAAAATGAGATACCACTACACACCTATTAGAATGATCAAAATCTGAGACACTGACAATACGAAATGCTAGCAAGGATGTGGAGCAACAAGAACTCTCATTCATTGCTGGTGGGAATGCAAAATAATACAGCCACTTTGGAAGATAGTTTGGTGGTTTCTTGCAAAACTAAACATACTGTTACCAAATCCAGCAGTTGTGCTCCTTAATATTTCCCCAAAGGAGCTGAAAACTTATGTCCACACAGAAACCTGCACACAGATGTTTATAGCAACTTTATTCATAATTGCCAAAATTTGGAAGCCACCAAGATGCCTTTCAGTAGGTGAATGGATAAATAAACTGTGGTACATCCAGAGAATGGAATATTATTCAGTACTAAAAAGAAGTGAGCTATCAAGCCATAAAAAGAGATGGAGGAATATTAAATGCATATTACTAAGTGAAAGAAGCCAATGTGAAAAGGCTACATACTATATGATTTCAACTATATGACGTTCTGGAAGAGGCAATACTATGGAGACAGTAAAAAGATCAGTGGTTGCTAGGGATTGGGGGGATGGAGAGATGAATAAGCAGGGCACAGAGAATTCTTAAGTCAGTGAAACTACTCTGTATGATACTCTAATGATGGATATGTGTCCATGAGGACATTGTATGTTTGTCCAAATCCATAGAATGTACATCAATAGTGAACTCTCAGGTAAACTATGGACTTTGGGTGATGGTATGTCAATGTAGGTTCTTCAGTTGGAACAAAGGTACTGCTCTGATGGGAATGTCAGTAATGAGGGAGGCTATGCATATCTGGGAGCAGGGTGCATATGGGAAATCTCTGTGCTTTCCACTCAATTTTGTTGTGAATCTAAAACTGCTGTAAAAAACAAAAAAGTCTATTTTTTAAAAGTGAACAAAGGACAAAGGATCTGAATAAACTTTTCTCCAAAGAAGATATGTGAATGGCTAATAAGCATGTGAAAAGGTGTTCAACATCATTATACATCAGGGAAATTCAAAATCATATTGATCTGCCATTTCACACCCATTAGGATGCTTTTTACCAAAAAGACAATAAGTGTTGTTGAAGATGTGGAGAAATTGGAACTCTCATACACTGCTGGTGGGAATGTAAAATGGTGCAGCTGCTGTGGAAAACAGTTTGGCAGTTCCTCAAAAGGTTAAGCATAGAGTTACATATGACCAGACAGTTCCACTACTAGATACATGCTCAAGAGAAATGAAAGCATGTCTACATGAAAACTTGTAAATGAATGTTCATAACAGCATTATTTGTAATAGCTCAAAACTCTAAAACAACCCAAATGTCCATCAACTGATGGATGGACAAAAGAAAATGTCGTATATCCATACAATACAATATTATTTGGTAATTGAAAGGAATGAACTACAATACCTGCTGCAACACTGAAAACATGCTAAGTGAAAGAAGCCATTCACAAAAGACCACATATTGTATGATCTCGTTTATATGAAATGTCAAGAATAGGCAAATCTATAGATAGAGATCAAAAGTAAATCAGTGGTTCCTTGGGCTGGGGGGAGATTGGAGAGTGATGGCTGACTGGTATGTGGTTTCTTTTTGGGGTGGTAAAAATGTTCTAAATTTAAATAGTGGTGATGGTGGCACAACTCTGAATATACTAAAAGCACTGAATAGTACATTTTAAGTGGGTGAATTTTACGGTATGTGAATTAGATCTCAGTAAAGCTGTTGTTAAAAACAATTCAGGTGTATAGAGGTATATGACTGTAGGACAAATTGTGAATGTGAGTGCTGGGATGCAATAGCAATTTTTTTTTATGATAATCCTTTTATTTTATTTTTTTAACTTTTTATTTTATATTGGAGTATAGGTGATTACCAGTGTTGTATTTCAGGTGTACAGCAAGGTGATTGCAATAGCAATGCTTTTATGTGCATATGAATTACCTAGGTATCTTATTAAATGCAGATTCTGATTCAGGAGGTCTGGGATGGATTCTGAAGCATCTATTTCTTAAGCTCTCAGGGTGCTGATGCTTCTGGGCTGTGGATCATGCTCATCAAGGCAGTAAAGGATTTTTTTTTTTTTTCCAGTGAATGGGGTCAGTCTAAAGAGCCTTTCTGGATCCAGGAGGATTTGTGTAGCATTTTGCATGAAAGCAGAATGTGGTTTGGTGGAAGAGAGGGGCTGAGGGGACAAAGTAACCAGCCTGTGTAATGACTCAGAGACCACAGAGTATCAGTATTTGTGGGCGATAGGAGGCCTGTTTGTGGTATTACACTGGTGGACCATGAGTCTTTCACACCTGAGAAAATATCAGTCAACCGCAGATCATTTTCCATTTTTGTAAAGTTTTCCCTTGCCCTCTGCCTGACATTTTTGGTCTAACTTCTTTCAAATCTGGATCTAGGTAGATTGACATGACTAGAGACCTTGCAACATCCTAGGAGGGGAGTGATTGGTTGGCAAAAAGACATTCTGTGTATGGGTCTTCGGAGTGGGAAATGGGCCCATCAATCAGTAATCTTGCCCTGAGAGCCTACCTAATTAGCTACCTGAGTTCTGGACAGGTCACGTTTGGACTGACTGGCTTCTTGGCCCCAGATGAATAAACTCATTAATGAGGGAGCAAGTAAAGATGTATTTCCAGATGGTACAGGTTAATTATAGGTATAGCTTATAGCTTTCCTTGTTTTTCCACCTGAGCTAGAAGACTGATATGGATGTAATTTTAAAAATCTTTTCGTTCAGCATGCAAATATTAAAGCCAGATCATGTCTTTACTCAGCATTACTCCACTCTGGTGCTCGTACTATTCCACGAAGTGCTAAATGGTCCTCTAAGCACCAGGTCTAGTCTCAGCCTTAGTGCTTGCCCTTCTGAGCTGTTCCCTGAGCTCTGAAAGCATTACTGCCCTGTGCTTCACCAACATTCAGTTCCCTGGCCTCTCTGAGTACTTTTTAAAGTACACTCACTCTCCTAGGAAGAAAGGCAATGAAATCACTTGGTCACTTGGAATATACTTACCCTCACAGCGCCACAATGAAGTCAGAAGACTTATTCTCTATTTTCCAGCGGGAGAAACAAAGGCACAGACAGTAGCATGCTTGACCACTATCTCATGGAGAGGCGTCCCCATGCCTGGTCCGGTTCTCTGGATCTTCCTTGTTTTCTCTTCAATGGACTTACCTTGCTTCTTTGAACATATAGTTGTGTTGTTTTGTTTTGTTTTGACGTGTAGTTTTTTAAACATGATTTTCTGGGTGCCTCCAGAAAATGAATACTTCTTTCTCAGATGCTTATTAGGTATTTTTCAAGTGTTTGTTTACACTCCCACTTATGCATCTCCAGGTGGGGTGCTGGTTTGTCAGCATACTTACTTATTACCCTGTTGGAGGGAATTCTGTTCAAATTCACAAGTACTCACTGAGTGCTTAACATACACTCAGCTCTGCTATTCTCCTTGAAAGACGAAAAAGCAGTGTATTCTCCTCGGCTCTGTGGGATCTTCTAGGATGGGAGCAACATAGACACAAGCAGGACTTGGACTAGGGTGAAGCAAACAAGGCGCTGGGCGCGAACTTGAAGGAGGCGCTCACTCTCAAGGTCATGCAAGTGCAGTGTCAGTACCTGAAAATGTGTGCCTTCTTAAATTTTGAGCTCTAGGTCCCTTGCTTGCACCACCCTGGTCCTGGCCCTGGATTTAAGAAGCAGTTAGGTCACTTGGAAAACATGTCTAAGATAACATAAGATTGTGGTGCTTAATTGTCTGCTCAGGTACCACCCAGCTGGGCCTTTCCATTTCCTGCATCTACTTGTCTCCTCTTGGAGGGGACCTCTGTCCTTCTGGGGAGATGAAGGACTGAGTCAGGTCACATGAATAAATTCTGTGAGGCAGTGTGAAGTAGGACGAGGAGGGTGGTTGACTTCATTACCCTGATTGGCTGGGGGAAGCCTTGGGATATTGTTTCTTCCCTCCCCTCCCCTGCCCTCTGTCTTCCCCTCTCCTTCCCTCTCCTCTCTTTGCCTCTTCTCCCCTCCCCTCTTTTCCTCCTCTACCCTCCTCTTTTCCTTCCCTCCCTCCCTCCCTCCTTCTCTCTCTCTCTTTCTTTCCCTCCCTCCCTCCCTCCCTCTCTCCCTCCCTCCCTCCCTCCCTCTCTCCCTCCCTCCCTCCCTCCCTCTCTCCCTCCCTCCCTCCCCCCCTCCCTCCCTCCCTCCCTCCCTTCCTTCCTTCCTTCCTTCCTTCCTTCCTTCCTTCCTTCCTTCCTTCCTTCCTTCCTTCCTTCCTTCCTTCCTTCCTTCCCTCCCCTGCCCTTCCCTTCCTTTCCTTCCTTCCTCAGCTGGGACATGTAGAAACCAGAAAGCCCTCTCTAAGCAATGGTGGACATTCCCAGTACACACACATAAAGGATGCATGGTAAATATGTACTGATTTTACTCAGTAGTAGTATGGAGTTCTGCCCATTTTACTTCAAACATCCCACTTAAGGTACTTTTCTGAAGTTATCAGAGGAACAGTGGGAAACTGGGTCTTGAACTTCATAAGTACTAAAGGAGTATTTGTTGATTGATTCCTTTGTGTGATTATGAGGGCCTTTCTTCTGTATATCAAGGAGCATTTTCAGCTCAGTTCAGTATAAGAATGTATCAAGTGACTTATGTACTGAGGCTTTGGGTATGCTTCTGTATGGCTACAAGGAAGTAGAAAACTTGAGCTGTGATCTCAAAGAACTTAGTAGTATTCTAGAGCAGTGGTTTTTCAGCTGGGACAATTTTTGTCCCCCAAGGGACATTTGATAATGTCTGTAGACTTTTTTGGTTTTATCTGTGGAGATGCTGCTGGCATCTAGTGGGTAGAGGCTAGGGATGCTGCTAAACATCCTACAGTGTACAGATCCCCACCCCCCCCCGAAAAAAAACAACCCAGAGAATCAGCCAACCCAGAATATCACTAGTGCCAAGGTTTAAGAAATCCTGCTCTAAAAGGATAAGACTAACAAATAGAACTGGAACTTTGAGGTTGGAAGGCCACACTGCTACTTTTTTTTTTTTAACATCTTTATTGGAGTATAATTGTTTTACAATGGTGTGTTAGTTTCTGGTTTATAACAAAGTGAATCAGCTATACATATACATATATCTCCATATCTCTGCCCTCTTGCGTCTCCCTCCCATCCTCCCTATCCCGCCCCTCTAGGTGGTCACAAAGAACTGAGCTGATCTCCCTGTACTAGGCGGCTGCTTCCCACTAGCTATCTGTTTTACATTTGGTAGTGTATATATGTCCATGGCACTCTCTCACTTCTTCCCAGCTTACCCTTCCCCCTCCCCGTGTCCTCAAGTCCATTCTCTACGTCTGCGTCTTTATTCCTGTCCTGCCCCTAGGTTCTTCAGAACCATTTTTGTTTGTTTGTTTTTAGATTCCATATATATTACACTGCTACTTAATAGCAGAGCAAGGACTTGGACTAGGGTGAAGCAAACAAGGCGCTGGGTGCAAACTTAAGCTTAGTTCACCCTAGTCCAATGGGGCCATTTAGAGTCAAATGGTATTATATGACAGAATATTTTATCTAGCTTCATGTCCCACAAATCCTAATTCATACTTTTAGCTCTAGCAGTGTGTGATCCTTGTATGTTGGGCAGGGACAGTTCTAAGACAGTAATGGATTTTTACGGTGGTGTCTTTCTACAGGTTGATATGTCAGACCTCTCTCCAGAGGAGCAATGGAGGTAAGTGTGACAGTGTGGGCCCCTCATGGTGGGAACTATAGATTAATCCTACTAATAGAGTTGTATATCTACCCTTTTTGCTTCCTTTTCTGTGGCAGGCAGTGACCTATGACCAGCAGGACAGGTCATTTGAGATCTTTCCCAGTACTTCGGTCACTCCTGGGTAGCTCCCTCAGTCCTTGGGAGTAAATAGATTATTGCACCAAACCATCCATCTGGGTTTTGAATACTAGTTCTGCCATTTCCTAGCGTTGTGATCTTGGGCAAGTTACTTAATGTCACACTACCTTAGTTTTCCCAATTTGTAAAATGAGGATCATAACAGTTGTTGTGAAGATTAACAACACATTGTGTTGTGAAATTCTTAGAACAGTACCTGGCATGTGGTAAACTTCCAGTAAGTGTTACCTGCTTTAAGGATGATTATCATCATTAACATCATCATTATCCATGAAACAGGGCAGAGAGCTCTGTTTGAGAAAATGGGAGATGTGTCTTCTGATCTCAACTCTGCTACTAACTTGCTATGTAACCAGAGTGAGTCAACAAATATTTTATTGTCATTATTCCTCATTGGTAGAGGAGTTTCAAAAGTGCTTGCCCCACAAACTTTATAAGGTAGCTGACCAGTGAGCTGAAATCAACCAAGTAAAGTCTAATAGTGAGAAAAAAGCACCTCATTTAGATTAAAACTATTGATTATAAAAAATGTAGAATGGCAAAGATATCGACTCATACGACAGGCCCAGCAAGATTTTAGGTGACTTTAAGCTTAATATGCATCAGTTGTGTACCTGAGCTACCAAAATATTCTACAGTTTGAGAAGATGTTCATTGAAAATATACTACCTGCCTTAAGGGAAGTGACAGTGCTACTGTGTTCTGCTTTGCTGAGTCCACATTGATTTTGTTGTAAACACTGCATATGAAGAAGATCTTTAGCTAGATATGTCTAGAAGAAAGCAATCGGGATTAATGGTCTTCACATTATGTTATATGCATCGTGTATAAAGATCTAGAACTGTTAAAAGGGCCCAGGAAAATGATGGTAGAAACAGGATTGGTTTTGTTTTTTTAAATAATATTATGATAAGTATTTGAAGGGGCAGTGTTGGGAAAGAGAGAGTGGATGTGTTCCAGAGTGTAGGATTAGGTCCAAAGGATTGAAGCTGTAGTAAGATAATTTTGTCTCATTATCAGAAACATTGTTAATAATCGTGGTATATTGTGAGGCACAGAGCTTCCTGCTTCTTAAAGCTTTGGAATTTTATTCCTTCATAAGCACATATGAGTTCCTACAATGTGTCAGACACTGCTGGTTCTAGAATAGATTATTTTAAGAGGCATGTATTCTCAGCCAGTGGAGGTATTCAAACAAAGGATTGCAAAAATAATTTTTGCGTTGAGTGGTAACTTGAGCTAGGTGACTTCTGGTTTTTTCTCAGTCCTTTCTTTGATTTGTTGTTGTACACATCCATTCAGTTATATACTGTCTGAGAACAAGAAACTTATATCTTATTACCTTTATAACTCCACACAGTCCTTGGGATTTTAAAATATCCTTTGCCTTTTAGTTTAGCTTATCCTCACAACAACCCTATGAGGGAGGCAGAAAAGATAAGGACTCTTTTTGATGGATGAAGAAATTGAAAAAAAAAAAAAAAAAAAAAAAAAAAGAAATTGTGATGTAGAGATGTAAATTTTCTTGGCTAAGACCACATAGGTTGTGTCTGAACCTAAGTTTCTGACTCCTACCCCTATTATATTTTGTCAGATTCTGTCACCTAGGATAAAGTTTTATGTAAGATGAACCCTTAGGTGCTGTGACTGCCAGGCTGACTGACATTTGGCTGCCCACCAAGTTTCCCCCCTCCTAACATTTTATTATGAAAAATCTCAAATATACAGAAAAGTTGAAAGAATTGTGCAGTGAACACCCTTGTAGCCACCACCTAGATTCTACAACTAAGTTTTTGCTATATTTTATGATTTATCTATCCATAATGCATCCCACTGGGTTCTTCTTGCTTAGTCTCTCATTGCCCTTGGGAATTCCATGAAGATACCATTTATGTTGTCCTTTCCCTTTCTCCCTAATACCCCTGGGTATGGAGAGCTTGCACAAAAGCTCCTGACTACGGGTTACATTTGTATTTAGTTTCCTAATTCCTTCTTTATTCCTCTCCCTTGGCTGTAGGAGTGACTTTTCTTTCCTGTTCTCAGAGGAAGCTTTTTGCCTGTACTGGCCAAGGGAATCACTTGCTGCCAATCCTCAGCACCAGAGAATGCCAGCATTTAAACTCTTAGATTAAATAAGAGTTTCCAGTTGTACTCTCCTTGAGCCCTTGAAGAGTCTATTTACCTGTGGATACTGATAATGAAGTCACTGTTGGAATAGTGTAAAATTGAAGCACTACTGAAGTTCAGATTTTTCAAGCTTTAGTCTTTAGGATCTCTGGTCCTGGCAGAGGTGGGTAGGACAAATAAAGCAAGACTTTAACCCTGGAATTAGCACATATTTGCAGTATTACTCCTTTATTGGTGTCATAAATATCATTGAATAAGAGTATGAGCCTTTATGGCTGTGACCTCTCTGGGTTACTTTCTTCTTCCAGTGACAGGTTGAAATAGGACTGAAATGGAAAGGTATCAGCTGTTTTTAACATTGGGGGCGGGCAGCAGACCACCCACCTTTAACCCCAATACCTAACCTTGGTGACTAGGGCCCATAGAACCCTTGTTCTATCCCAAAATGCCTGTCCTCTAGGGCATGTGTGTTTCTAGCCCCTATTTCGTACAGTACAAGAGTGTGTTCTACGCTACGGACCAGTGAGATATCCCTGGAAAGCACTGCTACTTTACCGCCACACCATCCCTGACCTAGCTCACCCCATCTGTTTGGCTTTCAGGGTCGAGCACGCACGCATGCATGCCAAGCACCGCGGCCACGAAGCCATGCACGCTGAAATGGTCCTCATCCTCATCGCTACCTTGGTGGTGGCCCAGCTGCTCCTGGTACAGTGGAAACAGAGGCACCCCCGCTCCTACAATGTAAGCCACTTTGCTCATTTTTTTGTTTGCCAGTCATCAAGAGACCCTTCTTAAGTATTCTAGGGTCCAGCCTAACCCAGGCCACATGTAGGCAAGGAATAGATAATAATACTAAACTGTATGTGTGAATGGTGAATAGTGTATGTTGGGTGTGTGTTTAAGGGACAGGCGATTCAGATTGTGAAAACTGGGAAAGAACCTGAACGTACTTTCATGGCCAGAAAAGGTAGATCCTTCCTTTTGACATTTTGGGATAGATTCATGAAGGAGCTGTTCATTAGGAACTATTCAAATAGAGGGAGAGATGATCACTTGATTGGGAAGACCAAGCCTCCAATGAATCTTTAGATTAATATTTTGAAAATGCAGTAATAAAGAGGAGGCAATGTAGCAGGTGGTAAGAAGGCAGGGTCAGAGTTAGAGAGACCTAAAAAGGCAGTTATAGAGGAAATAAGGAACAAAAACATATAAAATGTACAGAAAACATACAGCTAAATGGCAGAAGTAAATCCTTCCTTATTAGTAATTACTTTAAATGTAAATGGATTAAATTCTCCTATTAAAAAGCAGAGATTGTTAGATTGATTTAAAAAACCACATTATCCATGTTTATACTGTCTATAAGATACTCACTTTAGATATAAAGAAACAAGAGATAAAAGTAAAAGGATGGGGCTTCGCTGGTGGCGCAGTGGTTAAGAATCTGCCTGCCAATGCAGGGGACATGGGTTCGATCCCTGGTCTGGGAAGATCCCACTAAGCCCATGTGCCCCAACTACTGAGCCTGCGCTCTAGAGCCCGTGAGCCAACTACTGAGCCCGCGAGCCACAACTACTGAAGCCCGCATGCCTAGAGCCCATGCTCCGCAACAAGAGAAGCCACCACAACGAAGAGTAGCCCCGCTCGCTGCAAATAGAGAAAGCCTGCAAACAGCAACAAAGACCCAATGCAACCAAAGATAGATAAATAAATATTAAAAAAAAAAAAAAGTAAAAGGATGGAAAAAGATATTTAATGCAAATGATAACCAAGAAAGAGCTGGTGGCTCTTAAATGTCAGACAAAATAGCCTTTAAATCAAAAAAGGTTACAAGAGATAAAGAAGGACATTACATATTGATAAAAGGTTCACTACAGCCAGAAGATATAACAGTTATAAACATATATGTACCTAACAAAGGAACCCCCAAATATGTGAAGCAAAAATTGACAAAATTGAAGGAAGAAACAGATGGTTCTACAATAATAGTTGGAGAGTTCAGTACCCCACTTTCAATAATGGATAGAATAACCAGGTAGATCAACAGGTAAAAGAGGACTTGAACAACATTATAAACCAATTAGACGTAACAGACATATACAGCATACTCCACCCAACAACAGCAGAATACATGTTCTTCTCAAGTGTACATGGCCCATTCTCCAGGATAGACTATATGTTGGACCACAAAATAAGCTTCAGTAAATTAAAAAACATTGAAATCATAGATGCAACTACTCTGGCTTAGGACACGGCAGGTAGTATACTGGATTCTTTTACAACTATTATCTTAGAAGTATTTAACCTTTTCAAGTATAACCCTTTTTTAACATAAAAAACTTGGCAAACATCCATGTGATAATAGTTGTACTTTGAAAGAATACATAAACACATATAGTAGTAACAATAGCTAACATTTATTGAATTTTTACTATGCCAGTCACTGTTCTAAGCACTTTACATATATAACTCATTTAATCCTCACAGTAACCCAATAAATACTGTTTTCTCCAATTACAGATGAGGAACTGAGGCAGAAAGGCTAAGTAACTTGCTCCACTGGTAAAATCATTATTTGAACCAAGACAATTTTACTCCAGGGCTTTTAGTCTTAATCCCTAAATGATTCTTTTTCTCTAGTATGTGCTTCTTCAGACCTCTTGTAATAGGGCCAAAGATGCCCAGAGGTCTGTAGCCCACAGGATGGGAACTGCTACACTATCTCATTTAACCCTCCTAATAGCCCATGAGGTAAGTACTATGAACAAACTGAGGCCCAGAGAGTTCAGGCATGAAGGGGATACTAATAGAGCCAGGATTTGAACCCAAGTCTTCTGTTTCATATTTCATAATTTCTACTATACCATATGGTGCTTCTGGAAAGGATTTTCCATCAAGGGAACCAAGGGATAATATGGAGCATAGGCAGAAGAGAGACTAATCTTTGCCCTTGAGCTGGCACTTGTTCCAGACATTACTGGCCTACAGCCACCTCATGTGTTGTCATGCACCGCAAGTAGAGACATCTGTACCTTCAGGTCATAGTGCATGGAATGACCACATGGCACCAAGGCTTTTTGAACTAGGCACCATCCAGCAGGCTGAGCCATCTGGGGTGGGGCTTCATATCTGGACCCTGCTCGTGCTTCACCCTGCCATCTGAGATAAGTCACTTGTTTTTCAGTGTATGCTTATAGTACCTGTTCTATAAAATGGGGATTTATCAGGATGGTTTAATTGAGCATGGAAAATACAAAAAATCATAAACCAAATGTAGAGAGCCCCCTTGGAATTTCTGTGCTTGAATTTAGAAGTAATTATATGTTGTTGGCTAATCTGCAGAGATTTCTGAAAACCTCTTAAGAAGTGAGGATGCATAATGTACTGCAGTGGTTTTCAGTATGTACTTTTTAAAAAGGCTGTGGAGTCCTTTCTTCAAACAGTATCTTAAGGAAAAACCCAGTGTAGAAAATAAGAGGATGCTCTTCTTGGGCTGGTAACCCTGACCCCTCCGCTTTCTCAGGAACATCTATAGGACACATCAGAGTGTTAGAAAACCACTGATGTGTCATTCATTCATTAATCTTTAATAGGAATGTGATTGTGACTTAATGAGGCCAGTTGTTGTAAGGAACGCACACAGTCGTCTCATTACTTTATTGCCACACCCTGTAAACATTATGCTGAACTACATTGGTGAGAGGACATGCTAACATTATAGCATATCTTACACTGAGAAACTTAAACTCATATCTTTACAAAATTGGAAGAAGAAATCTGTAGTGTCCTGCTTTATGCTGCTCTTATACAATAATGATCTATATTGCTTTTGTTAAAACTTTTATTAACTTGGGTACAATGAATGTTTTTACTGCTTTGATTAAAGTACTAACTTTGGAGGAAGAAAAATTGCCCAAGATGCCTGTACCTAATGGCATCTCCTGTCCTTTTTCAAGCTTATCAGAGTTGGAGCTGTTTGCCTTGCAGCAGTAAATACAGTGGAGTTAGACCATCTGGCTTGATTAGCCAGCTCTCATGCTTCCTGGCTATATGACTTTATACCTCTCTGAGCCTCAGTTCTTCTTATCTCTAAATTGGGGTGATAATATCTATCTCCTGTTGTGAAGATTATATAAAATTGCATGACAAAGTGTTTTGTAAACTCTAAAGCTAACGTTAGTGACTTTGTTGCTCCTACTCCTAAGAGAAAAGTCTCAAGACATAAAAATATCTTCAGGTACTATTTTATGTGGAAGTGGAATAGATTTTATTTTTATTGAGGACAATTTCACATAACAAGATTCACAGTTTTAACTGTTTTAAAGTGTATAATTCACTGGCTTTTAGCACATCCACGTTGTTGTGCAACCATGGCCACTATTTAGTTCTAGAATGTTTTTGTTATGCCAAAGGAAACCCCATACCCATTAAGCAATCACTTCCCATTTCCCCCTCCCAGCACACCCTGGCAACCACTAATCTGCTTTCTATGTATTTGCCTATTCTGTATATTCATATAAATAGAATCATATAATATGTGGCCTTTTGTGCTTGGCTTCTTTCACTTAGCATAACGTTTCCAAAGTTCTTTCATATTGTAGTATCTACCAGTATTTCATTCCTTTTATGGTTGTATAATATTCCATTGTGTGGATATGCTACATTTTGTTTATCCATTCATTAGTTGATGGACACTTGAGTTGTTTCCACCTTTGGGCTGTTTTGTTTTGTTTTGTTTTTTACTTATTAATTAATTTTATTTATTTTTGGCTGCGTTGGGTCTTCGTTGCTACGCGCGGGCTTTCTCTAGTTGCGGTGAGCGAGGGCTACTCTTCGTTGCGGTGTACAGGCTTCTCATTGCAGTGGCTTCTCTCGTTGCAGAGCACAGGCTCCAGGGCGCGTGGGCTTCAGTAGTTGTGGCACATGGGCTCAGTAGTTGTGGCTCGCGGGCCCTAGAGCGCAGGCTCAGTAGTTGTGGCGCACGGGCTTAGTTGCTCCGCGGCATGTGGGATCTTCCCGGACCAGGGATAGAACCCGTGTCCCCTGCATTGGCAGGTGGATTCTTAACCACTGTGCCACCAGGGAAGCCCTGGGCTATTTTGAATGGTGTTGCTATGAACATTCATTGTAAGTTTTTATTTGAGCACCTACTTTCAGTTCTTGGGTGTATCCCGGAGTGGATTTGCTGAGTCATATGTAACTCTGTGTTTAACTTTTTTGAGGAACTGCCAAATGGTTTTCTGTAGCAGCTGCAGGATTTTACATTCTAACTCACAATATACTGGGTTCCAATTTCTCCACATTCTCACCAACACTTGTTATTTTTCTTTTTCTTTTCCTTCCTTCCTTCCTTCCTTCCTTCCTTTTTTTTTTTTTTTGTATGGTAGCCACCCTAGTGGGCATAAAAGTGGGATTTCATTGTGGTTTGATTTGTATTTCCCTAATGGTGTTGAGCATCTTTTGATGTTTTGAGGGTTTTTTTGTCGTTGGTGGTTTGTTGTTGTTGTTGTTGTTGTTGTTTGTTTTTGGCCACACTGCAGCATGTGGGATCTTAGCTCCCTGACCAGGGATTGAACCTATACCCCCTGCAGTGGAACCACGGAGTCTTACCACTGGACTGTCAGGAAGTCCTCTTTTGATGTTTTTATTGGCTATGTGTATATCTTTTTTGGAGAAATGTCTATTCAAGTTCTTTACCCATTTTTTAATTGGATTTTTGTCTTTTTTTTGAATGTTCTGTGCAGCTTTCAGGATCTTAGTTCCCTGACTAGGGATTGAACCTGGGCCACGACAGTGAAAGTGCCAAATCCTAACCACTGGATCACCAGGGAACTCCCAGATTTTTGACTTTTTGTTGTTGAATTGTAGAAGTTCTTTATATAGTCTGGATACTACACCATCATTAGATAATGATTTACGAATATTTTCTCCCATTCTGTGGGTTGCCTTTTCACTTTCTTGATAGTATCCTTTCATGCATAAACATTTTTAAGTTTGATGAATCCAATTTTTTTTGAATATATTTGACATATAACGTGTAAATTTAAGGTGTGTAACGTTAATTTGCTACATTTATATATTATAGCATGATTGCCATTGTAGTGATATTTAGCACCTCTATCACATTACATAATTATTCTTTCTTTTTAGTGTGGTTGGAATAACTAAGTTCTAGTCTTTTAGCAAGTTTGATCATTAAAGTTCAATATCATTGTCCATATTCATTATTCTGTGCATTAGATCTCTATGGCTTATTTACTACTATGGCTTATTTACTACTAGTTGCAAGTTTGTACCCTTAAACCTATTTTTTTCTTTTGTTGCTTATGCTTTTAATGTCATGTCTAAGAATCCACTGAAGAATCCAAGATTATTAAGATTTACCCCTGTGTTTTCTTTGAAGAGTTTTATACTTTTAGCTCTTAGGATTTAGGTCTTTGATCCATTTTGAGTTAATTTTTTGTAAGTGGTGTGAGATAAGGATCTAACTTTATTTTTTTGCGTGTGGATATCCAGTTGTCCTAGCACCATTTATTGAAGAGACTTCTTCCTCCATTTAATGGTCTTTTTAGCACTTTTGTCAAAAATCAATTGACCATAGATGTATGCACTTATTTTTGTACTTTCAGTTATATTCCATTGAACTATAGATCTATACTAATGCCAATATCACACTTTTGATTACCATAGCAATGTAGTAAGTTCTGAAATTAGGAAGCATAAGTCTTCCATACTTGTTCCTTTTCAAGATTGCTTTGGCTATTCTAGATCCCTTGCAATTCCATATTAATTTTAAGATCAGTTTTTCCATTTCTGCAAAAAAAGGCAGTTGTGATTTTGATAAGGATTGCTCTGAATCTGTAGATCATTTGAGGGAGTATTACCATGTTAGCAATATCAATCTTCCCATTCCATGAACTTTCATGAGCATTAATTGTCTTTTCATTTATTTCAGTCTTCTTTAATTTCTTTCATTAATGTTTTGTAGTTTCCAATGTACAAGTCCCATACCTCCTTGGTCAAATTTATTCCTCAGTATTTGATTCTTTTTGATGTTATTGTGAATGGAATTATTTTCTTAATTTCCTTTTTGGATTGTTCATTGTTAATATACAGAAATAAAACTGATTTTTGTGTATTGATTTTGTGTTTTGCAACTTTGCTGAATTTGTTTATTAACCAATAGTTTTTTTGTGTGGATTCTTTAGGATTTAACTTTATATAAGTCATGTCCTCTGTTTTGCTTCTTTTTTTCCGATTGGATGCCTTTTATTTCCTTTTCTTGCATAATTGCTCTGGCTAAAACTTCCGGTACAATGTTAAATAATAGTAGTGAGATTGGGCATCCTTGTCTTTTTCCTGATCTTAGGGGAGAAGTTTTCAGTCTTTAATCTTTAAGTATGTTAGCTGTGGATATTTCATAAATGCCCTTTATCATGTTGAGGAAATTCCCTTCTATTCCTAGTTTCTGTGTTTATCATTGAATGGGTGTTGGATTTCTCAAATGCTTTTTCTACATCAATTGAGGTGATCATGTGGTGCATCCCTGGGATAAATCTCACTTGGTCGCAGTGTGTAATCCTTTTAATATGCTGCTAGATTCGGTTTGCTAGTATTTTGTTGAGGATTTTTGCCTCTGCATTCATAACAGGGATTGGTTTGTACTTTTCTCATCATGTATTTGTCTTGCTTTGGTATCAGGATAATGGGGCCTCATAGATGAGTTAGGAAGTGTTACCTTCTTTTCTGTTTTTTGAGGAATGGAATTTTGGTGTAGTATAAAAAGGCTTGAAGTGGGAGTCACTTGATCTAAGATCTATTTCTAGCATCACTGCTAATTAGCAACGGACCTTGGGCAAATTACTTATTCCCTCTTAGCCTCGCCTCATTCTCATGTTTCATCTTTAAAGTGAGGGTTTAAGACTAGATGATTGCTAATGTCTCTTCAAACTTTAAAATAGTTTTTCATTACTGTTATTCTGTTTAACTCCAAAGGCCCAAATTAAAGCTAAGGAATGAGAGTTTTAAGAATGTAGATTTTGGCTAAGTATTATATAGAAATTTTCAACAGTGAGGGCTGTTCCACAGTGGAATGAACTGTCTTAGAAGGGAATGCTCTTCCCATTACAACTATGTTTTATTAGGGGCTAGACAACCCCGTCAGGGATGTTGTGGAGCAGATTTTTGTGAGTTTTACGGAATGGTTGGCTGGACTTCTTCTAAGTACTCCCTCTAAGCTCTAAAATCTGTATCATCGAATTACCAAGAGAGGCGAAGGCCTGTCTCATTCTTAGAGGACAAAGCTGACCTGTCAAGAGACAGGATGAGGTTTCGTTCTGTTTTTGTTTTGTTTTTGTTCTCATTACAAATGTTATACATGTTTGTTATAAAAAATTCAGAAGTGCCCAGAGAGAATCACTGTTAAACATTTGTTACATTTGCAGATTTTTTTCTATGCATATGTTAATATTTATAAAATTTTAGATATTTATGACATCCATTAGGCTCTGCAACATTTTCCACCTAATATAGGCATACCTCAGAGATACCATGGGTTTGGTTCCAGACCATTGCAATAAAGTGAATATGCAATAAAGTAAGTCACACAAAATTTTTGGTTTCTCAGGGCATATAAATGTTATATTTACACTGTACTGTAGTCTGTTAAGTATGCAGTAGTGTTATGTCTAAAAAAACAATGTACATACCTTAATTTAAAAATACTTTATTGCTGAAAAATGCTATCATCTGAGCCTTCATTGAGTCAATCTTTTTGTTGGTGGAGGGTCTTGCCTAGATGCTGATGGCTGCTGACTGATCAGGCTGGTGGTTGCTGAAGTTTGGAATAGCTGTGGCAATTTCTTAAAATAAGACAACAGTGAAGTTTGTTTCAATCGTCCTTTTACAAATGATTTCTCTGTAGCACCCAGTGCTGTTTGATAGCATTTTGCCCACAGTAGAACTTCTTTCAAAATTGGAGTCAATCCTCTCAAACCCTGCCTTAGCAACTTAAGTTTATGTATTATTCTAAATCCTTTGTTGTCATTTCAACAGTATTCACAGCATCTTTACCAGGAGTAGATTCCATCTCAGGAAACTACTTTCTTTGCTCATGTGTAAGAAGCAGCTCTTAAGCTGTTAAAGTTTTATCATGAGATTGTAGCAATTCAGTCACATATTCAGACTCTACTTCTAATTCTAGTTCTCTTGCTATTTCTACCACTTCTGCAGTTACCTCCACTAAAGTCTTTAACCCCTCAAATTCATCCACAAGGGTTGGAATACATTTCTTCCAAATTCCTGTTCATGTTGCTATTCTGACTTCTTTCCAATGAATTGTAAATGTTCTTAATAGCATCTAGTATGGTGAATCCCTTCCAGAAGGTTTTCAGTTTTCTTTGCCCATATCCAAACAAGGAATCAATATCTGTGGCAGCTGTAGTTTTACAAAATGTATTTCTTAAATAACAGGACTTGAAAGTTGAAGTTACTTCTTGATGCATGGGCTGCAGAATGGATGTTCTGTTAGCTGGCATGAAAACAACATTAATCTCATTGTACATTTCCATCAGAGCTCTTGGTTGATCAGGTGCATTGTCAGTGAGCAGTAATATTTTGAAAGGACTCTTTTTTTTTTTCTGAGCAGTAGGACTCAATAGTGGGCTTAAAATATTCAGTAAACCATGTTGTAAACTGATGGGCTGTCATCCAGGCTTTGTTGTTCCACTTATAGAGCACAGGCAGAGTAGATTTAACATAATTTTTAAGGGCCCTAGGATTTTGGGCATGGTAAATGAGCACTGGCTTCAACTTAAAGTCACCAGGTGCATTATCCCCTAAAGAGAGAGCCAGTTTGTCCTTTGAAGCTTTGAAGCCAGACACTGACTTCTCCTGTCTGTGAAAGTCATAGATGGCATCTGCTTGAAAATCTGTTGTTTAGTGTAGCTACTTTCATTCATCATCTTAGCTAGATCTTCTGGGTAACTTGCTGCAGCTTCTTCATCCTCATTTGTTGCTTCACCTTGCAATTTTATGTTGTGGAGATGGCTTCTTTCCTTAAACCTTATGAACCAACTTCTGCTAGCTTTAAACTTTTCTTCTGCAGCTTCCTCACCTCTCTCAGCCTTCAGAGAATTGCTCTGGATTAGGTTTTGGCTTAAGGGAAAGTTGTGGCTGGTTTGATCTTTTATCTAACCACTGAAACTTTCTTCATATCAGCAGTCAGGCTGTTTTGCTTTCTTATCATTCATGTGTTCACTGGAGTAACACTTTTAATTTCCTTCAAGAACTTTTCCTTTGCATTCACAACATGGGTTAACTGGCGCCTAGCTTTTGGCCTGTCTCAGCTTTCAGCATGCCTACTCACTGAGCTTAATCATTTCTAGCTTTTGATTTAAAATGAGAGATGTGTGACTCTTCCTTTCACTTGAACACTTAGAGGTCATTGTAGGGTTATTAATTGGTCTAATTTCAATATTGTGTGTCACAGGGAATAGGGAAGCCCAGGGAAAGGGAGAGAGATAGGGAATAGCTGGTCAGTGGAGCAGTCAGAACATACACAACGTTTGTTAGGTTTGTTGTCTTATATGGCCTAGTTTGTGGTGCCCCAAAACAATTACAATAGTGACATCAAAGATCACTGATCACCGATCACCATAACAAATATAATAATAATGAAAAAGTTTGAAATATTGTGAGAATTACCAAAATGTGACACAGAGACATGAACTGTTGGAAAAATGGCGCTGATAGACATGTTCAACTCAGGGTTGCCACAAGCCTTCAGTATGTAAAAAACTGCAGTATCTGCAAAGCGCAATAAAGCAAAATATAATAAAACCAGGTATGCCTGTACTGGCTCTCAGATATACAAGCCATATTAGTTTGTATGTCTATCCGTATTAGTATGTGTGCCATCCTTTTAAACTACTAAAGCATAGTATTCTTTTAAATTTTTTTTTTTTAATTTAACTTATGTCTATTAATAGATGTGTTAATTAACAGTTTATCTCAGTTGCAACAATGGTTCAGTAAACTTTTCACATATATAATTTGCATAGCTGGGCCGGCGTTTCTGGAGAATGAATTCCTAGAAATGGAATTGCCTGGTCAAGTGGAATTGCCATTTAATCATTAATGGATCTTGTCAAATTGCCCTTCAAAAAAGTTATAGCAGTTTATAATCCCACCAAGGGATGTTAAACAGTGCTATTACCCAGTGTTAAAGAGAGTATAGAGAATCCTCAGTATTTTTAATCTTTGTCAATCTAATAGGGTGAAAATACCTAATTTAAAAATCAAGTAGGGCTTCCCTGGTGGCGCAGTGGTTGGGAGTCCACCTACCAATGCAGGGGACACGGGTTCGAGCCCTGATCCAGGAGGATCCCACATGCAGCGGAGCAGCTGGGCCTGTGCGCCATAGCTGCTGAGCCTGCGCTCTAGAGCCCGCGAGCCACAACTGCTGAGGCCTGTGTGCCTGGAGCCCGTGCTCCGCATTGGGAGAAACCATCTCAGTGAGAGGCCTGGGCACCGCAACAAAGAGTAGTCCCCCTCGCTGCAACTAGAGAAAGCCTGTGCACAGTGGCGAAGACTCAACGCAGCCAAACCAAAAATAATAAATAAATTAAATAAATAAATTATTTAAAAAATAATAAAAAAATAAAAGTCAAGTAGTTCTGGCACTTTCCTGGCAGTCCAGTGGTTAGGACCCACACTTCCACTGCAGGGGGCATGGGTTCGATCTCTGGTTGGGGAACTAAGGTCCCACAAGCTGCAGCGTGGCCAAAACAAACAAACAAAACAAAACAAAAAAGTCAAGAAGTTCTGTAAGGTTTAAAAAGCAGAACACATCAGTCCTCTGCCTATCTCTATCCATCCCTGATTATTATTTCAGTGGCAACCACTTTAAACTTTTTTTAGTTGTTTTCTGATCCTGACCTCTATATTTTTAAATAACATGATTACACATACACTCACACACACATACATATATACACACACACATATATATATATAATTTTCCTTTTGACTTTCTACCATGGAAGGTGGTAATTATCTTATACTGCTACACTATACCCATCACATACACACTTTTCCTCCCAGTTTTTAGTTAAATAAATATTCCCTATTTACATTATTGTGACATATAAATGTTATTCACAGTTGAACCACTTGGTGTATTTGGTCATATTTTCTTTCCTTGCTTAAGATTCTTTTGGAATGTTTCTTACTGATTTATAAGAGCTCTTTGTATATTATGAATAAATCTTTTGTCATACATGTTGCAGGTATCTTTCCTCAGATTGCTATCTGATTTTATTTGTAGAATTGGTACAGAAATTTTTGTAGACTAGATTTATGAACCGCCCTGTGGGCTGAGGATTCTGTTATTTGCTATTCTGTTTGGATGGCCCATTTGGTATTCCTTGTTTTCCATCCTGGTGCATCTGAAGGTCTTCTCCCTGCCTAAACAGATTTTAGGTACTTGCTGTAACTGCAAGTTTGTAGTTCCTTTTTTTTTATAGTTCTTGAGGGACCCCCTCACCTTGAAATTCAAATCTGCTCTAGGCTGAAGATGGGCTTCAGGGAGGAGAAGCAGAGCAGAAATATAGTTGGGCCATCACTGAAGTATGAACTTCACTATTACATAAACATAATTAATAACACCAGCTACCGTTTATTGAGTACTTCATAATGTGCCAAGTATTTTGCTCTGCGGTGGGTAATTTTTTTTTTGCCATTGTATGGATCTGGAAACTAAAGCTCAAAGAGATTACTGAGCTCCACTCAACCAATGATTAGCAGAGTCAGGATTCACGTCCAGTCCCTCTGACTCCTATGCTCTCCTTCACTCTTCCCTGATGTCTGTTTGTTTGTTTGTTCAATTAGCAAATATTCTTTGATCCTTTTTAGCCCCGTGCTAGGGCAATAGTCAGTTAATATTGTTTCATGGAGAAATCACTTTGAAAAAGAGTTTATAAAGTTGGATATTCATATTCCCTATGATCCAGGAGTTTAATTCCTAGATATATGCCAAGAGAAAAGTTTGCACATGCATCCCAGGAGGGAGGATGTACCAGAATTTTCCTATCAGCACTATTTGTAATAGTAAAAACTTGAAAATGACCTGATACCCATATATAGGTGAGTGGATTGGTTAGTTGTGATATATTTTCACAATGGATATAACTTATAAAATAATACATATATAAATATATGGAATAACACAAAAATAATTAACTGTAGTTACAAATCATGGTAAGGATGAATCTTAACAATATAATATTGAGTGAAAAAAGTCCCAGAAGAGTACTTATAACTTTATACCTTTTAAAGAAAGCTAAAAACAATGAAAACTAAACAATGTTTTAGAAATATGTATGTGAGTGATAAGATCACATTTTAAAAAGCAAGGGAATGATAAAATCAAGATTCAAGATAAGGCTGATGTTGGATGGAGAACTGGAGGATAGGATAGAGAAGAAGAGGACGTAGCTAAATATAAGTAAATTTAGGTGTTCCAGTTCTTATGTTGGATGGTGGGTTCAGTATTTGTTATATTATTAAAAAATAATTAACTTGAAAAGGAAAGAAATCCTGTCACTGCTTCACATAAATGAACCTTTGGGACATTATGCTAAGTGAAATAAGCCAGTCATAAAAACACAAATACTTCCACTTATATGAGGTACCTAGAGTAGTCAGATTCATACAGAGAGAACGTAGAATGGTGGTTGCCAAGGGCTGGGGGTGGGTGGGATTGGGAAGTTGTTGTTTAATGGGTACAGAGTTTCAGATTTGGCAAGATGAAAAAGTTCTGGAGATCTGTTGCACAGCAGTGTGAATGTACTTACTGCTACTGAACTCTACACTTTTAAAAATGGTTAAGATGGTAAATTTTATGTGTTTTTTTTTTAACCACAATTAAATTTTTTTTGGCCATGTTGCACAGCTTGTGGGATCTTAGTTCCCCAACCAGGGATTGAACCCAGGCCACAGCAGTGAAAGCGCTGAGTCCTAACCACTGGACCACCAGGGAACTCCCAAAAATAATTTTTAAAAATTAAAACAAAAGTGATCTATGCATAGACTAATGAGAATATTCATTAACCAGAGATTCTGATTAATCTTTTTTCTCTACTAGAAGTTCAAAAATAAAGGCAAGAAAGAAAGCAGTTCCCAAGACAGGGATTTACCTTACCAGATATTAAGACATACTATAAAGAATAGACAAATAGGGCTTCCCTGGTGGCGCAGTGGTTGAGAGTCTGCCTGCCAATGCAGGGGACACGGGTTCGAGCCCTGGTCTGGGAGGATCCCACATGCCGCGGAGCAACTGGGCCCGTGAGCCACAATTACTGAGCCTGCGCGTCTGGAGCCTGTGCTCCGCAACAAGAGAGGTGGCGATAGTGAGAGGCCCGCGCACCGCGATGAAGAGTGGCCCCCGCTTGCCACAACTAGAGAAAGCCCTCGCACAGAAACGAAGACCCAACACAGCCATAAGTAAATAAATAAATTAAAAAAAAAAAAAAAAAAAGAATAGACAAATAGACCAATGGAAGAGAGTGAAGATCTCAGAGATAAATCCTTGTATGATGGGAACTTAATATACACTAAAGATGTAATCACCAATCAGTGAAGAAAATAATCATTGTTAAGTAGATTGTGTTGAGAAAACTGGCTCACCATATGGAGAAAAATTGAAACTAAATTCCTATATAACACTGCATACAAAAAGGAACTAAAGATAGATTAAAGATCTAATTATGAAAGGCAAAATTATGAAGTTAATGAAAAGTGTATAAGCTAATAAGATAAAGATTTGATAAATTTGATTATATTAAGATTAAGGATTTTTGTTGGATAAAGGCAAAGTTAGCTGATAATAGAATGAGAGATTAATAATGATTAAAAGTGACAATAGATTAGTATCTAGACTATATGAAGTAACTCCTACAAATCAACAAAGGAAAGACAGAAGCTCCAATAGAAAAATGGGCAAAGAATATGAACGGGCAGTTTACAGGAGAGGAAATCCAAAAGTCCATCAAGCCTGAGAAGGGATGCTCAAAGTCATTAGTAGTTAGAGAAATGAACATTAAAACAGCAATGAATTATCAATTTATTCGATTGGCTAGAAACTAGAAAGCCAGATATTTCCAAGTATTGGCATGGATCAGAGGCTGTAGGAACCCCCATGCATTCTTTGTGGGTGTGAAGCCTGTTGCAGGCATTGTGGAGAGCAGCATGGCACTATTCAATCAGATGGAATATATACATGTCTTGTGGCATATCCTAACAGGATATATGAGAGGGTGTTCATTTAAATGTTAAGTTTGGCAGTTAATTGAAGAGTTGCAGGCAATCTAGATACCTATCTCTGGGTAAATAGGCAAAATGTGGTGGATGCATATCATGACACTGTGTACCTATAACAACTTGTGGACCTTAAAAGCATAGTACGGAGTGGAAAAAGTAACAAACTGAAAGATACACAACACAGTGCCGATTAATAAATCAAAAATATACATATTAATCACATTTAAAATATACATATTAAACACAAAAATATACATATTAAACACACTCCACTCTGTGGAGTGAGGAATGGGAATAAAAAAGAACCAAAACAAAACAACTCCCACAAGAATGTTGTGTAAAGGAGAGGCACTGGGTTTGTTGTTGAGTAGTAGAAATATGAGCTGTTTGAGATTAGCTGTCAGAGCTTTCCAAAAAATGCTTCTTATGGCATGCCAAGGAATGATGGAATTAATTGATAAGGCTCTGTTTCTCTCAAACTGAATGAGATTTTCTGTTCTTCACTAGTGCTGGTTGGTGGCCCAGCCTTCCATTGGGCATCCATGACCACTAAGTAGAAAAACACTAGCTCTGTTCTCCTAGACCAGGTTTCTCAGTAGGGAGACTATTAACATATTGGCCAAATGATTCTTTATTTTTTCGGGGGGCTATCCTGTACATTGTAGGACGTTTAGCAGTAGCCGCAGCCCTGGCCTCTACCCACCAGATGACTGGTAACACCCCTCCCCCAATTGTGACAACCAAAAATGTCCCCAGACATTGCCAGATGTCCCCTGGGGAGAAAATTCACTCCCAGTGAGAAACACTGTCCTAGACTCTAGGACCTAGAGCAGCATGGATGTTGCCAGCCATGAGATTGATTATGAGCAAGTATGCCAACCTACTGGTTTCACTGTGAAAAGTATCAAACTTCTCTCTGTAATTTAGGAGTTCAAAGAAAAGAAACTTCACTTTAAAAGAAGAGAAACTTAGTCTAAATTAACTGCTGTTGGGAACAAGCGATCTTACGGTTTTGTGTATTTAAATTTCAGGTACTGTTCTTTTCAGCAACAATAGTAATAATACCTTAAACTGCTTAGAGTTTTGAATTTGTTGATTTAAAAAAAAACACTTTTCTCATCTGTTCTCTCTTTGGAACCTCACAACAAATAGCTTTATGAGATAGGATAGGGATTTGTCACCATTTTTCAGATGAGTAAACCAAAGTGCAGAATCCTGAAGTGATTTATCAGGAGCACATGACCTTTAAATTTACGTCTGGAGAGCCAGATGTAAAATCTGGTTCTTGGTTAAGTGCCCTTTTCCATACCGTACTCAACCATTTTTTGAGGTTTCCAAAAGCTTCAGGAAATTATTGTCAGTTCTGCCATGGTGATATCTGTTTTTAACTCCCCTGATTTTTCCTTTAATAATTTTTGCCCAAGCCCTTTTCTTGGATTTCAGGTAGTTTCACAACCACCTCCCTTTGCTCTACATTGTCTTGCCTCCTCAGGGTTTCCCCCCAGCTTAGTGACTGATGCTGGGAGGCAGAACTTGGGAGACAGAAGATCTGGATTGGCAGCCTAGCCCAGGCCACACTTGCTGTTTGGCTTCTCTGTAGCTCATTTTTCATCATCTATTCAGAGAATCTAATCTTACTTGCTCCTTAGCTCCCTCAGGGATGTTAGGGGAAGGAGTAAGTTTATGCCTGGAAAGTATCCTATTTTTAAAGATCTCCAAGGAGAAGCTTTCATCATGTCTGTCTGTTACCAAATATAGTATCTTTTCAGACTCCTATCCCCTGAACTGCTGTTTCTTCCTGGAATGGATGAGTGGCAAAATCTCCTACCTGGAAATCTTTAAAGTTCTATAGATTTTTCTCAGACCAAGACATTAAGAGGGTTACTAGAATGTGGCTAGAGAATGCTAAGATGGTAAAGGGTTGTAATCCACTTCTTATGAGAAAGAAAAACTTTTCTCCTCAGAATATAATAAAAACTCCTAAGTGTGATCAGCCTCCTCTGAGCCTTGCCTACCTCTTTAGGCTCATTTCTCACACCTCCCTCGGGTACTAGTTGTACTCTCTCAGGTATACCATGTCCCTGCATCATGATACCTTTCTCCACCTGCACCTATTGGACCATCAGGACAGAGATGGTAGGTTGCCTTCTTCAGGAAGCTTTCCTTGATTCCTCCACGTTGAGTGAAGCACCTCTACTCTACTTTCTTGGCCACCAGGGCCTACTCCATTATAGCACTTATCATTCTGGATTATAGTTATTTGTTTCTCCTCAGTAGACTTCTCCTTCTTGAGGCGGTTTTGTATTTTATCTTTGAATTCCCCAGTCCTTAGCCTGGTGTCCAGTAAATGTTTATTAAATGACTGCTTGAGTGACTCTTTTGCCTGGAGAGGAGAAGACCTGGAAAAAAAAGACATAAAATTAGGAGAGTAAGCATAAGAAATAGGGAGTAAATTTACTCTGTGCTTCTCTGAAGGACAAGAGTTTGACCCAGAGGCAGAAGGGGGAGGCAAAGGCAGATTTTTTTCAGGTCAGCATCAGGAAAGAACTATCTAGCGCATTTGTTATCATTGGAATGCCTGCTTCATGTGGTAAGGTTGACCATTAGCCAGGGGTGTGGTAGGAGGTAATTGCCAACCAAGTTTCTGCCCTGTAGAATATTCCAGCAATACATGGGGTCTTACCAGGTCACAGAAACTGTGCTACTATATCTGCTTGCTCGGCCTCTGGGTGATCTTCAGATAATAGCCATGGCTTCCTGTAGTTTTGTCCAGGCCTAATACGCCAGTGCCTTCAGCTCTTCCTTATGTGATTTGGTTTCCAGACCCTTTGTAATCCTGGCTGCTCCGTTGTGGTCATGCTTATTCATCACTGTTCTTTCTACATTGTGGTCCTAAGACCTGATCTCAGGGCCCAAGTTTGCTTCGACAGCAGAGAGTGGTAGAGCTGCTGCCTCCTTCATTCTGGGTTTATTCTTAGTTAAACAGCGTAGTGTTGCCTTGGCTTTTTTGGTAATGGCCCTGTTGGCGTATATTCTCTGGCAGTTTGTGGTCAGGTGAAACCCCTAGATCTGTTTCACATGAGCTGCTGTTAAGCCACTCCTTCCCCAACCTATACTTGGGTAGTTGGTGAGGTTTCACCGTAAGGTTTTGGTTCTTCATTTCAGCTTATCAGGTCACAGCATGTTAGAGCTAGAAGAACTCTAGGAATGAGCTTTATTCATTTTGGATCTTGTTTCTGTTTCCCATGTTCACTGCCTTGCTCCTCTCTCCTTCCCAAGCTTTGTACTATTCACAGTGTGGTAAGCAGATCCTTTGTATTTTCATCCAAATCATTCATGAAAATATTGACCAGAGCTGCAGAGCATATCCCAGACACCTTCTTCCAATTGATCTCTGTCCATTTATCAGCATTTTTTTCATGCTGATTCAAGCTGTGAGTCTCTGACTTTGTTCAGCTACCTGGGCTTGTCGTTTTCATTTCACCCTCAGTATTCCTCTTCAGCCAAGCACGGCGGGTGGCCCTGCCCCCATAACGTAGGAAGATACAGAAGTGATGAGAATGGCAGAAGTCGGAAGTGCCAAGCATCAGCACACTAACAGGGGAGCTGGTGCCCAGAGAAGGATGTGATCTGGGAGCTCTTTTTTTGACTTTTCGTGAATTACCATTTCTAAGATGAAAGAAATCTAAAACAAAGACAGTCCATTTAAATTGGGCTAGCTCTTACTGTTAGCATCTAACATCATCAACTCAACTGTGTAGCCTTGTGGAGAGAGAAGTGGGATGTTGTTATTCTTATCTTCCAGATCAGAGAAGCTGGGATTGTTCCTCAGCAAATGTTTGCTGAATGAATCAGTGAGTGAGTTTCAGGCTAGTCTTCACTTCAGCTTCATATTTTCAGATTCAGGGAGAGAAGGATGAATGGCTTTCACACACACACACACGCACGCGCACGCGCACATGCACGCGCACACGCCATAATGAAGCCTCCTTCAGAAACAGAGCTCTGCCATTTCCAGTCAGTCTCCCCTTGACAGCTCCTGACCACACTGCTACATCTCTCCTCTGAACTCCCATAGCAGTGCTTGATGCTTTGCATGGCTGCCCAATTCATGAATTTATGTCTCATCACCCCAAATTCTGGAAGAGAAGTTAGGGCCACGGCTTCCCATTATTTTGTGCCTTTCACAGCATCAAGTACAGGCACTTGGTTGAGCAAACTATCAAACCACATGTGTCGCCACCAGATGGCACCAGAGTCCCTGCTATTGTTCTGAGACTCTTGAGTAACTTTCAGCCATTTATTGCCAAGCTAGCCATTAAAAATGCCTTCCTTAATGAGGAAGCTTCAATTTATTTAGTAAGCAAAATGCCAATAAATACTACAGTAGACACAAGTAAATTAACCAGGCAAAATTGTAACTTACCATTTTCCCCATGGTAGACTGTTGTGTTCACCCAGCCCCTCTGCCTGCTGCTTGTCAGGCACTGAGCTCTCACCCCAGCAGCTGCTTTCCAGGCCTTGAAGAGAATCTGGCTTTCAAGCCTCCCTGGCACAGAGTGTCTCAATACCTGAAAGTGGCTTCAAATCCTTGGTTTGGGTTTTTGGATCATTTATTTTTCCTGGAAAGGACAAATTAAACATTATAAAGAAATTGCTATAACCTCACCACCTTTAATATGTTGATTACTTTGGTTATCTCATTGCAGTCTTTGCTCCCTTATATATGTGGCTTTATTAATTTTTGATCATGTGAAGCCATAATAAGAGCTCTCATTTACTTAATGCTTACCATGCAACTATGCTTGTTGTTTTATATACATTGCTGCCATTGAAATATAAGAGCTATTATATTGAATCCTTACATTATATTTATTACATTACTTACATTGAATGCTTGCCTTGTTGGGTGCTGTTCTAAAAGTTTTCCATGCATTAACTCACATGACCTATACAGCCTGATGAGAGCAGGTACTGTTTACCTCATTTACAGTTCAGAAAACAGGCTGTCAGAGTTAAGTGACTTGCCTAAGGTAACACAGTAAATAGCCATATTGGGATTCATATCTAGAACTCTTTAATTCTAAAATCACTGTTCATTTCACTATATTATAGCATTCTGCTTTGTTCATTTGCTCTTTAATGATTTCTATTTGTACTTCTTCTTTAGAAAGGGTGTAAGGATTTGTAGAATCGTTAAAATATGGGTTTGATCTATGTTATTCTCCTGCTGCTAGACTGTTAGCTCCTTGAGGACAGGGACTAGAGGTCATGTTTATTTATTTCTGCATTCCTCTTCTCATGAAATGCAAAGTTAGTACTTGGATGAATGAGTGAATTCTGCCTTCACTCTCCCAGGGAGTCTGAGATACAAGGCTGCCTAACAGAACCTTAGCGTGCTAGAGCTTGAAGGAGTTTGAAAATCAAGTCAAACCCTTCCTTTAAGGAGGAAGGCCCTCCTTAGGGTGACCTACTGAGTTGGAGGCAGAACAGAACTAGAATCCAGGTTTGCTGGGCTTCTACTGGGCCATCTGGTTTCAAAAAGCCGAATCCTGTCCCTAAATCTCCTTCCTTCCTTCCCTTTCCTACCCACCCCCGCTCCTCTCTTATCTTTCATGATGTGTAAGTAGAGTAGCTTTACACCCTTAAAGTTTCAAGCCTGAACATTACAAAATGAGGCAAGATTTTCCATTCCTTTTACACCAATGCCCGGACTTACTCCTAATTATGTCTTTGTTCAACGCAGAATAGAATCCAGGTCCTCTGCCTCTCACACCCAAAATATGCAGAGCTGCAGCTCACGTAGGGAAAATTATCTCTACTGGATTCCCCCACAAGAACATGCTGTTGGTGACTGATGGGGAGTGGGAAAGAGGCTATTAGGGCAGGCTGGTGGTTTTTATGTAACAGCCAAGTTTTTGGAAAAGCTCAAAGGAGATAGGAATTCCTGTTCTTTCTCAGAGCGGACACATGTGACCAGGCCACGTGATTTAATTCTTCTCTAATTTCTGGGCCTACTGTTTTGTAAACACCCCCATGAGCCTGTTAAAGCAAACAATGTGAAGGCTAAAGACCCTGTAGCCCTTCTTTCCACAACCACCTTCATCTACCCCCCTTTTAGTGTCACGATTCTGGTTGCCTTATCCCCTAGTTTAAATAATCTGCAGTTGTTTGTTGTGATGTATTTTCCTGGTCTCCAAGTATCTCCTAGAATGTCACCTGGAACATTATTTGGGTAGCCGTTTGTTAGTACATCCTGGTGCTTTTCACACTTTTTTTTGTAAGGCCGGAATACTTTAGAATGCTTCATTCAGAGTCAACTGCACGTTCCTATACAGTGGAATTGGTACTGAGGCTACATTGTTCACTGACCAGTGGGCACACAGCGCTGGAAGCTCTAAAGCAAAGTGGCTGCTCACCATTCTCTTCCACTGTCTCTCTTTTTTTTTTTAATATGTAAAATCACACTAACAAACTTAACGCTTTTTCTTGCCACAGAGCAGTCTATGAGAGAGTAGTAGCTACAGACAGCTTAACACTAAAAAGATGCTTTAAGCTGCACTATCCAGTGTTGTAACCACCAGTCCCATGTGGCAGCTGAACACTTGAAATGTGACTGGTCTTTTTTGAGATATACTGTAAATATAAAATAAACATCGGATTTTAAAGCCGTAGTACAAGAAAAAGTAAAATATTTCATAGTTTTATATTGACTACATGTTGAAACGGTAATATTTTAGATATATTGGGTTAAATAAAATGTATTTTAAAATTAAGATCATCTGTTTCTTTTTACTTTTTTTTAACATAGCTACTAGAAAACTTACTTATTTTTTTTTATAGTGGCTTTACCAGTTTATATTCCCACCAACAGTGTAGGAGGGTTCTCTTTTCTCCAAACCCTCTCCATCATTTATTTCTTTTTTAACTTTATTTATTTATTTTTATACAGCAGGTTCTTATTAGTTATCTATTTTATACATATTAGTGTATATATGTCAATCTCCCAATTCATCCCACCATGACCCCCAGCCCCCTCCCTGCTTTCCCCCCTAGAAAACTTAAACTTACATATGAGACTCACATTATATTTGGACTGGGCAGCGCTAGTCTAGAAATCCCCAAGAGTAAATAGTTTCTCAAAAGTTTTCTCTTCTATGGAACTTTAGGAAACTAGCTAATATGAAATTGAATTCAATGAATTTCAAATGAATTTCAATTCATTTAATGAAGAAAGCCTCTATTAAGTGCTAATTATCTGTTTTTACACCTGCTACTCACCTGAGAAGAGTAAAAATTGGGTGGTTGGGGGAGGGAGTTAGGAGACATTGGGGAGCAGGAGACTCGTGATTGGTCCAAACTTCTGACTTAGAATTGTTTTATACATTTGGAACTCTGTAGCTAACAAGTCTGAGGTAAAGGTATGAAGGAGGGAAAGTAAAATAGATACTCTTTTTTTTTTTTAATTAATTAATTAATTTATTTATTTATGGCTGTGTTGGGTCTTCGTTTCTGTGCGAGGGCTTTCTCCAGTTGCGGCAAGCAGGGGCCACTCTTCATCGTGGTGCGCGGGCCTCTCACTGTCGCGGCCTCTTGTTGCGGAGCACAAGCTCCAGACGCGCAGGCTCAGTGATTGTGGCTCACGGGCCCAGTTGCTCCGTGGCATGTGGGATCTTCCCAGACCAGGGCTCGAACCTGTGTCCCCTGCCTTGGCAGGCAGATTCTCAACCACTGCGCCACCAGGGAAGCCCCAAAATAGATACTCTTTAAAACAAATGTGCTTCCCTCTTAGGGTTCTAGTCTTGCTTTCCCCTCATTTGTCTAAATTCACTGAGGATCTGTCATGGGCCAGACAGTTTCCTGGCACAGAGGAATCAGATGAGTATGGCCTTGTCACTGCTCTCAAGGAGGTTACAGTAAGCTAGAGAACGAATTTGAATCCAGTCTCATACTCTAGGTAAGCACTGTAATGATGGTAGAAAAGAAAATGCGTTTGGAGCAATAGGAAGTCATGACTTATTCTGCCTAGAAGGGAGACTGAAGGCTTTGTGTGTCTTGGATGTGATACTCTCAGGCTGAAAGGCAGGTGGGAAGGATGTTTTAGCCTGAGGGGAACAGCCTGACTACAGGCATGGGGAATGGTAGAAGGTGGTCCTTGAAATAGTAGTTTGGGGCTCCACTGTGGGGGATTTGACTGCCTGTCTAAGGATGTTGGGTCTAAGGATGTTGAATCTTATCCTGTAGACTGGGGACCCTTAGAGGGTTCCAAGCAGGGGGATGACATACTTCAAGACTGTGTGCTCCTGGGAAGGATAAATTGGAGGGGAGACACCGAATGCAAGGAGACTTAACAAAGAGGTCATAGTCAGCCAGGTAAGGGGTAGCAAGGGCTCAAATGTAAAGGAAAGAATATGTACAATAAACAGTCGGATGGGGGGGTAAAAGGTTGGTGTCAAGCACGGTCCCAGATTTCTAACTTGGGTCACTAGGAGGTGCCTTTATCCAAAATTGGAAATGTAGGAGAGGATCAGGCTAAAATGGAACACACAAGATGCGCTCTGGATTTGCAGATAGAGCTGCAGAGGGAGCTGGCTAGAGCTGAAGTGCTTGTGTTTGTGTTTCAGATGGTGACCCTCTTTCAGATGTGGGTTGTTCCCCTCTATTTCACAGTGAAGCTGCACTGGTGGAGGTTCCTAGTGATCTGGATCTTGTTCTCTGCCGTCACAGCCTTTGTCACCTTCCGAGCCACCCGAAAACCACTAGTACAGACAACCCCAAGGTGAGAATTTAGGTAGTGGGTAGTGGGAAGGAGCTAGGCTTCCTGAACTAACGGGTTGGGATGCACGAGAGGCAGGTGGGTTAGATTGAAAAAATCGCAGTTTTTGTCTGCCAAGATTACTTGGCACAAAGCCCCACCAAAACGAGCTGATTGGGAGACCTCCTGCCCCATTCACAGGATAAAAACCTCCAAGTCTTTCCCTATAGCTTACCTTACAGTTTACATCAAGGTCTGTTTATATTAAAAGCTAACAAAGTAAGTAAGCAAATCCTGGTCATTGTGGTCTCATTATAACTGTCATTTTCTTCTGTAACCTCTTCTCTGATCTCTAAATTAGATTTTCTGTCACATTCTCTCCTAGTGCCCTGTAGTTTTCCTTCATAGAACTTATCGTAGTTTATAACTAAATATTATTTTGAGTGTCTGTCTCCCCCACTAAACTAACTATGAGATCAGGAATCACATCCATGTTGTTTGTCACTGTATATCCAGGCCCTACCACAGGGTCTGGCACATAGTAGCCTATTCTCTGAATTTTTGTTGAATGAATGAATCTCAGCAAATTTACAATTTTCCAGCAAACAATACTTCCTTCTTTGGTCACAAAGAAGCCCCTGCCTGTATACATCTTTTTTCTTTTTTAATTTATTTATTTATTTATTTATTTTTGGCTGCATTGGGTCTTCGCTGCTACACGCAGGCTTTCTCTGGTTGCAGCGAGCGGGGGCTACTCTTCGTTGCGGTGCACAGGCTTCTCATTGCGTTGGCTTCTCTTGTTGCAGAGCACGGGCTCTAGGCACGCGGGCTTCAGTAGTTGTGGTGCGCGGGCTCTAAAGCGCAAGCTCAGTAGTTGTGGCGCACGGGCTTAGTTGCTCAGCGGCATGTGGGATCTTCCCGGACCAGGGCTGAAACGCATGTCCCCTGCATTGGCAGGCAGATGCTTAACCACTGCGCCACCAGGGAAGTCCCCTGTATAATTCTTTGTATTTCCAAATGCATTTCTCATTTGATCCTCCCAACCAGCTTGAGAGGTCATTTAATATCTATACTTGACAGGAAAAAAAAGAGATTTTCTCATTTATTCATTCATTCATTCAACAAGTACATGCTATGTGTCAGGCCCTGTGCTGAGCACTGGGGATACAGAGCTGGAAGAGACATGGTCCCTGCCCTCAAGGAGTACTTGGTTTAATGGAGGAAACGGACAAGAAAGCAGCTGTTTTAGTGCAGTTGGTAAGTACTGTGAGACACGTGTGTACAGGTTCAGGAGAGCCTAAGAGAAGAACCGGCCAGCCTCAAGAGTTGTGACTATCCGATCCGATCCAAAGTTTTCCAAGTTGCAACTTGCTCTTTTTCCCATGCCTCTTATGTTCCACTTTACTACAAGCCTTTCTTTGGCCTTCTGAGTTTAATTCTACAAAGTAAAATTTATCTGCAAGGTGAGGTCAGTGATCCAGAAGCCCCTCTCTGGCTGTGGTAGTTTACGTTAAAAGCCAGTATAGAATATACGGGCTCTGGAGCCAGATGGATATGGATTGGAAACCCCAGCCCTGCCAGTTGTTAATTATATGACCCTTAAGACTGCACATTTCTCAGCGTTGAATTCTTTATCCCTAAAAATGTGATAATAGTTGTTACCTCTGATAATAATTGCTACCTCATACAGGGTAATATGAAGAAAAATTGTAATAAAGCATGTTAAGAGTCATCAAGTAACATTTTCAACATCTAGCTAAAATGACTGAAAATGTGTCTATAACATGGGAGGTTTTTGATAACGGTAACAACTAGCATTCGATAGTGCTTTACAATTTCAAAGTACTTTCATAAACACCCACATTTATTCATGCAGCATTTATTGAGCATATATTATATACACCAGGAAATTATATACACTGTGTACAATCCAGTGAGAAAGGTAGCAGGGGGTTCCTGTTTTAGAAATAAGTAAACTTGTCTCAGGTTGATATGACTTATCTGGGGTTACCCAGCTACTAAACCTCACTTAATGCAGGTTCAACCTAAAATGCCACATCCTTTCCACTGTGTCTCAGTCCCATCTGATCAGTACAAACCCTGGATAATGGAGCTGTCTGTGGTCTTTGAGGGCAGACACTGCAAGGTGTTTGGGTCCCTCCGCCAGCCTGAGAAGCCATTGCCCCTGGTTTAGCCACAGCAGGGAGGCCCAGGCAGGGACCTTGAGCATTCTCCCTGAGGCCCAGCAGGGTTGGCAGTAACCTACTCAGCTCTCAGGAGCCAGGCAGATTGCTAAGTTACTCCTTAGCTCTCCTCACAGGTAGAACAGTGGCCCCTGATATCAGGGACCTACTTCCATAGCATTTAAAAGGCTCTGGTACATTCTGGGAACTATCTTACCTCTCTGATCCTAGTTGCAGTCAATCAACCAGATTCCACACTGCTTTTCATTGGATCCTAGGGAGCATGGCTCCTCCTTCAGGAGCATCACACAGCCCCATTCTACTGCACCCCACCCTCATCACGCACACACATCCAATTCAAGGGTATTCGTTGAGTGCCTCCTTCCTTATCCCTTCTCCTCCAGGAAAAAAAATAAATTCAGAAGCAAACTCATTAGATATAATTCATTTTGTTATTAGCCTATGGGTAGGAGTGAAGCAGTATTCACATTAACCATGCGCAGTTACAAAAGCCTGTAGCTAATTCTACCTCTTATTCATCTTCCCTTGAATCCTCTTTCCTGATAAGAATACCTGTTTCCTTCTGAGCATAGCTATAGTTACTAATTTTCACTTCCTCATCCAACTAACCTGAATTTGAGATGACATACTCGTCTGAGGTCAGCTGTGTACTTTCTTTGTTTGAGGTTGAAACTTCTCTTTTCTTCCCTTGGTCTGAGACCAGGAAAATACAAAGCACTAGCTCCCTGGTATGTGGAGGTGTTTCTGCAATTGAGGGAGTGACCAGCCTTGCTCAGTAAAAGTCCTAAGCAAAGAGCCTGATGTCCGCATTGATGTGAGAGTAAGGGATTCTGGTGGTCCAGAGGCTCTTAGGCCAGTGTTTCTGTGTCAGCTGTACTAATTTTTTCTCCTTTCTCCAGGTTGGTTTATAAGTGGTTCCTGCTGATCTATAAAATCAGCTATGCCACTGGCATCATTGGCTACATGGCTGTCATGTTTACCCTCTTTGGTCTTAACTTGTTATTCAAGTGAGTACCCTTTGCTTTTGTTTTTGCTAGTGTTTGGGGAGGAGGGACTGGTGAGATGTACCTTTGTTCCTGGGACAGGTCCTGAGTATGAACAAGGGGAACGTGGTGCCTAGGATAGGAGACTTGGGCTTTGGAGGATGGGAGGATGGGTGGGCCTTCCATGATTTGTGCTGGCAAAGAGAAAGGAATGTCTGGATGATACAGAGTTAGAGTCTCAAATCATTGGTTGTACTTTCCAAGAATTTATATTTTACTGGAAAAGTATAATAACAAAAGTAAGCATAATAATGATTATAGCCAGTTACTCATAACTCCATCACCCCAACAGAACCATTTTCCTTTTCCATGTGTGTATTGTTTACTGTAACATCCACTCTACCTGAGTGGTCTTATGTTCAAGGAGAGTAGGAGTTGGCAAACTACATCCTGTGGGCCAAGTTGGCCTACCTTCTGTTTTTATAAAATAAAAATATTTTACTGGAACACTCATATTCATTTGTTTACGCATTGTCTATGGCTGTTTTTGCAGTAAAACAGCAGAGTTGGATAATTGTGGCAGCGACTATATGGGCCACAAAACCTAAAATACTTACAATCTGGACCTTTACAGAAAAAGTTTGCTGACCCCAGACTAGACAGTTGAGCTCATGGGACACAGCTGGCCACACCTGGCAACAGATCCACCTAGAAAGATACAAGACAGGAAATAGCAGGTCAGCGTCTGCAGGAGTCCTCACAATAGTCCCAGGGCTGAGATATGAGGGAATGAGACCACACAGATGAGTGTGGGAGCCAGCCAGGCCCAGAAGCCCCACTTCTCCAAGGAACACATCAGGTTTAAAACTCTCCCAGTCCAGATGCAGTGTTCTAATCGCAGGTCAGGTTTAACATATAAGCATTGCTGCTTTGTGACACAGCTGACATTCCACCTTTAAGAGATTTCTCAGGAAACAGAGTTAACCTGTGGACTTTTAAGTCCTGCTCCATTGTTGGTCACGTAGGTTGTTTTTTCAGTGCAGCGCTGTCACAGATAACATTGCTGAGTGGCTTCCTAAGGGTACATGACCAGGAGTGGGATTCTGGCTGTTGCTTCATATTGTCATAAGCTTTCCAAAATATCTGTATCAGCATACAGGTTTCCTCCACCTCCTGTTAAGGCAGAAGCCAAGTAATCCTGGACTCTGGGACTGGAGGGTACAGTGAGTAAGCAGGGCAGAAAAGGGTAGAAATGTGGTTTCCACAGCTGTAGGCTGTGGATTGTGAGGAATCTTAAGCCTGGGACAGTGCATTGAAGCTAGAGATTTAGGATTCAAATTTCAATTCATGACCACTGGCCTCTTCCCCAAACCAAGTATACTGTAGGCAGGAGTCTCTGAAACTGAAAGGAATAAGTCCTGCTTTATATAGTGAGAGGACACCCATGGAATTCTTTCTTCCAGGGGTAGTACAGGCTGAAAGAATAAACAGGCTCCACAAATATTTACAGGAATTTATCAGAGTCAACACATCTCATCAAAGAAAACCAGGGTACTTCCAGATATCTTCCTAACCTGTATGGTTAAAAAAAGTAAAAACCAAGATTCTCCATTATGTTTTAAATGTATTTATTCTAGAGTTACAGTTTCTTTTTACTTTGATAAACTGTATAAGGAGGGAAACATAATTGAGAATCTTGACCATTTTTATGCTACTAATCAGGTTAATTGGTGTAAGATCATGATGTCTAGTTAGTAGGTTAAATATTATAAGATTGGTGGGCAAATTCAACTTTCTAAGCTACGTGTAATTTACAACTTTAAGTGAACACGTACAGTTCTTGGTACAAATGTTTTAACAAAGGTAGTTTTCTATAATAAACATTTAAAGACTCAAGATTGCAAACTGTTGGTCCCTGGGATTACTAAAACAAACTTCCTAATATTATAGGTCTATTGTCCTTAGTAAGGAGACTTGGACCAAAATTTAACTTTGATGACATGATACAGAATATGTATAGATGCAAGTTAAAATTTTATGGTAACTGGTATGTGTATATTTACTAACTTTATCTTTCTTTTCTAAAGCTGTGGTTGGCAAACTTTTTTGTAAAGGGCCAAATAATAAATATTTTAGGCTTTGTGGGACAAAAGGCAAACTCTAGGATGGTGTATAGGTACTTATATAACAAGAGAGAAAACTCCTCCCTTGCTCCACCCTGTTTGCCTGGGTGGCCTGTCTCAGATGGTGGACATACTTTGTGCCCACTTGCCATCATATGAAACATTCTCAGAAGGAGGGGCCTGATGGGGGCGGGTGACCCCTGGGATCATTTTCACTCTCTGCTCCAGTAACACCCAGATCCTGCTGTGCCCTTCCCTCCTTTTGGAGGGCTCAGCCATTTCAACTTGGGCAACTGGCTGGAGGTGAGGCAATTCAGTAGTGAGTTGCTAACTTCCAGACTGAAAATTCCACTGCTTAGTGTGTAGCAGTTGCCAGTAGTGGAGTCCCCAACGTATAGGTGCCAACTAGGCAGCTGCAAGCATGGTCATCAGTCAGAGGAGGCAGGCACTGGAAACAGAGTGGGGAAGTGAGCAGAAAGGGATACCCTGGCTTGGTCTTCACAGCTCCCAGTCCTAGGCTGTTCAGGTGGTGCCCACAGGTCATATACAGACAGGCAACAGGCTGGATTTGGTTTTAGTTTGCCAACACTTGCTCCAGCTATTAAAGCTTCTAGCTTTAGATGCTGCCATATGTGTCCCAGAGTAGTAATCCAAAGCAGTTGCATCTCAGGGCAGGCCTTACAGGCCATGCTGCTTCCCTTACAGGATCAAACCAGAAGACGCCATGGACTTTGGCATTTCTCTCCTCTTCTATGGCCTCTACTATGGTGTTCTTGAGCGGGACTTTGCAGAAATGTGTGCAGACTACATGGCGTCTACCATAGGGGTGAGTTCACTTGGGCTCTTTAATACTGCCTCCTGCCACCTCCAAAGAGTTCAGGATAGCGTCACTTGTTTGATGGAAGGGATAAGCCATACAAAATCCTTCAGGATGTGAGTGGTATGTATGGAGATTCCTTCCTTAAAATTTGGAAAACCGATCTCAGGTGCACCCTGGAATTTTTAACTATAAGCCATTATAAGAATCACTTTACCCCTCAGGAAGTTAACAGTCACTCAACAGATACTTATTTAATGCCTCTGTCTAGTGACAGAGATGGGTATTAAAGTAATAAAAACACAAATAAATTATATATGATACTTTATGATATTATATTATTAAAATTATAAGTTTAATAAATATTATGAAGGGGAGGTTCGTGATACTATGAACAAATAGAGTCGTGGCATTTGACCTAGTCTTGGGGCTCAAAGATGGCTTCCCTGAAGATGTAACTATTGAGCTGACCTGAACAACGAGTAGAGTTAACCAGATGAAGTGAAAAGTGAAATGTATACCAGGTAGAGGAAATAGCATGTGTAAGAGGCCTGTAGTGGGAGAAAGGGTGAGCATTTTAAGGAACTAGGCTAATGTGGTTGTAGGGCTGAATTATAGTAGAAGTGTCTGGAGAAATAATCAAAGGCTAGGCTAGAAAAAGCCGTAGAGGCCAAATGAAAGATTGTGATTTTTATACTAAAAACACTAGGGGGCTAAGATAGAAAATGACATCATCAGATTTGCACTTTGAAAAGATCATTCTGGCTGCTTGGGTAGAGAACAGATTGGAGAGGGGTCCACAGATCAGAGTGACCCACTTAGTCTTTAAGAGACAATTGCAGTAGTCTGGGCAAGATGAAGGTAGCTTGGATTAGGGTAGAGATGGTGAAAAGTGAGAGAAACGGACTATTGGAGAGGTATTTTGGAGGTAAGGTTGACAGGACTTGGATATAGATTGGTTCTGGAGACTGAAGGAAAAAACATGAAGGAAAGAAAGGTAGGTATCAAAGCTGACATTTCTAACTCAAGCAACTCCTTGGATCCTTCACTGAGATAGGAAATGCTGCAAGAGGACCAAGTGGAGACCATGCAGAGATTCTTCAAGCTTAAAATATAGATAAAGTAACAGCCAGTCTAAGAAACCCAACTCAATATCCTTATTTCTTTTTTTTCAAAATGTCTGTTGTTTTGCTGTTCGTAAAAGTAATACATTCTTTTTGTAATTGTGTGAACAACACAGAAGTGCTTCCCATCTGAGTATCATCCTATTAGACCCCGCCACAAGAAGGAATATTTCCAAGTTTAATAGACATTTCTCCAGTTCTGTGCTGAAATAAGCGTGGTTCTGTCTGATGAGTGGGGACTGAAAGGCATTCAGAAGTTCTTGCTACTTCTGAGGTAGCAAGAGGTTTGGCAGGTTGGAGAGAAACCCTAGGAGAATATCAGGGAAGCAGGTTCTCTTGGAGCGTCCAGATACCAGTCCTAGCTTTTAGGCAGCAGGTATCAGTGGAGACCAGTTGAGAAGTACAAGAAAGCTTGGCACTGACTTCATATGAGGCACCTCAGGGACTCTTGCTGAGTTTGAGGCAGTTTTGCAGGTGGGGGGGCCTATTGGCTGTGCAAATTTGTATGTCACTGCTACTGTGATCTCATTTGTGCCACGGGCTGGTAGGCTTAGGGCAATTCACGTTAAGCAGAAGACTCAGCTATTATCTTGGGTAACATTAATCAAGTACAGTTTTAGGTCTAGGACTTTGTTTCTCAGTATCCTGGGACTATTTTTATTTTTCCTGTAATGGATCAAATTGAAAACAGAGTGTATTGGGTCACTTTATAGACAGCCTATTAGATTCTTTTCTGAACAGCTGTCTTATGTTTTAGCAACATTTCACTGTCTCATCTATTTGTGTAGACTTCAGCTCTTCCTTTAACCAGTTCACTCCCCGAAGAGATTTCCAGACCCTAGATTGTCTAATTACTAACTTCGCTCTCAACAGCAGAGATTGTCTAATTACTAACATCGCTTTCAACAGCAGAGATTGTCTAGTTACTAACTTCACTTTCAACAGCAGCTGTTCGCTGAGACTGCTTCTTTGGCACAGCCAGCTTTTCAGAGAATCCTGTCCTTTACCCTCTAGTGATTTCTTTTTCTTCTCATTCTATTTTTACAGGACCAATTCTCTGATTTTCCCAGGTTGTTGCCAACTTTATCTCAAGGTTATTATCAGCTGCCAGTTTAAGCATAGCCTTTATTCCCTCAGGTGGGTCCCTAATAACCAATCTACAGAATCCCTTTTCTGTCCAAATGGAACTGAGCTCAGAATTGATCCACAAGTTAGCTTCTCCTCTGGGAGATAGAATTATTAAATTGGCCTCCCTAAGATGCAGTTTGAGCTGGGCCACTTTCCGTGCTCTTGGGAAGAATTATTGGGTGCTGCAGTGATTATAAGTGATAATCCCTCATAAGATAATTCCCTAATAATGATAAATTCCAGCTTCACCAAGAGACCTGGTGGGAGAATTTCTCGTTAGGGTGAAGAGTGCCTCAAACACCAGCTCCTGACCCCTCATACTCTCCTTCCTTTTATGGGATCTCACTAGTTACCCCCACCACTCCATGGTAACAGTCTGTCCCAAGGATAAACCCACATACCTCCCTGTACCTCTTAGCACAGAACATAAGAATCAAACAGTCACGTCGGACTTTATTAAAGGGTTGAGGATGAATAACAGGAAAATAAACTGTGAGTATTTGAATGAGGTTGATCTGAGTTATCAGGCTGCCTGCTTTCCAGGGTTTTCAGACCTGCTTCATCTAACTCTCAGCCTACCTCTGTATACTGGGTGTCATCTTAGCACCCACCACCTAGAATCCACATCTGGACAACTATAATCCTCCAGATGCCTAGACCTAGAGCCTGTGTTCCTGACAAAAATAATGCTGCCCCTCCCCTATACCACAGGGTATCTTACATGAGGATCTACCTCTTCCGTAGGTAATTGACATTGAGAATGGCTTTCCTTTTCAGAGGAGCCACTCTATCCAACTGTCTCTTTCAGAGGAGTCACTCTGAAAACTGTCCAACAGAATGTGACCTTGCTGATCCTGACTATAGACAAGCAGTTTGCTGTTTCCCCAGGTTCCTGTCTTGGGGGGTCATAGGAAGACTAGGATGGCTTGTGATAGTACTGGGTGAGTCACCAGGAGTTAACACATTTGTTGTTTTCTAATACGCTTAGCAAATATTGCTGAGACTTAGTGACAGGCCTTCTGCTAGGACTCAGGATGCCAAGAGATTAGACCAGGCAGGAATATGGGAGAAGAGACTCCAACATGGGATAAAGGGATAGATTGCACTACCTTGGAGTGCTTTCCAACCCTGAGAAATCCAAGACTCTGTTATTTCTGCCCATGTCTTTGGTCAAGTGGGCCTTGGTCTGCTCAGGAACACCTGGGCCCCTGAGCCACAACAACCTGAATTTAAAGAATATTGCTGGCCTGGAAGCCAAAATCTGATCAGTGCTTTGGGGAGGGCAATTTGAGGAAGCCAGGAGACTCCAGCTTTCCACGCATTCATTGGCCAACTCATTCATTTATTTATTAAAGCAACAGTTATTTATCAACCATCTACAATGTACAGAGTGTGACTGAGTGCAGCCCTTACTAGCACCACAGCCCACTTCCAGTAGCAGCCCTAGTTGTTTTTTTTTTTTTTTATTGTGGTAAAATACACATAACATACCATCTTAACCATTTTAAAGTGTACAGTTCAGTAGCGTTAATACATTTACATTGTTCTTCAACTGTCACCATCATCCATCTATAGAACTCTTCATTTTGCAAAACTGAAGCTTTATACCCATTAAACAATAATTCCCCAATCCCCACTCTCCCAGCCCTGGCAACAATCATTCTACTTTCTGTCTCTATGAATTTGACCACTCTAGATGCCTCATATAAGTGGACTCATATGCAGTATTTGTCTTTTGTAACTGGCTTATTTCACTTAGCGTAATGTCTTCAGGGTTTACCTATGTGTCATGTGTCAGAATTTCCTTCCTTTTTAAGGCTAAATAATATTCCATTGTGTGTATATACCACATTTTCAGTCCTGGTTATTTTTCCTAGTCTTTTGTATGTTCTGTGATCACAGCTTCTATCCCAGAGAGTCAAAGTTGATTTTGGAGCTGTTACCAGGTCAGGAACTAGGTCTGATTCATCTCTTGGTCCACCCCTGGGAGTAGTTTGACCTAAAAAGATCTGTAATTAATTAATTTCACAATTCCTAGAAATAAAACCATGATGTTTTATAATTGTATTAACAAGCATTCTCAATTCCTTTTAGACTATTCTGCACTACTCTTTTTAGAGTAGAATAGCTGTTTGTTTTGCCTCACTTGGAGAAATTTGTAACTGTTTTGTTGAGTCAGGTCGATTCAAGGGAATCATGGATGGTGTCTTTGTTTTCCAGCTGGTTACTGTGAGGTCATAAGCTTGTGACAGCCAGTCAGTCTAGTTTCCATTCACACCCAAAAGTCATGTTGGGGTGGGGTTGGGTGGGGTAGAGGTGGTGGAGTGGGGGATTGTGAAATAAGCTTATTTCTGGGGCTTCCTCCTCTGCGAGAGTGATTGGGCAGGCAGGGTGGTAACACATTGTTTGTGCTGCATTGGGCCAGGTGTCCTGCCTCACATTTCTATCTCCTGAGCAAATTGCTGTGCCCCAGATTTACTGCTTCCTGGATCCTCAGCAGCCCCAGATAATGTGAGGACAGGACTATCTCCTCATTCATCTGACTTGAAGTAGTAGAAAGATCCAGGAGGTTAGAATCAGACAGACCTGGTTTCAAATTCTCCTCCACTTCTAATTATCTGTATACTCTTGAGCAAGTTGCTTTACCACTCTGATCTTGTTTTCTTAGCTGTAATAATATTGCCAGCCTTATAGAATTGTGGTAAGGAACAAATGGGTTAATGTCAAGCACTTTGCAGAATAGCCTGGCCCATGGCAAACACTCACATGATGATGATGATGATGATGATGATGATGATGATGATGATGATGATGATGATGGTGATGATGATGGTGATGATGATGATGATGATAGCTACCATTTATTAAGTACCTACTATACAGTCCTGCTGTGCTGTACGACCACGTATTTTATGTCTGTAATCACCTGGAGCACAGGGTCCTTGTAGAATTTGTCTTTGTATCTTCATCATACTCAACACACAAAGCAAGACATAGACAAATCATCAACCATGAGTAATTGCCAGTTCTCTCTTAACACCATCTATTGTCTGAAGCCATCTTAGACCACTCTGTGATATGGAATCTCCTCCACTATAATCCTGGAAATGGGTATTTTATTCAGTTTTTCAACAGGTATTTCTGAAATCATCTACTTGAACTGACTGGGAGCCAGCTCAGCCCTGCCACCAGCTCTCTCTGGCCTCAAGTGAGGCTTTCCTCCTTGGGCATTAGTCTCCTTACTAGTCAAGGGGGTGGCCCAGAAGAGCCCACTAGGCTTTCATGGCACACATTTCCTGTGATGGTCAGTGGTGTGGATTAGAACTCATACATCCTGAGCACCTACTACATGCAAGCTCCTGTGCTGGGGTTTTGTGTGTTTTCTCAGTGTGTCTTCCTAATACCATGTGAGGCCGGGGGTAGTGTTCCTGTCCTACAAAGGAGAAATCTGACTCTGTTCATCTGAAGAGCTTATTACTCTCCCACTTTGAGTAACCTGTTTCAAACCTTCTCTACTCTCAAACCTCTCACACCCCTTCCTTCTGTCGCTTCATTCTCAGCAGATGACCTCGCCTCCTGAGCAACTAGAAACCAAACAGGAATCCCCACAATTCCTGACACCGTATCTACAGATCTACTTCTGTTTGCACCCATCTTCTCCTTCCCTCCAGTAACAGTGGAATAAGTGTTCTTTCTCCCATCAGAGGCCAGCCCTCCCTGTGCTCTGGATTCCACACCTCCTGCCTGCTCAGGGACCCGATATGCTGTTGACTTCCTTTCTCACCCATGACTTCACCTTCTCCCTCTACTGGGCTCTTCCCATTAACCTTTTAAGTGTTCTTTTTCAAAAATACCCTTTTTTTGACCCACTTTCACTTCTAGCTACTGAGCCATTTCCTGTCACTCACAGCTAAAGTTGTAGAAAGTTCCTGTTTCCTTTTTTATCACCTTTCACTTATCCTTGGCCCATTCTAACTGGCCTCGGCTCATGCCCTTCTTCTGAAGTGACTCTTACTCAGGTCACCGGTGACTCTGTGTCACTCATTCTGGTGGATTGATTCTGATCTCAGCAGTCATCAGCACAGTTGACTCAGCACTGCTTCCTTCTTAAAAAGGTTTTCCCCCCTTGGATTTTGTGACATTACACTGTCCTGGTTTTCTTTCTGTCTCTCTGGTATTTTCTGTCTCCTCTGGTAACTTTCCATCCCCTTAAATGTTATTGTTCCTCTGAGCTCAAGGCTAAACCATCTCTGCTCTTCGCCTAGGTATTTCCCTTTTCTTCTTCCACGGCTTCCAGATCTCTAATCCAAAACTCTCTTCTGAACTCCACACCTTTACTATTCAGCTGTCTCTTTGGTATCAACAGTCTGTCCACTTCTCTCAATTTTTACTGCCATCAAATTAGCCCAAGACATCACCTTAGCTCGGACCCCCATACAGCATTTAAAGAATTGTAACTGTCTCTTAGCTGGTCTCTCTGAATCCATTTTGGCCTCATCTCCAATCCATTTTTCACACAGAAGACAGAGTGCTCTTTTAAAAATATGAGTCTGATCATGTTACTCCGTACTTAAATAAAGCCTTTAGATGACTTCTCATTTCAAGTCCAAGATCCTCCATGCAGCCATAAGAGTATTAGGTTCCTTTCAGTTTCTCAAGTGCACCAGGTCCTTCCTGCCCCAGGGCCTCCTCTTGTCACTTCTGCCTCTCTTCATCTTACTAACTCCCACCTGTCCTTTACCTCTCAGCCTAAAATGCCACTCCCTTGAGGAAGCCTCCTCAGATGACCTAGGTTTAATTAGGAAACCCCTTCATTGCAATGTTCTTTGATAGCCCTTTTAATGCCTTTTAAATAATTCTTATTTTAGCCTTTTAAATAATTAGTTCTCATTTTATATAAATTAAAAAAATTTTTTTGAAGTATAGTTGACTTACAATGTTGTGTTAATTTCTTCTGTACAGCAAAGTGACTCAGTTTTTTCATATTCTTTTCCACTGTGGTTTGTCACAGGAAATTGAATATAGTTCCCCGTGTAGTAGGACCTTGTTGTTTATCCTTGTTTTTTATCCATCCTATATATAATATTTTGCCTCTTCTAATCCCAAACTCCTGTTCCTTCCTTCCCCTATCCCCCCTACCCCTTGGCAACCACAAGTTTGTTCTCTATACCTGTGAGTGAGTCTGTTTTTGTTTCATAGATACATTGATTTGTATTGTATTTTAGATTCCACATATAAGTGATACCACGTGGTGTTTGTCTTTCTCTTTCTGACTTATTTTGCTTAGTATGATAATCTCTAGATCCATCCATGTTGCTGCAAATGGCATTATTTCATTCATTTTGATGGCCGAGTAATAGTCCATTGTATATGTATGTACCACATCTTCTTTGTCCATTCATCGGTTGATGGACATTTAGGTTGTTTCCATGTCTTGGCTGTTGTAAATAGTGCTGCTGTGGACATAAGGGGTGCGTGTATCTTTTCGAATTATAGTTTTGTCTGGATATATGCCCAGGAGTGGGATTGCTGGATCATGTGACAACTCTAATTTTAGTTTTTTGAGGAACCTCCATACTGTTTTCCATAGTGGCTGCACCAATTTACATTCCCACGAACAGTGTAAGAGGGTTCCCTTTTCTCCACACCAGCACTTATTGTTTGTAGATTTTTTGATGATGACCATTCTGACCGATGTGAGGTGGTACCTCATTGTAGTTTTTGTTTGTTTTGTTTTGTTTTTTTGTTTTTTTATAAAGAAGAATCACACAGGAAGAGGCACTGGAGATGTTTCTTTTTTTTTTTTAATTAATTTGTTTATTTATTTTTGGCTGCTCTGGGTCTTTGTTGCTGCACGTGGGCTTTCCCTAGTTGTGGCGAGCGGTGGCTACTCTTCGTTGTGGTGTGCAGGCTTCTCATTGCGGTGGCTTCTCTTGTTGCGGAGCACGGGCTCTAGGGCACACAGGCTTCAGTAGTTGTGGCGCACGGGTTTAGTTGTTCCGTGGCATGTGGGATCTTCCTGGACCAGGGCTCAAAGCCATGTCCCCTGCATTGGCAGGCAGATTCTTAACCACTGCACCACCAGGGAAGCCCACCTCATTGTATTTTTGATTTGCATTTCTCTAATAATTAACAATGTTGAGCACCTTTTCATGTACCTATTGGCCATCTGTATATCTTTTTTTTTTAAATAAATTTATTTATTTTATTTATTTATTTTTGGCTGCGTTGGGTCTTTGTTGCTGCACGTGGGCTTTCCCTAGTTGCAGCGAGCGGTGACTACTCTTTGTTGCAGTGCGTGGGTTTCTCATTGCGGTGGCTCCTCTTGTTGTGGAGCACAGGCTTCAGTAGTTGTGGCACGTGGGCTCAGTAGTTGTGGAGCACGGGCTTAGTTGCTCCGTGGCATGTAGGAGCCTCCCGGATCAGGGATCGAACCTGTGTCCCCTGCATTGGCAAGCGGATTCTTAACCACTGTGCCACCAAGGAAGTCCTGATCTGTATGTCTTCTTTGGAGAAATGTCTATTTAGGTCTTCTGCCCATTTTTCCATTGGGTTGTTTGTTTTTTTGTTGTTGAGTTGTACGAGCTGTTTGTATTTTTTGGAAATCAAGCCCTTGTCGGTTGCATTGTTTGCAAATATTTTCTCCCATTCTGTAGGTTGTCTTTTTGGGTTTTTTTAAATGGTTTCCTTTGCTGTGCAAAAGCTCGTTAAGTTTGATTAGGTTGCATTTGTTTATTTTTGTTTTTATTTCTATTGCCTTGGGAGACTGACCTAAGAAAAACATTGGTATGATTTATGTCAGAGAATATTTTGCCTATGATCTCTTCTAGGAGTTTTATGGTGTCATATCTTATGTTTAAGTCTTTAAGCCATTTTGAGTTTATTTTTGTGCATGGTGTGAGGGAGTGTTCTAACTTCATTGATTTACATGCAGCTGTCCAACTTTCCCAGCACCAATTGCTGAAGAGATTGACTTTTTCCCATTTTATATTATTGCCTCCTTTGTCGAAGATTAATTGACCATAGGTATGTGGGTTTTTTCTGGGCTCTCTATTCTGTTTCACTAATCTGTATGTCTGTTTTTGTGCCAGTACCACACTGTTTTGATCATGTAGCTTTGTAGTATTGTCTGAAGTCTGAGAGGGTTATGATTCCTGCTTTGTTCTTTTTCCTCTTTTTCCTCAAATACTTATTTTTTTAATGTCAGTCTCCCCTAGCTGTAGGTTTCATGAGGACAGAGGCCAAGTCTGTGTTTTTCTAGCATTCTAGCCCAAGGACCCAGTCCAGTGGCTGGTACTTAGTAGGTGCCCAATATATTCTGATGGAAGGAAAGAAGAGTTTGGGTGGCTTGCTCAAGGTCATCAAGATAGTAAGTGACAGAGGATGGAAATGCAGTGTGTCTAATCCTGACAAATTATGTGGCCCCTTGAGCCCTTTCCACACTGAGGCATCTTGAGGTTAAACTGAAATCTGCCTCCCTGTACTTTACCCTACTCAGCCTCAGTGCCTCCTGATACAGTCTCTGTGGGGTTGCTGGGCCCTTCCTGACTTGACAGGCTTACCTGATAACTTTGTTGAAACTTTGTGGGATTTGACCCTGCCAGGCTGTTGCCACATTAGCTTGCAGGGAGAACTCCAGAAGCTAGCGGCCTAATAGACATTTTCCTGGGCGTCCCTCCTACTCTCATTACCTCATCCAAGTTCTCTTGCACCTGTATCCCTTGCCCCAGTGTCTTGGGGCAGAACTCAGGGATGATTTGAGGTAAAGCTCTTCCTCAGAACTCTCACCCATCTCCTGAGTTGAGGCGTTCCCACTTACTTCACTGCCAATGCTGTGGGCCAGAGTGAGTGGCCATGTTCCTGTGCTGCATGATTGTGCAGGGACTCAGTGCCAGAGCTGGACCCAGACTTCTTGGCCTCTTTTCTCTCTGTTCAGTTGATGTGCCTAGAAATTCTAAGCCAGACATATTTCAGAGCCATAAGCCTCTTGAGCACTGGAGAAGTGTTTCTCAGAGGTCCCCTCAACACTTACATTCAGATTCCAGCTTTGGAGAGTTGCAGTTAGTGGGCTCCCACAGGTTTGGCTCTGCCCTAACTCTTGCTTATCCTTTTGCACTCTCGATAAACATATCAGAACCTTTTGAATTACTGGCCCTCAGTGAGCTAAGTAGCTGATCTTTCTGCAGCGTTCAGCAGATGTTAATGGACATCTTGGGTAGAACTTGGGTTAGGAGTCAGAGGGGCTGGGTTCTCGTCACAGCTAGTTTCTTTCCTTTCTGGGCTTTGGTTTCCCCAGGGACGGGGCTGCTCTGGTGTTCTGTGATAGTAACGAGCTCACCTTGAGCCACTTCAGACAGTTTTGTAAGACGGTGAGGTGGGGGTGAAGGCAGGAAGCTCTCTATTCATGGATTCTTGGGGTGGTCTCTACCTTCTACACTTGAGGACTCTTGGGAGTCAAGAGAGGCCATTTCTCTCTTGGAGAAGGGCAGCTTGGAGTCAGAGATGCCCCCATGTTGAGCAGAGGTTCTGGCAGGTGTAGCTGTGTCTGATCTGGCTGTCACCGTCCTCCCTACTCCCTATCCCAGCACCTGTATGCCCACCCCTCCTCCACTGCTATCCCTCACCCAGCTTCAGGGCTGTGGCTTTTTCAGAAGACAGTTGCTTGGAAATAAAAAACAGCAAACTCAAGTTAAGAAAATACAAAAAGGCTAAGTATAATCTATTTCCCTTATAGGTACAGATAAAATTGTAATAATAAATGCAGACTCCTTTCTAAAAATTCATTTTACAGTTTTGCAAGATGTGAAAGTTCTGGAGATTAGCTGCACAGCAATGTGAATATACTTATTAACATTACCAAACTGTATATTTTAAAATAGTTAAGATGGTATATTCTGTGTTATGTGTGTTTTACCATAATTTTTAGGACAGTGCAAAGAAAAAAACACAATAGGTCTTAGACTATTTCAACAAATAAAATTCAAGTCTTTTCTCCTTGGGGTGAAGGGGAAATGCTCTGTAGCTATTTAACAATAAACCACAAGGAAAGTATGCAAAATTTGGAATTTCTTTTTGGAGCATGGAATTGGTTATCCATTGTGATTAACCATGGTAATACATAATCTTTTAAAGTATGGGCATACCTCGTTTTATTGTGCTTTCCTTTATTGCGCTTCGCAGATAATTGTGTTTGTTTTGTTTTGTTTACAAATTGAGGGTTTGTGACAGCCCTGCATCAAGCAAGTCTATCAGCACCATTTTCCAACAGCATTTGCTCACTTTGTGTCTCTGTGTCACATTGTGGTGATTCTTACAATATTTTGAACTTTTTCATTATTATTATATTTGTATGATGACCTGTGATCTTTGATGTTATTATTGTAATTGGTGTTTTAGACATTATGCTGTTGCACACTTAATAGACTACAGTAAGTATAAACATAACGTTTAAATACACTGGGAAACCAAAAAAATCTACGTGACTTGCTTTGTTGTGGTGTTCTGGAACCGAGCCCTCAATATCTCTGAGGTTTGCCTGTAATATATGTTCATTAAGGAAAATTTGAGTACAGAAAAATAAGCAAAAGAAAAAAAATCACATATAATCCTACTACCAAGACATCACTGGTGTGAATATTCTCATACATTTCCTTCTGATCTTTTGATAGATTTGGATTGTCTTTACATATATATGTACCAATAATACTGTGCCTCCAATTTTGTACCCTGCTTTCGACACTCAGTGTTATATCTCAAGCTTCAGTTGACCCACCACCTCTCTAGTCCCTTGAGTATAATTTATTGAGGCATTCTTCTGTTGTTGGTCATTTATGGTTATTTCCATTTCTTTGCTTGTTTTTGTTTTTGTTTTTGTTTTTTTACTATTTTTTTAATAAAATATATGTAATGTAAAATTCACCATTTTAGCCATCCTTAAGTGTACTGTCTACTTGCAAAATTTTTCATCACTCCAAACAGAGACTGTGCCCATTAAGCAATAACTCCCCATTTCCTCCTCCCACCGCTGGTTACCTCTAATCTATTTTCTGTCTATGAATTTGCCTATTGTAGATATTTTATATAAATGGAATCACATACAATGTTTATCCTTTTGTGTCTGACTTATTTTACTTAGTGTAATATTTCCAAGGTGCCTGCACGTTGTAGCATGTATCAGAACTTCATTACTCTTATGACTGAATAACATTTCATTGGAGGGATAGACCCCATTTTGTTTATCCATGCTTCTGTTTCCGGACACTTGGGTTGTTTACACCTTTTGGCTATTTGTGAATAATGCTGCTATGAGCATTGGTATACAAGTGTGTGGTTAGTCTCTGTTTTTATTCTTTAGGAGTATGTACCTAAGAATGGAATTGCTGTGTCATATGGTAATTCCACATTTAACTTTTTGAGGGATTGCCAAACTCTTTGCTTCTTTAATTATAAATAACACTTAAATGAATATCTGTATGCATGAAGCTTTTTTTTTTTTTAACTTTGGGTTTATTTATTTATTTATTTATTTTTATTTATGGCTGTGTTGGGTCTTCGTTTCTGTACGAGGGCTTTCTCTAGTTGCGGCAAGTGGGGGCCACTCTTCATCGCGGTGCGCGGGCCTCTCATTATCGCGGTCTCTCTTGTTGCGGAGCACAGGCTCCAGATGCGCAGGCTCAGTAATTGTGGCTCACGGGCTTAGTTGCTCCGCGGCATGTGGGATCTTCCCAGACCAGGGCTCGAACCCGTGTCCCCTGCATTGGCAGGCAGATTCTCAACCACTGCGCCACCAGGGAAGCCCTGCATGAAGCTTTTTTGATATTTTTACTCCTTCTTTAAATTCCTTAAGGTGAAATTAATGGGTTAAATTGTGTGACAGTTAGAGACATCATGCCAAATGCTGTCCAGAAGGGTTGAACCTCTTTTGCTGCTGCCACAAGTGTCTGAGAATGCCCTTGTCACCGAACCAGCGTTGCACCAGATGTTTCACTGTTTTGAATCTTGGAGAAGAGATGTTTCCCATCTCTGATGGAACCATAATCTGGCTGCAGAGTGGCTTCGCTGATGTAGCTCCCAATCACCAGCCCTGAGCCCTTCTTTTTCCCATTCTCCTTGTCCCTGATGCCGACCCTCCCAGTATTCAGGTCCTATCAGTTCTGACTTCCTTTCACCCCATCTGCCCAGCAAAGATGAGGGCTATCTGGTGTATGAGATATTCTCTAGCTCTGGGACTCGCCCTGCCATGTCGCCTCCTCTATAGAAGACCTAAGGCCTCTGTGGTACCTTCCCACTTTGGCTGATTCTCACGTCTTTTCTGTCTTTTCCTCCTGCTCTTCTCTCCCAGTTCTACAGTGAGTCGGGCATGCCCACCAAACACCTCTCGGACAGTGTGTGTGCCGTGTGTGGGCAGCAGATCTTTGTGGATGTCAGTGAAGAGGGCATCATCGAGAACACGTATAGGCTGTCTTGCAATCATGTGTATCCTGCCTGGAGCTCCTGGGCCACGTCTCTCTTGCCACGTGCACACTCCAGTCAGGGAGGGAAGGGGGTGGTCATGACCCTGGGCGTGCTGTCCAGACCTTTGAGGGTAGGGGAGTCACAAGAAGCAGACATTTGGGTGATGTCCTCTGCTAGGGAAGCCGACCCCCAGGAGTAGAAACGGCTGCCTCCTTTGCTCCTTCTCACAGACGGGAGCCACTCTTACACGTAGCCTGGCTGGATCAGAAAGGAGCCTGCAGCTGCACTAGCTGCCCCGAGACTGGGTCAGTCACAGGGGAGGAACATCCTCTAACTGGCTCCCTCAGTTTCAGAATCAAATCTGCCTGAATAGCACTTGTGACATTTACCATGTCCTTACTCAGCTCCCATTCAATGCCACGTGTTATCTCCGTTTTGCCCCATAACAGCCCTGTAAGGCAGAGTTCATTATCCTCACTTCACGTATGACGAAGCAGGGTCAGAGAGAAGGGACTTGCCCAAGATTATACAACTGATAAGAGGTGAAGCCAGGATTTGAACCTTCCTCCAGAGCTAGGGCCTGGGCACCTTGAAGACCGGCATGGGGCTGGAGTGCCATCCTGGCCGCCCACCATTTCCCTTGACCAGTGGTGCTCAGATTCCACGAGTTCTGCATCCGCGGCTGGTGCATTGTGGGAAAGAAGCAGACGTGTCCCTACTGCAAAGAGAAGGTAGACCTCAAGAGGATGTTCAGCAACCCGTATCCTTTGTTTGGGTTCTTTTTGGGAGTGGGCAGTGGTAAGAAAGTACTGGCCTGCAGTTGGGTGGGTCTTGGGGCCCTCTGTCCTGCCCCCAGCCTGGCTGCTGCCCACCAGTCCATGCGGCTTGTGGTCTCGGGAAGTGGGTGGGATGTGGGGCAGGACCAGCAGCTCAGCTTCTCCTCTTGGTTCAGGATTCCTCAAGGGTAAATCGGTGGTGATAGCAGCTACCCTTTACTGCTTGCTTACTATGTGCCTGGCACTGTGCTAAGTGCTTTACTTGTATTAGCTCACTTGATTCTCTAGAGCTTTATGACCTGGGTAATATTATCCTCATTTTACCAGTGAAACAGTTTAAAGATTGAATAATTTGTTCAAGGTGATATAGCTAATGGGTAGTGCCTTAACTGTGACAGGCAGGGCTGGAGACCAGCTCTGTGCCTGTGCAGGGCCTGCAAGGTACAGGGATGGCAGGGGCCCCTGTCCCCATCCACCTGAACACAGGACCTGTGCTCCTCTGAGCTGCCCCTCCCTACCTGACCAGCCCTCCCCACTTTGCCTTCAGCCTCCGCTTCCTCCCCGCAGCCTGTCTGTCAGAAAGTGCCCAGCCACTTCTTCGGCCACCCCCACCCCCCGCCCCCATTTCCCCTGGGATCCAGAGACTTCTCCCAGCTGCCCTTCCTCTCTGCGCCAGGGTTCCCTGTCCCCTGGACACTAGCTGGGCCGTGCGGGGCCACTGTGTTCCCCTTTAAGGTTCCTTGCTTGGTTCTTCCAGGGTCTAGTTCAGGAACAGTTTAGTAACTCCATGGTCAAGCTGAGGGTTGGGGCTTCCCTTAGTTCTCAGGACTGGGCCCGGCTGTGCTTTCTGATGCCTTCAGAGGGATTCCCCATAGTCTCATGAGGTTCAACCTGTGCTTTCCCCGGAGCTGGTTTCCCAGGCTCCCTCTCCATGTCTTGCCCGGCAGTTAGCTGTAAAGTGAAAGGAAGGGACTTATCTCTAGGGGCCACTTGGCCTCAGTAGGGCCTGGTGCTCAGTGCCCTTGGGTGAGGATTCCTTAGAGCCTTTGCCTGGGGTTATCCCCTATGACCAGCCTCTTGCTCTGCCCCCTCATGCCTCTGTCCCGAGACTCAATCCCTTCCTTGACCTAGAAAACCTCCCATTTTGGACATTGCAAGAACCTTTGGGTTACCTTATCCCACTCCTCGCCTCCCTGAAGCCATCATCACCCATAATCTACAGCAGTCTCGGGCATACTGGCGGTCCAATCTTAGAAGGTTGTGCGGAGCCCTGTCTGCATGTTGGTCATGGAGAGCTTAGTTTCACCCCTCCACCCTCTCCCGCATCTGTCCGATCTTCTGCACTGGTCCCCTCTGCCCTCCTGCCCCCATTCTCTGGGTTTAACCCTGCATTCCAACATAGAGGGGCTGGGTGGGGCTTTCTAGAAAGCAGCTTCCTTTCTTTGTAGGCCCATTTCTGTGGAGCATCTGGAAAGTGTAGGCAGACCCTCTCACCCATCCCCTAGACCAACCTTAGCAACTCGAACACGTAACCTCTTTTCTTTGACGCCATGACAGCTGGGAGAGGCCTCATGTCATGTACGGGCAACTGCTGGACTGGCTTCGATACTTGGTAGCCTGGCAGCCTGTCATCATTGGCCTGGTGCAAGGCATCAACTATATCCTGGGCCTGGAATAGTCAGGAAGAAGAGCATCCACCCACCATGGACCTCAGGGCACTCTCCTCCCTGCCCTCCAAGACCTCCTGGGTGGGAAAGACTCAAAGGGGCACTCGGGCCACTCAGGACCCCTCCGGCTGTGTCCGGGCTGGGGAGGGATATGATGGAGAGCCAGCAGGTGGGGTTGTCAGCAGTGGGGAGCTTTTTAAAAGAAAACTATTTTGATGAATATATTTAAAAACCTTTTTTATTGTGGAGCATAGGAATTGCCCCAATTCCTCCAGGCCTCAGCCTCCCTGCTTGAGCAGGGCAGGAGCAGAGCCACAACATTTTTGGTGTAAAGGAGCCACCTCTTCTCTGGCTGAGAGCCCCAGCCCACCTCCTTCCATATGTGGGGCCTAAGCCTGGTACACTCAGTGTGGAAGAGCCAGGGAGCTCCGGCCAGTGCCACTGATGAGCACTGAGGGGTGAGGTGCCCTCCGTCCTCCCTGGCTAAGGCCACAGGTGGGCGTTGTCTGACTCCGTCTTCCCTGTTGGGGGCCGTAGGCTGGTGGAGACAAGTGGAACCTTGTCATAACTTTTGCAGCAAGGGAAGCTCTAGGACCTCGGAATTCACCGGGGATTTGTGTGGGGGTGACCAGAGCTGTAGCAGCTTGGGGAACCTGCCACTAAACGGGGCTGTACTCAGCCAAGAACAGAGACCATCTATACATAGTTGGGCCACAGGAGTTACTGCTGGCAGCGGTGATTGAGGGCCGCTTGTGCAAGCTGATCCTCTGCCCAGAAGTGGTGACACGTGCTGAAGGCCACTGCCACATCACTTCCTTTCCTGAAAGCCGGAGTGAGAGCGCGCGCGCGTGTGTGTGTGCGTGCGTGCATGTGTGTGTGCGGTAGAAGAACTATGACAGATGTGAGACTTCTTCCTGTGGTCAGACATTGTTCCCTTGAAGCTGCCAGGGGATTCCCAGCCCAAGGAATATCCTCATGTCAGCCTTGTCATCCATGAGTCCTGCCTGGGCCTGGCAACACTAGTGGTGAGGTGGGTGGGAAGAGGGTCAGGCCCAGGTAAGTATGGGTTCTGAAAAGGGGTTCCAGGTAGGCCCCAGCTCTGGTCCTAGGAGTTTTGAAGGAAGTGGGAGGGCAAACGTGGGCCTTCCATGCTGGGTTCCTAGGGAATATGGCCCTTCAAGTGCAGTAAGAACCAAGCAGGATCTTGTCATCCATTCTGAATAAAGCTCCGTGAGCTGGGTTGGAAAGCTGAACATCCATCTTGCTTTTCTTCATCCCACCTCTTTCCCTGCAGTCCCCGGGGGTGCCTGGCCCTTGCTGCCTCTTGCTCTTCCCTTTTGAGAGCCGCGGCCTGGGGGTGGTTGGCCCTGCCCAACATCCCTGAGCAAGGTGGAATGCCAGGCTTTCTTCCTGTAGCAGAAGGTGCCCTGCGCCATCGCTGGGTGACTGTCCTCACCACCTGAGGTCAGTGCCCTGCCACCACCACCCTTCTCGCGGGTCACTCTCAGCTTTGGCTTCTCTTACCCAGCTGTGGCTTCCGAGGTCCCCGTGCCAGTGCGCTCATCCTCAGAGAGTGGAATGGCAACAGGGAGCATCCTTTCACTTTTGTTCCCCCTACCCCTGCATCAGGCTCATGTGAGAACCGAGGCCAGGCTGTCCAAGGCTGTCTCTTCATACTTCAACAGTCCTGAGTCCCATGACCTCCCAGCAGCCCGCCTCTGGCCTTGGTTACACTCACAGGTAGAGTCCTGCCTCCTCTCCCTCGCATCCCCACCCCCTTCCCCAAAGGACTGTGTCTCTGAAGTCCTGGGCAGCCTTGCCTCCTGACCTAACTGCTGGAGACACTGGTGTTCCTAAGGAGGAGTTTCTCTGCATCTAACAGCACAGAAGCTCCTGGAGCAGGCGGTGGGGGAGGAACTGAGAAGATGAAAATGTCAGCTAGAGCCCTGGAGAAGAGGAGTTGACTTTTAGTCTCCACGTCTAATTGGGAATGAGTCTGGTTTTTATACATACACAGGTACACGCACACGACACGCACACAAAACCCTTGGGATTACAGCAGTGTTCTGACACATCTTCCAAACCTAATTTCACCTCCTGGCCTCCCTGGCTCTGTCCCTAGCCTCCCATCCTCCTGATCCCAGACACTTAGGTCTGGTCCTTCACAGTTGCTCGAGCCAGTGCTGGGTACGCTCCCTCTTACCCTGGGAAGCGCCCTCTCCTCCCCTTAGGTCCAGCACTCCAGCTTGTGTTCCAAGTGCTCGGCTTGTCTGAGAGGTTCCTGCCCACGAGGCCTGGAGGTGCTCTCAGTGTAGCTCCCATGGTGTGGCTCACGTGGGGCCAGACGCAGCTGAGCTGAGCTGTGGAGCTCCGAAAAGGGGGGATTCCGGAAAGGAGGGTTTTTCAGGGCTTCCTGCGAGCCAGGTAGGGGGAATCTAGACTTCCTGGTGAACTTAGATCTGTAGCTCTGGCCAAGGGGCTGGGAAGACAGAAGTGAGAAGGATTCATGGGAGTGATGGGTGGTTGTTGGGTTGGTGGTTGAAGGGAGGTGGGGAGCCTGAGAACGGCCAGGATGTGGATGGGCTGGTGTGACATTGAGTCTGAAATAGAGCGATCCAGCTTGGGGTCTCCAGTGACTAGGAGAGTTGTCCTTTTGAATATGGTGTGGCTGTGAAGGAAGAAGCAGGAAGCGTGTTCACGTAGAAGAGCGAAGGTGGACACCAAAGTCCTGACCGTTGGCTGGGATGGAAGAATTCATGTGTGAGAGACTCCTTCGTTGGTTCATGCCCTGTGTGCCCCTGGGAGGGTGGGCCTGAGGAAGGTTAAAGACCCCAGGCTGATACCATCTGGAGAGCGGGGGGCCTGGGAGCTAGCAAGAAGGTTCCTGGCCACTGTGAACTCCGGCTCAGGAAGAGGCGCAGTGTGCAGGAACCTTAAGGACTGGGCTCAGACTGCTGTCATGTATGTGTGCCTTCTCTTGGTAGCCAGAGCCTGCTCTAGATTCCCTGGTTAAATAAAAATGAAAGTGAAGTAGAAGGGAGAGGGCAGTGCTTTCCCAGAAGGATTTCACTATACGTCCTGCCCTTCCCAGAACCAGCTCTGGCAGAGGAGAGAACTTTACCTCCCTTTGTGACTGACTAGGTAAGTCCCTGGTCCTCTTTGGGCATCAGTTTCCATGCCTGTAATGAAGGGGTTAGATTGGACTAGTAACCAGTATAATGTTGATGGTAATAAGAGCTGGGGTGGGGATCCCCGGCTTTGTTTCTAGGGACTGGAAGAGCTGTATCCTATGCCCGATGCCAGTCCTCCAGTAGTTGTCAGTTGGGACAGGTGGACAGGACAGAGTAAATAGCAGTGCCTGGCAGCCCACTGAAAAATCAGAGGTAGGGAGGGGCTGTGCAGTCCACAGGAAGAAGGCCACACGTATGCCTGGGATCTAAGCAAGCCACTCAGAAGACGTGGGAGAAGCAGTTTTCACCATCTCCTCCCCCGCCTCCCCCACAGAGGAGGAAGTTGTCACAGATATATAGATCCAGGCGCGCCAGCTCCTGACACACGCATCACGACCATGAGACAGAACTGGATTCCAGGTGGGACCTGCGGCTGTGCATGTGCGGGTGGAGGGGTGGGGTGCAGCCTGAGACCAGAGTGGAGCCATGTGGCTGGCCCTGAACCTTACCCCCAGGTGGGCTCCCCTCAGCTGCTGTGCTGTTGCTTTCGGCCTCTGCCCGGATGCTGTGGCTCTGGCTCCAGTCCAAGGTCTCCCTGTGCTCCATTCAAAAAGGGCTAAGAGGTGGGGCTTGAGGGGTCCTTCTGCCTCTCCCGTTCCCTGGGCAGAGCCCAAGAATCTCTGCCAGACTTACATCCTGGCAGCAACTCCCTCTCTAGCCAAGATCCGAGCTAGGATGCTGAGCAATCCCCAGAGGTCAGACAGCTGCTGACCTCTGTGACTGTCCTTTCTTCAGACCCCAGCCCTCTTTGGGCCCTGCTCCTCTGTGCGCACATCGTCTCCCACCTGGCCAGAGCCACACCTGTGCCTCAGGCCACTACAGCTGCCACTGCCTCAGCTGGGATCGCAAAGGACACCTGCCCCTCCCGGCCCCCAGCACTCCCGACAGCTAAGCAGTGCCCAGCATTGGAGGTGACCTGGCCGGAAGTGGAAGTCTCACTGAGTAAGGAGCCATTCTGATGGGAGCCCAGGAGGGCACGGTGGTCAGAGGGCGGGCTGAGGGCACGGAGGCACCAAGGGTGGGGCTGGCTTCTGAGCACCTGTCCCCCAACCTTCTGTCATGTAGCCCACCGCCAACCAGGTCAGCTTGGCTGAGCACTGACTTCTCCCTCTCCCTGTCAGCATCACCAGTGTGGCGTGGCACAGGGCTCAGCTCGCAGCTCCCATGATGCTCCCTGTCAAAGGGGGCGGAGAGGATTCAGACAGAAGGAACAGTCAGTGGACTCCCAGAGCCTTGACTGCAGTGGCTGCAAGCCCAGCCTCTCCTCCCAGAGCCCACTTGCCCTCTGGCCTCCTCAGAGGAGCGGTGGCCTACTGGTGCTGTCTCCTCAGCCAGGGCTCCTAGAGTCACTGGAGCTGGGTGCTAGAAAGGGTCATTCTAAAGAAGAAAGCTCAGGAGTCAAGGACCTAGACCAAGGACCCGTCCCCAAATTCCTCTTACTCAGCCGGGGTCCCCTGGTAGATGACCGTACTTCCCCTTAACAGACTCTCCACTCCAGGTTCCTGAATCATGGCAGCTGGGAAGCTGGGCAGGGTGGGCAGGCCACAGCATGGCAGAGGGGAGGGTCTGCTGTACAGATGGGTTAACAGCCACACGTGTCCCTAGATGGAACGCTGACCTTGTCCTGTACCGCCTGCAGCCGCTTCCCCCACTTCAGCATCCTTTACTGGCTGGGCAACAGCTCCTTCATCGAGCACCTCCCGGGCCGGCTGCGGGAGGGCAGCACCAGGTGAGGGGCGCGGCGGTGAGGCCGGCGGGAGGGAGGCCTCCTCCTACGGTCCTCTCATGGCGGTTCCTTCTCTTCTGCTCCAGGCGGGAGCACAGGGGCACGAGGACCCAGCTGTGGAGGGCCTTGGTGCTGGAGGAGCTCAGCCCAGCCCTGCGAGACACCAACTTCTCCTGTGTTTTCTCGGATCCTGGGCAGACTGCCCAGCGTCACCTCGTCCTGGCCCAGCTGTGGGTGAGGAACCCGAGGGAGGGACTCCAGGGACAGGAGGAGCTCTGCTCTGGCATGGGGAGGAAAGGGTGGGCTCTGTCCACAGCAGCCTCCAGCTAATGCCCACCAATTCCCCGAGCCTGAGGCGGAAACTAAAAGGAACAGGATTCAGGCAGGGGAGGCATGGCCTGGAGGAAAGTGACAAGGGATGTCACTCCCACCTTGGCCCTGATCCTTGTTTGCTTCATTCCCCCAGGCTGGGCTGAAGATAAGCGTGCCCCCCGACACAAGAAGCCCCATCCTCCAGCAAGTCCCCTCAGCCTCACCATCCTGATAATGAACCCCAAGCTCCAAAGCCTGGTTGAAATGCCACCTCTTCATTGAGGTATACACGCTCTCAGCCCAGGCCACATTCTGCATCGACTTGTATTTGTTTCCTTTAATGGACTGTCCCAGGGAAGGTATGCGGGGAGAGGCTGCTTCTGACCCATAGCTGTATCATCTCTGTCACCCCAGCAAGACCTACGACGGGTGCTCATAAATGATCTTCAGTGGTGGCGTTCTGATGTGTGCCCAGTCATTTATCCTTTAGGCCATCATTCTACTCACAGAACGTGGCCTGAGGAGGGAGTGCGGGAAGAGGAGAGAGAATGCCACTCAGAAGGTAAAGACAAAACCAGATTCAGGGGACGCAGGCCCTCAGAAGACAAGAGGCCGGCCCATAATGTTCCTCAGGAGCAGAGGCCAGAAATGGAGTGTGGGAAGATCCTGTGGCCTGAGAAAGGCCAGGAGAAGGGATTTGAGAGAAGGTATGTGGGCCTGGAGTCTCCACAGGGACAAAGGTACGCTGCTCTAAAAAGCCCACGTTTCCCTGCTTTTCCCACACAGATCAAGGCATCTCAGCATTCAAGGGAGAAAAATAGACTTTATTTACAAGTAATAACATTTAGAAAAGATCCATCCCTGGCCCTTAAAAACCTTCCCATCACTCCAAATCCCACCCCAGTGAAATCTGGGGAAGGAAGGGGATGAGCTGCCACTGAAGGCTGCCCCGTCCCCCACCGAGGCACAGGGCCCATTTCTCCTGGAAAAGAGCATCCTTTGGGCAACTGTGCCCTCGGGTGGATGGGAGCACCTGGGGGGGTGGGGCGCTCCCACTAGGTCAATGCCCAGTCCTGGACTTCAAAAGCAAGGGCCCTTGCTCGGCCCAGCCACCGGGAGCAGCAGGGACCAGGGCCTGCTCCTCCAATGGTCCCTTCTAGATCCAGAGGCTGAGAGGAGGACTGACTGACTGGGCCCAAGGACCCAGCCACTCAAAGGCAGCCCCAAATCTGGTTGTGATGGTGATGGAGAAGTGACTGCTCTAAGAAAACATCAGGAGGCGAGGCAGGCAGAGGGCCCAGACTATCCAGGCTCCGGGCCAACTCTTGAGGACACACCTGTTCACCTGGCGAAGGTCCGGGTACCAGGCCGGGGTGTGGGCAGGCGTCACTGTCTATAGGGGTTTGGCCACTGTTGGCCTGGGAGCTGAGAGAAGGCACTGAAAGGGACAGAAAAGAAGGACCAGGCGAGGGCAGCATCAAGGACACAGGTGGGGCCACTCACTGGTACCGGCTCTTTAGTGCTTTGCCTGGAAGAGAGAGAGACAGTCACTCAGTGGAGGAGACTCGGTGCCAGGCTGCACCAGTGGGCTGGGGAAACCCCCCTGCCCCCCAACACCCAGACTAGGGTCCCCTCCTTGGTGTGGCCCTGGACCCATCTACCTTCAGGTTACCAGTGGCTGGCTGTGCCTGAGCAGCTCTGGGTGCTCTCTGGAGAAATGGAGTCATGTCCTCTCCTCGGTAAGGAGCAGCTAACCAGGCCAGGAGCACCTGCTCTCAGCCCCCACCCTCCAGCGGCCTAGCTCAGCCCTGCCTGGAAGCAGCCCCCGGGGTGGCTGGCGGGAGGTGCCCATGCTCCTACCAGGTTCCTAAGAGCTGAACCCTCTCCCTTCCCTGTCAGTGCCTCCACCTTGCCCTTGGCCCGAGGGGTGGCAGTGGCGGCGGCGATGGCAGCGGCAGTGGCGGCACTGGCTGTGGTGGTGGCGATGCGAGGAGAGCGGCGGGTCCCGCTGTGGGGGTTGGGGGAGGCCTTGGATGGGGCTTTCTTCGAGGCTGCCCTCCGCAGAAGGCTATTCCCGAGCTTCTTGGGTGTGTTGAGGATGCTGAAGGCCATCGACTGGCGGCGGTCAGCCTGTAGGGAGGGGCTGTCAAACTGGGGGCGCCACTGGCCTCCCAGGCCAACCTCTGCTGCTCCAGGGCTCTGCCAGCAAGGCCCCTCCAGGGTCTCCCTTCAGCCCCTGACTAACCTGTTTAACAACAGCTGGAGCTGCTTTCTTCTGGGCCTCGGTAGTGCTCTGTCTGCGCCCTTCATGTCGGTCCCGGGGAGTCATGGGGCGTGGGAAACAGGTGGTGGCCTTCTTAGACTATGGGGAAGAGGACAGTTAAGCTGACAGCTCAAGAGGACAAGTGGACCGTGTCCAACCAGCACCCGTCCCCCTTCTGAGCCGGGAGCCTCCCGGCTAATCAACTTTGCAAACGTGGTGGCTGCTGGAAAAGACATGGGAGCCGACGTCACCCACCTCGGGGGTGCCAGGGCCCTGATGGGGCTCTGAGGAGACCCGTTTGCGCTGCTGCCGGGTGGTGATGCCAGCACCCTCAGCTATCTGGGTTGGCTGCATGCTGGCTCGGCGCAGGGTCTCCCGGGGGTCACCGGTTTTTATCTCCTCATCTGTGATGGTAGGCAGGCTCAGGGAAGGCTGCGTGGGGTAGAAGAAGTGTTCGGTGGAGCCAAGCTGTTTGTTTGGAGATGGGAGCAGGACCGCCCCAGAACTCTCTTCACTGGCCTAGCAGGTGGAGCAGCTAAAGCCTTCCTATCGCAAAAAGCTCCCCGCCTACGCCCTGCACGATGGCCGCAAAGAGCAGTCCCAAGAGATCTCTCCAAGCTCCTGCCCACCCACAGGACCTTCACCCCTGAGCTCCCTCCCTGCCAACTATTTGACTGGAAGCAGGTCACCCTCCTCGGCAGGCCAGGGCACTGGGGTGGGATGACAAGGGAGGAAGAGGTGAGCCGGCACAGGCAGGTCCATGGCAGGGGACCCCAAAGCTCACCCTGGACTCCAGGGGGTAGCAGGTCTTTAAGTGCGGGGGGCACACTCGATTGCGCTGCTGCAACTCTGCAATGCGGTTCCAGTCATCCAGCTGCTCAGGCTCATCCTGGCAAGTGCCCATGTAGAAGCTGTTCCTGCCTGTGGAGGGCAAGGAAATTGGAGCAAGTGGGGCTGGAAGGCCAGGAGGAGAGGGTGGAGGTAGCATCCCACCAGCCTTTGCTGCCACCACTCCCATCCACCTAGCCCTTGGACTTCAAGCCTAGCACCCCAGAGTCCTGCTCTGCTCTGTGCTGCAGATACAGGCTCAGGGCTCACAGACCATCTCTACCCTGGGGACTGGCTCACTGCTTCCTCCCTGGGGTCATATGCAGAGGCTGTGACACCAAGAGAAACTAATGGAGGGCCAGGAATCAACACCCAGCATGGTCCCTGAAGGCAAGAGCCTCCGAAAAGAATCTGAGGGTAGCTCCCAGGCCAGTCTGGCCTCTCTGGCAGCCCCTTCCCACCTGAGAAGGGGCCTGGAGGACTCCTGACAGCAGCTGGGCAGCACTCGTGTGCTGGGCATCCCAGGCCCGTCGTGTGTGTGTTTCTGGTTTACAGCCTGGCTGAGAATGACATCAGTGTTATTGCCCAGCACAGCCCCTTGATGAACAACAGGCAAAGGCCCTCAGACTGCAGGGAGGAGAGGCAGGTGAGGTGCTGGGTGGAGGCCAGGAAGCCAGCCTTGGGTTTTTAAAAGCTTGTCCCTTCCCTGTACCAGGATCTGCTTCCAGTCTAATCTTTGGGTGTGTTAATAAGTCCCCACAGTGCCCTCACCTGGAGGGGCCCCACTGGACACCCCAGCCTGGGAGCGGCGAGCAGAGCTGCGAGTGGTGGGCCGGTAGCCAGGCAGGCTTAGCAGAGCTGAGTTGCCGTCATCGGGAGAGCCCAGGCGGGCTAGAGACTGGGTGGAGGAGGCAGCTCTCGGGCCGGCCTGGGAAGCAGGGGCAGACTGTGTGCTATAGAAGGAGGAGTTGGCGCCGTCTGGCTCCTCCACATCTAGCTTCTGGAAGAGAGGATGCACCTGTTGTAGTAGGGATGGGGGCCCTGACACCCCATCAAGAAGCCTCCCATTCCCCTTCCCAAAGCGCCTCAGACCCCGCGGCTGCACGTGTCCACGCTGCTTTGCATAGGGTCCTTAGCTGCACTTCTGCAAGAAATGGGCCTTGTGGCCAGAATCCCACACAAGGTGCTGAGGCTGTCAAGACTCTTTTCTGTCCATTTTTCCATTGAGTCTATTAACAGTGCTTTGAGGGAGGGAAGGCAGAATGCACCAGACCATTTTAGAAGTGAGGTGCAAAGGAATGAAGTGACTGACCCAAAGGGCACAAAGCAAGGAAGCGGCAGAGCTGGGGCTGGAACCCACGTCTCCTGAGCTTGTCGGGCTCATCCCACAGTGTCCTTCTGCCCAAGCGTGCCAGGGCCCTGACCATCTTTTAGAACTTCTCCAGCTTCTCCCCAGCAGAAGTGCCCCCCCTCCTCTCCTCCCCAACCTCCTAGTGCTATGGAAACAAGGACCAGAGCCCCCAGCCAGGCAGGCAGCCCACTGGGCAACCACAACGCATCTCGGCTACCCAAGGGTGTACCCAGGGGTGTGCGGGGAGGCACGGGCTGGACTGCAACTTCTCCACATTGTCTCCCTTGAGCCTACACGGGGTCACTACTGTACACGGAGAGGACGGCAGCCTTAGAGTCAGTGGACAGGCAGCCGAGTCCAGCCCTGCCCCTTTCTACAAGAGGCCTAAGCAAGTCACTGCCCTTAAGCTTTCCCATCTGTGGGTATGGACTGGTCAGCCCTGCCTGCTTCTTGAGGCTGTTCTGAGGACCCGACGGAAAGATGCCCTTGAGAGGAAGCAAGCATTGCTACCCTGCAGCCCCACTCGCAGCGGCCTGACCTTGGTCATGGTGATGTTGATGATTTGCGTGGTGCGCCGACGAGAGGAGCGGGTCTTCCGGCCTGAGTCCAGGAAGACATCCCCCAAGGAGTCCAGGCTGCTCTCCAGGGGGGGCTGACCCCGAGCGGGGATGGGGGTGAAGTAGAGACTCTCCAGGGATTCTACCTTGGGGGGCAGACGCTGGGAGATGGGCGAGGCTGGCTCTCCAGGGATGCTGGTGCCATCTGGCTGGGTACGAGGCAACTTGCTGTGGAGAAAACATCTGCTGAGGTGCCATTCCTGGGGCTACAAGGCATTTTGTCCATCCCTTTGCTCCAAAGCAACCAGGTCCTACATGTTATTACAAGAAGACCAGGTCAAGCACCCCACCCTCTCTAATTTCTCAGAGGTATCAAGGAGAGTCCTTGACCTTGGCCTTCCATCCGTTCTCCATCCCTGGTGAGCCTATCCACTCCATGGCTCTCTGAACTCAATACAGGCAATTCCCAAACCCTGCTCCCCAGACCCATAATATCCACAGCCCCAGACCTCCCCCGTGGATTCCACAACGAACATGTCCCAAACCAAGTCCATTGTCCGTTCCTCCTCCTGTATCTCCTATTTCAGCAAATAGGAGCTGGGAGGGGCAGCCTCCACCCAAGCCCCCAGCCACGAACACAGGCACAATCCTACCTCTTCCCTCTCCTGCCAAACCCAATCCGCGAGTCTCCTGATAGCTCTCCTAACCACACCGAACTCCACTCTCACGCCCCTCCCTGCCTGCCTCGTCCCCTCTCACCTACACTTACAACAGCCTCTGAGAGACACAGAGTGGGGACAAGCAAGGACTCGAGCCAGGCTGCCCAGGTTCAAGCCTAGCCATGCCATTGTGGCACCCTGGGCAAGTGACCGCCCCTCTGCCCCAGTTTCATCTGTGAAAGGAGATAATCATAGACTCTTCCTCAGAGTTGTTAAGGGATAAATGAATTAATATTTTTCAGGTGTTTAAGTGTCTGACACACCTAAGTGTTTAACATTTATAAAAACACATTTATTGTTTTTATTAAAGTCTCAGTTTTCCCCTATCAGGATAGGCTTTCTAAGATGCAAACCTGACCATGTGCTCAACACATGTGCTCACTCCCCACTCAGTGGGGAGTCCAGCCGGTCCTCGGGGACTTGGGCCCGAGCCCTTCCAACTTCATGTTCCAGCCCATCCAGGCTCTTTCTCGGCCTCTGCTCTCACCACTCTCCTCCGTCCATCAGACACACCCCTACGGCTTCTTTCAAGACTCAGAGCGGGAGTGACAGCCTCCATGAAGCCTTTTCTGACCACTCATTTTTATTTACTCCCACTGTGCTATATACAAACATCTGGCCTAATACCTCTAATACTTTCTTTATTCTTCTCTAAGAATAAGCTTCCAGAGGGCAAAGGGTTCACGTCTTATTTATCTCACAGCCCCAGTGCCCAGGATACAGCCTGATAGAACAGTGGGCGCTCAATGGACAACAGACAGAGGGAGGAAGGGTGCCTCCTGACCTGGTGATAGTGAGTGGGGTCCCCTCCTCACAGCTCAGATCCAGGCTGTCAATGCTCGAGTCCAGCTGAGGCTTAGCCTGGGGCTCCCGGCTCTTTAAGGCGTCAGTCGCCACCTGGAACTTGCCCAGGTCCCGAAGCTGCTGGTCAGCATGGGCAACCTGGGAAGGAGAGGGCCGAGGGAGAGTGAAGGGAGGCCTAAGCAGGGGTGGCTGAGGAGAGGAGAGCACGGGGCCCAGCACGACAGAGGTGAGGGCGTCAGTGCAGCCAGAGCCCTACCTGTGCCTCCAGGCTGCACACCTGGGCGGTGAGGTGACGGCAGGTCTGCTCGGCCTCCCTGGTCTTCAGCCCAGCCTGCTGCAGCTCCCGGCCCAGCCGATCCGCTTCAGCCCGCAGCTCCTTGTTCTCTGTCTGCAGCTGCTCCAGGCCCCGCAGCTGCTCCTGCAGCTCTTGGTTCTGCTGCTTCTTGGCATCATAATGAGTCTTGGCCTTCTCCATCTGGGTGGGCAGAAGGGCACGTGGGTGGGTGGGGCTGGAGTGGGGTGGGCCAGGTGGGCAGGACCAGGCTCCTCACCTGCAGCTTGTAGTGCTCAGCCGCCTGCTCCTTCTGGCTCAGCTGGGCCTGCAGCTCGTTCAGCTGGGCCTGGAGGCGCTGGGCCTCTTGCTGGCTCTCACCTCCCTGGGCCTGGAAAGCACGAGAAAGGCTGATCAGGGCTGCTGGTCTGTTTGCTCCACCCGAATCCATAGCCTCCTGGGCTCCATGGATGTTTTCAGACTCCTGCCTATCCTCTCAGGACACACAAAAAGACCTTTTACCCCCTCCCAACTCCAGCCTACCAAAACACCACACACCCCTCGAAGTGCACCTTCTCTAGGAGCTTTTCCTATCCAGCTAATGCCATTTCTGGAAGAGTTCTGGCAGCCTGCGTTTGCCTTCTTTGAGACCAGGCACAAACCATCTCACTCTCTCTCCATGAGTACAGTCTCCCCGAGGAGGAAGGGCACGGATCCCCAGGGAACACCAGGGTGCAGAGCATGGAGCTGGGCACACAGCATGTGTGCTCTCTGAGGACACATGAATTCATTTCTCCTCAAAACCACTCTGGGAACTAACTATCTCCACTTCAGAGATGAAGAAACTGAGCTCAGAGCTTGAAAGCAAATTGACCAGGATCACAGTAACTAAACAGCAGAGTTAAGACTTGAACCTTGGTCCACCTGACTCCAAAGCCTGTGTGGGTTCATTTATGATGCTGGCACTGCCTCCTATCCAGACCATAGACTCCTTGGGAGCAGGGCCTGTGGCAGATTCTCTGTCCACCTACAACACCAGCAAATACTACGTCTGTAGCAGGCACTGGACAGGGCCATCCAGCCTTACCTCTCCACATCTCCCAGCACCAGGAAGGCCCCTAAGAAGAGTGTAATAAGCATCTGTTTATCACGTAATTGTGACATGGTGTGGAGTACACGGCAGTGAGCTGGGGAAACAAAGCTCTGACCTCCCACCAACTCCTGTGACCCT